>NC_137062.1:17942387-18232387 GCF_032717465.1 Coenobita brevimanus | reverse complement strand
GTATTCCGTGTTACCTGCAGAAAGTACTCGGTGTTACCTGTAGAGAGTAGTCGGTGTTACCTGCAAAGAGTACTCGGTGTTACCTGTACTGTAGACAAAAGTCGAAATCACCTGCAGATAGTATCGGTGTTACCTGCAAAGAGTAGTCGGTGTTACCTGCAGAGAGTACTTGGTGTTGCCTGCATAGAGTAGTCGGTGTTGCCTGCATATAGCAGTCGGTGTTACCTGCAGAGAGTAGTCGGTGTTTACCTGCAGAGAGTAGTCGGTGTTACCTGCAAAGAGTAGTCGGTGTTACCTGCAGAGAGTAGACGGTGTTACCTGCAAATAGTAGTCTGTGTTACCTGCAGAGAGTAGTCTGTGTTACCTGCAAAGAGTAGTCGGTGTTACCTGCAGAGAGTAGTCGGTGTTACCTGCAGAGAGTAGTCTGTGTTACCTGCAGAGAGTAGTCTGTGTTACCTGCAGAGAGTAGTCGGTGTTACCTGCAGAGAGTAGTCTGTGTTACCTGCAGAGAGTAGTCGGTGTTACCTGCAAAGAGTAGTCGGTGTTACCTGCAGAAAGTAGTCTGTGTTACCTGCAGACAGTAGTCTGTGTTACCTGCAGACAGTAGTCTGTGTTACCTGCAGAGAGTAGTCTGTGTTACCTGCAGAGAGTAGTCGGTGTTACCTGCAGAGAGTAGTCTGTGTTACCTGCAGAGAGTAGTCGGTGTTACCTGCAGAGAGTAGTCGGTGTTACCTGCAAATAGTAGTCTGTGTTACCTGCAGAACAAAGGCGGGTCCACTTGTAGAGAGAAGGCAGAGAAAAGTCCACTTCACATTGCTAGTAAATAATATGTCACCTAAAGAGAGAAGTCGACGTCACCTGCATTAAGAAGTCTTTAATGCTTTATCTGCAGAGAGAACTCAACATCATTAGCAAAGAGCGTTCGATATCATCAACAACCAGCAAGAGAGGTCTATGTCCTTGCAGAAAGTACTCGACATCACCTGCACACACAAGCTGATTATATCTGCGATTAGAAGGCGATGCCACCTCAGAAGATTTAGTCTTTGGCAACTGAAGACAAGAATTTGCCATCACTTGCAATGGAAGACAAGACGATGTGAGCGGTAAAGATCATGTCATCTGCAAAGAAACAAGTCAATATTGAGAGAGAGAGAGAGAGAGAGAGAGAGAGAGAGAGAGAGAGAGAGAGAGAGAGAGAGAGAGAGAGAGAGAGAGAGAGAGAGACTAAATGTAAAAGAAATGAAGGAACAAACTCTTACCTGGATACTTTGTCGTCTGTTTCCCCTGCCGTGATATGTCCAGGTCACCTGCGAATAGATTTCCCGTTACTCGCAGAAAGAGGCCGACGTCACGTGTAGAGAGAGTCGACGTCCCATTCGCAATGAAATGGACATCACTTGCATCGGGAAATCAGTTTCACCTTCAAAGAGAAGTCGATGTTTCCAGCAAGCAGAAGTCGATGCCACCTTCAAGGAAGAAGTGGATGATGCCTGCAATTTTTATGACGTGACACCTGTTAGGATAAAGAAGTAGAAGTAACCTGAAAAGTGAGATAAATTGATAACATAGTGACAGATATACAGATAAATAAACATATCTATATTTATCTATCTATCAATCTATCTATCTGTATCTATCTATCTATATCAAGAGAGAGAGAGAGAGAGAGAGAGAGAGAGAGAGAGAGAGAGAGAGAGAGAGAAAGAGAGGGAGTCGTCGTTAGTTAAATGAAAGTACTTAACCTAACCTAAGTATATTGAAGTCTGCGTCACCTCAATCATGCAAACCGATCTTTCCTGATAAATAAAATAAATATTACAGGGTCCTTCCTAAACTGTTTCTAGACAGACCAGTTATTACCTGGTGGACATAACTAGATCCTATCTCAGCTGTGCCTAGACAGACCAGTTATTACCTGGTGGACATAACTAGATCCTATCTCAGCTATGCCTAGACAGACCAGTTATTACCTGGTGGACATAACTAGATCCTATCTCAGCTGTGCCTAGACAGACCAGTTATTACCTGGTGGACATAACTAGATCCTATCTCAGCTGTGCCTAGACAGACCAGTTATTACCTGGTGGACATAACTAGATCCTATCTCAGCTGTGCCTAGACAGACCAGTTATTACCTGGTGGACATAACTAGATCCTATCTCAGCTGTGCCTAGACAGACCAGTTATTACCTGGTGGACATAACTAGATCCTATCTCAGCTGTGCCTAGACAGACCAGTTATTACCTGGTGGACATAACTAGATCCTATCTCAGCTGTGCCTAGACAGACCAGTTATTACCTGGTGGACATAACTAGATCCTATCTCAGCTGTGCCTAGACAGACCAATTATTACCTGGTGGACATAACTAGATCCTGTCTCAGCTGTGCCTAGACATCCCAGTTATTACCTGGTGGACATAACTAGATCCTATCTCAGCTGTGCCTAGACAGACCAGTTATTACCTGGTGGACATAACTAGATCTTATCTCAGCTGTGCCTAGACAGACCAGTTATTACCTGGTGGACATAACTAGATCCTATCTCAGCTGTGCCTAGACAGACCAGTTATTACCTGGTGGACATAACTAGATCCTATCTCAGCTGTGCCTAGACAGACCAGTTATTACCTGGTGGACATAAGTAGATCCTATCTCAGCTGTGCCTAGACAGACCAGTTATTACCTGGTGGACATAACTAGAGCCTATCTCAGCTGTAGGGACTTACCAGGGATTCTCCGAAAATTTTTCCTGACAGTTGTCCTGAGGTCTTTTTTTCCGGGTTTTGGGCTATTTCCCCGGGTGTTCTTGCCCCGGGGATATCTTGTTCCTGGCTCTTCTTGCTCTTGGGGTCTTCTTCCATTTAAGATGGCAGAGGAGGCTGGGGGGCAAGGGTGACCACATTAACTGCCTCTTCAGGGATGGAGATCGAGGCAGTTTGTTGTGGCGGAGCAGCAGAAGGTTTAATATGGTGAGGTCTGCCCGGTCTTCTTGTGGATTTGCAACTGCAGATTGTGTGCATGCAGCATTGCTGGCCTGGGTGGTATTATCCTCATCAGGTGCACATCAATGTGGATGTTTGCGTCGATCTGGGGCGGGGGCAGATCCCTCAACTTGGCTGCCAGAAGGGTCGGTGACAGAGGCAGCTTCTGGCCCCTTACTCCCTCTTCTGATAGTACACTCCACTCTCTCCCCCTCCACCAGGGACTTTCCAACCTTCCTGAGGTTTGGCTTTTTGATGGCGGTGCAGTGGACAAAATGTCCTGCTGGTTGTCCATCCTCGTCATGAAGCCATAACCTGGCCTGAAGCTGTACCACTTGACCTTCCCCGAGGTGGTGGTGGGTGGGGAAGGAGTAGTGGGGGGTGTGGAGGATGTGTGGGTCCCTGTGGTGGGCCTGGCAGGCTGGGAAGGACATGTTGCTCTGGCTGCTGCTCCACCCGAACTGCTCGTGGAAGCTTCGGCCAGGCCTTATATAGCTTTGGCAGACTAACTACCACCCGCCAGAAAATGGAACTAAACACCGCCCGGATACACATCAACTATGCACCTAAAAACCGCCCGAAAGCCATGAATCTCTGCCAAAAATCCAACAATGAAGAAAATGTGTCATGGAAAATACTGCTATGAATATGTTACCACTAAATTAACAGCAACAACAACAACAACAATTTAATAATAATAATAATAATAATAATAATAATAATAATAATAAAAATAATTATAATAATAATAATAAGAGAAGTAGTAGAAGTAGTAGTATTTGAAGTAGTAGCCTAGTAGTGGTAGGAAGAATAATACTAATAGTGACGATGACAATAGTGATGATGGTGATTAGAGTGATCCCTGCAAAAGGAAGTTGACGTTACCTCCGCAGAGTGGTCAGAGTTACCTGCAGAGAGTTGTCGGCGTCACCTGCAGAGAGTTGTCGGCGTCACCTGCAGAGTGTTGTCGGCGTCACCTGCAGAGAGCAGTCGGCGTCACCTGCAGAGAAAAGGCGGTGTCACTCGTAGAGAGAAGGCAGAGAAAAGTCGCCTTCCCATTCCGAGAAAACGAGATGGGACCTGCAGAGAGAAGTCGAAGTCACCTGCAGGAAGAAGTCTATGATGCTGTAATTGCAGAGGGAACTCAACATCACCTGCAAAGAGAGGTCGATATGATCAGCGACCAGAAGACAATGCAACGTCCTAAGAAACAGTCAATGTCACCTTTAAAGAGGAATTCGATGTCAGTTGCAGTGAAAGACAAGTCTATGTGAGTGGAAAAGAAGTTTGTGTCAACTGGAAAGAGACAGAAGTCAACTTTACGTGTGTGTGTGTGTGTGTGTGTGTGTGTGTGTGTGTGTGTGTGTGTGTGTGTGTGTGTGTGTGTGTGTGTGTGTGTGTGTGTGTGTGTGTGTGTGTGTGTGTGTGTGTGTGAGAGAGAGAGAGAGAGAGAGAGAGAGAGAGAGAGAGAGAGAGAGAGAGAGAGAGGAACTCAAGGTTAATGAAAAGGAAGAAGTCAACCTTGCCTGAAAGTACTGAATTCGGCGTCACCTGGCGAGATATGTGGATGTCATATCACAACGTCTTGTTGTAACGAGGTGCTTTTAAACGCAAAATGAAAGATAAACATTCGGGAGCCGAATGCTAATCGCCCGCCAGAATATGCTGTTGGCCAAGTCCAAGATTTTGGCCGTATCTTGATATCCTGAAGGTTTCATGTTGTTTGCTCAAGCCGTTCATGAGATATAATGGTGCTAAAGGCGGGCAACAAAAACTACTTGACCTTTGGCAGCCATTTTGGTGACATTGGCCTTGACCGTCAGTGCCCATTATCGCACCCGTCCAAGATTTTGGCATTATCTTGATACCCTGAAGGTTTCATGTTGATAGCTCAAGCTGTTCATGAGATATAATGGGAACACACACACACACACACACACACACACACACACACACACACACACACACACACACACACACACACACACACACACACACACACACACACACACACACACACACACAGGCAAAAAACATTATTTCTCTGCTTTCCAAAGGTGGGCGATAATAACATCGGTTGACAGCACGAGATGGCCCTGTAGGGGCGACTGAATTCCTGCTGTTGATGGGTTTGCTCGGACAGACACTGATGGGTTGCTCTACCACTACAACTGTCATATAACTACTGTATATATGGGGATATGGTATATGGTACTTTGCTATAGGGTCACATGCACCAAGTCCGTGCATGCACAGGGTAACTTGTGCACGAAGTAACCTATTTGACAACCCTGTTTGTGGGTATAACATTCTAAACAGGTAACTTTCTGAGACATCCAGAGAGACAACGTTGTGTACAGAAATCAAATTGTCCTTGTGTCCATCATGCAGGTGACCGTCTTCATGATTTGAGACTGACGGGTTCCTACTCACCATCATCTTCGTCATTATCATAATTACCCGGATCATCACTATCATCATCATTATCACAGATGATGATTGTAGTAGTTGTTGTTGTTGGGCCATCCCAGTGTGTCTGACAGAGTAGACCCATCAACCACTGGCAAACAACCACCCTTGCATGGCCTTCCTGTGCAGTGAATCTATGTTCCCTTGCCACCTATAGCACCTTGCCATAGCCAGGCGGGGGGAAGTGTTAGTTTGGTTTCTGGATGGACTGCACATTTGCCTTTCCCCATCCAGTTAATAGGGGCCCCATAATAGACTCCACATCTCCCCGTTATTTAGTTATGTGGATACCACCAGCATTGTTAATATTTTCCTGTTACAGAAAACCATTAGGATTTTCACTCAATGTAGAGCCACCAGAAGAAGCTGAAGAAGCGAGCTCTGAGGGTAGGGACGCTGAATGTGGGGAGCATGACTAAGAGAGGTAGGCAAGGTGGCTGACATGATGGACAGAAGAAAAGTGGGAATATGGTGTATACAAGAAACAAGGTGGAAAGGAAACAGGGTACGTGACATCGGAAAGGGTGTAAGCTCCTCTATTGTACAGCGGAGCAAATGCACAAGAAAGAAACGGTGTTGCAGTCATCTTGGATAAGAATTGGAAAAAAGGGCTGGTGGGTGTGGGAAGGAAAAGTGATCGGATAATAGCCTATGTGTGAAAATGGAACATGACGGCTTGGTGCTAAATGTGGGTTGTGCCTTTGCACCACAGGTCGGGTGTAGTGAGGGAGAAAAGGAGGAGTTCTGGAGGCATCTGGATGAAGTACTGGTAGGGGTTCCAGAAGGAGAAAAAGTTTTCACTGGAGGAGATCTGAATGGCCATGAGGGCAGGGAGAGGGGTGTGTTTTCTAGAATGCATGGTGGTTTCGGAAGTGAGGTGATGATCGCAGAAGGAGAAAGTATGCAGTAATTGACTTCTCATTGGCAGCAGACATGGCTATTCCAAATTCTTTCTTTAAAAAGCTTGAATATCAAATTATCTTTTACAAAATGGACAAGGGGAGAGTCAAATTGATTTTCTGCTATGTAGAAGGAACCACATGAAAGAAATTGTGTGAATTGTAAAGTGATAATGACGAGAGTGTATCGGCACAACATCGGCTGGTAGCGGTAAATTGCGAAGTCATAGGCGTGAGAAAAGGGAGATAACAGGGAAATGCAAAAATTAAATGGTGGAAGTTGAAAGAGGAGGAGGGAAAGAATGAGTTGAGAACTAGCGTCCTGAGAGAAATAACACAAGAAGAGAATGTAAATGTGTGGTGCGATAAAAACAGCAGGATAATTAAGCAGAAGGGGGAAGAACTGTTGGACAAAATATCTGGAAAAAGCTCTCCACATGAAAGGAAACATGGTGATGGACTGAGGAGGTACAGGAAAAGGTAAAAGAGAAGAAAGATGCGAAGAAGAAATTTGATAGAGCTGGGAATGAAGACGATAAAGAGATACTAAGAAACAGCCAGAAAAACGGTAGCAAGGGCAAAGGAAAGAGCAGTGGATCAGCACTACGAGGAATTGGAAACACCAGAAGGACAGAAGTTCTCTGCGTCGAGAAAATGAAGGAACAAAGGTGTAAAAAATCCTACGTATATAAAGCAGATAAAGGATGGTGGGGGTAGGGTGTTGAGAGCAGAGGAGGGCCTAAAAGGAAGGTGGAAAGAGTATTTCGAGAAGTCACTGAACGAGGGGAACGAGAGGAAAATTTTTGGAGATGGAACGCCAAATGAGAGGGAAACACATGAAATTAGTAGGAAGAAAGTCAAAGCAGCACTGAAAAAGACGAAATATGGGAAGGCAGCGAGACTGATGAAATACCAACAGGGGCAGGGAAAAGCTTGGATGAAGATGGAGTAGATGTACTAGTAGGTTTAATGCAGAAGATATATGATCAGGAGAAAATACCGGACGCCTGGCGAGAAAGTGTCACAGTACCGATTTACTGTATAAGAAAAAAGGTGACATTCAGGATCGTGGGAACTATCGGGATATAAAGCTGATGTCACACAATGAAAGTATGGGAGAGAATAAGAGAAAAAAGGTTAAGTAAGGAAACAGAGACTGGTGAACAACAGGTCGGATTCATGTCAGGAAAAGGAACAACAGATGCAATCTTTGCAGTGTTTCAAATCCAGGAAAAATTTGAAGAGAAACAGAGAAAGCTGCATGTGATTTTTGTCGATTTGGAAAAAACGTATGATACTGTGCCAAGGCAGGAAGTATGGAGATGTATGAGGGAGAAAGGCGTTTCAGAAAAGTATGTGCCACTGGTTAAAGATATGTATGACCGGGTGAGAACTCGGGTCAGAAGTAATGTTGGTGTGACTGAGAAGTTTCCATAAAAAATTAGGCTACATCAGGGATCCCCGTCTAGTCCTTATATCTTCGATTTGATAATGGATGTTTTAGGGAAAGATACCACTGAAGAGGTTCCTTGGGTTATGCTGTTTGCAGATGATATTGTGCTGATAGCAGATAGATACCACCAGGGAGGGAGTAGAACGGAAGTTGGAGGAGTGGAGGAAGAAAATGGTGAATAGAGTACTTAAAATTAACAGGAGAAGGACGGAATATCTATGGTTTAATGGAGCAGAAGAACAGACAGATGTGAGTCTGCTAGGAGAAAAGTTGGAAAGAGTTGGGACATTCAAGTATTTGGCCTCGAATACAACAGCTGACGGCGGATTGGATGCAGAAATTAATCAGAGGATACAGGCAGGATGGAGACTCTGGAAGGATATGTCAGGAGTGTTATGTGATAGACAAATCAGTGTAAGAGTGAAAGAAGAAGTATATAAAATGGTGGTAAGGCCTGCAATGATATACGGTTCTGAAACTTGGTCCATAAAGGAATCTCAGGAGAGAAAGCTGGAGGTGGTGGAGATGCGGATGCTGAGATGGATGAGCGGGGTCACGAGAATGGATAAGATCAAGAGTGAGAGAATTTGGGGAACGATTAAGGTTGTGGAAATCTCAAAGAAGGTGCAGGAGAGGCGACTACAATGGTAGGGACATGCAATGAGAAGGATTCAGGACTATGTGGGCAGAAGATTGATGGAAGTGGAGGGTAGACGGAGAAAGGGTCGGCCCAGAAGACGGTGGATGGACTTTATACAGCGAGATATGAGGGAGAAGAACTGAGCAAGGGATGAACTGGGACATAGAGGAGAAAGGAGACGACTAGGCAGAAACAGCGACCCCATAATAACACGGGCAAAGCTGTGGAAGAATATAGATAGATAGATAGGTGGATAGATAGATGGCTAGATAGATAGATAGATAGATAGAAACACGTTCAAAGCTTTGGAAGTAGATAGATAGATAGATAGATATATGGATGGATAGATAGATAGATATAGATATAGATAGATAGGTATGTAGATAGATAGATAGATAGACAGACAGATAGATAGACAGATAGATGGATATGGATATACGTATACATATAGATATATATCTATATATATAGATACAGATATAGATGTGTGTGTGTGTGTGTGTGTGTGTGTGTGTGTGTGTGTGTGTGTGTGTGTAATTTATTTATTTATATAAAGTCCTTCAACAATAACTGAAATAGTGAAACTGTTGAATAGCGAAAGAAAAATTATAAATATCGGTCACAATATTTCTCTGTTCCACAATCCTCCCATCATCAGACAGAAGTAAATGCTACTCCGATTAACTAACCCATTTATGAAATATATAAGGGTGCCAACACGTTTTACGACTGTGGTATAAAGCTTCAATAATGGTTGAATACATGGGATGTTGTAATCGATGTTTACAGATGACTGGACTGTAACATCAAGCTCTCATTGCGCCCCACAAAACCGAGTCCAGTATATCTTAATTTAGCTGTAACCACAATAATGTGTTAGTCCAGTGGAGTGGTTGGGTACTGTTGAGTAACTGCATTACGAGAGGTAGTGCTTGTTGGCAGCAGGCTGATTCATGTGTTTACCCTTGTCCGTGATGTTAGCGCGTGTGTTATCACGTGTCCGTTCGTGTTAATACCTTAACGTTGATGGCATACCTTCACATTGTGATGTGCTTAGGAGTGTATCTGAGGGCAACGAACAGATGTATATCGCATAGCACATCCTACGTACGCTTTCTTCCTCAGTTCAGAAAAGTAGTGGTCTGTGTGGCTGTGACGGCAGATGGTGTGATGCAACACCATGACAAGAAGAGAAAGCATATATAGAATTAGTGAGACTACAAGAGTTGATGGCATGATTATACTGGTTCATTTCATATTGAAAGGCCTTGTAAATGCCTCAGGTGTCAGCCTTGTTCGCATGGTAGCGCCTCTCCATGCTGCATGATCTCAGGCAGAATTACTGTTTATTTACTTAACCCCGAAGTGCTACGACTCAAAATGAAACCTTGCAAAGTAGAAATCAGTCTGATGAGGACTGTTTTATCTCTGATCTCAAGAAGATATATCTAGGGGAAATGTGTAGCACCTGGCTGAAAAATTGTCACCCACAGAACACAATAACGAAAAATACGGCCCGATAAACTAAGTTAGAGCATTATTACCAGAAAAAAAAAAAAAAAATCGGAGTAAAAATCTCGTGACATTGCGGACCAAAAAACACAATTAGTTTCAGGCCGAAACTCTGGATAAATTCGGTCGTTTTTTATTTGAGTTTTTTATGGTATTTTATCTGATTCTTACACCTTGCCTTCAGTTCCCCAGTCCCTCACCTTCCTCCCACCTTTGGTGCCAAAGTAAGGATGTAGAGGGGAGGAGACAGAGAGAGAGGCGACGAATGGAGTATGTTCGATCCCCACTGAATTTCATCGAATTTGTTGGACAGACACCAACAAAATAATAACTGTCCATTCCCAGACCAACACCATATCACTCACCGTCACTATTTTATCTGTCACTTCCTTTGACATACGGCTGCCCTGCCTTACTCCTTCGCCCCCCTCCCTTCCCTTTTCAAACAAACATCATTACATTTAACACTTAACTGCACAAGATATTTTTTCTACTTTCTTTGGCGTGTATCATTCCTATTTTCTTACAGAAAGAAAAAAAAGATGGATGGGTTGTAAGGGGTCGTCAGGAGTAGGAAATTATGTAATGAAATTACGTAATGTTAGAAAGTGAGTATGTCACCCATCTTGTCTAAAGCTCTTGACCCCTCAAGCCTACAGAATACCACCTCAAGTATAATTCTACCACAACAGACAATTATGTAGCATAGCCTCAACAAACGGACTCTGGGAGCAACCGGCTGAGGTGGCCAATTTCCTGCAGTGCACTGGGTTCAGGTCCAGATGAACAGGAGATTGCACTGACAACAGCAGCTACCTATTTTTCACGTCTATGCCTTGTATCTGTCTTGCCCTCCAACTAACGCCCTTACAACTTTACCCTTTACAGAGGGAAGGTGTGAAGGAAGGTCATGGAATGTGTGGAGGGAAAGGGTACTACAAGGAGTGGTTATAGTGTGACGGAGGAAGGGAGTGCAGTTCTGTGGGTGTTGAGGGAGACGATGGTGTGATATAGTGGTGGAGTTGTAGTGTGGTGGAGGCTGTGTAGTCCCCTGGTGGTGGAGAGAAGTGTTGAGGTGATATGGTGGTGGAGTTATGGAGTGACTGAAGGAGGGTGTTTGGTCCTGTGATAGCAGAGAGAGGTGATGGAGTGATATGGTGGTGGAGTGGAGTGATGGTCGTGAAGTTATGCTATGGTGGAGGTAGGCAGTGCAGTCCTGTGACAGTAGAGGGAAGTGATGGAGTGATATGGTGGTGGAGGGAGGTGATGGAGTGATATGGTGGTGGAGGGAGGTGATGGAGTGATATGGTGGTGGAGGGAGGTGATGGAGTGATATGGTGGTGGAGGGAGGTGATGGAGTGATATGGTGGTGGAGGGAGGTGATGGAGTGATATGGTGGTGGAGGGAGGTGATGGAGTGATATGATGATGGAAGGATAGAAGGGAGGTATAAGGAGGGATAGTGGAGGGAATATAAAATACAGTAATGAAAATGTACCTCGCAGTGAGAGTGAAGCTATGATGTTAAGGGAACGAGTGCAATGCTTTCGAGATTGAAGATGTCACCGTACTGATTTGATGACCCATTTTTTTTCTGATTACCATCAAGCAACTGCATAAAATATTGTTGCAAACTCACGGTCCTTTAACTTAGCAAAGGTTTCTCCCTTGAAATGCAGGTAAGGATTGTTAATATGGGTCGAAAATTAGCCGGTAAATTACAGGCAATGTTTTAATGACAGGTGGCAGCAGCAGCGTAATATTCACATACAAACTGCCGCCTCCAGCCCCAGCACCCGCCTACCTTCGTCTCACACAGCTTGATTATGGGGTTGCAAATTATGAAGTAAACTGTTAGGGGTATGAGACTGGTAATGCAGAGAGAGAGAGAGAGAGAGAGAGAACAGGCAGAAAGACATACAGATAGACAGATAAAGAGACAGACAGTGTCATAGAAAAATATAAACTCTACTAGAAATCACACACACACACACACACACACACACACACACACACAAACACACACACACACACACACACACACTCTCTCTCTCTCTCTCTCTCTCTCTCTGATGAAGGCAGAGGCAGTGAAGTAATTGCAACTGGTGTCTCGGGTACATCACGCCTCCGTCCCTCATCACTGTAGGTGTGATGGCGGCGGGGAGTGGAGGGGGAGGAAAGGATGGATGGATGGAGGGGAACTAGGAAGTCTGGAGTGGAGGGGAGGGGACTGAGTGAGGGGAAGGGACGATAGCATTTGAAGGTGGGGGAAGGACTGGAGACTGATGGACAATGAAGATATGGGCGGGGGGGGGGGGAGGACAGGAGTGAGATGTTGTAAGGGAAAGGGTAGGTATGTGGATTCAATGGGAGTGAGGGAAAAAAAGGCAGAAGAACAAAGCCTAAATATTAACAACTTGCACAGAGGTAAGACGTGTCAAAAATTTAGAGGAAAATTGTCTATGAGTCATATATAGCGAAAAGAAGGAGCACTAAATAGAAAATGTTTTGGAACTGAATTTATGTTTGAGACTATTCATATTTTTCAACCATTTCAGTGCAGTAAAAACAGCATAGTAATTTTACTTTATGGATTATGGCAGCCCCTGTCTGTCTGTTCCTGTAAACACATTTACCAATTTTATAATCCTTCGTTCAAGGTTCGCTATCCAAGATTTCCACCTCCTAACCAAATGTCTTTGTGTCGTATTCTAGGAAACTCTTGAGATTTCAAAGCACCTTATCCTTAGCGATTTATTCTGCAACTTGAACCTCAGTATCCTAGTGTATGTCACTGATGTAAACAGTGTATATATATATAGATAGATAGATAGATAGATAGAGAGAGAGAGAGAGAGAGAGAGAGAGAGATAGATAGATATATATATATATATATATATATATATATATATATATATATATATATATATCCTGCAATAGCCAAATCATTATAATCTTATCATGAGTAACTTTTCCAATATATATTCTGAAACATACTTCTCACTCGTGGATAACAAAAATCAGGGTTACTGTATTCTGCTACAGCCAGAAGATTTTTTCTTTGCCTAGCAATGACATTTCGTCGTCCAAATATTAATGTTATACACTCCATTTTTTTTTTTTTTTTTTACTTGGCTACCAGCTGAGTGTGTGTCAGGGCTCACAATGTTGTTTATAAGCCTTCTTAACCACTGCGTCGTCTGCTGTCAATACTGCTGCTGCTGCTAGTACTTGCTTGAACATTCCAGCATTTACACAGACACACTCAAAGTTTACCTAAAACGTGTTTTCACAGCCAGTCTGCCTCATCCATTTGTTCCTCCACACACTCGCTCAGTTCTATAACAATAAGCTCACACTGCTGCCAAAGGGAACGATATTATTTCAAAAGCAACATTTTGCAGTCAGAACAGTGTGCACCAGTGAAGTATACGGGTAATCCTCTGTATCCTAGCATTTAGTGTGAACTTTCAGTGAAGAAATCAGCACGCAGAAATAAATATAAATATATATATATATATATATATATATATATATATATATATATATATATATATATATATATATATTTTCTATTTACCAAAAAGTCTGAGAAACCTTTTTCTTAATTAAAGTGAAGCCTTCCAGTCTATCTTTTACACTGAAGAACCTCTGTGCTGTAAAATTTCTTTTATTAACAAGAATTTTAACAAATCACATATCACTCAGTTTCACCGACTCTTCCAGTGCGATCATAAAGACAGTATTCTTGTTTTTCTTGACCCATCTTGGAGCCACAGTAGCTAAGTGGTTGCATGATCTTCTTGCGTTCTGCGTTGCCTGAGTCAGTGGCCGGCATGTAGCCATGATGGCTAAGTGGTTGCATGACCTTACTGTATTCTGCGATTGTCTGAGTCAAGTGACCGGCATGTAAAGACCGTATGAAAATGGTAGGTCCTGTCTTGCAGTAAAACCCAAAGACAGACTGAGAGATGGAAGAAGAAAGCAGAATAGGGAGATTGGGTTTGCAGACTGGCTAGCGTTGGGTGAGACAGATTATTACCCAACAGGACAGAAGAGAAAAGAAATACGAGATGCCTTGGTCCTCCATTTGAATGTCAAAAGTTGTTTTGGATGAATATTATGATAATGACCCATTTTGCCCTTTCTTCCTCATTCTGTTTCTTTTGGTCTCCCTTCTTTACCTGTATTGCTACTCCTGTTCTCTCTACTCCTGTCTTTCCGGCTTTTTCATATATACTCCTCTCTTCTTCCTGCTTCCCAGTGTTTGTTAGCTTTCCTCTCCCTCTCCGACAACTATTCACTTTTCCCATACATATAACTCGAGTATTTAAGTGGTCTATACAAAACAATACAGTTGAAGCCATACATTTTCACACAACCAACGTACACATTTAGCACTTTGATCACTACACACATTTTCCATGCCCGTGTCCTCTTATTCCACGGGGCTTTGATTTTTGCGTTGGGTGGTAATCAGTGGATGTGACATTTAAAGCAGGTAGATCCGACATAAGCTGACGACCATTTGTTTACCGCGTTAATATTGCACCACACACTGACAGGGGCCCTCACACTGGCTCTTGTGTGTGTGTGTGTGTGTGTGTGTGTGTGTATGTGTGTGTGTGTAAAATACTGTGTCCCAGAACAAGGACGTTTGTTGCGAATGTCAACATGAAAATACTATTATTTTTTAAATTCGATCCGTTGAAATTTAAAACTGGAATGAAATTTTTATGAAAATACAAAGTATTTTGCAGTAACCTAAGGAAGTGATAGAGCTGACAACCAATATCTCGTCTCACGTGTTATTAAGATCATTACGTACAGTACCATGATATAATAATGCTGTCTTTGCCTCTCCAGGTTTCCCCAGCCTCTTTTATTCCTGATTTCCATCTGTCTCCATCCGACATTCTTGCCCTTCATTTCAGTTTTATCTTCAGTCCTTTGCTTTTGCTGCCAATTCCGTTATTTACTTTCATCTTTTCTGAACAATGACTGATTTTGTTATTCCTACCTTAAGAGCTTTTTGTTTCGCTGATTTAGAAACAATCCCCATTAACCATTTAGCTTTCCTTGAACTACTCTAGTCTGATGGAAATAATTTGATGTAAGCAGGAATAACATTAAAGAAAGCCACCTTACGGACAAAATTAAATGACACGTGTTGAGGTTTGTGGTCATGTTTATCTGCCATCCAAGTAAAGAAACGGAATGCATCCACTTGACTGTCATCACTAAAGCTCACACGGTCGTCAGAACAGAGACCAACACAAAAAGTAAAACAATGATGTTCAAATCTTAGTTTGTAAATGATGTTCCGTGAATTTACATTTAGTAATTTATAAACAGGTGACAAAATATATTTTTATAGTTCTCTATCAAATATATCATGATGTGAGGTTCAGCCATTTTTCTCCTGTGTGAAGGTGAAATGATAACACTTTTATGTACCAATTACTGGATCAGTATATGAAATATGGTACAATAATAGATACCTAATTTTATTTCCTAATTGCAGATAGTTTTTGACCCCTTTTATATGCTACACATTACAGTTCAGTGCAACCATCCTGGTGAGAATTGGCACATCACAAGCATGATGATATCCCCTACACATCACCAACCATGCACGTGTAGCTACGGTACGTTCAGTAATACCATCACACGTTGAGGGGTTCGAGCTAATGTAACGAGATTCCAACACCTCCAATCCACTTAAATATCACTTGATAAATGGCATTTGAAAAACAGTATCGAAACTGAGTAAAATTATCTTCTGAGACCAACTGCACATGACACCTGCTCAGAGTACGGTTTCTGAGACATTAATGAACTAACAGATAATCACACTGTCATGCACCACCTTATCATAGTATATAATTCTCATGCATTATCATCTTTGTATTTACTCACCTCACCAACATCACAATAATTTTGATACAGTTTACAGTCTATTACCATTCAAAATCTCTCACCCCATTCCAGATTTCCCGATTTAATTTTCTTTTATCTCTCTCGTGACTGTTTTGAAGTTTTTTGGTCATTTCCTCCCTCCCCCAGTCATCACGAGCTCCATCTTCACCAATATCACAGCTTTGCGAATCATCCCAAGATCCTCTTGTTTTGCACACTTTTCTTCAATATATTCTTTTATTTCTCTTTCCTTATCATTTTTCCAATATCCTCCACTCCCTGCTTTCTCCTGATAGGCCAGACCTGCAGCTTTACTGTAAACACAATAATGTGTTTCCCCGTACTCACATGTCAATAAATATCATAGATTCTTAATCTTTGAAACTGTTTATATATTCAGATAACTAGATTTCTTATTCACATCTAAAATGTTATCATCATATTTAGAAATTACTGAATCCATCAAAATTCATACTTACAAATATAATTACCCTCTTTATCAAGTCTTTGCGCCCCCCCCCCCCAGGCAGCCCTTCGTGCCCCCCTAGGGGGCACACCCCACAGGTTGGAAACCACTGCCATACACAATACCAGATGATTAAATATAGATCTATGATAACATTCACCAAATGTTTATTTGAAAACTGTTTGGTTTTATAAGAAACCCTGTTTCCCATTTTTTGTCCGACTGCAATACCGGTATGTATGCTTCTGTTAAATAATAATAACTGTGTGTTGTTAATATATATCTACAAACATCTATTATACTATAACAATAGCCGTGTGTTTGTGTGTGTGTATTTTAGGCAGCCGAAACTACGCATTCAAATCGCACCAAAATTGGCACAAAAATTGCAAAAAATTCGCTGATGTGAATAAACTTTGTCCCATCACAATTGAAAAACTTTTACTATATTTAGTGAGCGATCAAATTTTGACCAAAAAATGCTGCTCCTGGCGCCCGGTCAGTTGCCTTGGCCGAGTGGTTAATATCTCGGACTTGCGTGTGGACAACTTGGGTTCCATTCCTGAAGCTGCAAATAACACGATCAATTGGTTAGCTGCAAAAAATCCAAGTGACAATGTTAGACTAGAACAGCACATAAACGGACCATCATGGGCCCTTCAATGTCGCCTTGACGGCCGATAGTGACAACGTTAGACTAGAACAGCATATAAACGTGACTCGGATTTTTTTTTTTTCTTAATAATGAATGGAGGAAGGAAAAACAAAGGGAACAAAAATTAAGTCCATGTGCCTAATGGCATCCTCCATTTATAAAATATTTATAACAACTGGATTTGAATTGAAGTGGATTAAATGTTTGTGGGAAGCAACTCCCAGGAAGTGAATTCCAGAGAGTAGTTCTGAGGATTAATGAACTTTGATAAGCAGAGGTTCTGCATTGCGGGGTAGAGAGTGTGAGTTCATGGGCGCTCCCAGCTGCCCGCGTATTTCGGGAGAAAATGTGAAGGGGAGGCACAATTGAAGCCAGTTCATCAGAGCACTTACGGTAAAAATATCGATAAAATAATGCTAAAGAAGTAACATCTCTACGTACTGATAATGGAGGAAGGTCCTGCGTTATGGTCGGATTATTGATTAATCTAATGGCTTTATTATGCATTTTCTCCAACTGCCTCAAAGCAACCGCTCCACATCCACTCCACAGTGGTGAACAGTATTCGATCTGAGAACGCACATGACTTTTGTATGCTGTGGCCATCTGTTCGTCAGTGAAGAACTCACGAACTCTGTACATAAGTCCCAATTTTTTGGAAGCATTTTTAGCAAGGAATTTAACATAAGCTGTCCAGCTTAGGTTGGGGTTTAGAGTAACGCCTAGGATACCAATTGTAGTGGATATGGGAATACTGACATCATTTAAAATTATGTGAGAGTCTGAGGGATTCTTTCTATTGGAGAAATTAATGTATTTAGTTTTCTGAGCATTAAATGTGACCAGGTTTGTTTGTCCCCATTGATTAATTTTAGAAAGGTCCTGGTTCAGAGAAACTGCTGTGTTTATTTGGGAATTTATAATATCATATTGGGTAAAAGAGGTACTTAATGGGAAAGAACTATGAAGTGTTGAATCATCAGCAAAAGAGTGTATTGGTTTGTGAGTGACGGAGGTCATTGATATGAATGAGAAAGAGGGTTGGCGCCAAAACTGATCCCTGAGGTACGCCAGCATTTATGGAATGAAATACCATGACCGGTATTTTTCTATTATGAAGGTATGAAGAAATTAGAGGAACCAGTGATGCAAGGCCATAGTGTGACATCGTAGACAATCAGGCCTGGTGCCATACTCTGTTAAATGCTTTTGATATATCAAGTGCTACTGTGTGTGTTTCACCGTGTTGGTCTATTGTTTTGATAATTTGATGGGTAAGATGGCAAAGAATGTCTACAGTTGAATGTTCTTGTCTAAATCCATGCTGCCGATCATTGATTAATTTATTGATTTCTAGATGCTTGATTACGTGTTTGTTAATTAGTGTCTCAAAAACTTTACCGAGAGTGGAAGTTATTGCAATTGGTCTATAGTTTGATGGATCAGAAGTTGCCTCCTTCTTAGGAACAGGATGGATATTTGCTTCATTCCAAGAGGCTGGAAAACTTGAGGTACGGATGCATAAGCGGAAAAATTTTGCCAATACCGGAGCCAACACTGAGGAGCAATTTCTAAGTACTATTGAAGGAATTTCATCTGGACCAGTAGCTTTGTCTGCTGAGAGATTCTGTAATACAGCTTGTACGTATCTATTGTGAATCTTGCAAGGAAGTATTGAGGGGAATCAAAATCAAGTACAGGAATATTGTGATTTTCTGTATTTAGGGTTGAGTTTGTTGAAAAAATGTCAACAAGAAGTTTGGCATTTCCACGTGGGTCACTTACTAGATTTCCATTGGAGGACTGTAAAGGTGGAATGGAAGAGGTGGTGGTGAAGTTAGTTTTGAATGAATAAAGGGTTGACCAGAATATTTTGTTATCATTTGGGTTGTTTAGTAGTTTTTTAGCCTGTCTATGTAGAAAGTGTGATTTAGTTAGTACTTGGATGGGTGACCGCCAGGGAACACCAGATGCTGTTGGCATCCCTACGGGTCAAGTGGGGTTGGTGGAGGATTAGTGCCCCTCCCTGTAAAACAATTAACTCTAAGCCATTGGCCACCCCGTCTGGGATACATGGCGTCTGGCAATGAAAGAATGAATGAATGATAATAGTTTTGGCATGGTTTCTGATATTTCTATAGTAGTTAAAGGCTTCTTTGGTTTTAGTCCTTGTATAAGTGTTATAGGCTATTGTTTTATGTTCTGTTACTCAAGGACAGTTGTGGTCAAATCATTCAGGAGAATTACATCTTTTTCCGTAACTATGATGGGGAATGAATGTTTCTATGCCGACTTTAATGAAATCCTGTATGTGGCCCAATGTGGAATTTGCATCTTGGGAGAAAAAGGAGGTCCAAGGAACATCCATAAGAAAATTATGGAGTCCCTCCCAGTCTGCCCCGTCGTTGTGCCATTTAGTCTCCACGACAGGTTCAGAGCAGGAGGGTGTGGTAGGTGTGAAACTGGTGGCTTGAATCAGACAATGATCCGAGGATCCGAGGGGGGACTTCACTTCGACATTATAATTACCTGAAATGTTCGCACCGCGCGCACGAAGCGCGAGGAAACGAGTGAGAAGCACGAGGAGACGAGTGCGAAGCACGAGAAAGCGAGTGTGCAGTGCTAGAGCCCCTCCCCAGGAGCAAGTGTAAGAGGGCCCGAAGGGCCCACAAGCACTTGTTTTATTTATATTATTAAATGCAAAGATGAAACAATGAAATACGCTATGCTAATGAACAGCCAAGACAAAAATACATAACGATGAAGTTATGACGTTGTAAAACGCATCGGGCAGTTGCTTTCTGGAGAAAACTAAAGGACCGACTAAGCAGATAACTATCATACTGAATGATCATAGTGACGTGAAGGTAAACAGAAAAGCTGGACTTTGTAGCTGGCTTTATGGGTAAGGTGTTGACATAGTGCATGCATGTGAGGCAGATATTGTCCATTTAACCGTCCCCAATTTATTCAGCCTCTCCAGTCCACTTTCATTCGTTCCTCTCTTCTTCTCACTCCAAATTTCTTCGCTGCTCCTCATCCCATCTCACAAGAAATGAGCCTGATGTCCATCAAAATAAGGCTCGCGCTTCTTTCATGGTATGTGATACCTGAGTGGTGTGGGTGGTGATGTTACTTGGCCCGTCATTTCAACCTCCGCTTCCTTTATTTTAATTCCTTTCACTCTCACCTACACTACGTCAATAATTCCTCACCGTTGTTCATTATCAGTCACACAGCTCAGTTACTTATGTTTACAAATCGCTCCAGTTCGTATACCCACTCCCAAAATTTACACTCGTTTACACATCTGTCTCAAGTAAAATGCATTCCTCGATTATCCCATCGTAATGCTAATTCTGGTGAGTACAGTTAATCATTATCAAATTCACGGTTGGTCATTTGCCATCATCATCACTAGAAGTAACACCATCAAAAGTTCGGCAACAACAGTACAAAAATTGTATTTTCCATACCGAGCTATTGGTCGTTTTCCTGTTTTATCCAACCAAGCAGTGTTTGGAATTTCCCCTCTCCGTCTGGTTTTCTGCCTACCTCTTTATCCCACTCCTCCATGACTTGCCACGTATTACCTGGGTTGTCATTTCGTTCGCAGCAAAGGGATACCCTTAGACAGGAGCCGTGTGGCATGAATCAGACAGCTTACTGGGGTTCATGACCCCTTCTGTTTGATTTACCTCGTTTTCCCCAAACACTTCCCTCCCGCCCTCTGTCCACCTCCCACATACTCTGCCAGTCACACCCACACCCCACGCGCCTCTCTACAATGTCAGCAGTGGGTACAGTATTTGCTGGGCTGGCCAACGTTTCATGTGTGGCCATCCATACATTTGAAAAATAGGAGGGCGTAAAACAAGGGAAGGAGACAAGTTATATATGATAAAGTTGGTGGGTGGGAAAGCACTGGAAATAACGTAAGGTTTGTAATCCTCTACTGTTTCGGAAAACAGTATGCTGAACCCATGCTTAGATAGGCGGTTCAGAATGGGAGGAATAGAAACATTTTCTTTTCACATACGAACAAGGATAAAGATCTCTGGAGCCTTGCTGTGCTTTCTATTCCACTCATTATACTTGTTACTACGAACCAGTAGGAAACCACGTAAGAGGAGAGAGAGAGAGAGAGAGAGAGAGAGAGAGAGAGAGAGAGAGAGAGAGAGAGAGAGAGAGAGAGAAAGAGAGAGAGAGAGAGAGAGAGAGAGAGAGAGAGATTAAAGAAGAAGGGGGAAGGGGAATATAATGTGTAGGAAAAGGATGACGAGAAGGGGGTTGGGGATAGATGATAAAGGGAAGATGGTACCGAAGACACCTGCAGAGATAAGAGAAAAGGTAGAGATGGAAAGAGGAAATATAACGAAGAACGTGATATCGGATAGGATGAATGACTTTATTATCGACGGAAAAATAAAATAAACAATATACAGTACAACATGAGCAAGATGGCTTCCTCACCCACTGACGACGGTCTTATCAGAGGTTAAAACTGATTAAAAAAAAAAAACCATACTGAAAAACATGATTTAATTATCCATTTTCATATTTACTTTGTTTTGTCAAGGATTATGTGCTGGATGTCTTTATCACCAAGCAATTTTCTTCCTCTTTGGGCGGACTAGAAATTATATAACTGCTGAAAATGGAGTTTCGGACACCCTTGGATCCGTCAGTATAGAGATGCCAACTACTACTTGCTGATAGCGTTTACATTGTTCTGAAATACTCCCTCCCTCTGTCTGTCTGTCTGTCTGTCTGTCTGTCTGTCTGTCTGTCTGTCTGTCTCTCTCTCTCTCACTCACTCACTCTCTCTCTCTCTCTCTCTCTCTCTCTCTCTCTCTCTCTCTCTCTCTCTCTCTCTCTCTCTCTCTCTCATTTTCCCACACTGGCTGTTGCATTAAACGGATGATGAGAGGCACACAAAAACAACGACTAAAGTTGGCTAGAAGTTTATTCTGGGAAGTGGGAAATTGAAAAACGTTTCAGAAAAATGTAGGTAAGTAATTTATCTGGCAGTAACTAGTAAAATAATTAATATTATAAGGACTATACTCGCCGGAGCAAAAGTCATCTGGTTAAAACAACAACACGATATCAGTGTGTACCCATAGCAGAGAACTGATTATTCAGTATGTAACTTTTGAATGCAAGCATTGTTCTCAGCTGAACAAAATCTTCTATTGTATGCCAGAATATTATATGCCCGATGTAAATAAGCGCCTCACAAGACATAATAGTACTCCTTACAGAATAATTTGACTTTATCTGAATGCAGCACCTCTCGTGTGGGAAGTTTCTTTGAATTTCTGAAAGTCGGAAAGTGTTTTCATCTTCGTGCAGCTGCAATCTTCAGAAAACTTTGGTGGCGGTGCTGCCGCATACCTTACACGATTCGTTGGTGGCCGTAGCCAGAGTGGAAAATTACGTGTGCCGGGTAGATACGAGAGAGATGAGGGGATTATACATAGTGAAGAGGGTTAGAGAGGGTAGGAAGAGGAAAAGGAGATATAATTACAGGCATTTTAAGGGAAGGGAGAGAGGGAGATAAGGAGGAAGATAAGTGAGGGAGGAAGGGATGGACCGAAGCCGGTGGAAGGGAAAGGAAGAAGATATACACAATAGAAGGAAGAAAAGAAGATAGGAATTTAGACAGTGGAGAGAGGAAGATTTATAGACTCAACAGAGGCAGGTAAAGAGCGGACAGCTGCCCACAATCCTGTTATATTCCTTTGTTTTTCCCACTTCCTCATGAAACGTTTCTTGTCGCCTGACTCTGGTTGTGACAACACATCTAATAAGACTGCCTCTTTCACCTCACCTCACCTCAATTTACCTTATCTCAGCTTCACCTCACCTCACCTCAGACACTCCAACAAACTAGAAAGTGTTGTATAAGGTGACGATTGGCGACTAAGCGTCATAGTGTTGTGAATTGTTAGTATATTAACAGAAAGACGTTAGCAACACTGCGACTGAGCGTCATGGTGTTGTGAATAGTGAGTATATTAACAGACAGACGTTCTCAACAGTTTATTTTTTTCTCTACAACCAGTTATTGTATAGAACGCACCAATAACATACACACGAAGCCCACTGACAATCACTTTCTAACCAATATTACATATCAGTGTTTATTATATTACCAGTATCTCTCTCTCTCTCTCTCTCTCTCTCTCTCTCTCTCTCACACACACACACACACACACACAGGCGCGACAGCGAGTAAAGATAGCATAGAAAAGATCTTGTCCTGATTGCTGTTTCTACGTTTGACTGTCACACAAACTGTTCTTTGTGACTCAGTATTTGCCTTACCTGGCCTAATATTCATATTTACTAGTTACACTATTACTTTGCTACTGATATTCAGTGCTCTTGCATGGCACATGTCAGAGTTTCTTTTCGTGACATACAGATGGCCGCATATAATTATTATTCTATGTGTATGTACGCAGTATTCTAGCCAGTTGTGTGGAAAAAGATCGTGGAAAATTAGAGTGAAAGCGAGGAGGGGCGGGAAGGATTAGAAGAATGAATGAGAACAAAGTGCATGTGGGAAGCGAGATTAAAGAAAGACTGATCACGGAAAATCAATGAACACAAGAAAGAGCGGGAGAAAGCAAGAACAAAAGATAGCTCGTATCAGTATCCAAAATTCAAATGCAAAAATATAAAAGCTGACTCAAACCAGAATCTCATCACAGCAGTAAATAGAACAGACAAAAATTCTAAAAGGATAGTGGTTTTGAAAATATGGCGTCATGAGAGTCCCTAAAAATACGTGAGGTTTGTGAAATGTGAGGTGAGTAGAGTGGCGGGGTTGAGTGGGTGACGAGGAGGAGGTGAAGTGGGTAGGGAGAGAAAAGGGTGGTGAAGAGAGGTGCAAGGGTGATAAGGAAACGGAGAGAGAGGGGTGGGAGAGATAGAGCGGTGATGGTAGTGAGGAGGGGAGTAAAGGAGAGGAAGGGATGGTGACGATGGTATTGGTGAATGAGAGGGGGAGAAAAATTGAAAGATCTATAGTAATGCGTGGAAGGTGTGGGGGAAAGAGTGGTAATATAGTCTTTACTTCACCCGTTCGCTCAGATCATGCTTCTCTTCGTCAGCTGCCTTCATTCTCTTTCTCTTTCCTCATTAGTCTCGCAATCTTCCTTCGTGTTTTTCATCATGTGTCACTCACAACAATTTTGCTCTCCGTTTGTGTGCACTTTCATGTCATTTCTTTACAACACCACAATTTTTCTTCCTGCAATTTTTGCCATTTATTGTAATTTGTTTAATGGTGCAGTCAGTATTTCTGAACTGCTTCTGTTTTGCCAGTCTTGTGTTGGCTATGCTGCCTACTTCCTCCTTCATCCTTATCAGTCTTTTTCTGTGTCTCTCCTCTTTTCCTATTTCCCTTATCTTTCCTGTCACATTTTATTACCAGTCTTTCCTTTTCAGGTGGCTTTACAATGAGCGACAAGCATAATGGTTTCCTGTAAGCCAAAAAAACATTTACAGCGCTGGGTGGTAACCATATAACCAACCCACATGTGTTGCCTACGTGTCAACAAGTAGGTTGGCGGAGTCAGTGCCCCTCCCCATAAAATCACTAACTCAAATGCAAACGGGTACCTCCTTCTGGGACTATGGCATCTGACTGTAGATAGAGATAGTTTTGGCTATTACAGTCTTTTTATTGCAACCATAATAGTTACTTGTCTGTGTGTACATGTTTCAAACATATGTTCATTCGTACTACACTACCCAGTCGAACAAATATTAGGAAATGACACTTTACTCGTGTGTATCCATTAACAAGAGTACACATATTCAATGGCTAGAAACTCATAAGATCAAACAATAAATAAATCCCAAACGAATATGGATTATTCATCAGTGACAAACATTAGATAAGTCATCGGTGCAGTGCTGTCAATGCCTAAATAAAAAATAATAAAAAAAAAAATGGGTTGACATGTAACTTCAAGCGAAATCACTCTGTAATCCTGAAAACAGTAAGGTTAGGAAACTGTGTCGCATATACTGTACAATTGTCCAACCATAGTTTGATGAGCGATACGGATCGGAATTGGTTTATAACTTATGCTGATTATTTCTTCATGTTTTACCTTCGTGGTCACATACTGTCATATTAACATCTTCATAATGAAGGGTCTCCCACTACTTAGGTAAAATATTCTGGCGGTAGGAAGAATAAAATACAAATGGTCATCCTACTGAATGATAATGTGCATCGGAGGAAACTGGCAAAGTTATCGGACAAGCTAGGTGCATATGCACAGTCGTTTACATACCTCAAGACTGTATTAGATTTTAATGAAATTTTGTCTAAGTAATCAGTTATATTTATCCAAGTTGGAAGAACTGTAATGTCACTTGATTACTTTAGAACCAGAACGTGTAAAAGAATTATTGACCCAGAACACCAGTTAACTCTTGGCGGCAGAACAAATCTTCACAATGTAGGGGCAGTGTATATGATGAGGGTGTGGTGCCACCACTCCTGATTGTTCATCGTCTTCCAGATATCATCATCATCATCATCATCATATCTCTGTCATGTCGTTGTAATATTCAATACAAGGTCTTCTCCAGGATCTCCTTTCAGGAATAGTGGTAGGGGTAATTTTTAGTCAAGTTAGTGTAAACTGAGTGTAGCATACTCTGCGTATGCACATGAGGTGGGGAAGGTGGTTGATTGGGTAAAGAGGCTCGGAGTGGATGTGTGTGGTGGTCAGTTGGCAGAGCTTTTGGACTGGCCTGACAGGACATGAGATTGATCCCAGGTTGGGGAAGGGTCAGTAAAGGATTTGAATATCGTTAAAACTTGTCATCGAACTTACACAAGACCCACCATGAAAACACGTCTATTTATACTGTACCGTCACCGGAATCCTGAATAAACGAGCCTGAGCAAGTATGACGTATGTACGGTGAGTGTGAACGTCCAAGGAATGTTAGAAATTAGGGAAAGGGGTGTCCAGTATCTACTCTGACCCTCACTTCTGCACTGCTCATAGATAGACAGGTGAGGTGAAGCGATAGGGGCAGCATAATTCTGGATGTCCGTTTGTGGCATCCCTTAGACCAACTGACAATTTTCTGGGCTATTTTCTCACCCAAGACAATCTCTGTACTCTACCACTGGCACCTCAAAGCCCATTGTTCACAACAGTGAAGGATTGTAACATATTATGAAGTAAGCCAACATGAAGTAACAGTACTATCAGTAGTAGCTGTTGTTGTATCGTCAGGTTTATCTGAAGTGTGAACCCCGTGGACTGCAGACTGTAGATGTCTTTTGCCTTCAGACCACTATACTCCTTCTTTTCAGAGGATGGGGAGGGAGTTGATGAAAGTTTGTATAACCGAGCAGCTTCACCACCTAGTTATATCAGGACACTTTATGAAGGTATTCCTCTCTGTCACCATGATATCACAGTGTATCTTCATTCTTTTCTCCATTATCTCTCTCTTATTCGCTTCAGAATCCTTCGTAGAAAAATATCATTCACACAATACAGTTACGCTTGATAAAGTACCAAGACTTTACTGTTTTCCACCTTAATATATTGATATTACATTAAGCAGTATCTTCAAACTTAATTCTTTCGCTGCTGCGCATCTCCCAAATTTTGGTGCTAGCTAAATTTTGTTGTTACGAATTTTTCACTGTCTTTGCTTTTGTTCCTGGTCTATAATTGTTTGTTAGAGACAGGCACGTGATTACGTCAACAGAACTCCTTTTATCCCTCAGCTTAAGTTACTACGACTCTCTTTTCTTTCGTCTGATCACTAAATAAAAATTAGGCGTGGGTTATATATACATTCGGAAAATGTTTTTTCGGCTGCTTATTCATGTTCGTATGCGCAAAGGCATAGAAAAAGAAAATAATATACACATGAACAGATACAAAAAAGATTACTGAAGTCTAGTACTGTACTGTAATAAGGTTCTCTAGCCTGCAACAAACATGTTACTCTTATTTCTGAACTGTAAAAAAGTCATATATTCAGTCTTTGCGACACCAAAATTATTCCCTCAAGTACCCAAGTTGTTTGCTGAGGAATGGACTGACATTCTGCAGGAGGAAAATTGCAATTACGGTATGTCAGTAGAAACGGACATAACCGATACGAAATATAACTGCACATTAAATCGTGAAAAAAAAAAAAATTATATATATACATATATATATCTATATATATATATATATATATATATATATATATATCTATCTATCTATCTATCTATCTATCTCTCTCTCTCTCTCTCTCTCTCTCTCTCTCTATATATATATATATATATATAAAATCATACCATCGTCTTAGGCTGTACAGTGTTGAGGTGGTAAGATCTTGGTGCATAGTAAACAACCCTCATATGATGCCAAATGACAGAAATTTCCCCGGGATTATCCACGCAGTTTTAGGTGGTGCTGTATCAGTCGATGTCTACGGTATCACGAACCCAATGCACCGATCGATGACATCGGCAGTGAAAGGGATAAAGAATATACTACGAATTATTATCAACGACCTTGGAAACTGTAGTGCTAAATGAGGATATTCTAATTTTAATGCAAGTCGACATGGCAGAGCAGAACTGGATGTGTGGTGAATAAAACAGGGAATCGGGAAATGCTGGTGAATAAAACAGGGAATCGAGAAATGCTGGTGAATAAAACAGGGAATCGGGAAATGCTGGTGAATAAAACAGGGAATCGGGAAATGCTGGTGAATAAAACAGGGAATCGGGAAATGCTGGTGAATAAAACAGGGAATCGGGAAATGCTGGTAAATAAAACAGGGAATCGGGAAATGCTGGTGAATAAAACAGGGAATCGGGAAATGCTGGTGAATAAAACAGGGAATCGGGAAATGCACGAACATGGTAAACGAAGAAAGTGAATGAATCATAACGCAGAGAGGACAAAAGAGAAAGTCCTATTTCAGCTTATCTTATAAAGTGAAAGGGAACAAAATACACGAAAAAAAAATAATAATAAAAACACGCTATCAACTGTATATGAAAGGTAAAATGCTACAGACGCGTAGCACTCGTCTAGCAACAAACTCTCATCCCTTTTCTGTCCAGCTTTCTAATGCATGAGTTAACCGCTGCTCCCAGTCCTTCATTTATGCAACTAGTCACTCTGGAACGTCTCCCTTTGTTAGTATTTTCTACTTCCTATGATCTCCAGTCTTTCAAACGCAGTGTGTCCAGGCATCTCGAAACGAACGGATCTTGAATTTGGCTCTCTTTAGTATCGATTTTGTTTTTTTCCTTGGAAGGAACTATTTGCCGGCTCATGACCTTTGGTTCCTTCTTCCTTGCATAAAAAAAAAAACAAAGTCTCAGCCAAGCCATTCTCACAGAAGTGTGTGAAAATCTGAAAAGAGAAAGCAATGGAAACTGAAGCAGGAAGTGGTCAGTGGTCAGTGGAATATATGTAACTGGTAAAAATTTTGTGTTGGTGGGATAGTTTTGATGGCGGGGCATCCTCGTATATTGAAGAGAAACTCAATATTGTCCCGGCAGCACGAGGTGGAGGTGGTGTGTGTGGCAGGGGGAGGGTTAGATTAGGCTGGGAGGAGGTGGTAGGATAGGGTTCGTGTAGGTAAGATTGATTTGGTTAGGAGGAAGAGATGGTTGTGGTGGTGGCGGTGATTCTAGGTTATGGATATCAGATTAACTGAAAGAGGTTATGGTTGTGATGATCATAGTGGCGACGGTGATGGGTTAGATTAAACTAGAGGACGAGGCGGCGGTGTGGTGGTAAAATAGAGTTAGGTTAGGTCAGGTTGGGTTAGTAGGTGGTGGTGGAGTTGGGTTAAAGTAAGTTGTTTGCTTAGAAGGATGCGGTGTTGGTGGTCTATATGTTGATGGTGGTTGTGTTGGTGATGATAAGATATACAAAGCTAGGTTGGCGTTAGACTGTGGTGGTAGTGCTGATGGTGGTGGTGGCAGGTTGGGTTGGAAGGAGGTGGTGACACTGGTATTAGGTTTGGTCAGGTTAGGTTAGAAGGAGGTTCTGGTAAGACTGACTCTTATTAACTTTTTATTATGACTTAAAATATTGCAGTAGGTGGGGGCGCCCATCATCCACTCTCTCAGTGTAAAGTGGCAGTGATGACATAAGAGCTCTACACTGAGTGACAAGCCAAATGGTTTCCTGTACCCAGGAAACCATTTACTACGCTGGGTGGTAACCATATAACCGGGGTTTCTGGCGGGCTAAGTGTCCCCCAGATTCCCCTATCCAAAATCACTTAATCATGACAATAGTTTCAGAGATCCTCGGAGGGCCCAATACCTGCCCAGGGCCCCAACCAAATGGGCAGACTCGCATGGCCATGTGGAATGTGTGAGGTGTGAATGAGCAGAGCAAGAGGGTGGAAGTGGTGAATGTGTTCAAGAGTGTGAGATATGCTGTGATGGCATTGTGTGAAACAAAAATGAAAGGGTGCGAAGTGGAGGGGTGGGAGGGTGTGAAATGTGTAAGATCAGGAATGAATGGGAGAGGAAGATGTAAGGAAGGAGTTGCTTTGTTGATGATTGAGGTGTGGCATAGTGGAATGAGAGACTACAAATGTGTCAGCTCGAGGTGTATGTATGTCAAGTTCAAGTTTGAGAAGGTGAAAATGGCAGTGATTGTAGCTTATGCACCGTGTGAGGACAGGAGTGAGAAAGAGAAGGACAGGTTTTGGGGTGAGCTGGGTGATGTAGTAGGAGAACTGCCCAGGAACTGTAAAGTGATCGTGATGGGGGATATGATCGGAAGAGTAGACACTGGTCCTGAGGATGGCATCATGGGTTGTTATGGAGT
The DNA here is from genome assembly GCF_032717465.1 of Coenobita brevimanus. Classification (NCBI taxonomy): domain Eukaryota; kingdom Metazoa; phylum Arthropoda; class Malacostraca; order Decapoda; family Coenobitidae; genus Coenobita; species Coenobita brevimanus. The sequence continues at coordinate 18,202,538 of NC_137062.1, read as the reverse complement.
ACCAGGAGAAAATGATAATTGGAATCGACTAAAGGATATGTGTCAGGAGAGGAGGTTGTGCATTTGTAATTCGTATTTCAAACAAAGATGCACATAAATATACATGGTATAGAGGAAACGGGGATCGTGTTGAAAGAAGCCTGATTGATTATGTGCTCGTAGAGAGGTTGATGATGGGAATGGTTGCTGATATGAGGGCTGTGCGAGGACGATGTGTAGGTCTGTCAGATCATATGATCGTGGTATGTAAGATCAAGCTGAGAGGAGTGAGGTGGATCAAGCGAGAGTGGAGCAGTCGTGGAGAAAGAATGAAAGTTGAGAAGCTGAGGATCAAAGAAATGGCAGACGATTACAGGACCAAAGTAGAGGACGAGTTAGAATTAGTGAACTGGAATAAACTGCATCTACACAGCCTGTGGAATGTATATAGGGATTGCTTAGTTAGGAATGCTAAAGTGGTGTGTGGTGTGGCAAGAGTATCAATAAAAAAGAGGGGTATGGGATGGTGAGATGAGGAGGTTAAGAGAGTTGTGGAGGAAAAGAGGAAGAAGTGGCTAAAGTGGTTACAGGATAAGGGTTCAGTTGAAATAAGAACTGAGTATATCGAGATAAAGAAGCACGTAAAGAGACTGGTGAAGAGGAAAAAGAAGGAGGTGATGATCTGGGAAGAAAAATGAATGCGAACTACTCTGAAAATGGGGAGTTATTCTGGAAAGAGGTGCGGAAATGTAGAGGTGAAAGCGGAAAGAAAAGTGATGGTGTGAAGGATGCAGGTGGTAGGTTACTAGCCCATGGGGATGAAGTAAGGACCAGATGAAGAGAATATTTTGAAAGCCTGATGAATGAGAATAGAGAGGGCAGAGCGGTTGTAAACATGATTGGTTTTGGAGGTGTGCAGAGAAGGAATGCAGTGCCAGGAGACGTGATACTCGCACATGTGAAGAGCGCTGTGAAACGGCTGAAGAATGGGAAAGCAGCCGGGGTTGATGAAGTGTATGTAGATATGCTTAAGTGTAGTGGCGAGAGTGGAATGAAGTGCTTGTTTGAGATATGAAAGAAGGTATAGATGAGTGAAACTGTGCCTGCAGAGTGGAAAAAGGCTGTGATTGTACCCCTGTACAAAAATAAAGGTGAGCGAAGTGAGCGCAAGAATAATCGTGACATAAGTTTATTGAGTGTGGTAGGGAAGGTATATGGAAGAAAAATAATAGAGAAAGTAAGAGAGATATCAGAAGTCCTAGTGAGTGATGAACAGGGTGGTTTATGAGTGGCAGAGGATGTGTGGATCAAGTATTTACAGTGAGACAGATAACAGAGAAGGCTTGTGAGGAGGACCATAAGGTATTTATGGCATTCTTGGATCTGGAAAAAGCATACGACAAGTAGACAGAGAGGGATTGTGGAAAGTTCTGCGCATGTATGGTGTAGATGGTAAGCTGCTAAGTGCTTTCAAAAGTTTTTATGATGGTAGCGACGCATGTGTAAGGGTTAATGGGCATCTAAGTGAATGGTTCACGATCGGTGTGGGCGTGCGACAAGGTTGTGAGGTTCACGATCGGTGTGGGCGTGCGACAAGGTTGTGAGGTTCTCGATCGGTGTGGGCGTGCGACAAGGTTGTGAGATGTCCCCATGGTTGTTTAATAAATATATGGATGAGGTGATGAGAGAAGTAAAAACACGAGTAATGGAGAGAGGGAAGGCGTTGGTAATGAATGGTGATATATGAAATATCTCAAATTTGTTGTATGCTGATGATGCAGTACTGCTTGCAAGTACCGGACAAGAACTTGGTAGGCCAGTGCTGAGTTTTGATGATGTCTGTGAGCGTCGTACCTTGAAAGTAAATGTAGAGAAGAGTAAAGTGATGGTTACTAAGAAAGAAGGTGACTCCCAATGTGATGTCACAGTGAATGGAGAGAGCCTGGAACTGATGAGAGAGTTCACATACTTTGGTACAGCGATAGAAAATAGAGAGAAATGTGCAAAAGAAGTTGAAAGCAGAGTGACACAAGGAAGAAAAGTAGCTGATGCAATGAAGGCCTTGATAAGAAACAGAGGCTTGAGTGTTGCAGCTGCACGAGGCTTACATGAGGGAGTGTTAGTGCCAGCTTTAACATATGCATGTGAGACTATGGTGTGGCATGAAAATGAAAAGTCAAGAGTAATAGCAGTGGAGATGGGACTGCTGAGGAATGTATGTGGAGCACAGAGGGTGGCCAGGATACGAAATAATGTGATTCGTGAAAGATGTGCAGTGAGGAGTCGGTAGACACCAGAATCGAAGAGAGTGTCCTGAGATGGTATGGTCATGTGGAAAGAATGGATAACAATAAAATGGTGAAAAAGGTATACCTGAGCGAATTTGAAGGAGGGAGAAGGCTAGGAAGGCCAAGGAGAAGGTGGAGAGATATGGTGGATGAGTGTCTGTGGAAGAGAAGTTTAGAAGTCGGTGAGGCTAGGGAACTGACGAGAGATCGAGCTGGCTAGATGAATGTTGTGACGAGAAGTGCATGATCAGGTATTTTGGCACCCCTTGTGAGCATGGCAGCGTCCGGACTGACTCAATCGGATACGTTTGTGTGAAGCTGCAGAATGTGGTGAATGTTTTTGGCGTATCCGGTAGAGCCAGGATTCCGGGGGCTTGAATGATGAGTGAATGGAAGCATGGCCTATTTGGATTGGGCAAGTTTGTGCTGTCAAGACATTGCTACTCCTCACCCTGCCCTTGGGTGGGAAAGGAGGTCCGGATGATGATGATTAAAATATGCAGAAGTGTTATGCAAACGAGCTACAGTATTGATTAAAGGGATCATGGTTACCACATTATCTTGCATGCATGGGTTCGCAACTCCACGAGGCAGCTGGAGGTTTGTTTGCTAATGGTATTACGCAAGCAGCAGGAACAATACAATAATTCGTATGGCTGTGTGTGTTTGGGTGGGAGGCGGGGCTGACAGTCTGCTTCCTTTTTTTGAGCTGCCGCTCTTGAACAGAAAAGTTACGTGTTACTTCCTGGGTTAGTTACTCTCTCTCTCTCTCTCTCTCTCTCTCTCTCTCTCTCTCAAAATTGGCACCAACCAGGTATCACCAAGGTAACTTCAGCATTTCCACCCAATTACCACCGCCATCAAAATCTCATCGGCATCATCAAACTGAGACTCATCCACTTAATGGTATTGTTATATCGGGGTATTGAGGCGATGCTAGCCAATGGTCGTTCATGTGGGAGGTAACATGAATGTCAGGCTGTTATTTTCCTAGTCCCTTGCCTCAATGCACAGGTTATTGGACTGTGTTAGCCAGCCTGCAACAAGCCACAAACTCATAACGATTGGGACTAGTTACAGCAAAGAAGGTGGGTTAGGGTAGTTAAGGCTGAATAAGGTAAATTATGGTAGAGTTAGGTTAAGCTAGGTTTGGTTGAGTTGGAGTACGTTAGGCTGGGTTAGGATAGGTAGGAAAGATAAAGTAAGATAATCACTGGCTGGGTAGGAAAGATAAGGTAAGGTATGGTTAGGTTGGGTAGGAAAGATAAAGTAAGGTATGGTTGGGTTGGGAAGGAGAGATACAGTAAGGTATGGTTGGGTTGGGTAGGAAAGATAAAGTAAGGTAATCATGAGTTAGATAGGAAAGATAAAGTAAGGTAATCATGAGTTAGGAAGGAAAGATAAAGTAAGGTAATCATGAGTTAGGTAGGAAAGATAAAGTAAGGTAATCATGAGTTAGGAAGGAAAGATAAAGTAAGGTAATCATGAGTTAGGAAGGAAAGATAAAGTAAGGTAATCATGAGTTAGGAAGGAAAGATAAAGTAAGGTAATCATGAGTTAGGTAGGAACGATAAAGTAAGGTAAGGCTGGGTTAGGTAGGAAAGATAAAGTAAGGTAAGGTTGGCATGGGTAGGAAAGATAAAGTAAGGTAAACTTGGCTTAGGTAGGAAAGATAAGGTAAGGAAATCATGAGTTAGGTAGGAAAGATAAAGTAAGGTGGTAATGCTGGGTTATGTGCGAAAGACTCACTGCAGCTTTTACGTAGTCTCTATTCATATTTCGTGCACTTCAGCTGTGTGTTCTTCATGCACTGACTGCATCTACCTTGAGAACATGTCACTAGATAATGATTGACTCCGTCATATCTCACTGCTTTGGCTGAGGGTGCTGATGGCCCTCCAAGGCTCTTCCTCATCTCTTCAACCCTTATCATCCCTCGCGCAATTTCTCTCCCGTACTGTAGATGTGTTGTAGCTACTGATGGATGAATATGCTGGTGGAACCTAAAGGCAGCGATTATTGCCATGTTTAGTATGTTTGAAAAAATATTCTATCACCACCTCTTTGAACGTAGTCTTGGTCTGTGGGATGCCAACATTCTTTCACAGACATCAACGCCTCCCATTCCTTAATTGTATATCTTGATGAGATACGGCTGGGAGACTAGTTTGTTGCCTTCTTTCTTCACACTCCTTTCTGCTGTCTGAAGTGGATTCACACCATAAAAGTTACTAGCAACAGTCACAACAGAGTTGTCATTCCACTTCACACACTACAATACCATTTGACTTGCAATTAAAACATCCTCTTACGTTTTTCAACTTCAATCTTGATTGGGAGAGGACAGCGTCCTGTTCTCTTTTCACGAAGGGTTCCACAGGCTCGAATATCCTTTTGAGCCAATTCTGTCAGTAGTTTGTGGCTTGTGATAAAAATTATCAAAGAACACATGTCGGTATGGCCTCTCAACTGGCTGCAGCATTTTATTGACAACTCAGGATCTCAGCAGTGACTTGCTGTCACCCTCTTTACCACACTTGTTGGAAAAATTGTATGGATAGCCATTTGCACTACACAACAAACAACCACATTATGTATCCAAGACTATGTTGTTTCTACTGTCAGCAGACTCTTGGGATCTGCGTCTGAGACAAGTAAATACTCAGTAATACTCATGGCAGGGCCAGAGAGCTTATATTTCTTTGGGATATACTGTACAGTTGCAGCAGGTATCAGTTTGTTTCAGTCTGTAAGGCAGCGCTGTAGTACTAGATTTGAAACCTGCTTACTCGTGCATGAACATGGGAAAATTTAATTGGGCTACATAGCAACGTTCCCATTTGGGGAACATCAAAAATATTCTACTCTATCTTAACAAAAATATGTTCTTTTAGTCCAGTGATGATATCAAGTGGGATAATTCTTTATAAAGAAATACTCTGTACATATTTGGTGAATAATGACTAAGGATTTTAGCAACAAAAAATGAAAAACACAATACCTACAGTGGTAGAAAATCGTGAAACGTAAAGAGCAGAGGGAGGTATTAGAACTGATACTGGTATTTCAATATATATGATTAACTAAACACCAGTGAAGTTATTATTGCAATATGGATATAAAATCATCAATAAACTGATTGTTTATTAATATTTATTTTAATATTCCAAAAATCGGAAAGTTGGCGCTGAAAAGGTTATGACACAAAGGCATTGGGAATGGAATGCTAATCGCACGCCAAAATATGTTGTTGGATAAGGTACACGGTACATACAAACCATATTAGGAGACGAGATGTTTTGGTAATAGATACATAAACACACACACACGCAAGACCCACACACAGACACACACAGACAAAAACTACATCACCTAGCCTTGCTAAAAGAGGGTGATAAAAATATACAGCAGCTGACATTCGGTCGTCCTTGATCAAATCCTCATCAGAAGTAATAGGCTTCTGCACATCAACATACTTGCTATATCCTGAAGGTCTGGCGAAAATTCATCCACAGTTTTTCGAGATATTTTGGCAACACACACACACACACACACACACACACACACACACACACACACACACACACACACACACTACATCGCTTCTCCTTGCTAAAGATGGGTTATAAAAGGAAATAGAACTGTTACTAACGAAATGTGAATGTCTCTTTAAAACTGAGTACAAAACACCCAATTAATTTTCAGTGCAGAATCTTTTCTCTCATTTTGTAGGATGAGGGTACGAAATATTAGTGCAAATTCTTAGCTACTGCTTGTTTAAAGGGAAACACATCAACTCAAATGACGGGTAAAAGATTTAATAGGTATGTCAAAGATGAAACTGCTCTAATGTTGAGAGAGAGAGAGAGAGAGAGAGAGAGAGAGAGAGAGAGAGATAGTTGTGGATTTGTGATGATACTTATTAGGACTTCAGATAATGCAACAGTGTAGTGCGTGTATATATTATGTAACTAATTATAAAACATAGGTCCAGTATTTGGCGAGGAGGAAGCAGGGGTGAAGGTAGCCAGGGAACAAGGAAGATACTGGTTGTGGCAGTATGATGCATGTATGTGTAGATAATGTATAGAAAATGTGTACAGTATATATTGGGTTAATAGTGTAAGTTATGTAGATGATGTGTGAGTAACGTGTATATAATGTGCTGAATAAGTATATGTTGTTTTGATAACGTAATGTCTAGAAAATGTACATAATGTGAAGATAATGTGTAGATAACGTGTAAATAATGTTGATAATGTGCAGATAATGTGTAAGTACTGTAATATGTAACTAATGTAGATAATGTGTATATAATGGAAATGATGTTTGGATAACGTAGATAATGAAGATAACGTTTAGATATTGTAGATAATATTATATTTAATAAAAATTAACTTTTTCTCTGAGAAGAGCGGGAGGGAAAAAGTTAAACTAGCCATTCAACGACGTACAGAGGCATTATTGTAACTACCGATGGGTGGAGTGGCGTTGTTAGTGTTGATCAACGCCGGACTGTTTGGCAGAATAAACCCATCAACCACAGACATGCAACCGCCATCCCCTGTACTGAACCTATGCTCCTTTGAGGTTGACAGCACCTAGCGACAGCGAGGCGCGGGGAAAAGTATGGTGATTTGTGTCCTGGATGGATGACGCATTGACGTCATGCCACCCAGTTAAGAGCGGCATCTTAGCAGTCCTGTATGAGACAGCCCTAGCATGTATTCAATATGGACGGTGGGTGTTAGCGCCGAATTGGTGACATGTGGAGGTGTAGGAGGACTACTGGGCCTTGGGATAGGCTACTGCCCCCAAGATATAGGCCCTGAAGCCTTTGCCCAGAGTCGGAAAAAAAAAAAAAAAAAAAAAAAAAAAAGGACTCCACATCACCTTGTTATCTGATTTAATGGTCACCATCCAGCACTGTAAATGGAATCCTGGGTTACAGGATACTATTAGGCTTGTTACACAATGCTGAGACACGTGAAGTGGAAAGAAGATAATATAAAAACTGAAAGTAAGGAAAGGGAGAAGTAGGAGGAAAGGGGACACATAAATGTGCAAAGGTGAAGGCGGAAGTAGGTAGCACTAAATCAAGCGAGTGAATGATGGTCATCACCACTTACAACCAATGGATTGGGGTAAAGTTTGGTGGTTTTGGCTACGAAAAAGAAAACTGGATTTATTTCGCATGCAATTTCTCTTAGTGAATGATATGTCCTGCCACTTTTTCTGTGTCTATACCACGGTCATTTATATACCTTAGTCATTCTATTGCCAGACGATTTGATTCAGCTTAAGCAAGGTCTTTAGTACTGAGAATGTATTGTGGTGTCCACCTTGCACCTGGCATTGGCAGCAGCTCTACTTTACACGTTCAGGTCGTGCTTGATGGGTCTTGTTGTTCACTTAATAGGGATGGAAAATATCACTTTTTGTCAGTAAGAAGTGACCCACTCCCACCAAGTGCTTCACACACGGGTATAGGCGTGGAGGACTTTTTGGGTTTATAGTGAGAATGGCATGTGGAACCTGTTCTCTTCTGGTTGTGTTTGCAAGTCAGTTAAAAATAAGACTGGCTACACCAACTCACTCATTCTGCACCATTACATCTTATGATTTAAGTCTGCTAATGATTTTATTCAGGGGAAAGTTCTGGTAGTGAAGGTGTTAACAAAGGCTATATCCTGCCTATCTTCTCCTGTTCGGATATGCCTCCTGAGCTAAGTTAAACTATCCACTCGTTGCAAGAAAAAAATGACGTTTTCTCGTAGTGAGTTCATGAAGGCTTGGCTCATTCCGCTGCTATCTTCCCCAACTGGAAAAGTCTCTAATAGCTTGAGTAAAACCCTCTGGCGGTACCAAGAATAAAGTAGTTGTCTTGGTGTGAATGGGATAATGAAAGCTGCACTAATTCACTCCAGTTCTTAGTCTCTCATCAGCTGCATAAAATCGTCTTGTAGTGACAAGAATAACTCTGAAAGACGCCTCGTATGAAAGAGCTCCCATATCGGAAGGTGTCTCTTACTCTGAGTAAAATGGTGTTGTGCTGCAAAACTAGAATTAAAAAGACGTCATCCTACTGGAGGAGCTAATGCTCTGTCCATCAAGAACTAGATAAGTGACGCCACCTAACGGCAGATGATTTTACATAATCTAAGAAAGTATATCAACAAACAGTACAAATACACCCCAGATAATACCACCACTCCAGTCCTTAGCCACACGCTGGTGGCATATATTCAGTGTGGACAGTGAGTATTAGCCAATGCAGTGAAAATGTGAGGATGTGTGTCTCGCTGTAATACCGCTGGGCATCGGGGCTGAACACTGAGGTGGCTTGATTTATGTGGAGAGGATGGAGAGTGAGAGACTAAGAGTTTGTACTCGTATGTGAGTGAGGTGGAGGAGGGGAAAGGCAGCAGAAGACAGAGAATGAGATATAGGGATGGAGTAGAATGGTATATGAGAAAGGGAGTGTAATTTGGGGGGGGGGGCAGCGAAATGGCAGGGGTAAAGGCGAGATGGAGGCGATTACTTTGTGGTCACCCTTTACGCCTACGGGATTAAGGCGTCTACCTGTATACATATAGACAGATAGTCAGGGAACGGACTGTTTATTTATGCTTAGAGTTGGAAACATACGAAACCAGAGAGGGTGTTCAGACAGCATTGCATGCCACACACGAATTTTGATCATGACCGGTGACAATGACCTTTGATCTAACTACACAACAGTCAGATACCTTCCTACCATCAACACACACCATGTATGTGTAAACTTATATTCACATTGTATCAGACATTCATGAGACAACGTTATACCCTAAGATATTATATTGGCCCATGACCTTTGATTGTTCCTCACAAAAACAGAACCACTTCTCTCCAGGCCCATATGAAACGTGCCAATCTTGATGCGAATCGGATTAGGTACTGACGAAGCATTTTGTAATCGAAAGTTCATACAAGCCTTCATACATATATGCATGAATAGATACATAAATATAACCCAACTGGATGATTGAGCTACGCCTTCAGCATCGCTGTTAAATACTCAGTCTCCCTTCACACCTGCCAGTCACCTGCATCTGTAAGAAAATGTCTGTCAATTTGTCTTTTATCATTTTTATTTTGATCTCCTTTCTGTTGTCAACACACATTCACCAAGAACAGCAAAGCAAAACTGTGCAGCCTCACTCAACAACAGGAGACCCAATGAAACCTAGAGACTGACAGAAAATGTTAATAACATAAATAGCCCTTAGAAGACAAAAGACAACTATGATATTCACATCCACCACACAAGTATCCAAAACGGAAATAAACAATTATGTACCCTAGGGTCTCACCCTTCTAAAATCTCGTTCGTGTTAGGTTAGTCAGTGTGCAAAATTTTGCTAAAAAAAAAAAAAAAAGGGGGGGGGGGGCTTTCCTTCCCTGGCGGCAGTCCATCCGAGGAGGATGAGGGAGTCCGATCCTGCTTTAAACTTGGTCCAACAGGAGGCTTAGCACTGAGCATTTTTTCAGAGTTAAAAAACTTGGTTGTGTGAACCAAACGTCGTCTGGGACCAGTGGGAGCACAAGCCCCACCCACATGGATGACGAACTTAAATTCTTTCACTAGGCCTAATATCTGATCTGGCTAGAGGTCTTCCACTCTTTAATATGTCACTTCTTAGGTTAAAAAATATGGCGTTGCTATCCTGGAGGCAGACCCCTCGTGGTAGTTGGAGGAGTCCCACCATTCCTAAAAGCTAGTCAGAGTGGAATTCTATCACAGTCCAAATTTCGTTTTCTAACACCCTCCAAGACCCTCACGGTTGTCAGGCAGCTATTTCTCTGAGAACCATTTCCTTCTCGTGCTCCTCCTTCCCCCTCCTTCTCCTCTTCCTTCTGCTCCTCCTTCTCTCTCTTCCTCCTCTGCCTCCTCCTCTTCCACAATTCTGGAGACATACTCGTACTATGCGGCAACGTAAACAACCGCCAGATGTTTTATACCACTAAGGGGACAGCTCTCGTGACCAGGTTAGAATCAGTCTCTCTGTGTTCCTTAATTACGAGACACTCAGTCAGACTGCCCCAAATCACAACCGATATTAAGTCCAAACAGACAAAAATTGGTAGCGGTTTAGTTAAAGCATCTAATAACCATCACACATTCAAGTGAAATCCTTTAATATAGCCAACATTTATTCAACGCCGCCAACATCCAGCTAACACAGCCAACGCGTTGCTTCACCGAATCACCATGATATCACCAGCCTGCCCTCGTTCAGTCTGGTTATCAACTCTAAGATCTATAATATTAATGAGAAATCAATAGCATGGTTCTTTGTAGACCTTTTGCTTATATTATCCAAGTGGTGACACGTGACGTAGTGTGAAATGGACTAAGACCTAAAACACATGTGCTACTACCATCATACCAACACAGAATAAGATAAAGGTAGCCTGTTATCACCATAAATGACGCGATATTACTACAGAAGTGGTTACGTGATGATGTGTGAGGCCACCCAATACAGCAGCAACAGAAGACAGGCCGCACCACACCAATACGACCACAGCCAACACCCACCCACGAAAAGTCAACACAGCCAACAGTCAACTCAGCCAACACACAGTCAGCCCTCGTCCAGTCTGTTTATCAAATTAAGGAGCAATACTAAGCACCAGTAGCTCGCTCAATGTATAGCCAGTCGAATAGGACCCATTAGCTGGAGTTGCGAGGGGAGTTTGGGTTTAATGCTTGGAACAACAATATGAGAATGGTAGGGTGACTAGAGGATGAGTGGGGTAGTGTGGGTGATAATAGTGGGGTGAGGCGAGATGGTGGTGTGACAAGAGTGCTGGGTGTTATGGTGACAGTGGAGTGGGATGGGGTAGGGTAAAAGATGGTGGAGGAGGATTGGGTAACAAAAGTGTGGGTGGGTTGGGGTGGAGTGAATAGAGTGTGTGTACGGTGACAAGAAAAATGGAAGGGCAGGGTGATTAAAGTGAGGATGGAATAGCGGGATGATGAGTGTGGGTGGGGTGCTGGGATGACAAGAGAGTGGGTGGGGTGGTTGGATGACACGAGCGTGGGTGGGATGGTGGGATGATAAGGGTGTGGGTGGGATGGTGGGATTATAGGTGTGGGTGGGGTGGTGCGATAACAAGATTGTGGGTGGGGTGGTGGGATAACAAGAGTGTGGGTGTAGTGATGGGATGACAAGTGTGTGGGTTGGATTGTGGGATGAAAAGAGTGTGGGTAGAGTGGTGGGGTGCAGCTATAACAGTTTGCCGCGGCCCTCTTCACCCCCACCAGCTATCAGCAGCAGCTCACATCATACCCTGCAGTAGATATTTAATACCGATGAACGTAACTACAATGTTACTGACTGGAAGGCTTTAGCATTTGTTTGGTCTCTCAAAGATATCAGAAACATAATTTATGGATATCCATTGCATATCCAAACAGATCGTCGCCCAATTTTTAATTTATTCAAAGGAGGAAATCTTATAGGACGTTTAGTACGATGGTCAGTTATTATCCAAGACTTCACCTTTGAGTATGTGCCTGGTAAATCAAATGTAGGTGCAGATGCTCTTTGACTTTATGTAAGCACTGCAGTCCTACCTTATCAACCGTGAAGTTCCTTACAACACTCTCGTCTTAGATGTTCTTTATAACTGTCAGCTCACAGACCCTCTGTACGCTATGATTATTTACTTCCTGGAGTCAGATCTTACCTACTCTGCCATTGTCAGTAGATGATCTCATGTCAGACAATGATATTTTGTATAGGAAGACATCCCTTACCGGGAGGGACATACCTAATAGACGGGTACGTCAACTTGTTGTTTCCACTTCTTTAATACCTACAGTACTCCACATCATCTATAATACACCTCATGCATCCCATTCGGGAAAAGATCGGTGTTTGAGACAAGCACGTCTTTCATATTTATTGACCATTTATGCATAAGGACATCAATATTCACTGTGATTGCTGTGTTCCCTGTAATCGTCATAAAGGGTCAACCGGATTACCTGCTCCACTCTTACAATATCCAGTTCCATCACGTCCATGGGAAAGTGTTTCTATTGACCTCCTTACAGTAAATTGTTTCTCACGGAGTCTGCTGCAGAGTATCTGTCTGTGGTAGTTGATCATTTCCCACGTCACTGTATTCTCGTAGCTCTCCAAGATAAGACTGCTAAGAGTGTTGCACGTGCTTTCATTGATCACGTCATTTGTCCATTCACCACACCATCTACTGTTATTACCAATAATGGTTCAGAGTGTAACAATAGTCTTCTTGTTGAGATTCGTAAGCAGTATAACATTAATTAATGTAATGTCATATCCAACCATCCGGCTTCCAATGGCTTTGTCAAAAAGCAACATCGAAAGGAGCTGGAGTGTTTGATGTACTTTGGTTCTCAAACACCTGTTGGGATGAGTGGATACTCCAAGTTGCAGCCTTAATCAATAATTCTATCAAACAATCCATTGGCGAAACTCCATTCATTGTCTTATATGGATTCGATAAAACAGATTGTCCTGTTCAATGCTATTATCGAAACCTACTTCACTTTAAAATTTGGATGATTACGTGAAAGTGAAAATGACAGACTTCCGGAAAATACGCCAGTATATAATGGCTAATCTGGCCTTACCTAAAGAGAGTTTGATACAATGAGGACATAAGTCTGCATAGCCTATCAATATAAGTGGCGTCAGGCATAACAAAGCTCGTCTGACAGCAGTTATATTATTGTTGTTAAATACTGACTTGTTTCTGCCATTTCGTGTCAATGCACAATTCAAGTCTAAGGTAATGGTGCAAATGTTTTCAAGTAAGCCCTCTGAAAATCATGATCTTGCATTTTACCTTTCAAGGTCACTCAAGGTCAAAGGTCATGCTGCCAAATGGAAGCCCATATGAGACTTCCTATATCTTTGGTAATAGTAAATATCTCTTTTTTCAACGAGCTTCGAGTTATAGCTCCCTGAATATTCGTGACCTTGAGTTTGACCTTTCAAGGTCACTTACGGTCAAAGGTCAATGTACCAATTAAAAACCCATGTGGGATTTCCTGTATGTTGGTAATAGTAAATATCCCTTTATCTTCAACCAGTTTCGAGTTATAGCCCCCGTTGCATCTCCTTCTTCCTCTTCTCCTCCTCCACCTCCTTCTTCCCCTGCTACCCCTTCATCACCTTCTACTCTACCTGTTAATGAGTACAGACAAAAGCTTCGTCAGCAACTCTTCCCACTGTTTTTTGTGTCTGTTCCTCCACCTGTCAGGACCACTTAGCTGATCTGAACAGTAATCCGGATTCCATTTATGAGTATGATGTTGTAGGGAGAGTAGACATCCTTGCTGGCACTAGCTGTCCTTGGCTCATTTCCGGGTGAAAAGTAGTATTATTAAATATATTATTACATCTCTGTTGATAAGGGATATTATAACATATCATCACATCTGTCACTAGGTAGCACTATTGCAAACATTATTACATCTCTGTTACCAGGTGTTATTACCTCGCCTTGACAGAGTCCGCGAGGTATTACCTTTGGTCAAGTTTGTTTCTGTGTCTGTTAACAACATTACGGAAAAAAGGCTGAATGAAGTTATACGAAACTTTCAGAATATCTGGGCATTAGTCCCAAAAGAAAGTGGTTAAATTTTGGAGGTAACTGAGTGACCTTGAAAGGTCTAAATCAAGATCACGGATTTTCAGAGGGCTATAGCTTGAAAATGGATGAAGATAGAGATATTTACTAATAGGAACATACAGGGACACTTAACCCGTGGACTGCGAGCCACACCACAGGCTGTGCTGGCCGTGCATCACCGCTAACTATTCCATACCTATGCAAAACGTACACATGGCGCTAAGCAAAGACGGAGAGAGAGAGAGAGCTTTGTTTTTTTTTTTTTTTTTCCACCAGATGATGGCCTGGATGTCTATCTTCAAGTTTATAATAAACAAAAACTATTTTTTTCTTCATTTCTTCACTACTTCCCTACGCAGACTTACGCAAGACCCTACGCAAAGACAGAAAGAGAAAGATTATATATTATCAGATGATGCCCTGGGTGTTTATCTTCAAGTTTATAGTAAACAAAAACCACATTATTTTAAAAAAATTTTCGCACCATGGTGTGGGATAAAAAAGAATAAATAATTGCACAACCCACGGGTTAATGTAGCATTTCATTTGGCACCAAGACCTTTAACAATGAAGGACATTGAAAGGTCAAACTCAAGGTCACAGATATTCAGGAGGCTATAACTCGAAACCGGTTGAAGACAGAGATTTTACTATTATCAACATATAGAAAATGTGATAATGGTTTTGACTGAAAATGACCTTGAAAGGTCAAACTCAAGGTCATGCATATTCAGTGGGCTGTAACTCGAAATTCGTTAACAATAGACATATTTACTCTTTGCCAGGATATAGGAAATCTCATATGAGTTTTGACTTGTCAGCATGACCTTTATCCTCGAGTAACACTGAATGGTCAAACATAAGATTACGGATTTTCAGATGGATTTACATGAAAACATTGGCGCCATTACCATAGACTTTAGTTGTGCACTGACACTAAATGGCAGAAAAGAGTCAGTATTTAATGGCAGTAAAATAACTGCTGTCGAGCGAGGTTTCTTGTGCCTGGCACCACTTGTTATTGCATACATTATTACATGCCTATTACTCATTGTTATTATTACATATATTATTAGATCTCTGTTTCTAGGTAGTATTAGTAATTATATTGTTATATCTCTGTTTATAGGTAGTATTATTAGGAACACACACACACACACACACACACACACACACACATATATATATATATATATATATACATACATATATATATATATATATATATATATATATGTGTGTGTGTGTGTGTGTGTGTGTGTGTGTGTGTGTGTGTGTGTGTGTGTGTGTGTATGTGTGTGTGTGTGTGTGTGTGTGTGTGTGTGTGTGTGTGATACTCGTCGGTATGCAGCTCGACAAAGTTTTGAATGTCTTAGTAAAATAATGAAATTACTGTTATCACAAAAGTACTGTATATCGCCTTCCAATAATATTTGTTGCAAGTAGAGAATTTATCAGTTATCATGTAACCATAGACCTTATCCCAATGTCATATCTTCCCTTAAATTTATAATGGGCTGGCACGAAATCTTATTAATTTTTTTTTCTCATATGTATAATTGTTCTACCCTGTACTAGAAGCTACGGCGCCTGTCCACGACTACCGTATTCCTGATCGTTCTACAGTCATCTTTGATCTCTTCCAACTGTGTCTCTTCCCTCTACCTTAAAATGACTATCTTTATACTGCATTTTTGTACTTTGAATTAATTCTTCCGTCTCACGACGATATGTCCCGCTTGATGTCTTACAATCGTGTTCGTCCCAAGTTCAGACCCTTCGTCGTTGTCCTGGGTTTACATATAATATCTTCCTCATCACAGCTGTTCCTTGTATGACTACTATAGTCAAGATACCTCACTTCCTTCATCACTTTTTTTTAAGTCGTCATTTTATATGTTTATTCCCTTACTGCATTCACAGTATTATTATTTTTTTATTCATAGTGATCTTTTGTCCATTGCTGTGTTAAACGTATGGAAACATTAGTCCATGAAACTTGCTTAGAACATAAAACAAGAAAAAACAGTGAAACTTGTTGAATGTGAAAGTGACGAGAAGAAACCGACCTGACGCTGAAGCTAAGAATTTTGCGTGGGACCATTATAAAATGGGCAAATCACATTGAGCACTCCACCTCTACTGTTTAGTGTTGAATTCTGTGAAGACGTGTGGACACTCAGTTAATCATGTGAATGTTATTAAGTTATTACGAGACCTTATTTTCTCGCAGTACCATTGTGATTCCTGTATAACCAGCAGTTATGTAATTTTATTATTCATCACTACAGCATATATCAATGTTTTATCATTCTCTTATGTATGTACATTAATTGAGTTACATATTCTTCCTGTTAACTAGTATACTCTTATTATTAGTATACTAGTATTATCATAACTTTCTTATCATTTACTTATAATATCAGTGTTGGTTTACTATTCAGATTGTCTTCAGTTTATCTCTGTATCAGTCAAAATGTAGGGCGATATCTTATTTGTTCGGGGGGGAAGAAATGTCAGCGTGTGGATATTTGTTGCTTATACATCATGACTCAACCGTAGTGGAATCTCATGAATTGACAGAGGCTAGCCGACTTCTTGCCAGATCTGCTAAAGAGACAGTAAACAGTGTAGTCATGACACTGGGCAACACACACAAACGAAACTCTACCTGTACCCTGAAAGATTGTATGAGAGTTAGAGATCAACTACAACCACTGGGATTAACATCTAAGCTCCCAATAAAGCATCCAGTAGCAATATGGAGTTTTTATGATCAACCTGAAATAATGATGGTAAATCTACAGCTCCACATCTGTCATGATGACTATAATATTGATAATGATGGAGACAACAACGATGATGATGACGATTATGATGAGGGCACGACTTGCCTACCATAGGCAACCCGGCCTACATATGTTCTGATGTCTATAAGCTAAAGCTAAAGTTATACTTGACAGATGATGGAAATCTTTTCTAGAATAGTAAAACGAAATGATGTGATAACTGAGAAAGGAATGTCAAGATATTCCAAGATAAACCTTCCAGGACTTCACTCTGGACCCAGGGGCTTACAGGCCTCTTCCTCGCCACCACGTTGGCTTCAAAAATTCTGGGGTGAATGTAGTGCATGAACAGGAAGGGACGGAATTAATGAAAAACGGTGGGGGATAAAGAGAGGGATGGTAAGAGAAGAGAACGTGGAAGAGGAGGAAGAAGAGGAAGAAAAAAAAATCGAGGGGCGGTAGAGAGGGCGAAGAAGAGGAGGAGTAGGGGAAAAGAGGGGTGAGAACTGGTAAGAATATGTCAGGGAGAGATGGAGGAGAGGGAATGGAGCTGACTGAGTGCTGGGAGACGGGAGAAGGGACGGTAGGGTGTGCGAGGAGGAGGGAGGTGAGATGGATGGGTAGAGGGAATAGGGTGTGATGAGGGAGAAGGGGAAGGATTTGGGTGAGAAGTATGAAGGGGTTAAGGGGAACTGATAAACTGCAAGAGGGAAGGAGAAGGGAGAAGATGGTAACAGACAGGCAGGGAGGAACAGGAGACGGAGACAGTGGTGTGGAGAGGTGGGGTAAGGGTGAAAGAGGAGCGGGAGGGGGAAGGTGAAGAAAAGAAGGGGGGACTGGGAGAGTGGGGGGATGAGGAGAGTGGTAGGAGAAGAGGAGATGAGAGGTAATGGGAGTGAGAGGAGGTGAAGCAGGAGAATCTAAGGAGAAAGAAAAAAGAACAAGAGAGGGAGGATGGAAAAATGAGAGCAGCAAGATTTGGAGGGGGGGGGGAGACAGCGAAATGGACTGAAAGCTGTGCCTGGCTTAGAAATTTATACTTTTCAGTGCCATTAAGAGCTTATTGCCAATGCCTCGATAATCCCCAGACCAGGCACGCAAGGCACGGGAAGACAGGACAGTGTAGGACAGAGCAAGGGAGAAAGAAAAAGAAGGAAATAGGAAAAGAGAGAGACAATGCGTAGAAAAATGGAAAGATATGGTAAATGTGTAGGTAAGGCAGTGCAGGGCAGAACAGGAAAGGGCAGTGAAGGACAGTGCAGGACAGGATAGTGCAGGACAGGAGCAGCGCACTGCAAAGGCTGACAGGCTAATTGTGGAATGGAAAACACAAAGGCTGATATTTATGTCAAGGAAATAACGGGAAGCCAATGTAATGAACCATCGTTGTAATAAATTTGTGACTTTGTGTGTGTGTGTGTGTGTGTGTGTGTGTGTGTGTGTGTGTGTGTGTGTGTGTGTGTGTGTGTGTGAACTCTGGAATAAGTTATAGAAAAAATGCCTATTAAATTAGCATTGCTACTTATAAAGTTGATCTTCCAGTTACCTAAAAATTTCGGCCCCATTTTCATTGTAAATAAAAATATTTCTTACAACATCTGATTGGCTCTTGGCATAGACTTGACAGTCCATTCCCTGAGACCTTACACTCCCGCGTCCCGTATACCATTTTGTGACCACTGCTGCGCTAACATTAAACGTCCATGTTGAATAAATGATAGGACTCTCTCACTCTACACTGGTGTGACGGTAGTGGTACTTTTATGACATGTCGGTGATTAGTTCTGGAAGATCAGTTAAGACTAATGAAATTCAGATATTCGAACTTTTCCTGCCCAAACTTGGCCCGATCTTGCGCCTTTTCCGTTTGGTATTTTACATTCCACAACTTATGTTTTTGCAGTGTTGGCTCAAGTACAGAGACAGATATAAATATGCTGGTCTATATAATACGCAGCTCAATTTTCGTGTGTTATGACGGCGGCACTGACAGAGTTACCAGCGTCCATCCTGCAGCAATATATGTTTCCCATAATCCCTTCCATGATTTTTAGTGTATTTGTATATACCTCGTGTGGATCCTTTGGAGGTTCCTAATTTCATTCGACGCTAAAATGGCACCACTCTTAAAAAATAAATAAATAAATAAAAAAAGGCCGCCCAGGCAACACACAATGAAATGAAACCCAGTAAAAGAACCACTCTGTGTACTGATACAATTCATCATGGTATATTAAAATACAGTGAACACTGACTTTCGATTCACAGTGGTGCCATATTCAGTTTCAACACACTATTCAATATGCTGTGCAAGAGGTAAACAATTATCATAATTATTAAAGACTCGAACCATATTATTGTCCGCAACGGTACATGTGTAGGGGCGTGAATTACCTCTCTATTCTGCAATGGCGTTAATAACTACTACCAAATCTGTTGGGCCAAGAAGCATCACTGCTGCCAACACTCCCAGTCTCTCTCTCTCTCTCTCTCTCTCTCTCTCTCTCTCGTTTTCAAGCATAGTCTTTTCATCGTTTGACGGTTTTACCCAAGTTTGGGAAAATTCGTGGTAGTGATAGTTATAAATACTTGTCTCTTCAGCTGTAGAGGATTTTGTTCATCTTGAGAGAGATCCCTCTAGTGAAGCAGCCTCCTTCAGCTCCTTCACTGTAATGACGTCTTTCAGGGTTTATTCTTCCAGTCCCTGGACGATTCTGACAATTTACGGGAGATCCATGATTATAAAAGACAGCTATATTAAATGATCAGTCCACAAGGATGATGCTTCACCATTTCTATTTTTGCATCCTCCAGGTATTTTTATTCAATAAATGTATCACATGTACTGGTCAATGTACAGTACACTCTACAAGCCTTCCGCACCTACATCCATACTTGGAGAACTGGGTGAAGGAGGGTCACTTCTCCTTTGATACAAAGTGGTGTTCCTCGGCCCAGTGTTTCAGTTGTCCATCAGCACATGTAAGCATGGTATAAGTGTCATATAGTGATGTTTTTCTAACAGTAAAGATCCTTAATGCCTTTCAGTTCAATAGATATCTTTTTTCACTCAGACTGGAGCGCAAATTCAACCAGTCACATAGTCGACCCATTCCTATGTTTTGACTTAGGTTCACCGAATATCATGGAACCACCACCAAGTGTTCAAGAGGGAATGGCCCAGTTACGTCATGTGATAACAAAACAAGATTAGTAGAGATAGTCTCTCATGTAAGACGAGTGCAAGTCCCACTCTACACTACATTACGCATTTAGGAAAAAAATAAATAAATAAATAAAGGGGTGTTTGGTATTCAAGGGGTAACTAAAGGATGATATTCAAAGTGTCATGGCATTCTACAGTGTTAGGTTCAGGGAACTCCTGGTATTTCCTTTTCATTTTTTATTCCTCTACTGCCTCAATAATTTGCCTAGTCAGAGTGGTCAAGAAAAGTTGAGAAAAAATAACACATTGACGCAAATTGACTATGACTGTGATGATAATAACGATACTAAAGACAACAAGAAACGGTGCCAAGGCACAGCAAACGCGTCCCCGGCAGCCATTTTAGTGCTGACGTATAAACACAACATGATATCTAGTCAAAGATGCCACTTATAAAATTTGGAGTAAATCGGGTGAAAATTGACGATTTTATGCCCATTTGAAATTTTAGGCCCGACCCACCTGACATTGACCCCCTACCGCTAACTGAGGGATGACTGACCTGATGTACTGAGGCATGTTATAGGATGCAGAATGGAAAGATGCACATTTAGGTTTTGGTTTTAGGTCGATATAACGAATGCGAAAAGAGTTATAGCCATATACTATTTTTGTACCTATTTGTCTGTACATTTTGGGGGCCTACAGCGTGGATCTTGGGCCAATTTGGCCCAAAATTTAATCAGGCGATCAAAGGGTCATAGCCCATCATCCAAGTAATATTAGTCAAACTCGCACCAGTTGTTTTCGCGTAAAGATGTTAACAGAGAGATAGACAGACAGACGAACAAACAGACAAACCGAGTGAAAACAACACCCGTCCCCGAGCACCTCAGGGGTGGGGACGGGTAATAATGATGATGATCATGACAACCACTGTTCCACTAAGAGTGGGTAGGATGGAAGAAACCTTTGAAAAAGTGACATGGATTGATGATGATAATTATGATGATGATGATGATGGTAAAAGAGATGGTGTTTTTGGCGACAAGGACCATACTGATAATGAATTAATGACTGTAGGACAACAAACTTCTTCCCTGTAATTGAAAAATCATTTACGTTACTCCAGAAAAAGGCTTACTACTCTGACAAGGGTTAATGATGCCGTTATTACATTTTCACGTCAAGAATGTAATCATTTGGAGGCAGTATAAAAAAAAAAAACTAATGGTAATGGTACTAATGAGGTAAATAGTTTCTAACCTTTCTAGTTCGCGGGGTTTTCCTAAATTACACAGAATCGGCTGGCAATAGCTAGGCTGAAAACTGTTAGCGTACTAATGGGAATAAATGGCTTAGTTAATTTTCCTATTGGGCGACGTTCTGAGAGAGAGAGAGAGAGAGAGAGAGAGAGAGAGAGAGAGAGAGAGAGAGAGAGAGAGAGAGAGAGAATCAGAGCGTACTCTGGGTTGGAAAGAGAGTTTTCTTACCTACAGTAAATCAGTCTGCCTTCCATATGATCACATCATCTACATCACTGTTTGTTTAATAACTTTTTTAGTTTCTTAGTTCATATCAGTTATTATACCGTATGTTCAGTATTTTCATCCAGATGTTGTATAAGTTAGAAGTCATACACCTAACCTGTCCAATAAACTAACACAAAACAACCTTCTGCTTAAAAGTGTATCATTAGTGAGCAACACTGTGTTTGGATTAGGACCAAACCACCTGGACAGCACCACAAGATGTGTGTGGTTTGTGTATATATGCAACTGGTTAATTATTCTTTCCTGCTGTCTTACGTTGATGATTATCCTAGATGAAACTCTCTCTCTCTCTCTCTCTCTCTCTCTCTCTCAAATATTGCCTACCGTGAACCAGTCATTTACATCTGGCATGTTTTTGTACACTTTTGTTTGGACGCCAAATAACCTGTCTGTTGAGTCTGACTGCTCTGCTCTGACTGACACTGGGGAAGGGGGGAGGTTGAAGCTGGGGTATTGGGGATTGATTGCATTAGTATTTTTACCATCAGCGATAACGAAGCTGATATTGTTTTTAATCTGTGTGTGTGTGTGTGTGTGTGTGTGTGTGTGTGTGTGTGTGTGTGTGTGTGTGTGTGTATGTGTGTGTGTGTTATCACCATAATTTCGTAACCGCTCAAGATATCATCACAAAATTTTACAGGTGTGTAGTAGTGACGAAAATATCCTACGAGTATTGTTATCAGTTTGTTTGTGTGTCTGTTACCACGATAACTTCGCAACTGTTCAAAATATCATCACAATATTTTACAGGTTTGTAGTAGGGATGAAAAACTCCCACGAGTTCGAAATTGGTGAAAGTAGGTCAAGGTCATATTCCGAGCCGCGCTAGATATGTTTCGGCTCGCGGCTGGTGTGATTCCCCTCTTTCAAGTTATACTGCTCTTCCTATACTAGTCATTGTTGTTCTTGCCGTTGTTTTTATAATTGTTCGTATTATTGCTATAACAGCCATAGTAAAAACAACAACAACAACAACAATAATAATAATTATAATAGTAATAATAATGATAATAATAATAATAATAATAATAATAAGAAGAAGAAGAAGAAGAAGCAGTGCCAAGGCACAGCAAACCGGTCCCCGGCAGTCATTTTAGTGCTGACGTTTAAACACAACAGGATATCTAGTCAAAGATGTCACATATCAAATTTGGAGCAAATCGGGCGAAAGTTGATGATTTTATGCCCATTTGAAATTTTAGGCCCGACCCACCTGACAATTACTCCCGTACAGCTAACTGGGGGGGTGACCCCCCCCCTGATGTAATGAGGCATGTTACAGGATGCAGATTTGAAAGATGCACCTTTAGGTGTTGGCTTCACGTCGCCATGACGAATATGAAAGGGGTTATGGCGAATAAACGATTTTTTTTTTTTTACATTTTTTTTTTTGTGCGAACAGCCTGGGCCTTGGCCCTGTTTGGCCAAAAATTCAATTAGGTGATCAGGTCATAGTCCATGATACCTGCAGTTTTAGTCAATATCGCACCAGTAGTTTACGTGTAAAGTTCTTAACAGACAGGTAGACAGATAAACAATACCCGTCCCCAAGCTACTCCGGGGCGGAGGCGGGTAATAATGATAATAATAATAATAATAATAATAATAATAGTTATAATAATAATAACAACAACAACAATAATAATAATAATAATAATAGTTATAATAATAATAACAACAATAATAATAATAATAATAATAATAATGATAATAATACTTCGTCCTCTGTCAGGTTCTTAACACCCGCGTTGCGAAGCGAGAGGAGTGGTAATGTTTACATTTCAGTTGTGAGGTTGGCTGGCTGGCTTTGTGTGTATGTGTGGGTTTACAAGATGTCTCATGTACGGCTTGAGGTATCAACATGAAACTTTCAGGGTATCAAGATATGCCAAAATCTTGGACAAGTTCGAAAATGTGCACTCGGGGTCAATGTCAAGTTCATTAAAATGGCTGCCAAAGGACAGCTAGTTGACCTTTGGTGGCCTTGACCTTGACCCTGAGTGCCCATTTTCGAACTCGTCCAAGATTTTGGTCATATCTTGACACGCTGAAAGTTTCATGTTGATAGCTCAAGCCGTTCATGAGATATCTTGTTTACACACACACAAAGCCAGCCAGCCAACCTCACAACTGAAAACATTACCACTCCGTTCGCTTACCACCCGCGTTGCGAAGCGAGCGGAGTGGTAATGTTTTCAGTCGTGAGGTTGGCTGGCAGGCTTTGTTTGTATGTGTTTTACACAGAAATGGAGGTCCAAATTTATGTGCCGAGGAAAAACTTTCCGGCTGCAAGGGTGGTGAGATTCCATAGTGAGATGGCTTCTAGTTATCTTTGCATTCTTTCTGGATCCTATCTCACCCCATTCTTAGGTGGGAAAAGAGCTTGTGATGGTGATAACGTTAATGGTGATGTTTTATTAATCATACTAGTCCACATCAACAAGACATAACTGCATATAACATCTATCTATCTATCTATTGCCAGATGCCTCAATCCCGTTTGGGGTAGCCACAAACAAATCGCCTCCAAGTCGCCCTGTCCCCCGCCATTTCACTGCCCTGCTCCCAACTCACACCCCCCTCTCTCATATACCTCTCCACCCCATCCCTCCATCTCATCCTCGGCCTCCCCCTCCCTCTTCCCCTCTCCACCTCACTCACATACACTCTCTTCGTCAGTCTTTCACCCTCCATCCTCTCCACATGGCCAAACCACCTCAGTGTGTTTCTCATAACGCTTCCTATCACATCCACATCCACACCACAACGCTCCTTTATATCTTCATTCATCAGCCTGTCTCTCCACGTGACTCCACAGGCTCCTCTTAAATAACTCATTTCCACTGCTCTCACTCTTGACTTGTGTCCTTCCAACAATGTCCAAGCTTCACTTCCGTACGTTAGAGTTGGTATCACAATACTGCCATGTAGTAACTTTTTCACTTCCATGCTCACTTCCCTGTTTCTTATCACTGCTTTCAAAGAACCAGCAACCTTTCTTCCCTGCTGTACCCTTTCAAGCACTTCACCCTCCAAACCTCCATCCTTACTCATCACACTACCCAAGTACTTAAACGTACTCACATTTTCCAATTCCTCACCATCCAACCTCGCTGTACATTCACTAACCTCACCTCTCTCAAAGACCATCACTTTACTCTTCCCTACATTCACCTTTAGATTCCGTTACTTACACACTCTCCCAAACTCATCCACCAAGCCTTGCAGCTCCCCTTCGTCTTCACTCAACAACACAGTATCATCTGCAAACAACAGTACAGGGAGTTTCCAAACACTATCCTCTCTCACCAGGGCCACTCCAACATCCACTACCCTACCTTGTACCTCTTTTATTACCCCATCCATGTACAGATTGAACAACCATGGAGACATGACACATCCCTGTTTCAAACCAACTTTCAAAGTGAAAAATTCACTTAGTTCACCATCCACACGCACTGCAGCCTTCGCACCATCGTACATACTCTTCACAGCATTCAGCAACTTCCCATCTACTCCATATATTCTTAATATTTTCCATAATCCTTGTCTATCCACCCTGTCATATGCTTTCTCCAAATCCATGAAAGCCGCATACAACTTCTTTCCCTTCTCTATAAACTTTTCCACTAAAGATCTAAGAATGAATATCTGATCTACACAACCTCTTCCCTTCCTAAAGCCTCCCTGTTCTTCTCCAACTAATTTCTCTGTTCTTTCTCTAACTCTGTCTATAAGTATCCTACCATACACTTTTCCTATTATACTAAGAAGACAAATACCCCTATGATTACCACACACTTCTTTTTCCCCTTTTCCTTTGTACAAGGGAATAATTATACCTGACTTCCAATCCTCCGGGACTCTACCTTCCTCCCAGGCCAATCTGCACATCTTCCACATCCATTCTACTACTATCTCTCCCCCATGCTTCAGCATTTCACCACACACTCCATCAATTCCTGGGGCTTTCCCTGATTTAACTTTCTTCATTGCTTCCACAACTTCTATCCTACTGATTTCTTCCTGTCTTCTCACCTCCCTCCTTCTCCCAGCCATTCCCCAGCCACTTATACTCGCATTACTTCCATCTTCTACGTTCAACAATTCCTTAAAGTGTTCTCTCCATCTGTTCACTTTTTCTCCCTTCTCCACTAGTAATCTACCATTTTTATCTTTCAATCCCCTGCTTACTTCACTTCCACCCTGTCTTACTCTTTTCACTTCTCTCCAGAACATTTTCTTACAGTCCCTCCACTTTACACTCAAATTCCTTCCAAATTCCTCATCCACTCTCTTCTTACTCTCTCTTACTAATTTTTTCACCTCTCTCTTTCTTTCCACATATAACTCTCTCTTCCGCCTCTCAACTTCTTCCACACCCCTATTTCTCATCCATTCATTGTATGCTTTCTTCTTTTGTGCCACAGCCTGTTTCACCTCTTCAGTCCACCACGCTGTTCCTTGCACCCCCCTTCGTCTTCTCTTCCTTCCACACACAACATCACATGCTGCACATATTTCTTCTGTAAATATCTTACACACACCTTCCACGTCTCCCATCTGCTCCAATTCATATTTGCCCAATCGTTCCTCCACTTCTCTCTTATACTCTGCCTTTTTCTCATCCTCTTGTAACCTTTCCACTCTCCTTGCAACTACTCCTTCCTCTCGTATATAGCATATAACATGCTAGAGAATATTAACCTGACTGTAATCGCCAAGAACGAGGTGCTAGGGCAGGGGTCGAGGAACTGGGGTAAATTACCCCAAGTGGGGTAAATCTAAAAATCTGACGGTAATGCGTGCGGTATGAGAGGAAATACGTGCGGTATATTACTGATTTTTCACGTAAATGATGTAAGCTTTAGTGAACAAGATGTAAAACCATGTATCATGTATCATGATATTCGTTGCTTAGCTGCCATACTGTTGATAGATTGTGTCCTTCCCCCCCTCCCCTGTTGCGGGGGGGACACAATCTGGCCGCACTATGGGGTGGTACTACTACTCTGCGGCCAGGTTGTGTTAGGAAGAATACTGCCACCGTATTCCCTGCGTGTCGTAAAAGGCGACTAAAAGGGGCAGGGTGAGGGGACTAGGGACCCCCTCCTCTGTTTTTTAGTTCCTAAAAAGAGACAGGCCAGAGAAAGGGATGGGGGATTGAGTTATCCCCGTACCCTGAAGATTGGGTCTATGAATGTGCGTGGATGTAGTACGATTGAGGCTAAAAGGGAGGAGATTGGGAGAATGTTTGTGAGAAGAAAGTTGGATGTGTTAGCTTTGAGTGAAACGAAGATAAAAGGGAAGGGTGAGTCTATGTTTGGAAGTGTGAATGGAAGATTGTCAGGTGTTGATAGAGGAAGGGCAAGAGAAGGTGTGGACTTGTTAGTGAGTCCGGAAGTACAGCAGTGAGTGACTGAATGAAAGGAGGTGTCATCGAGAATGATGTGGGTGAAAGCGAAATTTGAACGTGAGTTGTGATTGTTTGTGAGTGCATATGGGCCTGGTAGTGAAAGGGATGAAGAGAGAGAGTCTTTCTGGAATGAAGTTGATGAGTGTCTGCAGAGTTTTGGAGCAAAAGTGAATGTGGTAATGATGGGAGATCTGAATGCTAGAGTGGGAAATGTAGCGGTTGAAGGTGTAGTTTGTATGCATGGTGTGCCTGGAAGAAATGAAAATGGGGAACGAATGACAGGGATGTGCGTTGAACGAGAGATGGCGCTTGGAAATACCTTGTTTGAGAAAAAAGATATTTATAAGTATACATGGGTGAGACAGGAGGGTGGAAGGGTTGTTGATAGAGTATTGATGGACTATGTGGTTGTGTCTAGGAATGTAATAGGATGATTGTTGGATGTGAGACTTTTGAGAGGGGAGGGTGGAGGTATGTCTGACCATTACCTGGTGGAGGGAAAGTTTAGAGTAGGTAAGAGATGGGTGAGAGCTAGGAGAGTTGGGTGTGGCAGGGAGGTTTTGAAAGTGAGTTGGATAAAAGAGAGAAAATGATAGAGTATCAGGCGACATTGAAAGATAAGTGGAACGTACTGAAAGATCAGGAAAATGGCAGTGTGGAGGAGGAATGGCAGTTGTTTAGGAGTGCTGTGGTGGGGCATATGGAAGAGGTGTGTGGTGTGAGGCGAGTGGGTGGTGGTGTAATAAAAGGAAGTGAATGGTGATGCGAGGAAGTAAGTATGGCTGTGGCTGTGAGGAGAGGTGCATATGAAGTGTGGCTGCGGAGGAAAGATGAGATGTCATTTGAGAGGTATAAGGAAAAGAGGAATAGGGCGAGAAGGGCTGTGCGTGATGCTGAAGTGACAGCAGATGAGAGGTGGGGTAGGCGGTTGAATGAGAATTTTCGACAGAATAAGAAAATGTTTTGGAAGGAGGTGAAAAGGGTGCGAAAGGGAGAGTCTGGGAATGAAGAGTGAGTAAAAGCAGAGGATGGAAGGATATTAACTGAGATGGATGCAGTAAGGAAAAGATGGGCTGAGTATATTGAAAGACTGTTAAATGTAGAGGAGGAAAGGGAGGCTGAGATTGTGGGGGATGGAAGGGTGCAAGGAATTAATGTGTTGGGAGAGCTGAATGATTCTTTGATCACGAAGGAGGAAGTGCAGGAGGCAGTAAAGGAGATGAAAACAGGGAAAGCTGCAGGTATGGATGGGTGTGCTGTGGAATGCCTGAAAGGTGGTGGAGTGACTATTGTTGACTGGTTAGTAAGATTGTTGAATGTATGTTTTGTGAAAGGTATGGTGCCAGTTGACTGGGCAACTGCTTGTGTCGTTCCGTTGTATAAAGGCAAGGGTGATAAGTATGAATGTACTAACTTTAGCGGCATAAGTCTATTGAGTGTTGTAGGTAAGGTGTATGGTAGAATTTTAATTATGAGAGTTCGAGAGGGTACAGAGGGAGTGATTGGTGATGAGCAGTGTGGCTTTAGGAGAGGGAAAGGATGCGTGGATCAGGTATTCGCTGTGTGACAAGTGTGTGAAAAGTATTTAGCGAAAGGTAAGGATGTCTTTTGGGTGTTCATGGATTTAGAGAAAGCGTATGATAGAACTGATAGGGAGGTTTTGTGGACTGTTTTAAGATTGTATGGACTTGATGGTAGGTTACTAAAAAGAGTGAAAAGTTTTTATGTAAATAGTAGAGAGTGTGTAAGAGTGGGAAATGCTGTGAGTGATTGGTTTCCTGTGCGAGTGGGGCTACGGCAGGGACGTGTAATGTCGCCTTCGTTATTTCATATTTATATGGATGGTGTTGTAAGGGAAGTGATTGCAAGAGTATTAGGTGGAGGTCTGAGTCTGGTGAATGTTGATGGTAGACAGCGGAATCTGAAGCAGCTACTGTTTGCACTAGCTAGTGGCTGATTCAGAGGAGAGATTGATACAGTTGGTAGAGGAGTTTGGAAGGGTGTGTGAAAGGAGGAAATTGAAAGTAAAAGAGAATAAGAGTAAAGTGATGAAGTGTAAGAGGTTGATAGATGGTAGGAGGATGAATATAGTTTTGAATGGTGAGTTGCAGAGGAGGAAGTGCTTTAAATATTTAGGGTCACATGTTGCTATGGATGGAAGAATAGATGCAGAATTGATGTTTTGAATCAATGAAGTAGGAAAAGTGCTGGGAGGAATGAAAAAAGTGATTAAATATCGTTCACTAAGAATGGATGTAAAGAGAAGACTGTATGAGGGTGTTATGGTACTGAATGTGTTATATGGGGCTGAAACATGGAATATGGGTGTTGCAGAGAGGAAATGTTTGAATGTAATGCAGATGAGATGTCTGAGGAATATGTGTGGAGTGATGCATATGGACTGAATGAGAAAGGATGAAGTGCGAAGAACTGGAGTCGTTCGGAAGATGGTTGATCGAGTTGAGAAGAGGATGTTGCGATGGTTTAGGCATATGGAGAGAATGGATAATGAGCGATTGGTGAAAAAGATAACTTGGTTTGATGTGAGAGAGGTAAGGCTGAGAGGAAGACAACGAATAGGATGGATGGACAGTGTGAAGAGAGCACTTGATGCGAGAGGGATGTCTGTTGAGCAAAGAAGAGTGGCTGTGCGTGATAGAAATTAATGGAGGGAAATTGTGAATGAATAAATGATGACGCAGCCCTGAGGGGATATTATCCCGCATTTGTCTGATCAGCTGATCAGGTCAGGTGCGGGTAAGGGGATGGGTCTATTATGATGAGGCAGGGGTAAACCAGCTCTGCTGTCGGGCCCTGATGCGGATGTCACTGATTGCACTGCGCAGTTGACCCTTGTGCGGTGTGGTGCGGTGAGGATCTGTCCCTTCTTCCCTCTGGGGCTAAGATGCGAATAAATGTGTTTGAGTGGATGAGTAAATTGGGAGTGTGTCGTCCTGTCTCGGCTACCTCCCTTTCATTGGGGGAAGCAGCCTAGGTGTATAGATAGATAGATAGATGTTTGTCTATTTCTTGTTTTTCTTATAATCACTTCATTCCTCTTTCCTCCTATCGCCCTCCTTTTCTTTCCCCATCTTTTCTTTCTAAAAGTCATTATCCTCTTCTTTGTCTCGTTCTTCGTTTTCAACCATTCTCTCTCTCTCTCTCTCTCTCTGTCTGTCTGTCTGTCTGTCTGTCTCTCTCTCTCTCTCTCCTGTATGTACATATATATATATATATATATATATATATATATATATATATATATATATATATATATATATATATATATATATATATATATATATATATATATATATATATATATATATATATATATATATATATATATATATATATATATATATATATATATATATATATATATTCCCCCATTTCCTGTACTTATTTTTTCTATCCTTATTAGTATTATTATGAATTTCCTTCCACTTTCCAGAATGTACAAATAAATATTGTATTTATGTTCCCTCTGATAAAGCGTAACTGAGGGGCAAAACATTTCGTTCTTTTAACAATTTCAATATTATTTTTTTCCTTGTCTTACTTTCCTCTTTATATCCTTCTTCTTTAGCCATTATTATCCTGCTCCTTTACTTTCTTTCGCATTCAAGTTTTTAATTTTTCCTTTCTGTCCCCCTAACATTTCCTTTTCTATCTCGTCGATATTACAGCATCACAAGGTACAAGAGGTAGGAGGCGAGATGAAGCAAGGTGGAGCGGCCTGGGACACTGCTACAGGTGTACTCAGATAACACCTGTATCACTTATATCTCCTTTTATTTTTTACACCTTTTCTGTCTATCTTTGTCCTGCATTTCACATTTTGCACCATTCTCGTCCTCCTTCCCTCCTGTTTTCTCCTCTTTTTGTGTTTCTTTCTTCTTTGGCCTTTCCTTCCTATTTTTATTTTCTTTTTCTTTCTCCCTTGTTGGTCCTTTTTTCTCGATTCCTTTTTTTTCACTCTCATTTCATGTTCTCTTTCTCCATTCATTTCTTTATTCCTTTCTACTGTCTTTCTTCACTATATTACAACGACAAAGCGACAAGAGAAGAAGGAGCCAAGGTGAAGTATATTGGAGAAACCTGGAACACAAATGAAGGTGTCGGGAGTTCAATATCACTTGCTGGCTCCTCTTTAACACCCGCACCTCGCATGTTTTTAGTAGTAGTAGTAGTAGTAGCAGTAGTAGTAGTAGTGTGTGTGTGTGTGCGTGTGTGTGTGTGTGTGTGTGTGTGTGTGTGTGTTAAATTAGCGCAAACATTTTCATTCGATTTTAACAAAGCTCGGCTGAGGCATGGAGAAGGAAGGAAAAAGTACCCCCAGACCATGAAATGGCTTATATGGCACTCATGTAAAAGGTAGCAGGGAGAATAGTTAGATTAAATGTAACATGTTAAGAGAAGCAAGAAGAATGATAATAGGAAACGTGGAGAGAGTCCGTATAGAAACTTCTTGTTTTTTAGAACAATAGGTCAATCAGGATAGCAGGGCTAGGTCAAACGCTGAGATACTAATGTCAACTATAAATTATTTTTATCCAATTTTAATCAGACTTTAGGATATGACTGAGGGGAAGATAGCAATGAAGTAATTTGATGTTGAGAACAACACTGAGATTCATGTACTAATTTGATGGTTGGGCTTAGAGATCAAAATTCAGATTAAATGATAATTCATACAGAGGTAATTTGTATTAAAAAAAAAAAAAAAGTGTAATTTTGTCGATCTGTCTTTCTGTCCACTCTGTAAATCGAAAGGGATGCAGATAAAACTCTCTCAACGGCTCTAACAGGTGCAACTTTTACGGCGAATTTAAATGTGTACATACTAAAGTGTCTGATGGTAGAGGACTAATTAGAAATAATCAGGTGACAAGTAGAGGTGCATGGTACGGAGGAGGACTACTGGGCCTTGAAAGCAGGCTGTGAAGCCTATGCCCAGAGTCGGTCACATAAATATATATATATATATATATATATATATATATATATATATATATATATATATATATATATATAGTTACGGAACAGAGAAAGATAACGTACACTTTAAGTGCGAATACTAAGAGTCACTACTGTCCCGTAAAGTTCCAGGTTCAAAACAAAAGAGTTAGGTAAAATTACAAGTTAAAGTTTAATGCTTAAATTAACAACAAAACATTCAGGACTCATAAGGATAATGTAATGGCAAATAAACAGGTTAAATATATGGTTAACTGCAATAGCCTCTATTAACACGAAATTAGCAAGAGTAAATTTATCTAAGTCAGCCCTGATAAAATGAGATACCAGATAATACTCAGTGAATGCCAGATAAATAATTACAGATACAAACTATTATCAAAAATGACTGACATAAAACCCAACATTAATCAAAAATCTCACCAGGCCTAAGAATTAACCTTATGCTACAAAGTACAAGAAAAAATACAACAGTTATACTCAAATTACACACAGCTGCTAGATGTTTGGAGATTTCTTGAGCACTCACAATAATAATATCTGTACAGGGGAGGACAGAGATGTGAACAAAATGAGGAGCAGATCTAAGTGGCAATGATGCAGAGACTGAGCTCATTATATAGGGGCCAGCAGAGCTTGATACAACTTGTAAGAAGGACGCGCAAATGAAGCCATGGGGACAAAGAGATGAAAATCCCGCTGTGAATAACAGAGAGAACGACTTACTCTACTATAACGGTAGAAGGGGGGGACTGAGGCAGAACACGCTCGTGATCAAACATGCAGCATACTGTGCGTTAGAATTACACAATGGATGATGAAATCATAGGCTATGTAACATCTCCCCACAAAGAAAAAGAAATTTACAAAGGAAATTTCTTATTACTCTAAAACAATCTGTCTAAAGTCTAGATAAGCAATCTGCAATTATATTTTCTTTCCCCTTGACATGTTGTATGTCTAATGAATACTCCTGAAGAAGTAGACACCATCTTGTCAATCTCTGATTTTCATCATTAAACTTACTAAGGAATTTCAGTGGGTTATGATCGTTATAAATGACTATGGGGTCAAAACCAGAACACAAATAAAATGAAAAATGCTGTAAACCCAAAATCAAGGCCAAAAGCTCTTTCTCAATAGTTGAGTAGTTCTTTTGAGGTGGAGTGAACTTCTTACTGTAATAAGATACAGGATGTTCAATACCCTGATCATCCTCTTGCAGCAAAACAGCCCCAGCTCCTGTATCACTTGCATCAACAGCCATCTTAAAAGGCTTAGCAAAATTTGGAGTAGCGAGCACTGGCTGACTTAATAGGATAGCTTTAAGTTTGTTGAAAGAGGATTCACAGTTATCAGTCCAGACAAATTTAACTCCCTTTTTCAGTAGGTCTGTAAGTGATGATACAAGAATAGAAAAGTTAAGAACAAATCTCCTGTAATAACCTACCATTCCCAAAAATCTTTGTAGCTCTTTCCTACTTTTAGGTCTGGGAAGATCACTTATAACCTGAACCTTAGCTCCTGGTGGTGCAACATGTCCATCACCAATTACATACCCAAGGTACTGAACTTTAGCTTGACCAAACTCACACTTTGATAAATTAGCTACAAGATTAGCATGAACCAAACGGTCAAGAAATTTACTGACATGGCATAGGTGATCTTTCCAGTTGTCACTGAAGATTAATACATCATCAATATAAACAACTTACCCTGCCAAACCCTCTGTTACAACATTCATGAGCTTCTGAAATGTGGCTGGTGCATTCTTCATACCATACGCCATTACAGAACATGCAAAAGCCTTTCCTAGTGTTACAAAAACATGAGATCTCCCTAGCACGTTCAGTCATAGGTACTTGCCAGTATCCCTTTAACAAATCAAACTTACTTATGTACCTAGCCTTTCCGATCTTGTCTATGCAATCTTCCACGCGAGGGAGAGGGTAAGTGTCTGTTTTGGTTATCTGATTAACACGTCTGTAGTCAATGCAAAGCCTCTGTGACCCACCTGGCTTAGGGACTAGAGTGACAGGAGAACTCCACTCGCTCTGACAGGGCTCAATCATCTTGTGGTCCAACAGGTAGCCAAGCTCCTTCTGGATGAGAGGAACTTTCACTGGGTTCACACGGTAAGGAGGCAATTTAATTGGCTTTGCGTCTCCAACATCGACATCATGCATCAACACAGTGGTTCTTCCTGGAGTGGCACGGAACACTTGCGGGTACTCCTGCAGTAATGCCGAAAACTCCTGCCTTTCCTTGGGAGGTAGATGAGAAAGCTTAGTCTGGAGATCATTCATGATATCAGGATTCTTCCCCAAACTATCACTCAGGCTCATACTGCATGGGAGAGCTTCACTTGCAGACTCGGGTGGAACAGCTACAGTGCAGACTGGATTATTTTCGTCCCGCCTGTGATATAACTTTAGCATGTTGATGTGACATAGTTGCTTGCTCTTTCTACGATCTGGTGTGGCGATGACATAGTTGACATCACTGAGTTTCTTCTCCACGAAATAAGGACCACTAAACTTGGCTTGAAGAGGTTGCCCATGAACTGGTAGCAGAATCAAAACCTGATCTCCTGGCTGAAAGTGGCGTAACCTGGACTTCTTATCATACCAAGTCTTCATCTTCTCCTGAGCAGCTCCTAAATTCTCTCTCGCCAGTTGTAAAGCAGTGGACAGCCGTTCTTTGAACTTCATCACATACTCCAGCAGGTTGACGTCATCTTCCTCCGACAGCCAGCATTCCTTGAGTAGCTTAAGGGGTCCTCTTACTTCATGGCCAAACAGTAGTTCAAAAGGTGAGAAGCCCAGTGATTCATTTGGAGATTCTCTTGCGGCAAACACAACGAATGGAAGACCTTTATCCCAGTCTTTCTGATGTTCCAAACAGTATTTCTTGAGCATCGATTTGAGTGTTTGATGATATCTCTCCAACGCTCCTTGGGTCTGGGGATGGTAAGCTGAAGACGTGATCTGGGTGATGCCCAACTCTTTCAGAGACTGCTTGAAAACATTCGACATGAAATTACTTCCCCGGTCTGACTGTACCTCCTTGGGCAGACCAAACTTTGTGAAGAACCCTAGCATTTCCTTAACCACGTTCTTTGCTGAGATGTTTCTTAGTGGAATGGCTTCAGGATAACGAGTAGCCATATCAATCATGGTCAACACATAAGAAAATCCTGAAGAAGTCTTAGGAAGAGGGCCCACAATATCCACCAACACACGGGTGAAAGGCGCTTCAAAAGGAGGAATGGGAACTAGAGGTGCAACCTTTTCGGTCTGATTACACATCCCCACAACTTGACAGGTGTGACAAGACTTACAATACCAGGAAACATCCCTGAAGATACTTGGCCAGTAGAAGTGTTTCAAAATGCGTGCCACAGTCTTCCTCACTCCAAGGTGTCCTGCCAAACTGGAATCATGAGCCACTCGAATGATATCCTGCCTACAAACACGAGGGATGACAACTTGATGTACAACTTCCCACTCACAGTCGGCTGATGCTGTTGGGGGTCTCCACTTCCTCATAAGTACTCCTGACTTTACATAATAACAAGTAGAAGCACCGGCTGACTCTTCTTCACTGTAAGCAGAGTTAGCTAGACCTTTCAACTCAGGGTCAGCAACCTGCAACTCAACCAACTCTTGACGAGACAAATTATCAACACTACGGGGTACTGCCTCATCTGGTGAGTGGTCCAAATTAGCAAGAAAAGTGTCAGCTAGGATAACATCATCATCATCATTATCCTCTAAATCACCAGTAACTTTAGACTTAGCCCTAGTGACAGCACATGCAGGGAACACATCAGGGACATCACAATCCTGGGACGCAGCCACTGGCTCACTAGACAACTGAGGAGCTGGACACACTTCACTTCCACCAATATCATTTCCAAGTAAGAAAGTTACACCTGACATTGGGAGTGTCTCAACCAACCCAACCATAACGGAACCATTAACAAAACCAGACTCTAAATTCACTCTGCACAGAGGGACAGAGAAGTAATTCTTCCCTACACCTTGTAAGATGACAGTTTCATCAGAGGAATTAACAATAGGGCCTAGAACACTGGTCAGCATAAGGGATTGGCATGCACCTGTATCACGATATATTTGAACTGATTTCCTGTCATTACTGTCCAGAGGACTGACAAAACCATCAGACAGGAAATTAGCACATGAACTCTTGAGAGTGTCACCCACGTTACTGCTCAAAAGAGGAGCTCCATCATGAGAATTTAAGTTACCCCTCAAAGCAGGTTCAGTTAACTCAGTTAAAGAATTCTGGGAACTCTCAAGAGTGGACACTAGACCAATTGACTGAATATTTAAAGACTCCTTTTTGTTCACATCACGCTGTCTCCTGAAACATCTCTCCGTAGTATGACTAAGCTTACTACAATAAGTACATTTACTTTTCTGAAATCTAGAGGTGAAGCTGGTATTTACTTCCTGAGAAACATCATCCTTATTCTCTTTCCTGTTACCTGTACTCTGAGTAGAGGCAACGTACTTACTCTCAGCTTTCCCTTTTTCTCTAGAATATCTCTTGTGAGTGAGAACATACTCATCAGCTAAAACTGCAGCATCAGACAAATTATCTATTCTTTTCTCATCAAGATATAGGCTTACATCTTTATAAATACACCTTTTGAAGTCCTCCAGCAAAATCATCTGCTTAAATTTGTCAAAATCAGAATCCACATTCTTAGAATTTAACCACTGCTCTAACAGATCTTCTTTGATTTTTGCATACTCAACATGGGATTGCTTATCTTGCTTGTAAGTTGTCCTAAATTTTACTCTATAAGCTTCAGGAACAAGCTCATAGGCCTTAAGAATCAAGCTCTTAACTACATCATAATTATCAGATTGATCCTGAGGCAAAGATGCATAAGTTACTTGAGCTTTACCGGTGAGAACAGTTTGAAGGAGTACTGGCCAATACTTTTTTGGCCAATTAAAACCTGTAGCTACCCTCTCAAACAACTGAAAATACTTTGTTAAATCAGATTCATTAAAAGGAGGGACAAATTTAACTTTATTAGCCACATCAAAATCATCAGAGCAAGATGATCCAGTTCCACCTTGTTTCATGCGATACTCATGGTCTGCCTGAATCCTGGCAAGTTCAATTTGTGCCTGTATCTGTGCCTCCTGAATACGAGCCTGAGACTCCGCCTCCTTAGCATTTGCCTGAAATTCAGCTTCTTTAGCACGAGCCTCCTGCAGAGCTAGCTGTAACTTAGCTAATTCAATCTGCGTTTGCTCATTTGGAGGAGTTACATTAAACAAGCTTTTATTAATCATGCCAACAATTTGATCTTTAGAATGATGAGAGCAAACAGCAATTCCCAATTGTTGAGCAACAAGCTTAAGTTCATTCTTTGTTCTGTTTTCTACATCACACACTGTTTGCACATTTGACAAAAAATCTTTGGCTTCATCAAGTGTAGTAATAGTAGACATAATTAATAAGTAACAGTCACAAAATATCAAGCAATATCCTTATGATAATATCCTGAATATCCTGATATGAGGTCGCCAAATTTATGTTACGGAACAGAGAAAGATAACGTACACTTTAAGTGAGAATACTAAGAGTCACTACTGTCCCGTAAAGTTCCAGGTTCAAAACAAAAGAGTTGGGTAAAATTACAAGTTAAAGTTTAATGCTCAAACTAACAACAAAACATTCAGGACTCATAAGGATAATGTAATGGCAAATAAACAGGTTAAATATATGGTTAACTGCAATAGCCTCTATTAACACGAAATTAGCAAGAGTAAATTTATCTAAGTCAGCCCTGATAAAATGAGATACCAGATAATACTCAGTGAATGCCAGATAAATTATTACAGATACAAACTAGTATCAAAAATGACTGACATAAAACCCAACATTAATCAAAAATCTCACTAGGCCTAAGAATTAACATTATGCTACAAAGTACAAGAAAAAATACAACAGTTATACTCAAATTACACACAGCTGCTAGATGTTTGGAGATTTCTTGAGCACTCACAATAATAATATCTGTACAGGGAAGGACAGAGATGTGAACAAAATGAGGAGCAGATCTAAGTGGCAACGATGCAGAGACTGAGCTCATTATATAGGGGCCAGCAGAGCTTGATACAACTTGTAAGAAGGACGCGCAAATGAAGCCATGGGGACAAAGAGATGAAAATCCCGCTGTGAATAACAGAGAGAACGACTTACTCTACTATAACGGTAGAAGGGGGGGACTGAGGCAGAACACGCTCGTGATCAAACATGCAGCATACTGTGCGTTAGAATTACACAATGGATGATGAAATCATAGGCTATGTAACAATATATATATATATGAACTTTGTGAAAACATCGTAACCATTTCCGCATTCTTTTGTTTTGTTTTGTTTTTTTACAACCATAACATTAGTAACTACAATGGGTCAAATAGCTGGGCGGAATGGTAAGGTGGGCAGGGGAGGATTCCTAGTTGGTGGGTGGGTAGTTTGATAATTATTAAGTATATGGGGAATATATTTCTAGTGAAATGGGCCCGAGGAGAAACATTGGTTCACTGAGCAAAATGGGACCAGGGAGGTCTTCTCTCACAGGGGCAGTGGCAATCCAGGATCCAAGGCAATGCCAGCATGGCCGATTATTGGGTTATAGCCAGTCAACGTGGGATACCTCTGCAAGTATAATATATGGAGAGAGAGAGAGAGAGAGAGAGAGAGAGAGAGAGAATAGGGATCGTGCTGAATGAAGCCTGATTGATTACATGCTCGTTAAGAGGTCGATGCTGGAAATGGTTGCTGATAGGTCCGTGCGAGGATGATGTGGAGGTCTGTCAGATCGTATGATTGTGGTAGGCAAGATCAGACTGAGAGGAGTGAGCTATACCAGGAGAGAAAAGAACTGTCAGGGAGAAAGACTAAAAGTCAAGAAGCTGAGGATTAAGGAAATGGTAGATGAATACACGACCAAAGTAGGGGAGGAGTTAGAATCAGTGAAATGGAATGAAATGGATCTGGACAGCCTGGGGAATGTATATAGAGATTGCTTTGTTAGGAATGGTAAAGCGGTGTGTGGTGTGGCAAGAGTAACAACTAAGAAGAACCCTCAGGCTGTGATTTTACCCCCTTACAAAAATAAAAGTGAGCGAAGTGAGTGCAAGAATAATCGTGGCATAAATTTATTGAGTGTGGTAGGGAAGGTATATGGAAGAATTAATAGAGAGAAAGTACGAGAGATATAAGAAATCCTAGTGAGTGATGAACATAGTGGCTTTAGGAGTGGCAGAGGATGTGTGGACCAAATATTTGCGGTAAGATAGTGAAGAAGGTTTCTGAGAAGGACTATAAGGTGTTTATGGCATTCATGGATCTGGAAAAAGCATATGACATAGTGGACAGAGAAGGTTTGTGGAAGGTTTTGCGCTCTTACGGTGTAGATGGTAAGCTGCTAGGTGCCGTCAGGAGTATTTATGATGGTAGTGAAGCATGTGTAAGGGTAAATGGGTATCTAAGTGAATAGTTCACGATTGGCGTGGGCGTGCGACAAGGTTGTGTAATGTCCTCATGGTTGTTCAATACACGAGTAATGGTGAGGGGGATGGCGTTGGTAATGAATGTTGATGGGTGGATTATCTCAAATTTGTTGTATGCTGGTGATACAGTACTACTTGGTAGGCTCGTGCAGAGTTTTGCTGATGTCTGTGAGCGTCGGCCCTTGAGAGTAAATGTAGAAAAGAGTAAAGTAATGGTAGCTGACGAAAGGGTGACTCCTAGTGTGATGTTACAATGAATGGAGAGACACTGGAATTGGTGAAAGTGTTCAAATACCTGGGTACAGTGATAGAAAAGAAAGGAAAATGTGCAAAAGAAATGGAAAGTAAAGTGACACAAGGAAGAAAAGTAACTGGTGCAATGAAGGCCATGATAAGAAACAGAGACTTGAGTGTTGCAGTTGCACGAGGCTTACATGAAGGAGTGTTAGTGTCAGCTTTAACATATGGATGTGAGACTACTGTGTGGTATGAAAATGAAAAGTCAGGAGTGAAAGCAGTGGAGATGAGACTGTTGATGACTGTATGTGGAGTACAGAGTGGGTCGGAAAGGAGGTTCGGATGATGATGATGACGATGATATATATATATATATATATATATATATATATATATATATATATATATATATATATATATATATATTTATGCGTGTGTGTGTGTGTGTGTGTGTACTGTATATATGTAGAGAGAGAGAGAGAGAGAGAGAGAGATGTGTACGTATGGGCGGATGAGTACTGGAAAATTTGGTTCATGGAAGGAACAGGTCCATGTGAGAAAACTGGTCAATGGGAGAAATATCCCAGGAGAATGAAACGCAAGTAATAACCTTGGTGTAATGGGTAGAAGTAGACCCACTGGGGCAACAGGTCCACGAGAGAGAATAGGTCCATGTGCATATACAGTATTTCCCCATGCGAGGACATAGGTCCACGAAGGAAAATAGATCAAACAAGGAAAATAGGTCCATGGGGGTAATAGGTCGATCAGGGAAATCTGGTCCATGATGAAAATAAACCCAAGGTGGAAAATAGGCTCATGGAGGGAAATTTCGTAGATGCATTGAGGCAATGGGTTGAGGGTACAAAATAGGTTCATGAGTGAATATAGATCCAGTGGGAGAATCATGGCCATGGGCAAAATTTGTCAGTGACAGAATAGGTCCCTGGTGGAAAATTGTTGAGTATGGCGTTGACACCTTGGGGGTGTAGCCGAAGACGAGTTCTTGTGCTGTTTATTTTATTATTGTTAACTTCAGACAGTTTTATTTGGTATAGGAAAGGAGCCCCCTATTGCAGAATTTATTGATTGCTATATATGCCTTTCCAATTCTCGAAGTTTCCCAAAAGATTAATAATATGATATGAACTTACCAAGAATCGTAATTATTACTTAATAACAGGTATACAATTATTCAACCCTGTCATGGCCAGGAACCTGCAGGGGCGTTATGTTCAGGGTAAACTTTTGCTGTTCTATTCAAATGAGGGGAACTCGAGTAACCCGGGAATTAATTCAGATATTTTTTGTTGTTCTGAGTACCAGATTTCTCTCAGTGAAACAATATCGTCTTGTGGTAGTCTGAGTAAAATATCTTAATGTGTTCATTGCAAACGAATGTATTAACATGAGTAGGTTAACTGTTTGTTAAATAAATATTTTGATGAAGTTTGAGCGAGTGATGCTGAAACATTTACCTCTCCATTATGGTACCTTAGTTATTTCTCAGGCCGCAGAGAGAGAGAGAGAGAGAGAGAGAGAGAGAGAGAGAGAGAGAGAGAGAGAGAGAGAGAGAAGAAAAAATACTTTTATGAGAGCTGAGTATGTTTCAGTGACATGTGAAGATATATGCGATTAGGTTTCCTTTATATTGCCTTATAAGTTCGTGTTCTTTAATTTGTGTAGCCACACTTTTAAATTGGGCTGAATATAATTCAGTATTACGTGAAAATTTGCAAATTTAAACTCTTTCAGAGACAATGGAGAAGGGCGCCTTCATGTGGTGGCACCGACATATCCTGACATTCCACTGTCATAGTGTATAAACTTCCCTCTGATTCTTCCCTATCCCTTGAAAGAAGGATAGTGAGTTGCAGAAGAAGGCTAACTTAAGTGTGCAGTCCTCTGGGTTCACGCTTCGGATAAGCCTGGATTCACAGCAGTGACAGTCACAGGTCCCCATGACCCACTTTCAGCTGAATAAACTAGTCTCGTTAAACAGAAATAGAGTACAAAAGTTGCCCCAACCATGAGAGGGTTACTGGGGGAAGAATTACTCTTTCTCAGGTTCATACAATTCACCTGAATAAAATAGGATGTCGTTCGTTGACATATAATACCAGTGTTATTCCTACCCTGCTGACTGATGTATACAGTATCTACCGATACTCATTGATAAACAAATCTGTGTACTTATTAATTAATCTCGCCAAAGAGCATCACTTACTTAATGAGGTATGGAGGTATTTCAATATTTTGCAAAGGTTTACATATTTTGATACAATGTCTCTTCATATCCTTTGTCAGATAGCTACGTAACACTAAGCTTTGTGAGAGCAGGCAATAAATTTTAGTATCAAAGAAAACCTTGTACATTTTTAAAAATATCTCTCCATATATAGCACCCGAGAAACCAGTGGCGTACCTGAGGGGGGAGGGGGCGGGGTTGTCTGAAGCTGCCCCCAGGGCCCCCAATTGAGGGGGGGCCCCCCCAAACCGTAAAAATTATAAGCTTTTTTA
Source organism: Coenobita brevimanus (assembly GCF_032717465.1). NCBI lineage: Eukaryota > Metazoa > Arthropoda > Malacostraca > Decapoda > Coenobitidae > Coenobita > Coenobita brevimanus. The sequence continues at coordinate 18,160,373 of NC_137062.1, read as the reverse complement.
ATAATATTTAAAAATATATATATTTATAATCCCGACAATCCCGGCTGAGATATTAGATAAGTTTTGAGAATGAGGGGGGCTAGGTTCTTTGCGGCCCCCCCCAAGGGGGGCCCCACAAAGAACCTAGCCCCCCAGGCCCCCAAATCTCTAGGTACGCCCCTGAGAGAAACCCCTTTTTTCAGCAGATTATAGACTTCGGAGTTGAGCTAAGATTTAAATTTGTTAGTATGCAATATACACAATACCTTAATTACAGACGCATTACTAAGGGGGGGGGGGAAACACCCATTACGACGAGGTTAACTATGAAGGACGGAGTGGATATGTATTAGAAATGATCCGACAGGGAAAAGCCATCAGCATTCACAGAGCCAGTAACAGTACAGTGGCAGTTTCTAGCGTGATGTGGGTGTCGTAGTTCGGACACCAATAAATAACATGAGAGACAGCACCCAGGACACTAGTAAGGTCATGGGGCACTACTAAGTATACCAATTATGTCAAGAGAGCCACCGCTACAGGCAGCAATAAGGACATGAGTGGCACCAATAAGGATATCAGTAAGGACATGAGAAGCACTACAAAGGACGAATGGAAGCATCAAGGACGGATTGGACGTGGTTGAATGCATACAACAAGAGAAGCACCAAGAAGTACGGGAAGAACTCAGCAAACAAGGAAGAAACAGCACGAGCACCAGTAACGACACCAGTAAACATAAGAGGCACCACAAGCACGGAACACCAAGAAACACAACAAGCACTAGGAAAGGCACCATCAATGAGGTGGTGGACGTCTGTGAGTGATTAATCCATCAGGGTGCAACTATCAACAGTCACAGAGCCGGAGGTCTAGTGGTTATTACCTGAGCGTCGCGGTTGACAGCAAAGGTGACCTGACCTCAGGCATAATTGAAACTGGTAGGCTAGAGATTAGGTTAGGTAGGACAGGGTAGGGTTGGACAGAAGTTGCCATATGTATGATTGGTCTCTTGTATGAAGGTTTGGTTAGGTTAGGTAGGATCAGGCTGGGCTAGATTGAGTTCGGAGAGCTGGGGTTAGGACGAATCAGCCACTGACATTACTGGATTTTGGTACTGGAAGGTTAGGGTAGGTCAGATTAGGCAAGGTTATGTGTGGTTAGGTTTAGTTAGGTGAGGGCAGAAATGACTTGGAATGAGTGGTCTCTGAAACTGGAGGGCATTAAGGTGTATGAAAAGAGGTCTCATCAAGGTATTAGAAGTCGTACTGAGTAGGGACAGAAGGGTCCTTGCGGGAGGGTGTATGTTGCGGGTGGAAATACGTCTCAGAAGGGACAGAAATACTGTACTAGGAGAGAAGGATGTATGGGACAGGATAGTACGATCAAAGTATACTACCCTACTTTGATGAAGATGTTTTTGTACCATATTGATCAACAGATATGTTAATGATGTGCAAACATAATATTCATATTCATAACTCCCGACCAGATCAAAAATTCTTTCCATGCAACACTGCTGTACTGTCACCTCTGCGATCCAGACGTTTACGTTGTCAAAAGGGCAGAAATCATGTCACTAGTGATGACCACTGTGTGCTGGAACGGTCGGTAATTCAGACTGTCAATAATCACACTTTTACCCATTTCGGAGGGTACATTATTCCATATTTTCGTGTTTTCCTCCAAACTATGCATGGTGCCGGTAAAAGATATAGGATTAAAACAATAGAAATTAAATTCTGCAAAAGTTTGTTTCTATACATACTTGCTCTAAAACTTATAGTTTTTGCGCAAACGAGCCCAGAAGCGGAATAGGCATTTCTCGAAAAACTTGAAATAATCAACTTCGCACTCACATTTCCTCCAATATCTCCTAAACTACTTATTTCTTAGTAAAATGTCATAGAATTGATCTTTTAGAGTGAAGATTTCTCTTTCTTTTGGTATCTTATTTTTCTCTAAATGTTAACAGTTTTTTCAATAAACACAAAGAAAGAAGGCAGACTCAAATGCTATTGTTTTTTCCATCGTGTGAAAACTTTAATACGCCAAAGAAAATACACATGCACAAGCTTGTGTAGATGCTAGTTATGCATGCAGAGCATGTTTATGATGTAAAATGTGGTATAGTAAGATGGGGCAAGAAAGAGACAAAATCATAAACTTTCATTTGCGCAATTTTTTATTCTTATATTTTCTCTATAACCTGTCCATTTAAATTATTATCGAATAGTAAAGGGAACATAAGCAGGACTTAAGCCCAGGACGTATTACAAATTTAATATCAATATTTTTTAGTGATTTTTTCTTTCCCGGAAAAGGGGTGAAGAAAAAAATACTGGGGTAAGAAAAAAATACATCATTTATTTGGCAAAAAGCAACTTTGAAATAAACATCCGCACATTTTTTTTTTTTTTACAAAATATTGAATACACGTTTATATTTTACCTCATACACACATAAAAATAAGGTAAATTTAATTGAAGAAAATCTTATTCCTTACACAGGTGTGCTTTTTATTCCTTATACAGGTGTGCTTTTTATTCCTCCCACATTCACTTCCACTTCCCTTCTACCTCCATTCACTCCCACTTCCCTTCTACCTCCAGTCACTCTCACTTTCCTACTACCTTCATTCACTCCCACTTCCCTTCTGCCTCCATTCACTCCCACTTCCCTTCCACCTCCAGTCACTCTCACATCCCTTCTACCTCCACTCACTCTCACTTCCCTTCTACCTCCATTCACTCGCACTTCCCTTCTACCTCCACTCACTCGCACTTCCCTTCTACCTCCACTCACTCGCACTTCCCTTCTACCTCCATTCACTCGCACTTCCCTTCTACCTCCACTCACTCGCACTTCCCTTCTACCTCCACTCACTCTCACTTCCCTTCTACCTCCACTCACTCGCACTTCCCTCTCACCGCCTTTCACAATCACCCCAACATTCAAATCACCTTATGCTTGTGGCAGTTCTAATGGGATTGTAAGTGAGTGTTAGTGGTAGTCGTCCTGATCAGTACAACTTGAGCAGCTACTCAGGCCCTAGTGTCTCCCTGGATCACTCCATCAGGAGTTATTCCCTCTCATGTATTCCTAGGCGGTGACACGCCTAGCTGACGGGTCAGCAAGGGTCAGACACTGACACCACACAAACAACCAACACCCCCACGCTACTACTCCCCTCCTGTACAGTACCCCCCCCCCAGGGTACCACACTATACCGCTAACCTAGTGGTAACAATAATATTGATTACAAATTGGGGCAATAAAAACTCAATTTGGGGCAAGAAATGCTCACATTTGGGTAAAAAATTATCAGGTATGGGGTGAGAAAAAATCAGTGAATCTGATTTTTTCATACCCCATCCAAGAACATCCCTATGGGGTAACAAAAAAATCCCCCCTACCACCCAAGGGAGGGGTATGGGGGGGTGACAAGACATGAAGAGGGCAAGGAGGATGGGGTGATCCTTTCTTACCCCTGAGTGTGCCAAGGTTATTGGGGGAAGAAAAAATCAATTCTTACAAGGTACTAGAAAGTTGTGGTGATTTTTTTTCGGCCTTTTTTTTGGTAAAAAGGACCCTGTGCGTATATATGTAAGTTAAACTTAATAACATGCAAATAATATATGTTGTATAAAGGTAAGCTAACTATAGATAACATCAAAATATTAATTGCTTGGAGGGATAAGTATTAAAGGGGTGATTGTTCTTACCCCATTACCCCCCATATTTTTACTTACGCCATTTTACTATAATGAGGTATTGCAGTGAATCTGTTTTCTTTCTTGTAGTCTACCCTATCCATGCATCCCCCAAGCTTTCTGCATGCACAGTACAGTATAATATTTTCAGAATGGATCTCCCTAAATGAATTCTGAAGAGTATGTTATGATGTAATGGTGGTGGTTGTGTTTCGCGCATTGCAGGATACGCTTTCCATGCGTAACTCAAGATACTGAAGAAGATATTGATGGTCTGATTCGGTGACTATGATTTCTGTAAGGTGATATTAAGTGTGGAATATGGTATGATGTTTATTAAAGCCTCAGGTCATTATTGTTGAACTGTAATTTCAATCTTCATATGAATCGATGTCAGAATCATCATCACTTTCATCAAAAATCAGTTCAGTTTCCTCCTCCTCATCCTCACCTGCTTGATTGGCGCATGCCAGTTTACACAGATATGTGCACTTCGGTTTATTTTGAATACACGTACATGTCTCCTCCACACACTCCCTTTGACATGTATAAGCCAGCATTTCCAAGACTGCTTCCGGGACTGGCAAACCAATACCCCAGTCGATCAGCAACTTGTCATCCTCAAACGACCATCCATGGCCAGCAGGGTTTGGAACATCTGGGAAGGTTCTAAACTCCTCTTCCAAATTGCACACTGATAATTTGCCCGTTTACAGTGATTTATGAGTGAAGACGAACAGGGGGGAAGTTGCCAAGACTCAACGTCCCCCTTCTTTGCGAAAAATACATGGAATCTTAGAGCGTTCACACTTTCAGTTATACCCCTAGCACTGTAGATGCTGCATGTTAAAGATTCTAGCCTTTTAAATTATCAGGTATTTCCCAGGTTGTGCCAAGCTTTGTTAATGTTTCACAGTGTTCAGTTCTATTGACAAGTTTTAGGGACGACAACTTCCCACGGCCAGCAAAGGCACTTACTGTGTCGCATGCACTAAATGCGTGAAGCCCGAGTACTGCATTGCATTTCTTCTCCCCGAGTTTCTGTGCTAATTTCTTGATATCGACATATTGGACACGTGTTCGCGAACCACTCTTAATGAATAATGGGCATGACACTTGGCTTGAGAAGGCAAGACAGAGTACAAACACATCCCTGTCCTCAGATACTACGATGACAGCACTGGAGCCAGTGTTAGCACAGTTCACAGCATGCAATATAAGTCTGGTGTCAGCTTCTTCCTGTGTAGATCTGAGGGCTTCAGATTCGGTCACTGACTCTTCTGTGAGTTTCTTGCAGACCTCCCCAACTGTCACATAGACTTCTTTTCCTTTCAGTAGTATTCTCTGTTTGTCACTACTCCAGTCTAAGACAAGGAATTCAGTAAGTTTGGTCTTGTTATCAGGGTTGCACAGGAAGTTCCTCCACTGCTTTATCTTGTGCCCATGCTCTATAGTTTTGAAGGAAGTACCTTCAAGTGATCCTTCTTTTATCCTCTCTGCATTTTTGATCGAATGGTCTCTGTACACATCGAACACAACGTCAATACGCTTACTGGATGCCCCTGCTCTCAAACCCTTAGTGAAAATTGCTTTGGAAACATCACTGAAACACATATGATTTGCTTCCAAACTCTGAATCAATGCCATTCCATCAATTACACACGCAGAGTTCACAGGCAGTATTTCCACAGGAGGCATATCCTTTTTCAGCTTCTTGGGCAATGCAGCTTTATCACTCTTGTGTAGGGAACCCTCAGGAGTAGCAAGTGCCCATGGTATTGGTCCTAGGCAGTGCGACAGGACATATTTCATATATAACTTGCGTGTCTGTCCAATCAAAATCATTTTGGCAAATAAATTCCGATCGGCTTTCACTATGACCTGCCTCCCGTCAGCTTGATACGTTTTCTTGAGTTTTATATCACTGAATGTCAACTTATGCTTTTTCATTGGATCATGGAATTCCTTTGTAGGTGGGTCAGTTTCAAGTCGTTCTTCCCTGAAGGTCCTGCATGCAGCTTCGCCAATGTCCTTAGCTTGCATTAGATGCTGTGCGACTTCAGTGGATGCTGCCACGCCGGTGGAAATGCAGACCAAAACTGAGTTTGTGAACGGATTTGTCCAACTACTTTTCAGAAGGTCCATCAATGACTGAACATCTTTCTTATCTCTTTGCGTTCTAGATGGACTAAGGTTTGGATGGTTGAATGATGCACTGCCAATTCCTAGTATATCCCTCAGCAGTCTCAGGTGCGAACTTCGGTATTCAGCAGTGTGAAAGTATCTACACACTGCGTTTGGCTTTAAGCTGAAACCTTTTGTCCCCACAGGTGTTTGCGTGTCCTTGTTGACTGTTTCCTCAATCGTCTGATAAACAGGGATCTTTCCAAATGGGTTTCTTGATCCAATTTGGACAGAGAATCCACCTCCTTTGAGATATTCATGAATATCAGGGTGTTCCATGTCCAAGTGGGTCATTTCGCTATAGTATGCAGACAGGTAGTGGACGTAGTTTTGTCTATCATAGGCAAAACACCATGGTAACATATCATGAACTGAGGAGAGGTGTAGCTCCCAATCTCCTTCCCTTGAAGCACGCAACAAATTGAGCATAATATCAACCATGTCAATGTATGACATCCAAAAGCCTGTCAAGTCCCCATCATTACAGCGAAGACGTTCCAGGTATTCCTGAAATTGCTCTGCTAAAGCTTCAAAGGCTGGGTTCTCAAGTGTTTCCCTCAAGGAACTCTGTGAAATGTCTTCAACAAATTGGTGAACGACCTCCATAATGTTTACCTCTTCGTTCTAACCAGACTGGACCTCCTGTAGAAAACTATCCCAAGCTAACCTAAGTAAAGCCTCATACAGTAGTTTATGGAATCTCACTGCACGATTTTACTTTCTTCCTTCCAAGACCCTTGAAACTGAACCTTTAGCCACAACCTCAGATTCTATGCACAGATCTTTCAGCCCTGCATCTTGAAATCGTTTACCTATGATTCCAAGTAGAGTACATACAGTATGAAAGACTCCCATCCTTGGGACCATATCAGCGAACCTTTCCCGTTCCTTCCAGATTATTTCAGTTGCTTTTGCATAGAGGGCTTGGTCAAATACAACAACCATGCTCTCAAGTTCTAGTGAATGCTTCAGTTTCTGTGACAACACCTCATGAACTGTTGAGACGTGTGTCACTGGCGCATTGATTGTTGGCAGGTACCTAACTACATCTTCATGGATTTCGTCTTCATCCCACACAAGGATACTGAACCCAATCCAAGTGCTGACTCTCTGGTTTGAAGCGCAATGCAACAATGCCAATATCCACACCAGGGTTTTCTTGTAAATTTCACTTTTCAGTTGGTCTGCTTCTACTTTTACATATGCCCGAGGAGGTGGACCCACACGATTGCCAGCATTGTAAATAGGAAGATTGGTGTCAGTCACTTTCACTGTCCTTTCTTTCTGCTTTACTTGACCTGGACAAGGGGACTTTATTGGGTCCATACCAAAGACCTTGGGTTGCACTATGATCCCATTTACTTTGTGGGATGTACCAGCTCCACTCAAGGTTTCTTCTAACCTATCAATGTTGTCCCAGGCATAACTAACTTGAATGTTCTTTTGAATTACTTCTGGCATAGCAACACCTTCTTCATTTTGCCTTGCCAGTTTATGGAGACAAAGTGCTGTGTCAATCTCTTCAACCTGAGAATAGGATAAGCCATGTCCAAAGCGATTAAGGATGTGAATCAGCTGTACACAACCTGTCAAGGACTTAAAGCCAAAGGCAACGTGATGTGCTTTGGTGTTTTCACCCTTGCATGAGTTACAACATGAACAATGTCCTGACCAATTGACTCTGTTAACCTCTGTACTCTAGTCGTTACAGTCTGGTCCTCCTCAGCACTAATAAGAGTTTTCAAGAACTTCATCAATGAATTTGGCATGTACTGCGATGGTTCATTCAGATCAGCAGGGAAAGGTGGCCAGGGCGATTGGGTATCTAGATTCTTAATGTCATCCCTGAAAATGGTTGAAGTCTGAGCTATGATCCCATAAGTGTCAAAGTTGTGTTTCAAGACATGTAGTTCATCTTTCAATACTTGGTATTCCCTTTCAAGTTCAGCCATGGTCAAATTGTCAGGATACAACAGTACTCTGCAATTTTTTTCATACACCACATGACGAGTATCTCCGAGCTCCGTCTTTAGTTTCCTCAGAATGTGCTTTTTTGTTGACAGTCTCACTTCCTCCACTCCTTCTTTAAGGAACCAGTCTACGAATCTTTGGGTGAGCTCAGTGAGTCTTACAACTTGGAGGATTTCAAATACAACATCTCGCACAAATGCAAATAGTTTATCAAAGCAAATGTTCTTGTTTTAATACTCGTCCAATTTTGCTTCCCCCTGATCTGCAGCTAGCTAGATACCAGCCTTGTTTTTGGGTGTACGTGAAGGAGTATACGCACGATAGCATGACCAATGATAGTGTCCTTCGGCAGCGACTAAGTCTCTTGACACAAAAGCAGTGATTCGGGCATCATTTCGTCTTAATGCTGCATCGCGGACTGCAGTGTCCGGTCGTAACTCGACGCACTGTACCAATTGTTCTCTTGATTTTTTTTTTTTTTTTTTTGACATATTTGCTAATTTTCTGACAAAAAATACACACAGGCTGATACACTCGCGATGACTCAGACACAATTATTGAACTCCTACGATGTGACTGTCGCCTTGTTTCAGATGTTTCAGGAACAGGAGTTACACGTGGATGTTTATCAGTCTTATTTTTCAAAGTGAACACTGATCGTCACTTTCTGTGATACCACACTTTAGGCACCTCATCATTTACAGTTCTGGCAGCAATTTGTAAAATACCATTGTGTTTCTGTACTTCAGCCGCTTTCACTAGACCATCCCACGATGCCTTGTCTCGAGGTGATGATAAATGCGGGTCCTTCAAATCACAGTCAAAGATACACGAAGGGCGAGGTGTCTTGGTAGGAGGTAGATCATCATGACAGACAATGGTTGTAATCACTTTACCAGCGTCGCTACCGTCGTCGTTGTCGACATCCATGGTGTGGGAGTAAGGCTGTTCTTAAACAATGGCTTCCCTGCAAAGTTATAACACAATTGTATTTAACAGTAACAATGGCTTCCCTAAAATGTTATCACACAACTGTATTTAAAAATACAATCAGTGATTGCAAGCAATGAACATTGCGTTACTTTACGTTAATGTAAAGAGAAAAGGTAGATTAATTACAAAAACATACCTTGAGTACCAACACTTCCTTCCCTATGGACCAGGTGCTATCACCATCACTAAGAGCCATGCAAAGGGTCTCCTGCAAGCATAAAACACAACATTCTTACTATAGTACCTAACCAGCAGACTGTACATTATAAACATGCTCTTCAGAATACATTTAGGGTGGTCCATTCTGAAAATATTATACTGTACTGTGCATGCAGAGAGCTTGGGGGATGCATGGATAGGGTAAACTACAAGAAAGAAAACAGATTCACTGCAATACCTCATTACCACATTTTACATCATAAACATGCACTGCATGCATAACTAGCATCTATACAAGCTTGTGTATGTGTATTTTGTTCTGCGTATTACAATTTTCACAGGATTACAAAAATTGCATTTGGGTCTATCTTCTTTCTTTGTCTATTATGCAAACTGTTATTATTTAGAGGAAAACAAGGACACTGAAAGAGAAATCATCACTCTAAAAGATCAATTCTATAACATTTTACCAAGAAATTAGTAGTTTAGGAGATATTGGAAGAAATGTGAGTTTTAAGTTGATTTTTTTGATTTTTCGAGAAATGTGTATTCCGCTTCCGGGCTCGTTTGCCCAAAAACTATAAGTTTTAGAGCAAATATGTATGGAAACAAACTTTCGCAGAATTTAATTTCCTATTTTTTTTAGTCCCATACCTTTTACCGGTGCGATGCACCGTTTTGGAGAAAAACGCGAAAATATGGAATAATGTACCCTCCAAAAAGAGTAAAAGTGTGATTATTGACACTAAGCTATGAGTTAGAAATATCTATCATGTGGTTTGATTATCTATAGGTAGAGGGCTTTCAAGAAAACATTGGTAGATTTTGCCCCGCCAGGTGGTACTAATACGTGAAATTTGAGGGTCTGGCTCTTCGGTTGCGTTTATTACTTTTCAAGTGGTCAAGTTAAGAGTGGTAGCATGCCAAAATGACGGGGTCAGTCTCCAAATTGGGCAACCCAAGCCCGACCTTAGCAGTTTCCCCCAAAATGTTTCTAAGGTTACACATTAACAAACTACTAAGTTAGCTCTAAACCACCAGTTCTCAAGGGTTATACAAACAATAAAGTTCGAGTGGGAGCAAATGTGTATTAACAAGACCAAAAGAGAGGTAAAAATCTTCCATCTTCCCAGCTACTTGTTTTACATATTAAACCTGAATCAGTTGGCACGTTGGTCAAAAAAATATTTACGGTCCTAATATCAAATTGCCACGAAATTTAGCTCCGTCCCAGGTTCAGTCCAGTGTGGCTCTCCATAACCGTCCCTCAGAGCTCATAGTTCACTGGTCCAATCTTCTCATATTCTTGACCTTGACTCACTCACTGGGACTGACCTCCACAGTTCGACTTTGACTCACTCACTGGGACTTCGACCTCCACACTTCGACTCGATATAAGTTAATATGTATAATGAATAACCATTCTCTCTAATACAAGTAATCCCTTCACATGATCAAGAAAGTGTCATAATAAAGAAACGAATTACAACACTCGGCATCTCAAGTAATAACAGAATAACACATGGCACTAAAGACACATAGATCTGCTCAAAATATTACTTATTGTAGGGATAACATGGAATAAAAATACTATAATAAGCATGAATAACCCTAACTCTAACCATGAAAACATCATTGCATCTATACCATTGTGCCTCACAAATTAACTACGTGAACATTAATTCACAACACACCCCTAATAAGTACTGAAATGCAAAGTCATCCCAACACATATGTATAATTCACAGTTCCAAGGCACCTGATATTTGGCCCACCATAATCACACATTTATCTCCCTGTGGGCAAATGTCACATTTTTCACGTGGAAAAGATGTGGACTGGAGATGTCTAAAAGATGTGGTATAATCTTTTTTGATAGTTCGTTTCACGAGAATTTAAGCACGTGTAATAGACGTGTTGAAATTCATGAGTATTACACAGTAATATCCGGTGGAATAAATCACATGCATGCAAATTAGGAAGGTTGTCTAGAAAGCAGGTGCATAAAAGAATATACATTCACTCCCTAACTCCAAGAAGATCTTTCTATGCTGAATAACAGTAATAATTTGTCCACAAGAAATTGTCATTCATAAATCATCAATTAGCTTATAAGTCGATTAACTCATACAAGACTATAATTTATCCAGCTTGGGAAGAACTTGTGGGATCTAGGGACTGAATGTATATTATTTTTATCCATTTGACTTCTACAGAGCCCTCCTAATTTAAGTTGTATAAACTTGTCTAATGATAAACTGTCAAGATGAATCATAATCATCAACTGGGTAATTTTTAGTAATGTGCAAACTATATAAATGTCCTGCATGATTCATATACTGCATACAGTATTGTAACTACATCAGTATAGTTAACCCCTATCCGCCGCCTGATGTGTATGCACGACAGGATTCAGGGCGCGGAGGCCCGCAGGTTGACTTGATATACCGCACTCACCTTCCCGCCACTGTTTAAGTGCGGGACCATTTTCTGTGATACATAAGGGTAGGTAGGACCTACAGGTACCCCGCAGATGCGCGGTTCAGTTTGTGCTCGGCAGTGGTAGCGAGAGGAGCCATGACATCTTCCTTGACATCGTCCGATTCCGTCCCATCACATGAAGGACCGATTGTCTCATCAGCCCCCGCCATAATTCAGCCCTTAGTGCCACGTAAAGGGCTTAGTGATAGTGCCATAGGACGTGCCCTTGACGATACTGTGTCCTCTCGTACAATCAGCTAGAGACAGTGCTCTGAGGAGAAAAAAAGCTACGACGTGGAGAGCGAGCTCTCTCGCCCTCCAACCCCTACTCGCCCTCCGACGTCAGAGAGGGCTCTCCGACTTCTCCAGGAAGAAGGGACAGTCTACGAGAGTGATGATTTCGGCGATGAGGAGGCGCAAGATGACCCAGGACATCGGGAAAGTGACGACGCCTTGAGTTCATCTGTGGAAAAAAACGCTGAAGAGCCTTTTCCCCCACATTCTCGCCGCCAGCTTGCCGACGTATCTTCCTCCAGCGCTCTCCCACACCTCAGCCTACCACTTCAGGGGCAGAATCTCCACAATCAGGCCCTTCGGGAGTGGTATGAGTACTGAGCAGGTGTGTGGGGAAGTGTAAATAGTGTACAGCAGTGCACAAATTTGTGTATTTTCATGAGTGAAATGTGTGATATTATAAGTGAATTATAGAAAGTGCTAAGATACAAGTCTTTTATAAGTTCTGCAAGTGCATATAAGTGATTTATAGTAAGTGCAATACAGGAGTTGATACTGTTTATTGGATATTGGTTAGAAAATTATTGGATATACCTTGAGTTTGCCTACCTATTACCTGAAAAAAAAAAAAAAAACATGAGCGGGCCACAATGAATACCTGTTTCGCTATACCTAAATTATTTCACTCAATACTCAGGGGGATTGTGCCAAATATGAGCATCAGTGTATCTGTGATGTGAAGTACAAATAATGTTAGTTGTGTAAAACATTTATATGTTTTTCACTATAACCCTGATTAGTACAAAACAGTCTGATTTACAGTACAAATAATGCGTGAAAGAGCAACGGCACTTACTTGTCAAAGTGCAATTACCCGTAATTGAAAAGTGTCTTAGTAAAGGAGAAATATGATTATTTACGGAAGAAGCGAGTACAGAAAAATGACGAGATATTTCCTTTCCCACACACCTACAAGGCATAGTGGCATGGTTGAATGGGCGGTAAATCCTTGGGTGAGCCACATGAACCGGGTGATGACTCATTTTCACGGCGGTAAGTAGAAAAAACGAGTGGAATATTCCGCATTCCAAGGACGCATGGGCAGTGTTACAATCACCACTCCAGTCAGTGCTGCCAACGCTAGCCGGCCGGGCCAAGGCCATTGCCAGTGGCGCACACTCGGAGCCGCGCCAAAACGTGAAGAACTACTCGTCTTCAACTCATCCTTAATCATCGACGGGACCACCTAGAGACCTCGGGATACCTTCATTGGAAAGGGGAAGAGTTGATGAGTCTTTTGAACTTTCATTGAGTTCTCTATATATTATAGTTTGTCAAATATAAGGGTTCGAAGTAAGGGTATTTTTTCCAAAATCTTGGAAATCGTCCATAGGTAGGAGTGTGCAGCTGCCGGGAACCCCCCGGCGGCTAACGGTTAAGGTATAGTTAATGGTGAACGGAACCCATGAAACTTGGTTTGACTATAAGGTGCAATATATCAATACTATGCACAAGATTGGACACTAATGAATATAGGTATGTTTTAAAATAAAATACATAGTAGTTGTTTAACTTATATATTGTGTATTACGGAAAAATCCTTCACATTGCTATCTGAAAGAGTTGATGAGGTGAAGAGCTTTAGATTCCACCTTCTGCAGAAGAGCTCTATATGATAAAAAGAAAGTAATTTAATTAAGGCAAGTACTTAGGGAAAAATAAAATGCCACAGAGGAACTTAACGATATACTGTACTGGGAAAATCAAGGATGGGCCACAAGTCATAACAGCTATTTATTCCAGAAGAAGTTTCAACCTGTAATACAATAATCCAATAAAACAATGGGAACATGAATTGTAATAAAACAGAGAACAGAGTCTCAATAATGTTATAAAATTCCTATGTACACAATCTAAGGCAAATTCATTGGGCCACAATAAATCAATGCAAGAAATCTATGTAGTGCAAATGTAGTATAGGTCCAGTCCTCAGTGGTAATCAAAAAGTAACACAGTGAGTAGTCTATAAGCCTAATCACATCAGTAAACAAATATGAATAATAGATATGCCTGCACAATAATTCCATAACAATCATATCCATAATAATTCACAATTGCATACAATAATAAAGCAAGGAAATGAAAATATATTTACCAAAGCCCAAATATTCACCCTAGGCACAACATGCCTCACCGCTATATACAACACAAAGTAATATTATTTACACTCACTTCAATGGCCACACCATCACGAGCCTCGATTCCCAATAGGTGAGCATCCTGTCATCATCACCTTAGGCTACCACTTCTGCACACAGTTCCTGCACCGGCTGAAAGTCGCAGATAGTAAACATTCCAATCCACCATCAAACAAACCCGACAGGGGTGGATACAATTACGTTGCTTTATGTACAGTATACCACTATTATTTCCTCATGACCTAAGTATTCGCAACTCCACAATCCTATACAACTTGTACCTACCCTTATAATATGGCTCCAACAACAAGTAAATACCCAGCGCCCACCAACAACCAGCTGCAACTGAGCGGTATACATCGAAAACACCCGTCAAGTCAGCTGACTCCAAACAAATTACGCTTGAGATGCGCAATAGAAGAAAACATTTGGTGTGACTTACATTATCCATTATTACAAAATAGTTACATATATACAGATAATACAAATACCTATCATGCTAATGATACACTCCGCCCCCCACAAGTTACAACAGGTATACCAGTAGTCTATCATAATACATACACATCGAGATTACATTTGTTCCTCTATCGGCAATAACTAATCTATGTGCCGATCTACTCATTACCTTATCCACATCACCAACATATCCCTTCCCTTGCCTTATTATCTTGTACCTCAAATCAACATCACGAACGGCGCCATCCCGTCCTGGATCAGCTCTAATCACCTGTGCCAGTTTCCATGCCCCTCTCACTGAGTTGCTATCTTGCACCAGAACTAGATCACCCACTCTTACATTCCTTCCAGTTGTGTGCCACTTCTGCCTGATCAACATGGAAGGGAAATAGTCCCGCTGCCACTTCTTCCAAAATGAATCTACAATCCTCTGCATAAATTCCAGCATCCGTTTATGATCTCCACTGACCTCGTACATACCACTTGGACAGTAATTACTAGAACGGCCAAGTAACAAATCATTAGGGCAGAGGTAGCTACCTAATTCCAAACTAAACCCAGGTTTTGTACCAATTGGTCGCTCGTTTAACAAATTGGCAATAGCAAATAAAGCAGTCTGTAATTCCCAAAAATTTAATACAGAATCTCCAATAGTAATACACAGGCTCCTTTTGACAGACTTGATCAGAGCTTCACTTGCACCATTATACCAAGGTGCATCACTAGGAATGTTAAAAGTCCATGTTACCCCCTCCTTCTCACCAATACTTTCTATTTTCTTGCTAGCTGATATCAGTTGAGTCCCCTTATCCGAATATATGAACTTAGGGGCACCCCTGATAGCAGTGAATCTCTGAAATGTGGTCAAGAAATCATCGGTACTGTATCCCTCTGCCAAATCCAAATAAACTGCCCTAGTCACCAAACAATTAAATACTGTATAACTCCAAATGCTTTACCATGAGTTCTCTTCTTGACCGTGTCCCTTATTGTCAATGGCCCAAACAAATCCACTGCTGTGTGGTAAAAAGGTGGAGCAGGCTTCAATCTTTCTGTCCTCACTTGACCCATACATAGGTCTTCTATTTTCTTTGTTAACTTCCTACATACTACACATCTATTTTTGATTGTCTTTATTATCTTCCGGGCCCCAGGAACCCAAAATCTTCTCTGCAGCTTTGCCAAGGTAGTCTCTACACCTGCATGATCCACATTGTGTAAACATCATATATACAGTCTTGTTACTGGGTGGTTGGCTGGTATTAACATGTAGTATTCCTGATTCCAATTCTCTTTCAACCACTTCGATATTCTTTGTCCTACTACAATTATCCCATTTTCAAGTGTGGGACCCAATCTTTTGAATCTCACTTCCCAATCCATCATGTTTTTCTGCATCTCTCTAACCCACATTAATTCTGCTTCTGCAACACCTTTGACAGTGGATTCTTTCAAAATACCCTTGAAGGATTTGCACTTGAACACAGCCATTATCCTACATGTAACTCTCAGTAATCTATAATAACCACTAAATTTATCAACATCAATTACTCCCAAATCAATAATGTCCTGGTTCACTTTAGCAATAGTCATGGTAATACTGATTCCATCTGTTAGTTCATCTTCACATATTTGTCTAATAGGCCATTCTGAAATTGGTATAGTCAGAAAATTAGGTCCATTTTGCCAGGCAGAGTCTTTCCCAATCTTCTCTGGATGACATGGTTTGGAAGTTAAGTCTGCAACATTCTGAACTGTATCAACCCACCACCATTCGCTTGAATCTGTTTTGGCTTGTATCTCTGCTATACGTACTGCAACAAAAGTGTTAAACCCGTGAGACTCCTTTTGAATTTGTGATCTTACAATTGATGAATCAACAATGTGATCCACTGATTCAAACTCCCATTTAAACTCCTCCATTATAGACTCTCTCAACCTAGCTACCATAAGAGCACCACAAAGCTCCAAGCGAGGAATAGACAACTGTTTTACCGGTGCAATCTTATTTTTGGCCACAATCAGATTTGCATCAATCTTATCTTTACCAATCTGCCACCTTACATATGCACATGGCCCATATGCCTGCGTGCTACCATCAGAAAATATGATTAGGATGGGCTTACCAAAGGCATTAGATGGTTTCAAGGGTCTTCTGAAAGTCAAGTCTTCTAATGCATACAACTCTTTAAAGAACCTTCTCCATTCATTCACCACAGAAGCATCAAGTGGATCATCCCATTTTATTCCTGTATCATTTGAATTACCTTTGGTAACCATGGACTTCATCAAAACTTTAGCTTTCAGTACAACTGGTACAGTAAACCCCAGTGGATCATAGAGTGAAGCAATCTGACTCAATATCATTCTGCGTGTTAAAACCTCTGGAAATTTGGCTTCAGTCTCACAGCACTCTAAATTTGGACCACTCCGTATCTTTCTCACTCTTGGTGAGAAATTAACCTTTACTGTGAAGGAAAAATTGTCCTCCTTAGGGTTCCATTTCAGACCTAAAATCTTCTCACAATCAGAGTCTATCACATTGACATTACAATTTTCATAATGCCCACTGACTATCCAATGCTTCACCCGAAAACTTCCCAGAGTAAGTATCTCCTCCGCATTCTGTATCAAATTGAAGGCTTTCTCAACACAGTCAGTAGAATACAGTATATCATCCACATAAGCATTATTGATAATCATGTCTTGCACTTCTGGAACCTCCCCACCAAACCTTTCTACCGTGTGTCTCAAAGCCAATGTAGCTATAGTACCACTAGGCCTATCTCCAAAAGTGACTGTGGTGAGTACATAATGATCAGGTGGTCTATTGCTATCCAAGTCCCTCCACACAAATCTATGAGTGTGTTCATCTAGTGTGCTGAGTCTGACAGTATGATACATCTTCGATATGTCACCTGCTATAGCTACCGTATCTTGTCTAAATCTAAATAACACTCCAAGCAAATTATTCAAAATGTCGGGCCCCTTAGCCCAAAAGTCATTCAGCTTCTGGCCCATATAAGATGCAGAGGAGTTGAAAACGATGCGCAGGGGGGTTGAACTAGATTCTGGCTTCAACACCTCATGATGGGGAACATAATGAACTGGACCCTCGTAGTCTCTAACCTCTTCCTTACTTAGTTTCCTCGCTACTCCCCTACTAACCATATCTTCAATTTCACTTTGATATTTATTTGCATATTCGATGCCGAGTTTCTTTAATCTGATCTCTGTTGTTCTTAATCTGGCAATTGCTACTTTGAGGTTATTTTTCAGATTATTTGGGTCCTTTATCCATGGATAACTAGCTATCCAGCATTTCTGCTCTTCATTGTACACCAATCCTTCCTCAATTAACGCTAGTTCCTTTTCTTCTCTCAAACTTATGCAGTTAGGTCCAGGACAACCTCTACACATACATTTGATATATTGTGGCTCACACTTTATTCCAATTTCCTCTATGGCAAAAAATTTATCCAACGTACTCTTTAGATTATCAGCAGACTCAATGCTGATTTCATTCAGACTTGCAAAGCTTGACAGTTTATGCGTTCTTACGAGTAAATGGTTGTTAGCGTTGACTTGACCTGTATTTTCATCATATCTTACCTCGGATACTGAGCCCAAACTGATTTTCTAACAACTGTAGACTCTTATTTGTTTGAACAACTCTTGATAACAATTCACTATAATTGGCACCAATGAGCATATCAATTTCACCATGTGGGCGATTTACCTCGGATCTTGATATTCCCACAAAAAGTTCAGGCATTTTTGATAGATCAACCTTCTTGATTCTGGCTGATATCTCATTGATACCAACAGCATCCACATTCCAAACCCTACCAGTTTTGTCAGTTAAAGGCACACAATATTCTTTACTAGATTGATGTTCAATGGTATTACCTACTTTAATCATAGAAAGATTGACATTCTTCCCTTTCAATCCCAGTTTCTTTGCCATGCTATGAGTTATCAACGAAATATCAGATCCTGAATCCCATAATACAGTAACAGGTTGGTTTCCGCTATTTAATGCACTGATATTCAACAAAGTTGTAAATGTCTTCTCTGATACTACATTATGAAGAGTACCTTCCATCTTATTAGGGTGCAAAAGTGGATGATGATTACGATTACACAACCCTTGTCCTACAATCACCACATCACACAATTTACCCACTTTGCAGCTACGAGCTGGATGATATCCCTTCAAGCACCTAAAGGATATGCCATTATTCTTCATCATCTCAAGTCTATCTTTGCTACTAAGACCTTTGAACTTATAACAGTCTGTAATCTCATGACCCGTTGAGTTGTGTAACAAGCACCCTCCACCCCCGCTCTCTGCCTTATGGTTAGCACCTTTTACCATCTCAGTTAAGCTTATAATACATGATTCAAATTCTTTATTCTTGACCTGCTGCTCTTCACCCATCTTCTTCACCAACTTTACCAGGTCTGAATCAGTGTTATTATCAAATGTACTCTTAACATTATGTACTGCTTGTGTTACCTTATTATCACCACTACTATTTCTAATGCTAAAATTCATGTACTCCAAACTTTCCTCTCCTTCTGCAGGAACTTCAACATCTCTGGAAACAAATTGCTAGTGACTGACACTTCTTCTGCTTTAATGACCCATTCTCTCTTTTGAAGAGAAGGTAAAACCTTTTCAATGTGACTGACAACGTTGGCTGTGTTAAGTTCATCCGATAGATTTACCTTTTTCAGATCTAACCAACACTGCTCAAACTGGTCTACCATTTTAATGAATCCTTTGGTGTGACCATCAGTAATCTTCTTTAAAGACTTGAGATCACTTATCACTAAATCCACAATCTTTCTTGAATTTCCAAATTTATCATCCAGTCGCTGAAACATTTCCTCATAGTTACCCTCAGAGCCCTTTACTGCCTGTAGTGCTTCACCACCAAGACACATTTTAAGAGCATATGGATCAGTACCATACATACTTTTGACAAGATTCTTATAATCCTGTTTAAAGGTAGGGTAGTCTCTCAGATTACCTTCAAACTTAGGTTGCTCAAATTTCTTTACTTTAACTTTAGGTTTATCCATGGCTTTCTGGTCATTCTCAATTTTACCTATTTTTGCACATAAATCATTCTTAACTCTTTCACAGTCTAAAATGTATTTCTGAGCTTCCTGTTCCACATTGTCATTTAGATTATTGTCACATATGAAAGTTAGAAGTTCATCACTTTTACTCTCCAAGCATTTGAATGCTTCCAACACTTCATCACAGTTCCTCTTTAACACTGATAAATGATCACCTCTATCCAATCCTTCCTCACACAATGTTACCTTCCTGGTGAATTTTCCTTTGGTGGTGCCCCTCTGTCTCTTCAAGGCATCATATTCCTCTTGCACCCCCATGGTGGTTGAAGTTGAAATGTACTGGGAAAATCAAGGATGGGCCACAAGTCATAACAGCTATTTATTCCAGAAGAAGTTTCAACCTGTAATACAATAATCCAATAAAACAATGGGAACATGAATTGTAATAAAACAGAGAACAGAGTCTCAATAATGTTATAAAATTCCTATGTACACAATCTAAGGCAAATTCATTGGGCCACAATAAATCAATGCAAGAAATCTATGTAGTGCAAATGTAGTATAGGTCCAGTCCTCAGTGGTAATCAAAAAGTAACACAGTGAGTAGTCTATAAGCCTAATCACATCAGTAAACAAATATGAATAATAGATATGCCTGCACAATAATTCCATAACAATCATATCCATAATAATTCACAATTGCATACAATAATAAAGCAAGGAAATGAAAATATATTTACCAAAGCCCAAATATTCACCCTAGGCACAACATGCCTCACCGCTATATACAACACAAAGTAATATTATTTACACTCACTTCAATGGCCACACCATCACGAGCCTCGATTCCCAGTAGGTGAGCATCCTGTCATCATCACCTTAGGCTACCACTTCTGCACACAGTTCCTGCACCGGCTGAAAGCCGCAGATAGTAAACATTCCAATCCACCATCAAACAAACCCGACAGGGGTGGATACAATTACGTTGCCTTATGTACAGTATACCACTATTATTTCCTCATGACCTAAGTATTCGCAACTCCACAATCCTATACAACTTGTACCTACCCTTATAATATGGCTCCAACAACAAGTAAATACCCAGCATCCACCAACAACCAGCTGCAACTGAGCGGCATACATCGAAAACACCCGTCAAGTCAGCTGACTCCAAACAAATTACGCTTGAGATGCGCAATAGAATAAAACATTTGGTGTGACTTACATTATCCATTATTACAAAATAGTTACATATATACAGATAATACAAATACCTATCATGCTAATGATAGGTATTTGTAGGTTAACAGGGGATCAGATAGGACGGTAAGGATAGCAGACAACCAACAACCATGAGCACATTCAGCAGTGTTCGTTTTTTCTTTTTTTTTAAATAACAGAAGAGAGGAAAAACAAATGAACAAACAAAAAAAATCCATGCACCTGACTACTGGTATCCTCTGTTCATAAAATATCTGTAACAGTTAGACTTGAACAGCTGTAGGTTGAAGTTTGGAGGGAAACAACTCTGGCGAAGCGAGTTCCAGGGAGATGCAGTTCGGGGAATGAAAGAATTCTGATATGCAGAAGCTCTGCAGAATGGCTGAGTGATATTCCAGTCCTGAGCGCTACCAGATGCCCGTGTAGAACGAGGGAAGGCATGGAGAGGTGGCACAATGGACGTAACTTCGTCTGAGCATTTGCTATAAATATATCTGTACAATAATGCAAGGGAGGCAACATTCCTTCTTACTTGTTGGGGAGGTAGTTTGTTAGTAATAGCAGTGTTATTAATAATTCTAACAGCTTTGTTCTGAATTTTGTCTAGTTGTTTTAATGCAACCTCTGCATATCCATTCCACAAGGGTGAGCAGTATTCAAGCTGAGAGCACACATGACTTATAAATTATAGCTAACAGCTCGTCAGTGAAGAAGTTACGGATTCTGTACAATAATCCAAGTTTCTTTGAGGGGGTTTTAGCAAATGATCTGACATGAGAGGTCTAGCTGAGGGCATTGTTAAGCGAGACGCCAAGAATTTCAATACTTTTGGAAATTGGAATATTTGTAGCATTGAAGGTAATATACGATTCTGGCAATACCTGTCTATTAGTCTATCTATCTATCTATCTATTGCCAGACGCCTCAATCCCGTTTGGGGTGGCCACAAGCAGATCGCCTCCACGTCGTCCTGTCCCCCGCCATTTCACTGCCTTGCTCCCAACTCACACCCCCCTCTCTCATATACCTCTCCACCCCATCCCTCCATCTCATCCTCGGCCTCTCCCTCCCTCTTCCCCCCTCCACCTCACTCATATACACTCTCTTTGTCAGTCTTTCACCCTCCATCCTCTCCACATGGCCAAACCACCTCAGTGTGTTCCTCATAACACTTCCTATCACATCCACATCCACACCACAACGCTCGTTCATATCCTCATTCGTCAGCCTGTCTCTCCATGTGACTCCACAGGCTCCTCTTAAATAACTCATTTCCACTACTCTCACTCTTGACTTGTGTCCTTCCAACAATGTCCAAGCTTCACTTCCATACGTTAAAGTTGGTATCACAATACTGTCATGTAGTAACTTTTTTACTTCCATGCTCACTTCCCTGTTTCTTATCACTGCTTTCAAAGAACCAGCAACCTTTCTTCCCTGCTGTACCCTTTCAAGCACTTCACCCTCCAAACCTCCATCCTTACTCATCACACTACCCAAGTAATTAAACGTACTCACATTTTCCAATTCCTCACCATCCAACCTCGCAGTATATTCACTGACTTCACCTCTCTCAAAGACCATCACTTTACTCTTCCCTACATTCACCTTTACATTCCGTTTCTTGCACACTCTCCCAAACTCATCCACCAAGCCTTGCAGCTCCCCTTCGTCTTCACTCAAGAACACAGTATCATCTGCAAACAACAGTACAGGGAGTTTCCAAACACTATCCTCTCTCACCAGGGCCACTCCAACATCCACTACCCTACCTTGTACCTCTTTTATTACCCCATCTATTAGTAAATTGTATATATTTAGTTTTACTAGCGTTAAGTGAGACTAGGTTATTTTGTCCCCGTTCACGGATTGTGGAAATGTCTTGGTTTAAAGAGATGGCTGTACTGAGTTGAGAGTTAGAGATATCAGACTTTGTAAATGGGTGTCTGAGTGTGAATGAACTATGAAGTGTTGAGTCATCTGCATATGAATGGATGGGATTGTGAGTGACAGATAAGAGATCATTAATATGAACGAGGAACAAGGTTGGTGCCAGAACTGATCCCTGCGGCACACCGGCGTTAATTGAGTGGAAATTGGTATATACATCATCTACTTTTACTCTTATTTTTCTGTTGCTGAGATATGAGGAAATCAAAGGAACAAAAGTGTTTAGTCCATAGCAAGGGAGTTTGGACAACAGGGAATGGTGCCACACTCTATCGAAAGCTTTAGAAATATCCAGGGCTACAGCGTGAGTTTCACCATGTAAGTCAACTGATTGATGGATGGTATGAGTCAGGAGATTGAATATGTCAATGGTGGATCTTTCTTGGCAAAAACCATACTGTCTATCACTAATTAATTGTTGGATTCAAGATGTTTAACTATGTGCTTATTAATTACAGTTTCAAAAACCTTACCAAGAGAAGATGTGACAGCTATTGGTCTATAATCAGAGGGGTCAGAGGAACTTCCTTTCTTCGGCATTGCGTGGATATTGGCTTCTTTCCATGAATTAGGGAATGAAGAAGTACGGATGCATATTCTGAATAATTTAGCAAGAACAGAGGCAAGTCCTGGGAAACACTTTTTCAAAACAATTGGCGGAATTCCATCTGGGACTGGAGCTTTGTTGGTAGGTAAATTGTCTAGGATGGATTTCATGTACCTTGTCTGTATTTTAAGTGGAACAATTTTGGGCGAGTCAAGTTCTAGTGCTGGGACGTTCTGGATGGCTTCCTCTAAGGTAGAATTTCTGGCAAATGTACTGGCAAAGATATCTGCGTTCCCACGTGGGTCATTTGTAATGTTGCCATCTGGAGGTTTTAGTGGGGGAATGGATGATGACTTGTTAAAGTTATTATTGAAAGAACTGAGAGTTGACCAGAATATTCTATTGTCATTAGGGTTGTTAAGTAGTTTTGATGCTTGGTTTTGAAGAAAGTTTTATTCAGCAAGATTTAATACAGCTTTTGCATGATGGTGCAGCGGGGGCACTCTAAATGTTACTGCGCCTTGGAACACGTTATTTCCGTCCATCAGGCCTGTTGTCTACTGTTGTTAAGGTGACTGACCATATTTTGGTTATTGTACTGTAGCTATATCTGCAGTATACAGTATTTCTGAAAAGTTTTCCCTTTATTATGTCTCTAAGGGTCAAAAAATGCCAAGGTATGAGGGGGTACTGCCCATATGTAATTTTTCCCAAAAGATTATGTATTCACAGTGCGCGATTTCAAAGTGCATGAGGCCCATGACCACCCATCCACTCTTGTACTGTGCGAGCCCACGGTATTTAATTTTTTTTTTCTCAGTATAGGTAAGAAATAACCCTTTTTTGCATGATTTAGGGAACAACTTCCACTGCAAACGAATCCTAAGGCCTGTAATTGTGTGAGGTCAATTCGAAATAATATCCTTAAACTGGTACTAAATATATATATATATATATATATATATAATATATATATATATACAAATTTAATTTTTTTCTCTGGGGGGAGGATTTACTCATATTGTGATTTTAACTGACAATACTTTCAACCGCAAATGATCACATACCCAACCCTGTCCTAACTCCCATTAAGGGGTTGAAGTCAAATACGAGATGAAAACTGTAAATTCGAACAAATTATTTACCTTTTAGTATTAACCTAACCTAACCTAACTTGGCCTAATCCCTGTGCATGATTGAAATCATATGTGAAATTTAAAAAAAGGGAAAACTGAACGAAGTGCTTTTTAACCTGTTAACTGCGGCATTAGGTTTTGTGGTCGATCCCCCCCCCCGTGCACAAAAAAACGGGATTATTTTTTCCTCAAAAATAATTTTTGCTCTTGTAAATAAAAGCGTGCATGGAAAAGAATAGGAAACCAAATATGAGTTCGTTATTTACCTTAGTTTGGCCGTGGTATGCTATTTGTGGACATTTGGGTGAAGAATGTAGCATGCCTTTTTAAAATAAAAAGAGCTTGATCATATGTAAGTTGCAGTCGCACGCTATTCTTCATATGATGTATGTAGCAGCTATAGGGTTAATTAAGCTAATCTAACCTACCCAATCAGACCTAATCCAACAAAATTTAACCAACCTAACCTACATTAACTGTGAAAGCATCTTACCTAACCTAACCTGGCCTAATCCCTGTATGTGATTAAAGTCATATACAAAAGAAAAAAAAAAGGAATTAAAATCGAATGAAGAGCTTTTTTTTTTTTTTTTTATCTAACCTAACCTACCAAATCAGACCTAATCCAACCAAATTTAATCCTCAACCTAACCTACATTAACTGTGAAAGCTCATAATTTGGCGGGCAGGGTCAGGCTAAGGTCGCCCTCCCCAAGCTGTGACTATACAGCGAGTTGTTACCACATGAACAAAAACACGTAAAGGACATATTTGAGAGGAAAATGTCATATATGAAACCCCCCCCAATTTGAGGAGTAAATATCATTGAAAAGGCTGGTATTCCCCTAGGGTGTGACAAAACGAAAACGTAATACTACCTAAATTAGCACTATACAGGCGCCTGACAGAATTAATGCCTAGCCTAGGCCCTGTACATCATGCAGATAGGCTATAGGCTATTTAGACCGAGCCTGTGTGGTTGACCAGTTTAAGGATAATTTCTTCAACACACTACAGTCTTTATACTTGAAGCTTATATACAGTATGATTAACTTTTGATTTTGAAAATTGATAGAGGACTTCAAAAATCTTACCTTCCCTCAAAGTTTGTGCCTTTGTACGTACGGTAAATGCGGGGTTTGAATGTATGTGCAAGGTTACCATTGGAAATACTCAAACTTCGCTATGAGTAGCAAGATGAAATGGCAAAAGAGCTAGAATAATGCCACAGATATTAAAATATCATTGAAAATGGCTCAAATAACTATAACATTTACAGAACGTCGTTAGATGTAAAATTTAAATATTTATACATGATCAAGGTCAGTTCCTCTATATCTAGCGAGAAAGTATAGCTAGTTTGTACGAGCATGTCACCACTGTGTTTCAGGCTTGTTGTTTACGTCGATATTGTTGATCTAGTATTATTTCGCATTCGTTAAAAAAATAATGATAAAAATAAAGAAAATGTTTAATAAGCACATAAAAAGTATTACTTTGAATATCATGAATATATACTGTACCATCATTTGTATCGCTAAAGTTGAGAGATAATCATTTTAGGTAACGAATTATCCACAACCACTTCCATCTCTCTCTCTCTCTCTCTCTCTCTCTCTCTCTCTCTCTCTCTCTCTCTCTCAAATACGGAATTCATGGAGAAGGTTTGGGGAGGCCTTTGTTCAGGACAATTTCTCTAAATGGTTGATGACGATATATATATATATATATATATATATATATATATATATATATATATATATATATATATATATATATATATATATATATATATCGTCATCAGCAGCATCATGACATTTCTGTTCTCTTATAACTTCTATAATGTCTTTTACTAATTTAGTCTGCTCTCTCTCCAAAGATGATGTGTTCTGTCCCTCAAGGATATTCCCAAAGACCAATAGAAACGACAATGTTAGGAATATCCTTATATATATATATATATATATATATATATATATATATATATATATATATATAATCTTAATTTCCAGTCAATAAACATTATAGTGCTAATACGCAGGCTACATAATTACTTTCATATATACCAAAAAAAGGCATACACTCACACTGCTCTAATGTTGCAGAATCACAATTGGAACTAATCTATTTTCACGTGAATTCTACTACCATATATCTCATACTATTCTGAGAGAATTCACATGAATTCTTCATCCAGTTTTACACGAGATCTTTTCAACTAAGTTTCCACGTGGATGTAGAAATCTTGTTAATGCTGGTGTACACGAGATTTCACCAAATATCCATGACTAAAAGATACGGAATTCACGAGTTTTGCCCACTGGGCTGAGGCTCAGACAAAACTCTGTTTCTTAACTACATTCTCATATTCCAGTTATACACTAAATAATACAACGTACAGTACACAAATGAATGGAAAATACCTCACTATCCAGCTCAAGGAATACGAGAGAGGCGAGCAGGAACTCAAGACTCGGCCAATGGCGTCACCTCGCGTGATCAAACATTTCCTGAGGAACGACAACATTGATACTAACACGAGTCTGTTTCTTATTTTCGTCACTATTATCACTCGTGGAGTATCAACATACCAAACATCAATATTATCAAATTACAGAATTCCTTGGAGGGGGGGGGGGATGACTACTGCACCGACCATCTGTCACGTTTCACGGCCGGTGAGCGAGTGAAACACCAGTCTACTCGACTACTCGAGGTGGAAAGGTAGGGGGTCGGGGGAGAGATGACAGCTTACACAATTTAAAATTTTCATTACCATAGACTCGTGATAGACTCACTGTGATGTCTTTCTCCTTACAATCGATTATCACATTCCCTAGTTACAATAATGTCACCAACCTCTCTCTCTATACACTTGCATCGAAAAACAATGAAAAAACATCGTGTCTTACACCATTTTGCGCTCGCGTACATTATGCTGGATTACGTGACCATAAGCACATATTCCTTCTCACTCGAGTTTTTATATTATAAAGAGACTTAATACTAGTAAATTACAGTAGGAAAAAAAATGAATTAGCAACTAAGTAACTTAATCTACGTTCTGATCAAATCGCATGGAAACAACTATACCCTGGCCACACACTCTCACTAAACTGAACTTTTGGTCATAAAATAAACATAATACAACTTCATTATCACTTCCGGGCACTACACTGCATGAGCGGGTCATTATAGATACCAACCCATCCAACCCTCTCTAATCCATTACAATAAACAATACCGGGTATTAATACATGACCACAAGTTCCCGGCACCATGGCAGAGACCAAATTTTTTCCAGGGCAGAGCACGGATTGCGAAGAATGTCCGGATACAGTCTGGATGCCTTGGAAACTGAACCATTGGACATCAATGTTGTGATTAAAGTCAGAGAAGTAAGACCTGGAGGCTCTTGAAGAAATGTGAGATGAGAATTGGAACATCGTAGGGTTTCATGTCGCACTGTAAGTGGCATTGGAGGCTTCGTAGAACATTTTGTTAGTCTCATAGTATCTACATTACATTTGTATTGTCCTTGATGATACTGACATATTTTTGTTAATGACGTATTATACGGCAGCAGCAGATTTGATTTAATAAAAAATCTAAAGTGCAAACACTGACCGTTGAGTAACAGGTGTTAATAGAAGCCTAATGTTTCATCCTTGTAAACACTGGCCTTAGGTCAGAAGATCAGGTGAGGCCTTCATAAAGCTGCCTGATGTTCATAATCGTGTCTCAGGTATGTGTTATATTATACCTGAGACAATGGGAGTGAGGATAACAGTTAAAAGTCAAAGAGTGTAAGACCTTGATGGAAAGAACATGCAGCTTAAGAACGACATTTGGCAATTAAATAGAGTTTCGTTTAAGTTGTGCGCTGTTGCTTAGAATACGTTTTCAGAATTTTAGATTGTGATGGAATTAACTGATACAAACTGAGACAACCACATTTGCCTTCTATTAGATGACACATAGCTCGTTTTATTGAAATACGGGAGGAACCATGGTGAATGTAGATCTCTCTCTCTCTCTCTCTCTCTCTCTCATATCTAGAATTTAGCAAGGTAGGGGGGTAGAAAATACGAGAAAGTCAAAATGACAGTCTCAGGCAGCAGCAGCAACAGCACCACCACCACCACCACCATCGCCAGCAACAACAACAAGAACGACAACTATAACTAAAACAAACTATAACAAAATCAGCATCAGCATCACCAACAGCAACAAGTTCACCATCGTTACCATAAATACGAATACCACAACTACCACGAAGAACTAGAACAACAATCATGTCAGAAACAAAACGACGCCACCACCAGCACAGCACCAGAATATGCTTAGCAAAATCCTCTGTCCCAGGGTGAGGGGATGCTATTAGTTATTCAGGTCAAGGCGGGAATTCATTTTTACAGCATTCACCCCCACCTCCCCTCCTCGCCCGTATTTCATCAAGGTTTTAAAAATATCTCGCTGTAAGCTATTTGGGTTGAAATTACAACTGCTATAAATTTTCCGGGTGTAGGAAGACGTTAATGGCAGAGCGTTGTTTTGGTGGTGGTGTAGTGTGGTGCGTTAAGGGTGTGACGGTTTGGTCACAATGCTAACAGTACAGAGTTAAGGACACCACTTACTTTTAGACCCAGTGTCATTTGTTAAGAATACCTGAAGCCTGTGTGTTTTTATCCGATGAAACCGAGCTACTCTCAGAACCTGAATACAACATCGTGGTTACATGATACTGGAGGAGTTTTAATTATGAGGCATGAATGAATTATTTGGCTTCTATAGCCGGTTTGCTTTAACCTGACAAAAATGGGCCATTCCCACAATTTGATTACTAATCTATCTATCTATCTATATACCTAGGCTGCTTCCCCCAAGGAAAGGGAGGTAGCCGAGACAGGACGACACACTCCCCATTTACTCATCCATTCAAAAACATTCATTCGCATCTTAGCCCCAAGGGGAGAACGGACAGATCCTCACCGCACCACACCGCACAAGGGTCAACTGTGCAATGCAATCAGTGACATCCGCAGCAGGGCCCGACAGCAGAGCTGGTTTACCCCTGCCACATCATAACAGACCCATCCCCTTACCCGCACCTGACCTGACTAGCTGATCAGACCAAATGGGGGAGATTATCCCCTCAGGGCTGCGTCATCACTTATTCATTCACAATTTCTCTCCATTTATTTCTGTCACGCACAGCCACTGTTCCTTGCTCAACAGACATCCCTCTCGCATCCGGTGCTCTCTTCTCACTGTCCATCCATCCTATTCGTGGTCTTCCTCTCAGCCTTTACACCTCTCACATCAGATCTAGTTATCTTTTTCACCAATCGCTCATTATCCATTCTCTCCATATGCCCAAACCATCGCAACATCCTCTGCTCATATCAAGTTTGGTGACTTTTATTATAAGGCAGGAACGAGTCTTTGGCTGCAATGGCCTTTTTATTTTTTTTTTTACCTGACACTGCTGGGCCACTCCCACATCTTGAATGCCAATTCTCTGTTGACCGAAATTCGATCATCCTTAGTTATAAGCTAGAAATGGGTTTCTTTGTTTTCAGTAAAAATAATCCGGACTTCAATCGAGCCGAATAAGGTTTGGAACCCTCGTTAGGTAAGAAAAAAAAAAACACTGTAGTAACTCGATATATTGTTTTGTCTGAGGAGGTGAGTAAAGAAATCTTGCAATGGGGTAAAAGGTAAATTGGCTGCTGTTATGATTATAGCATATGCAAGGAAAGTTGTGTGGTAAAAAAAAAATAAAAAGCTAAAGGAAAATATGTGGGCTATGTGACTCTTAACACTCTCGGTCTGATATGAATCACTTTGAGCTAAGCAAATTCCTCTGCCGTTAGATGGAAGAGATTACAAGAGTTGTTCGGACTCCGAGAGAGTTAAGTGTTCTGAGTTTTGCGTCTTCGGTGATGTGCTTAGGATGGAAAGTTATGCAGAAAGTAACTCCTTCGTGAGCATTTCAAGCGGATGGAAGAGGTTCAGAGAGCTGTTGACCGTATTGGGTGTGAGAGAAATACTTCTAAATTTCAAAGAAAATTTCTTGTTCGTGTGCGGGAAGTGTATCGCTGTATGGTAGTGAAACATGGGTAGTAAAAGACGAAGAATTGCGAAGACTGAGCTTACTGAATTGACATTGGTGAAGATGTATGATGCAAAACTACGGAGGGAATAACATGTGAAGACGTAAGAAGGACGCTTTGCCAGTGTGTATTAGTGAGGTGAAACGCACAGGAAGCTGAGGTGATGTGGATGTGTGGAAAGAATATGTGAGAGCAATTGCGTGGAACATGAGCAGTCCAGCGTTGAAAGGATGGCCTCATTGACTGACCCAGGGAAATCATGGGATGGGTCCTGAGAAGGGACAACATGGTTAGCAATCTTGGCAGGAATATTGCAGGTGACAATACAGCTTGGAAGGCACCCATTAGGTAACACATATGTTGGTATATACAAGTGTACAAAGCTGTCTTACCAATTGTCTGTAACGCTGACTTCAGGGTGTAATGACGATGGTACAGAGCGTGTCCTTTATGGTGACTGTATGAAAATGTGTGTGTGTGTGTGTGTGTGTGTGTGTGTGTGTGTGTGTGTGTGTGTGTGTGTGTGTGTGTGTGTGTGTGTGTGTGTGTGTGTGTGTGTGTGTGTGTGTGTGTGTGTGTGTGTGTGTGTGTGTGTGTGTGTGTGTGTGTGTGTGAAAAGGTATATGTTTGAGGGAGAGTTGAATGTCAAACCCACATTAGCATCCTTACATCAGCCAGAGGCTGATTTTTTTCTGTTACAACACAGCAGATAAAGACCTAACGAAAAACACTGTGGCATGGTTTGGCCATGTGGATAGGATGGAGAATGAAGAGCTGAACAGGGGATTGTGAGTGAGGTGAAGGGAGGAGAGGGAAGCTGAGACCAAGGAGCAGATGCAGGGATGGGATGGAAAGGTAAATGAGAGAGGGGGTGTGCGGTGGTAATGGGACATCCAAATGACAGAGGACAGGGTAACATGGAGGCGATTCGTTTGCGGCAGCCCTTTGCAGATTACTGTCTTTTGTTATAGGTAGATGGATACACAGATGGGGATGATCATTATGTCCTCTCACCAAGTTAAGTGTAAATATGTTTTCGTGGGTTACTGTCTCACACTCACAACCACACACTCCCTTCGGCTCTCACACTCACTCCGTCACATTTTCCCACACTTACTTTCATTTTTCCAGTCACGCAGTCATACACTCATTCATAATCGCTCACCATCTGTTAATCGGTCACTCCCTGCTTAATTGTTCTGTGCACGCAGTAACCCCTCACACTGCCCCCGATGGGGTTAAAAAGCTCTAGAAACAGCCCAGTGAATTAACCGCATCCGCAGGTGTTTAATATTCACACACATAAAGCTTTCCTGCAGACCACGATATCAGACATCGTGGTTTGCAGGAACTGTTTTCTTGGTCCACATTATTACATTACTAATCAACCATGTAGTCAGTAGAGGTAAAAAAGTAAACCCTAAGGGACAAACATTACATTGGTTTACAAAAAATTTGAGGCAAGCATGAAATTAGATGTTCTAACCTAATATTGGGGTGCTGATTTCAGATTCGAAATCCATTTTCACTCATCACCTCTAGTTTTTGAGATACACGTGTATACATGTATGTACATGTATATATATAGGCCTAGACCCAAAATATTCGCCAAAAATCCATTTATCGTCCTATTTTCTTGGAACTTGGTTTAAAACGCGCGCCACAACAAGCTCAAACATGTCAAGCACTACACGCAGAAGGACTGGGGGTCTAGGAGCTATTTTTTTTTTTTTGTGCCTGGGAAGCACAGTGCCCAAGAAAATCCTCTGGTGGATATGAACACGATGCTTCTTCCCCCTCTTCATATCAAGCTTGGCCTTATGAAGAATTTCGTGAAGGCCATGGACAAGGATGGCGCTGCCTTCCAACACCTGTGCACTCTGTTCCCAGCTCTCAGTTCTGCTAAGCTCAAGGAGGGCATCTTCATCGGACCTCAGATATGGGAGGTGCTGAAGGATGAGGTATTCGAGGGGAAGCTCACCTTGAAGGAACTGAGAGCATGGGAAGCATTTAAGTCAGTCTGCCATGGCTTCCTTGGTAACACACGGGCACTAGATTACCAAGAGCGTGTCGAGAAGTTATTGCAGGCTTATCAGGATATGGGGTGCCGAATGTCTCTCAAGATTCACTTTCTCCACTTCCACCTCAGCTTCTTCCCTCAGAACCTCGGAGCAGTAAGTGACGAACATGGGGAAAGGTTCCACCAAGATATTACTAAGATGGAGGGCAACTACCAAGGCAAGTGGAACCCCAGCATGATGGGGGACTTCTGCTGGATGCTCCTGCGCGACATCCCGGAGGCAAAGTACATCAGATCGTCCAAAAAAACTCACTTCTGACTGTCTGTAGTACTATGGTGTGTATATATGCTTATATCCAAGTAATGGTAATATTTGGTTCTGTCAGTGTTCTGTGTCTGTTTTGTTTCGTTCTGTAATATGCCATTTTAATATATGAAATAAACTCATTATATTATAAATATATGCATTATGATAAAAAAAAAAGGGATATGTGAAAGCAAAAAAAACTAGAGGCGATAGAGCAAAACTGTTTAGAAATTTGAATTAAGCATATCAAAATTAGTCAAAAACACCTATTCACATGCTTGCCTCAGATTTTTTTTGTGTGTGTGTGTGTGTAAACCAGTGTTATGGGAAACAGGAAATGATACAGGATATCAGTGACACCTCATGACAACTGGTGCATTATTTATGGGTAACCGTGTACACTAGAGAGAGAGAGAGAGAGAGAGAGAGAGAGAGAGAGAGAGAGAGATGGAAGCATTTAGTGACCCGCTTCCTATCCATTATGCCAGGATATTGCCTATTCTCTCTCTCTCTCTCTCTCTCTCTCTTTGTGTGTGTGTGTGTGTGTGTGTGTGTGTGTGTGTGTGTGTGTGTGTGTGAGAGAGAGAGAGAGAGAGAGAGAGAGAGAGAGAGAGAGAGAGATGGGAGTAGTCAGTGACCTGCTTCCTATCCATTATGCCAGGATATTCTCTCTCTCTCTCTCTCTCTCTCTCTCTCTCTCTCTCTCTCTCTCTCTTTCTTTGTGTGTGTGTGTGTGTGTGTGTGTGTGTGTGTGTGTGTGTGAGTAAACTTACAAATCATCATGTGGCGAAACTTTTTGGCTGGGTGACTAACTTTGTGGGTGGCTGGGTGGGTTGGTTGATGGGTGAGGAAGTGGGTGGACAGGTGAGGTGGGCACAACGAGTGTGGAGTGACGTAGATTGGGTGGGTGTGGTGGATGGCCTACTGGGGTGGATGTGGTGGAATGTTTGGCTGGGTGGGTCAGTGGACGATTGGTTGGGATGTGTAAGACAGTGGAAACTTGCGTGTCCCAAGAACGTGAGGGCAGGAGACGGGGTTATACTGTTAGACACCATCGTCTTGTCATCATTACCTTGATCGTTATAGGCATCATCATCATAGTGTCCATCATCATCATCATTATCATTATCAATCATCATCATCATCTTTATTCATCAACTAAATCATTATCATCGTGATCACTCACTTCATTAAAGCCAATCATCACCATCTTCATTCATCAACATTATCATTGTCATGATCAGTATCATCATTATCACCTTGATTATCACTAGCGTAGTTCTGTCCTTAATATAAGAATCTGCGATGTACGCGTACTATTTTCCAGCGTAATGTCACAGGCAGCTATTAAATACACCAGCACAATTAGACATTGATCCTGATTTAATAAGTGGTGTCAGAGGAAGCGAAGTTGGTGGCAACGATGTTCCTGAGTTTTGGCAGAGAAAGACATTAACTGATGCCAGTAAACGCAATATAGTAAAATAAAAGGTGTCAGAATGGAGATTATAAAATTGGTGTAAGACAAAGGGTGAAGCAAATGGTGTCAAGAAGCGGTGCTAAAGATGGCCAGTGGTGGCAAGAGTTGGAAGAAGTGCTGGAACAAGGCTGTAGTGGTGGTGGTGGTAATGGTGGAGGTGGTGGTGCGTTAGTGGGGATAACACGTAAGGAACTGGAGGTTACGAGAAGAGAAAAATTGCATGTATAAGATGATGGTGATAAAGTGAAGTGAGGGAGGAGAGCAAGCGGTAGGAAATACCCCTGGCGAGAAGGGAGGGAAGGAAAAGACAGATAAAGAGGAATGGGAGAGGGAGAAGAAGAAAGATGGAAGAGGGTTAAAAACTGATGAGGGGACGAAGAAAGAGAAGAGAATGAAAAATGGATGAGGGGCGAAAAGATGGGAGATGCAGAGGAAACGTCCATGGAAAGGAGGAAAAGAGGGAGGAGGAAGAAAGAAGAGGAAGTCTGTGAGGGAAAAGGGAAAGAGAAGGAGAGAAAAGAAGAGCGAAAAGAAAATAAATCGTAAAGATTACATAACAGAGTTACGGAAGAGGACAAAGGTGTAGGAAATATCCAAGACGAGAAGAAGAAAGGCGAGAGAGGTGTGGAACGAAGTGGAAGAGGGAAAAAGGAGGAAGGAATGAAAGAGGAGAGGGAGTGTGAAGTGAAAGAAAAGATAGAGAGTTAGGTAAGGGGGATTAAGGAGGAGAAGAGAGGCAGAAAAGTACACCTGAAAAGAAGGGAGGGGGAGTGATGGGGAAAGTAAGGCATGTAGTAGTGAGAGTGAGAGGAGAGAGAATAGAAGGCGATGGAGGAAAGGAAAGGCATAAGTTGGGGAAGGGATGGGAGATTGAAAATAGAGGAAGAGGAGAGAAGCTGCAGAATGGGAAAGGAAGAATTGGGGGAAGGAAATAGCAGGTGAATGGAAGTAAGGAAAGAGTGATGGGAGCGAGAGAGAGAAGCAGAGTAAACATTCAAGAAAGCGTGTGATGAAAGGGAGAGGAGAAGAAAGGCAGAGGAAAGGGAAGGGAGAGGAAGGGAAGGGAGAGGGAAAGAACAATGTATTCATTAAAACTCATTGACGAGGAATGTTTGTGGACAGACTTCAGATATTTATGGACAGGAAAATATAATCGGAGTTCATGTTACACTTGAGAGGAAATACCGATGGTATATAAATAACGGACGTAATTAATTGATATAGGATGTTCTCCACACAGCTACAGTAAACGGACATACTTCGAAAATTACCTGAAGATTAATGCATACGCAAGAGCATAGGGTCCAAATTTTGTGCCTTTGTGCAGTATCACGTTTGAGCCAAGATATACCGTTAAAAAGACCTAAAAATATTTTTAAAAGGCGCCTGGGTGTATTTGCCCAAGGAACAAGTATACGATATTTGACGTCTACCGATAAAGATATAAAACATAACCCCAAACTGAAGTTTATGAAAGATAGAAAACAATTGAGCAAATACAGTGGGTTTCCAAACAATGATCTTGGAGAATTAACTAGACACACTGTTGTTTATTTCCCCACTTTCCCTGCTTTCTCCTTTCGTCCTCTCCACACCTCGCCAACTCCCCTCTTTCCTCCCTTGCCTCCTCTCTCTACTGTCTCCTTCTGTCCCCCTCTTAACGCTTCCCCAGTGCCCCTTTCTTTCCGCTTTTTCTCCTCTTCTCCCCCTCAATCTTTTAACCTGCACGTTATGGATACTGTGTCTT
Source organism: Coenobita brevimanus (assembly GCF_032717465.1). Taxonomy (NCBI): domain Eukaryota; kingdom Metazoa; phylum Arthropoda; class Malacostraca; order Decapoda; family Coenobitidae; genus Coenobita; species Coenobita brevimanus. The sequence goes on along the minus strand of NC_137062.1, from coordinate 18,124,390 downwards.
GCTTACAATGCCGTTGCAATCTAGTTGATAGAAATGGGAACAACATTAGTGGCGAGGAGTTAGGCAAGACAGGGTGAAATTATCCATTTTGTTACGATTCGTGTCATGTTGGCAGAATGAAACGCATTATAAGTATCAGTAATAAAATACAAAATATGCGTTATAGTGATAAGCGGTTAACAACCCTTGGGTAATTGGTTAGTAATGTGTGTGTGTGTGTGTGTGTGTGTGTGTGTGTGTGTGTGTGTGTGTGTGTGTGCGTGTGTGTGTGTGTGTGTGTGTGTGTCCTCCCATTCCATCCCTCCCCTTCTTCCTTGTCTCTTCTTCCTTCCCTCTCCTCTTACTTCCTTCTCCTCTTCTGTCCCCCCCCCTCATCGCACATTCCCTTTCTCACTTTCCCTCACATGCCCTCCTCTCTCCTCTCACATCATCTTGACCTCGCCCTTCCTTTTAATTTTTGCATCCTCTTCCCCCCCCCCTTTTCTCTTAATCTCTCCCTTCATCTTAACCACTTCCTCATCTCTCCATCTCTCCTTTCACCCTTCACCTCCCCCTCCTCTCTCCATTTCTTCCTCCTCTCTCCACGCCACGCTCTTCTCTTCATCATTTTCTCCCCTTTCTACTCTGGTGCCATTCATCCATCCTCAACCCTCCACATCTTTCAACTCTCCACCCGTCTCCCTTCCATGCCTTCCTATCACTCTCTCCTCTCTTCTCTCCCTTCCATTCACTCCTCTCTGCCACCTCTCCTACCTGCTTCATCTCATCTGTCCTCCACGCCCTTCCATCCAACCATTATCTCTGATTCCCTCCTTCCATCCAACCTTTATCTCTGATTCCCTCCTTCCATCCAACCTTTATCTCTGATTCCCTCCTTCCATCCAACCTTTATCTCTGATTCCCTCCTTCCATCCAACTTTTATCTCTGATTCCCTCCCTCCATCCAACCTTTATCTCTGATCCTCTTCTTCCATCCTACATACTCGCTCCCCTCTTCCTCCAATCTCTCTTCACTCCTCATATTTGCTCTGTTGTCCTTCCCTCTTTTTTAGCACATTATTTTTCTACCTACAGTCTCCAACTCTCCCTTTTTTTTTTTCCTCGATCCTTTAACCCCCCCCCCTCCACTCGATCCTAACTCAGTTATTAACAGGTCTTTTCCCTCCTCCCTTCTCCTTTCCCTTCCACCTGCCATTACCTCTACTGTTTTTCTTACCCTCCCTTTTCTTCCATTATATCTTCTTCCCCTCAATCGTTGTTTCTTTCACTCCCCTTTCCCCTTCTCTCTTCCGATTTGTCCAACTCTCCTCTTCCTCTCTTACATCGTTCTCTTCAACTCTTCACACCCCTCTCCATCAACCCCCTACCATCCCCCTCCCCATCAACCCCCTACCATCCCCCTCCCCATCAACCCCCTACCATGCCCCTCCCCATCAACCCCCTACCATCCCCCTCCCCAACAACCCCCTACCATCCCCCTCCCCATCAACCCCCTACCATCCCCCTCCCCAACAACCCACTACCATCCCCCTCCCCATCAACCCACTGCCATGCCCCTCCCCATCAACCCACTACTATGCCCCTCCCCATCAACCCACTACCATCCCCCTCCCCAACAACCCACTACCATGCCCCTCCCCATCAACCCACTACCATGTCCCTCCCCATCAACCCACTACCATGTCCCTCCCCATCAACCCACTACCATGTCCCTCCCCATCAACCCCCTACCATCCTCCTCCCCAACAACCCCCTACCATCCCCCTCCCCATCAACCCACTACCATGCCCCTCCCCATCAACCCCCTACCATGTCCCTCCCCATCAACCCACTACCATCCCCCTCCCCATCAACCCACTACCATGCCCCTCCCCATCAACCCACTACCATGCCCCTCCCCATCAACCCCCTACCATCCCCCTCCCCATCAACCCCCTACCATCCCCCTCCCCATCAACCCCCTACCATCCCCCCATCAACCCCCTACCATGCCCCTCCCCATCAACCCACTACCATGCCCCTCCCCATCAACCCCCTACCATCCCCCTCCCCATCAATCCCCTACCATCCCCCTCCCCATCAACCCCCTACTATCCCCCTCCCCATCAACCCCCTACCATCCCCCCCATCAACCCCCTACCATGCCCCTCCCCATCAACCCTCTACCATCCCCTCCCCATCAACCCACTACCATCCCCCTCCCCATCAACCCCCTACCATCCCCCTCCCCATCAACCCACTACCATGCCCCTCCCCATCAACCCACTACCATGTCCCTCCCCATCAACCCACTACCATGCCCCTCCCCATCAACCCCCTACCATCCCCCTCCCCATCAACCCCCTACCATCCCCCTCCCCATCAACCCCCTACTATCCCCCTCCCCATCAACCCCCTACCATCCCCCCCATCAACCCCCTACCATGCCCCTCCCCATCAACCCACTACCATCCCCTCCCCATCAACCCACTACCATGCCCCTCCCCATCAACCCCCTACCATCCCCCTCCCCATCAACCCACTACCATGTCCCTCCCCATCAACCCACTACCATGTCCCTCCCCATCAACCCACTACCATGCCCCTCCCCATCAACCCACTACCATCCCCTCCCCATCTACCCACTACCATGCCCCTCCCCATCAACCCCCTACCATCTCCCTCCCCATCAACCCACTACCATGTCCCTCCCCATCAACCCACTACCATGTCCCTCCCCATCAACCCACTACCATCCCCTCCCCATCAACCCCCTACCATCCCCCTCCCCATTAATCTCCCTCTGTTCCATTCATTTTCCTTCCCCTGTACCTTTATCTTCCTTCCTCTCCTTCATTCCTTTCCTTCTTCCTCTCTCTAATCATTCGTCTCTCTTCCTCCTCCCTTCTCCTCCACGTCCTCCTCCCTCCCACGCAGGATTTCGGTGGGTGTGGGAGGTAAAGAAAAGAAAATATCGAAATAAATTAAACTGTGAAATGGACAGAGAGAGAGAGAGAGAGAGAGAGAGAGAGAGAGAGAGAGAGAGAGAGAGTAGTGTAGAGTGTATCAAAGTTATATGATAAAGAACTCATATTATTCTGTATCAATTTTCGTTCCTGTTAAGCATATATATTCAGCATATGGTATTCTGCCAGTGTTTAGTAATTTCTTTCTTAGTCCATTTGTGTCCTATACTTATTGCGTTTGTTTTTCTCTTCTCTCTGTTACCTATTTCAACCCAACTCATATGTCTCTCTCTCTCTCTCTCTCTCTCTCTCTCTGTCTCTCTCTCAAAGACACTCATCTAAAATCGAATGCAGTAACAACCTTTCATCATCATCGATATATCATTAAGATGAGGTGCAGCTAAGGACATAAGGGCAATGGAGAGTAAAGTTACAAAGACAGAATATAATGTTTCTGACATGTTATGAGAGGTAAAGGTACCCAATCAACACGCTGATGTCAGTTAATCATTCGATTTTATTTATTTACTGGTAATTTATTGACTTATAACACATCCTAGCTATAGGCACTTATCTTCCACAGACAAGCAGAATCCCCTAACATCCTCGTACATGAGTTATCACTTGGGCACTAATAACCACCACTAATCTGTTGTAGTATGTAAGAATTTATTCTTCTCTGGTGCCGTATCTATAAACTCCCCTTAGCTGCAGCTCTGTATACGACTGTGTTTTTATAGTCTAATCTTCAATCGTACAGCTACAAGACACAAACAAATTAGGGCTAATACTGCAGTGGTAACTTATGAGAGGAGAAACGATATGTGAAATAGTTAACTATTATGGAGACGATTAACATCGTTATAATTAATATAACCCCTAATGTTATGATATTAGTGCAGTTGTTTTTACGACGTGTCGGTGAGGCTGTATGGAAGAGCAGAGAACATGATAATATCGAAGACAAATCCATAGATTTTCCTTGTATTTCAGATCGAATACGCTTCCACACTCCCTAGCCGAGCCCTACGCACCATTGCACGACGTTACTTACATACTGAGGAACTCTTTTGTGTGAAAACGTTATAGATTACTTCCATTAACCCCTTCAGGATATTTTATTCTTATTATCTCTTGTATTACGGTGTTATTGTGCAGGACTTAGAGGTCACTACATTACTTTAGACTCATATTCCCTGTTCCACACTCCCATAACTCACAGAGCTACTCCTTACACTGTCACACTACACTCTGCTACATTTTCAGATGAAACACTCCTTCACGTTGCTACACTGAACTAATTGTACATATACGCCACCCATTAGTACATTAATCATTGCCACTCCTGAAACTGTAACCACTCACTCGGCCACACCTCACTCCGCCTCATCACACACTGACGTCCCGCACACTGACACACCTCGTAGTACTATTACTACACCACGCATTCCCACACCCCACACTGATTTACAGCACACCACCAGATCTAACACTGTTATATTACATATACTGCCAACCCCCACACTGATACACCAGACACTAAACCACCACAGTACCTCATCACATCATACATTTCCACATCATAGATTGCCACACAACACATACTTCAACAAAAAACACTGCCACACACTACACTGTAACATCGAACGGTATATGACCACAGGCCATATCGACAACTGCCACACCACACACTACCGCATCCCCAAACATGTTTCTACCACCACAAGACTATTTCTCCTTCTATTTGTCAATGAATTATGTATAATATCCTTCAGTCCCTCTGGTACCAAGACGCCCTTCGTATTTAAGTCGGTTAGGTGGGAACATGTGAGAATATGCGAGTCAGAGGTGAAGGCACTGACTTATCGCAACGACTCAAATCCTGGAGGTGACTGGGGTGTTATCATCATGTACAATGCTGACAGAGGGGAACTTACGCCATATTCCTACCCTTTACTCTAGCTCTCCAGTAGCGTGTTTTAAAGCTTATTTTCGTGCTGCAAGAAGGTTTATTCTGTTTCATGATAAACTCTTGAACTAGATGGAATAGAAATATCCTTCGGTAGCCCATCAAAACTAGAGCTGAATCTATCAATCTACCTCTCTATCGATCTATTTGTTTATTTACCTATTCTAAAAAAAAATAACTTTACCAAATCACCCTGTCACAAAGCCATCGACACTTCATTAGCAAAGTTATCAGAGGATATGTCAAAGGCCTAATGAGATAAGTGGACAGGAAAAATATACTTGCGACAATTAAAATGGAAATTGGCACTGGCGCTTATTTTGTTTAGGCTCCCACTCACCTGCTCTCCTGATCACCGTTGTTAATTCAGTTGGCCGGTTAATGAAAATAATTAGAGAAAAAATTGGTGCTGAACCACTCTCTATCTCGCTGTCTCTCTGTCGAGGTCTTATCTCTCTTTTTTTCTTTTTTAATTCTTTCCCCTAACATACACAATTGCACTATTTTCGTGCAACTTACTGTTCAGGCCAGAAAAATGCCTTGGATAAGAAGCACTAGCGATATAGCTATGGTAGAAGGCTAAATATTTGTCACAAACAACAATATACATATATATATATATATATTTATATATATATATATATATATATATATATATATATATATATATATATATATATATATATATATATATATATATATATATATATATATATATATATATATATATATATATATGTCTCATGATTACAGAATCAAAGTTGAGGAGGAGTTGGAATCAGTGAATTGGAATGAAATAGATCTGGACAGAATGGGGAATGCATATAGGGACTGTGTCATAAATGGTAAAGCTGTGTATTGTGTGGCAGGAGTAACAACAAAGAAGAAAGGTACGGCACGGTGGGATGAAGAGATTAAGAGAGCAGTGGAGGAAAAGAGGAAGAAGTGGCTAAAGTTGTTACAGAACAGTACAGTTGAAGTAAGAACGGAATATACTGAGGGCAAGAAGCATGTAAAGAGACTAGTGAAGAGGAAAAAGAAGGAGGTAAATGATGATCTAGGAAGAAAAATGAATGCAAGCTGCTCTGAAAATAGGAAGTAATATTGGAAAGAGGTGCGGAAATGTAGAAGTGAAAGCGGAAAGAAATGTGATGATGTGAAGGATGTAGGTGGTAGATTATTAACCCATGGAGATGAAGTAAGAACCAGGTGGAAAGAATATTTTGAGAGCCTGGTGAATGAAAATAGGGAAAGCAGAGCGGCGACAAACATGATTGGTTTTGGAAGTGTACAGAGAAGGAATGCGTTGCCAGGAGACGTGACACTCGCACAGGTGGAGAGTGCTATGAAGAGGCTGAAAAATGGGAAAGCAGCTGGGGTTGATGAGGTGTATGCAGAGATAATTAAGTGTAGTGCAAAGAGTGGAATGAAGTGCTTGTTGGAGATATGAAAGAAGGCATGGATGAGTGAAATTGTGCCAGCAGAGTGGAAAAAGGCTGTGACCGTACCCCTGTAATAAAATATAGGTAAGCGAAGTGAGTGCAAGAATTATCATGGCATAAGTTTATTGAGTGTGGTATAGATGGTATATGGAAGAATTATTTTGGAGAAAGTAAGAGAGATATTAGAAGTCCTAGTGAGTGATGAACAGGGTGGCTTTAGGAGTGGCAGAGGCTGTGTGAATCAAATATTTGCAGTAAGACATATAGTGGAGAAAGCTTGTGAAAAGTACCATAAGGTGTTTATGGCATTCATGGATCTTGAAAAAAGCATACGACAAAGTAGACAGACAAGGATTACGGAAGGTTATGAGCATGTACGATGCAGATGGTAAGCTGCTAAGGTCGTACCATTCTAAAGTGGCGGTTTGGGTGGGGCACGAACCTCTGTACAGTGTTGCCACGTTTTCCATACTCTCTCTCTCTCTCTCTCTCTCTCTCTCTCCTGGGGGGATATGCATCACCCTAGGGAATTTTGTTTCTTTTATGTCTTATAAACTTGTGCTTTCATTTCTTTAATTTGTTTTTTATTATATTATTGTTTTAAATATGACACCAGATGACCTCGGTGTTACGGCGCCTTTTCATTCAATAATTCTCGCCCTCCTTCCTCCCCTCCCTTCATCTTTCCCTCAGCTTGATAATGCACTCAACACTGCCCCTTGCCTGCCTTCTCTCTCTCTCTCTTTCTCTCTCTCTCTCTCTCTCTCTCTCTCTCTCTCTCTCTCTCTCTCTCTCTCCTTGGGGAGTTGTGTGTCACCCTTGGGAATTTTGTTTCATTTATGAGTGACTTATAAACTTGTGCTTTCATTTCTTTATTTTGTTTTTATTATATCTAATTATGTTTAAAAATATTATTGGTTTACATATGGCGCCAGATGACCTCACTATTGTGGCGACATGATTTGTTTTCATTCAGTCACTCTCTCCCTCCTTCCTTCCCTCCCTTCCTTCATCTCTCACTAAGCTGCACTCAACACTGACCCTGGTCTGCCTTCCCCCGCCCCTCTCTCTCTCTCTCTCTCTCTCTCTCTCTCTCTCTCTCGTCTGTGGTATTTTAGGATACATTTTGGTTATTTTCTTTTCTGTTATAATGTACATATTGTAAATTTGACTATTTCCACACCACCCAGGAGGTTAAAGTCTTGGCACGTTTTTTTTAAGAGGTGTCCCCAAACAGGCCTATTCCTCTATCCCTCACAGATGACCAGGTCGGACTGGGTGTGTGTGTGTGTTGCCGCTCACGAGGGTTTAATGTATATATTTTTTTTACTAAGAAACTGGCATATTTTTGCTTATATTCCTGCACATTACCTTATAATCGTAATTGTGACATTATTACCAACCCCAGAAATACGGTAACAGCCAATAAAAGTGACTACTTTTTTTTAAGCAACACTGTAAAATAATCATGCCACGTTTCTGTATTGTAGTATAAATACTTTACGCATAATCAGTTTACTGTTCTTTCATATATTATAATACACACCTGACCTCTATAGTTTTATGTGTTTATCTTATTGTGATGCCTATTACATATATCAGAGCCGTTTACATAGCGGGTATGGAACACGTGGCAACACTGTACAGAGGTTCGTGCCCCACCCAAATCGTCATTTAAGACTGGTACCACCATAGGTGCCGTGAAGAGTGTTGATGATGGTTGTGAAGCATGTGTAAGGGTAAATGGGCCTCTAAGCGAATGGTTCACAATCGGTGTGGGCGTGCGACAAGGCTGTGTGATGTCCCCATGGTGGTCCAATATACATACATTGATCTATCTGTCTATCTATCTATCTATCTATCTATTTATCTGTCTGTCTATTTATTTATCTATCTATCTATCTGTCTATCTATCTATCTATCTATATGCAGAGACTTCACTTCACCGTGAAGAAATGTATGCAAAATAACTATGAGAGAAATGAAAGGAGCGACAGTGAGTACTTCCGTATATATACATCTTCAGGCAGAGTGAGACAGAAACGTAAAGGGTAGAGGTCTTTTATATTGACTGAGCAGTCTCCAAGATTCTAGCAAGATCAAAAAGCTTAGATGAAAGAAATGTAATAGAATCTTGTCTAATTTCTGGCACATATGAAAAGAATGTAAACATGAGCTATGGTCATTTTAAGTGTGATAAATTGTTAACTGAATTAATTTTAAAGCAGTATCCCCCAGACTAACGAGTGATTGTTCCCTGTCATCTCCTGGTGGTGTAGTCACACCTGTGTGGGACACAACAAGCATTAATCCTCTACAGTCGTTCTATTTTATCAAGGCAGTTTGGGTCGGGCTCTCTGGGACCTCACTCTGTTAGCTCTGTTGCCACATCGTCGCCACACACGTACTCTTTCTCTCTCTCTCTCTCTCTCTCTCTCTCAAATTATATATTAACTACTACTAATTGTATTTTCTTAATTTTTTCTCTTGTTTTCGACTTTTTTTCCACACCACCCCTGAGGTAAAAGTCAATAGGTGCGTTTTTTTTTTTTTCTTTTTAAATAGCTTCCATGGCGGGAGACTGACCGAGTATGACCCATTCACGCAGGGCTGTCCCTCGTGTCACCACCTGACAACGTCTCAAAGGCAACGCTGACAAGTCTTATGAGATTTATACTATACTACAGCTTTTTTATTGAATTACATCTATACAGTGTTTAAAATTCATTTATAAGTAGTTACTTGCTTAAAATAGGAGAGTGAGAGAGAGAGAGAGAGAGAGGTGAACACAAATAATTATACGTGTGTCGGCGGCGATGTGACAACAGAGCTAACAGTGTGAGGTCCCAGAGCGTCCCACCCAAACTGCCTTCATAAAATAGAACGACTATAGTGGGCATCACAATACCGTTTTGCAGCAACTTTTTTGTTTCCATGTTCACTTCCCCATTCCTTACCACTGCTATCACTGAACAAACTCATTCACTAAGTCTTGCACCTCACATTAATCTTCCATTGATAAGATAGTATCGTTAGCATACAGTGGAACAGTACTGTAAATTTCCACGTCCTATCCTCTGTCACCAGAGACATTCCAGTATGTACTATCCTATCTACTATTTCAACTCTGTATACAAAAGTATTAGCCACGGCACACCCCTGCTTCAGTCCAACATTCAGGTCAAAGAACTTTTAAAACGCACTGCAGCCCTAGTGCCGTCATGCATAGTCTTTACTGCATTCAACAAGTTTTCATCTGCTCCATACATTATTAATTCCTTCCACATTCCCTGCCTATCTATCTGTTTATCTATCTATCTATCTATTGCCAGACCCCTTCATCCTTAAGGGGTGACCACAAGCAAATGGCCTCCATGTCGCCCTGTCCCCCGCCACTTCACTGCCCTGCTCCCAGCTCACACCCCCTTTTCTCATACTGTATACCTCTCCATTCCATCCCTCCATCTCATCGTGGGCCTTCCCCTACCTCTTCCCCCCTCCACCTCACTCACATACACTTTCCTCGTCAGTTTCTCACTCTCCATCCTCTCCACATGGCCAAACCACCTCAGTGTGTTTCTCCTAACGCTTCCTATCACATCCACATCCACATCACAACGCTCCTTAACTTCCTCATTTGTTAGTGTGTCTCTCCATGTGACTCCACAGGCTCCTCTCAAATAACTCATTTCCACTGCTCTCACTCTTGACATCTGTCCCTCTGACAAGGTTCAAGCTTCACTTCCATACGTTAGAGCTAGTATCACAATACTGTCATGTTGTACTTTTTTCACTTATATGCTCACTTCCCTGTTTCTTATCGCTGCATTCAAGGAACTAGCAACCTTTCTTCTCTGCTGTACCGTTTCAAGCACTTCACACTCCAAACTTCAATCCTTACTCATCACACTACCCAAGTACTTAACGCACTCACATTTTCTATTTCCTCCTCATCCAACCTCATTTTACATTCACTGACTTCATTTCTCTGGAAGACCATAACTTTTCTCTTCCCTACATTCACCTTTAGATTCCGTTTCTTACACACTCTCCCAGACTCATCCACCAAGCCTTGCAGCTCCCCCTGTCTATCCACTGTCATAAAAGAGCCCTTGATAATATCTTCCCACCAGTTTTAAAATAGATCTTGTAAATACAGATAGGATTAGTAAAAAAATAGTCACAAAAGGTGTGTGCCATGATCTGTTACGTGTAGGACAAGTGTTGGGCATCGCCATTGGTCTGGCAAATTTAGTTCCAGTCGTATACTTGTACTTTAAGCAAAAGTTGTACACCCACCTCAGTTCTACTTTCGTTTTGTATTATTTCTCCCTCTTAGTCTGTCTGTCTGTCTATCTGTCTGTCTGTCTGTCTGTCTGTCTCTGTCTTTGTCTGTCTGTCTGTCTGTCTGTCTGTCTGTCTCTCTCTCTCTCTCTCTCTCTCTCTCTCTCTCTCTCTCTCTCAAGGAAGAGCCAGTAAACTATTTCCAACTAGGTCATGTCCATCACGCCTCCGTCATCCGTCATTTCAGGATCACAGGCTGGATGGTGGTGGGATAAAGATGGGCGAAGGAGGAGAGAATGGAGTCTAGTATGGAGGGGAGGGGTTGGGAGAGGGGGTATATATCGAGGGATGTAAAAGAAGGAAAGCAAAAGGAGTGTTATGAGGAAGGCACATCAAAAGAGAAAGAAGAGAAGTGGGGAGAGAAGGGAAAGAAAGGGTCAAGTAAGGAAATGAAGAGGAGCTGGATGCAGGCCAGGAAGGAGTAGGTGTGAGGCTTTGAGTCAGTGTGAGCAGAAAATACTGGATAACTATTAAGCCATGAACATTGCTAGTGCATAAGCCCATCTCTGGCACACCTCCTATGGGTCATATCCCAACCCACTTATCTTCCCGAGTGGAGCTATTTTCGTCCCACTGACCCGTTTTCATCCATGGACATATTGTTCCTCATTGGGCCCGCTTGCCTGCTTTCCCCTATGGATCCATTTCCCTACTGGACCTATTACTGTCCTATACACCTGTCTTCCTTCGTGGACCAACAGACTAATATTGCCCCATGGAGCTAATCTTACCAATGGACCTATTTCTCCCATGGAACTTTTTTACCACTTGGGCCTATTTTTTCTCCCATGGATCTATTTTCCTATGAACCTCTTTTCCTTTATAGACTAATATTCTTTATCTACACGAGCTGTTTTCCACCATAGAACTACCTTTTCTCCATGGGCCTTTTCCCCCCAAATAACCTGTTTTCCCATTATACATTTTTTTCCCCTCCATGAAGTTTCCCCTCAATATACCCAATTTCTCCAAGAACCTGTGTTACCGATCAGACTCCTTTCCACACATAGGGACACATCAAATGTAAATGTCATATTTATTATGTGCATGCCATTGTATGCATACTCACTATATACGGTATTAGTTTTCAGAACTGTATCTTCATTTAGTTTAGACACCGTGCAAAAGGTGCACTTCAATCGTTTGCAGTTTGTTTACAAATCCGAATTTGTTTTGATATGTTTTGCGAACGGCCACCTCGTCACAGACTCACAACCACGGACTCAAGGCCAAGATGACAGGTGACCGAGGTACAGTATCATAATTCAGTATATCTATAGTATTCTGTTACATGTATGCTTCTAGTACAGTATGTGAATGATGTATCATGATATTAAGACTTAGTTGAAGAAGACCTATTCAGTTTGATTACTGATTTATGCAGTTATAAGAAGTTAAATGTTTGAACTTGTTTCTTAGACAAAGAAATTATTACTTTTCAGTTTTACGGGAATGACTGGGATTGAACAGAATACAAGAATAAAATGGGAAGAAAGAATCCTGGTAGTTTCCCTGTAAAGCCCCTTGACTTGGCCCTCTGAGACAGTAAAACTCGGTCAGAGTAAAACTCTTCCCTCAGAGTAAAACTTTTCCCTCAGAGTAAAACTCGTCCCTCCATAAAATTGCAAGCACAGCACATGGGGGCCTGCAGTATGAACAAAGAATGAGGGGACCAGAAGAATTCCTGCAATCAACAAAAGCAACAGATGGGTGCAGAGGATTTCCCTGATGAATGTGCCAATCCCTGATGAATAAAACATTCCTGGTTGCCTGACAGTGACTTCTAGAACTTCTGTGTGCAAGTTGCAGACACTGCAGAACTGGTCTGTGCTCACCACTGAAACTCTTCATTCTCTAAGCTTCACCTACAGCCAGAGGGAACTTTCGACTACAAATAAGTATACATTGAATGTTAGTCTTGAGTTCAAACTAGGTACAATATAATAATAGTTGCAAAATGAGTTATACTGAACAAGCTGTAAGTGACCTGCCCCAGTCTACTGAGGGAAATGAGGAAGCCAATGACTCTCCAGTCTACTGAGGCAAATGAGGAAGTGAAGAGTAACAGACAAAGGTCTTTAACAGAGAAAGGGCATGAGTACTAAATAACACAGTGTTCAAAGAGGTTAGCATCATCAAGGCAAGCATGGACAAAAGTAGTAAAGGAATTGTCAGGTATGAATGATGTAAGTTTGGATCAGCTTAAAGATCATGCAAATGCAGAACATGTGCAGTTTAATGAAGTAGTAAATGCATTTCATAAGTTAATGAAAGCAGATCCAAGCCTACAAGTAAAATTGTCACAGGAGTTAGTGGAAGAAAAAGAAGTGCACACCACCTGTATAAGGAGAATCAACAGTAAACTAAATGAATTGATGCAGAACACAGAATCAGTAAGTAAAGCTCCCAAGGATTCACAGTCTGTTAGGTCACAAATTAGTAAAGCATCCAAGTGCTCACAGTCTGTTAGGTCACAAAGTACTAAAACTTCAAGGCATTCTCATTGCACTAGTAGATCTTATTCAAACACCACAAAAAGAGAAGAGTTAAATGCTAAACTAGCTAGGCTAAAAGTTGAGGAGCAGTTTCAAGAAATGGACATAGAATATCGGAAATTCTTGCATGAAAAGGAAATGGAGTATAAGAAACTACAGTACTAAGTAAAGATCTAGCTGCAACTCAAACTGAGACAATGCTGTAAATTCAGTGGGAGGTCCTTCAGATTTGCCTGAGAGTGATGATGAGCTAGATAGTAAAGAACAGCATCTTCAAAAATTCTTTGAATCACAAGAACTGACAGAAGGTGAGAAAATCAAACCTAGCGTATCAAAACCGAAAGTGACTGTCAAAGATTCATCTGTTTCTGCCATGGGTGAATTAGAGAGAGAAGTGTCCAAACTAAATCAGACATTCTTGCAGGTGAGTCCAAAAACACAAGTGAATTGCCTCGCCCTGAGCCAGAGATTTTCAAAGGAGATTTATTAGAGTTTCCATCCTGGATAAAGAATTTTGAAATATTCATAGAGTCACGAGTCACCAATCCAGCAGAGAAACTTTTCTACCTAGGGAGGTACACTGATGGGGAAGCCAAAGAAGCTATTAGAGGACTTTTGTGTATCCATAATGAAGAAGCTTTCAGTAAGGCTAAAAGTATACTGAAAGACAGATTCGGAAATGAGTTCATTGTTGCGAATGCTTATAGAAGAAAGCTGAATGAGTGGCCAAAGATCTCAAATAATGATGGTCAAGTGCTACAGAAATTATCTGACTTCTTGCAGAACTGTTTGGCAATAATGAACTCAACAAATTTCCTTAATGTTCTAAATGATCCTCAAGAAAACAGCAAAATCTTACAGAAGCTACCCCCACCTTTAATTGATAGATGGAATTCAGTAGTCCACACCTGGTTCTCCACACGCATAGAATACTCTCCATTTTATGCCTTTTGTCAATTTATAGCAGATGAGGCAAAGAAAGCTTGTCATCCAATCTCATCCTATAGTGCAGTAATGGCAATGAGTCAAAGGCATAACATAGCTGCTTCAAAGAGAAAGAAGGAAGGTAAAGCAGAAACAAACAGATTTGGGGTAAAAAGTCTTGTAGCCAGCACAACTGGAGTGAAAGAAACAGAGGCATAAAAGAATCAAAGGGACAAGGGTGACAAGAAACAAAGGACTCAAAAGGACAAGGATGACAATAATCAAAACATTAAAAGGCCACAGTGTATCTACGGCAAAGAAGAACATGAACTGGACACATGTAAAAGGTTCAGTGAGCTTAGCAATAAGGACAAGGTAGAATATGTACAGAAGTCATTTATCTGCAGGGGTTGTCTAAAGTATGGGCATATAATGAAAAACTGCAAAAGAAGGAAAGTATGTACAGTATGTAAGAGACGTCATCCAACATCTCTTCATGAAGCCATACTTGAAAGAATTAAAGAGAAGGAAACTGAGAAATGACAACAGTCCAAGACAACAGAGGACAATGCTGTCTCAGATTGAATTAAAATCAACAGGTCATTTGTAGGCGATACACACAGCATGATTGTTCCAGTGTGGCTGTACCACAGCAGTGATGCATCAGAGTCTTGGTTTACGCTTTATTAGATGATCAGTCTGACGTTTGCTTTATTAAAGGGACTACTCTAGATAAAGTTAAAGCAACTGGACCACAAGTACCCCTGCAGTTGGCTACTGTGATGGGAGAAGATACTGTGCTTTGTACCAAAGTACAAGGGGGTTGTGGTAATGTGAGTTTATGAACAGAAAGAAGTGTTCCTTCCCTATACATACTCTAGAGAACATACACCAGCCAGACGAGATCACATACCAAGACCCGAGACTGCAAACAGTTGGCCTCATTTGAAAGGAATAGCAGACAAACTGATGCCATATGACTCTAACGTAGAAATTGGTCTCATCATAGGACTCAGCTGTACTAAAGCACTGAAGCCAAAGGAAATTATCCCAGGAAATGAAAACGATCCCTTTGCTAGAAGGACAGAGTTAGGATGGGGTATAATAGGAAAGGTCTGTAGCGACAGAAGCACAGAAGATAGCATTGTACAGGTACACAGAACTAAGGCCCAAGAAGTCGTCATCAATAATGAAAGGAAAGTTAGCTTCCTACTTGTTCCAACTCAAGTAAAGGAGGTTGTCAACCCACAGCAAATCAAGAATATGTTTGAGCTGGACTTTAATGACAGACAGACAGATGACGTTCCCATCTCATATGAAGACAAACTATTCATGACAAAAATGAAAGAGAGAGTATACAAGCCACAAGAAGAACATTATGAGATGCCATTTCCTCTCAAGAATGAAAATGGCAAGTTTGAAAACAACAAAGACTTAGCTGTTTACAGACTAGATAGACTGAAAAGAAAGCTAAAAAATGACAAGAAATATTATCAAGATTATGTGAAGTCTGTGCAAGACATGATAACACATGGGTACGCAGAAGCGGTTCCAGCCAAGGAGTTAGCAAGAGCAGATGGGTTTGTGTGGTACGTACCTCATCATGGGGTGTATCACCCAAAGAAACCAGGCAAGTTAAGAGTAGTATTTGACTGCAGTGCTAGCTACAAGAAACAGTCACTTAATAGTCACTTATTACAAGGACCAGACCTCACAAACAGTCTTATTGGAGTGTTATGCAGATTTCGCCAAGAAGAGGTAGCATTTGTATGTGATATTTCTGCAATGTATCATCAGGTGCATGTGTCTCCTGAACACAAGAACTTGCTACGCCTTTTGTGGTGGAAAAACGGAGATCTGGACAAAGAAGTGCTTGAATATAGAATGACTGTACACTTGTTTGGAGCTACTTCATCACCAAGTGTTGCAATTTTCACATTAATGAAAACAGCTGATGATAATGAGCTTGAGTTTGGATCTGATGCAGCTAAGTTTGTCAAAAATGATTTTTATGTAGATGATGGGTTAAAGTCCGTACCTACTGCAGCTGAAGCTATCCAACTGATTAATAGCAGTAAGGCAATGTGCATGAAAGGAGGCTTCAAGCTTCATAAGTTCTTGTCCAACAGCAAGGAAGTACTGGCAGCCATCAGTCCAGAAGAAATGGCAGGAAGTATCAAGAGCTTAGATCTCAGCAAGGACTCACTGCCTATTGAGAGAACACTTGGAGTAGAGTGGTGTGTTGAATCTGACTCATTTCAGTTTAGGATCACTTTAAGTAGTAAGCCTGTAACAAGAAGAGGTATTTTATCAACTGTAAGCTCCATATTTGATCCCTTAGGTTTAGTGTCTCCCTTCGTTCTAAATGGAAAAAGAATACTCCCGGATCTATGTAAAGATGGGGTAAGATGATGCTGTACCAGAAAACATGAAGTCTAGGTGGGAACAGTGGAGAAATGAGCTGCACTTGTTGCAGCAAGTGAAGATACCAAGATGTTACAAACCTGAAGCATTTGGAAAAATTAAAGGAGTTGAGTTTCATCATTTCTCAGATGCTAGTCAGGAAGGCTATGGACAGTGCTCTTACATTAGATTGATTAATGACAAAGGTCAGATGCATTGTGCACTTGTAATGGCAAAATCAAGAGTAGCACCACTTAAAGCCATCACTATTCCAAGGGTAGAGCTTGCAGCAGCAGTTGTGTCCGTAAGAGTTCACACAATTCTGAGAAGACAGCTGAATTACCAAGATGTCAAAGAAGTATTTTGGACTGAGAGCAAAGTAGTACTAGGCTATATCTATAATGATGCTAAGAAATTCCATGTGTATGTTGCAAACAGAGTTCAACAGATACGAGATGAAACATCACCAGCACATTGGAAGTATGTTGAAACAGAAAATAACACAGCTGACTATGCATCATGAGGCATGCTAGTACAAGCCATGATTCACAGTTCTAAGTGGTGGAATGGACCAGACTTTCTTTGGCAATTCCTTGACACACCTCAAGCATCAGTAGAAGACTTCATTGTTGCAGATGATGATCCTGAAGTGAAGAAAGTTGTATCATGTCTCACAGAAGCTCAAGAGCCATCATCATTCCTAGACAGACTGAAGTATTTCTCTGATTGGCATCGTACAACCAGAGCTACTGCAGTATACCTCAGACTTCAGAAAAATTTCAAAGGCAAAGAGCAAAGTAAGCAAAATGTAAAAACAGCTAAACAAAACTATGTCAAGTCTGAGTATATTCCTGTGACTGCAGCAGAACTGAGAGAAGCTGAAAATGAGATAATAAAACAACTTCAGGCACAAGCATTCCCAGAAGAAAAAAGAGCATTGATGAACAAGGTTAACAAGGAAGAGTTAATTTCTGGTGTTGGAAGAAACAAGAAAAATGTCCTAAAGAAATCAAGTCAGATGTATAAGCTTGATCCATTCATGGATGAAGATGGGATCATCAGAGTAGGTGGAAGGATCAGAAGAGCAAATATGCACAAAGACAAAAAGCACCCAGCCATATTACCAAAGAAATCACACATAACTGAGTTGTTGATTTGTTACTACCATAAAAAAGTACATCACCAAGGTAGAGGCATCATACTGAGTGAGATTAGAGGATCTGGGTATTGGATAATAGGAAGATCTTCTCTAGTAACTAAGCACATTTCCAGGTGTACCATTTGTAGAAAGGTTAGAGGAAGTACACAGGAACAAAAGATGGCAGATCTTCCTACAGATAGGTTAGAACCTACTGCTCCTTTTACTTATTCTGCTGTTGATTTCTTTGGACCCTTTTTTATTAAGGAAGGGACGTAAGGAACTGAAAAGGTATGGTGTATTGTTTACTTGCATGACTTCGCGTGCCATTCACTTAGAAAAAGCCAACACTATGAACACAGACTCATTCATCAATGCCTACCGTCGCTTCATAGGACGGAGGGGACCTGTACTTCAGTTGAGATCTGATCAGGGTACAAACTTTGTTGGTGCTAGGAATGAGTTGTTGACATGTTTAAAAGAAATGGACCAAGAGAAAATAAGAACAGAACTGTTGAAAGATCATTGTGACTGGATAGAATTTAAAATGAATGTACCACATGCAAGTCATATGGGTGGCGTATGGGAGAGACAAATACGTACAGTATGAAATGTACTTTCAGTATTGCTCGATCAGCATGGGTCTTAGTTAGATGATGAATCTTTAAGAACTTTCATGATAGAAGTTGAGTCTATAGTAAATAGTCGTCCTTTAACTGTAGACACACTGAACTCTCCTGAGCACATAGAACCACTGACACCCAATATGTTATTGACCATGAAATCTAAAGTTGTACTACCTCCTCCAGGCAGCTATGACAGGGTAGATGTGTATTCAAGGAAGCGCTGGCGTAGGGTGCAGTACTTAGCAAATGAGTTTTGGTCTAGATGGAAAAGGGAGTTTTTGCAGTCTCTCCAATTGAGAAATAAATGGGTAAAGCCACATAGAAATTTGCAAGTAAATGACATAGTGATTGTAAAAGAAGAGACTTTGGCAAGAAATAATTGGAAGTTAGGAAAAATAATAGAAGCTCTTCCTGATGAAGATGGTCATGTAAGCAAGGTCAAGGTAATGATGTCAGACTCAGAGTTAGATGACCAAGGTAAACGTCCTCAAGCCATCACCTTCATTGAAAGACCAATTCGCAAACTCATTTTGTTAGTTGAAGCAGAGTGAGACCGGGGTATCCCCACCAAAGAGCCTACCTAAGTGCCAAAACTGTGCCAAAGTGTTTTCTTTCTCATAGTACTAGTATTAATTTCTACTTTTATATTAGTATTAATTTTTTACTTTTTTACTCATTAGAATGTAAGGTAAATTGCTCTCACAATTTAGGGGAGACATGTAAATGTCATATTCATTATGTGCATGCCATTATATGCATACTCAGTATATATTAGTTTTCAGAACTGTATCTTCATTTAGTTTAGACACCGTGCAAAAGGTGCACTTCAATCGTTTGCAGTTTGTTTACAAATCCGAATTTGTTTTGATATGTTTTGCGAACGGCCACCTCGTCACAGACTCACAACCACGGACTCAAGGCCAAGATGACAGGTGACCGAGGTACAGTATCATAATTCAGTATATCTATAGTATTCTGTTACATGTATGCTTCTAGTACAGTATGTGAATGATGTATCATGATATTAAGACTTAGTTGAAGAAGACCTATTCAGTTTGATTACTGATTTATGCAGTTATAAGAAGTTAAATGTTTGAACTTGTTTCTTAGACAAAGAAATTATTACCTTTCAGTTTTACGGGAATGACTGGGATTAAACAGAATACAAGAATAAAATGGGAAGAAAGAATCCTGGTAGTTTCCCTGTAAAGCCCCTTGACTTGGCCCTCTGAGACACCAAATCCCCACGTGGATCAATTTTCTCATATGCACCTCTTTCTCCATGGACGGTTTTTATCCATTAGACAGATGTTTCCATTTTGCCCATTTCATCCAAGGACGTAACATCATGGACCTATTTACCCACATATACCTATTCCAAGTACGGACCTTATTTTTCAGCATACACCCATCAAAGAACTCATCCATATAGCTACTCATTCTCCAGTGTGGTGAACCCGTCTCCGGGCTTGTCTATCGGGAAGCCACACATCCGCATAACCAACTAAAAATTTAAGCAACCAACAAAAAACACCCACCTCATTGAAGCACCAATCCCACCCAACCACCCTACCCCACCCCACCCATATATTACAACTTGCCTCCCTACCTCACTCACTTCACCCACCTCACCCACTTCATCCACTCCACCTGCTTATCCACCCTGCCTTTGCACCCCACTCTCTTTCTACTGACCCACTCACCAACCATTCCTAATATAGTATTTTTCCCTGCCATCGCATTTTATACCATCACTTTCATTTAAGTTCTGTTCCTTTTCTTGCATTATTTGGCTCCCTGGTTACCTCTTTTCCCTTTCATCCTTTTCCCCATCGCGTACATTATATTCTCCCATCTTTTAAACATATTAAAAATTCCCGCTGTTATTTATGCCTGTGTCCACGTTAAGCCCATTGAAAGAATAAAACAAATGCTGGAAAAAGGTCTCATGAAAGTGTCGAAGCAAGGTTTATGGAAGGGAGAAGGGTAGAAACAGGTATGCAAAACTGGGTGAACGTTGCTGTAACATATGGGAAATACGAAAGTAGGATGATTAAAAAAAAAAAAAAAAATGGGTACTAGTGTCCAGCCGTGTCTATGACGTGCTCACACATGAAAGAGCCTCACTGAACAAAACAAACACTTTAATCATCAGTTTTGTCACTTGCTCCGACTTATCTATGGTAACTAGCTGCTAGAGGGTTCATATGTCCCGAAGCCAAAGAACTCAGGAAAAACAAAAAATAATGAAGACAACAGCACGAAACAAGGAGCTTTCAGGGAGTGCTATACCCCCATGCTTTTAGTCTAAGGGCCAAAGATTTGGCTTTGCTATATGATCTTGACCTTCAGGCAGTTGTTTCCAAAAGTGAATTGCTTCACTTTTCCCCGATTCTTAACTCTTCCATAACCTTTAGTTTAATTAAGACCAAAACTCTTTGGGTTGACCTTGTCCTGTGGCCTCGATCTTTATCCTAAAAATCGAAATTCTTCATCCTTTGCTGGCTCTGAGTCTCTCCATCATGTCTAGTTCAAATCGAATCAGTCTTTGAGTTATAGGGTCTTACATTTAACGTTATTTGATGCCCTTAACCTTGAATGGACTTTTCTTAAAATGGAATCTCTTTAACCTTGCATTACCTTGAACCTTTTCATAAACTTTGATCAAAATCTGATCTAAACCATTTAAATTTATCTGGTTATGCAGCTTCGATATTTGACCTTTCGACATGTCATTTAACTCTTTTCAAAATAGACTTCTTATATTTTCGACTTACCCTTAGCCATCCACAAAGTTTGTTCTTAATGGCATAAAATGAAGTTGAACTTACCATGTGATCTTGACCTTGGGTCTGTTGTTCCATGGCTGACCCTTAATCCTTCCATTAAGTTTGACTCAAAGCTTAGCCAACCTGCTTTAGATACTTTGTTCACACACAAAAGCACGAGTCGAATATTGGCCTTGCCCTGTGATCTTTACCTTTGATGATTGTCCTCACAACTGAATTAGTTCGTTCTTGTCTCATCCTTAACTCTTCCTGCATGGTTGATCTTAATCAGACCAAGACTGTTTAAGTTTTCCTTTCTAAGCACACCTTTACCTCGCCCTGAAACATTGACCTTTGACCTATTGTTCCCAAAAAACAACACGTCTATTCCGTGGCTAATCATCGACCATTCCGCCATATTTAGTTAAAATCGGATCAAAATTCTTTATTTTGTTCACAAACACACTCACAAACAACAAAGAAACACACACACACACACACACACACACACACACACACACACACACACACACAGCGCTCACCGACTCAGTGGTAACGCTCTTGCTTAGCATCTGCTAAGATGGGAGTTCGCGCCTTGCTCGGGATGTGAAATGTTTCACTGACGAAGCGGGTGGTTACACTTCCCCTTGAGCAAGGGGATGGGTATGTGCGTGTGTGAAGGTCAAGGCTTTGCCCTTAGATAGGACTATATGAGCTCTCAACTCTCTTCCAGGAGGGTAAAAAGCTGATGATCACAACCATCACGTGATCCTGACCGACCCGGTGAATTACACGAGCACACGCCAACACACGCAAAAAAATGTTCCTCTCTCGCTTTGAGAAAGCAGGTGTAAACACTGCACACTTTGCGTGCACTACGATGGAACTTTGATATCTTGAATACCGTTCTTTGTCAAGGATTTGGAATTTAGTAAAAGAATTTTGTTTTATAATACTGAGGCTGTAGTTTTTCAGTGTATATGATGGAATTATAAGTATTCTTATATCTATTTCATAAGCAGTCTAAGAGGCACAAATTGTTTGTCTGCTTCAGGCTCTTAGTATTAGTGTAAATAATAATATTTTGAAGGTAATCCATTATGGGAATGGTCTCGAACAAATATAAATTTACTCGTTGCATGAGGAAAGTTGATAATATTTGTTTGTGTCATTCCCACACTCTGTCATCACCACAAACAACAAACAGCTGCACCTGTCGACTTATCTTGTTATGAAATATGCACATGTTTGCGTATTCTTATTGTGGTTATACATTTCTGTTCTTCAGTGCATATTGTATTTATTGCGTGTTTTGATGGACGTTTACTGTTTACAGGTGGATAAACTAACAAAGTGAGCTATTGCCCCTCCCTCCTGATAGCCCGGCGCTTACAGCTTTAGTTTAGCTGTGAACAAAATACTGTGTTGGTCTTCTGAAGAAACCATCACTGGAAAAGGCTTTATTGTGAACAGGCAGGATCATGCTTTTATTCATATTTGTGATGTTAACTATGTCGTCGTCATAAGCTGTCAGTTTGTGTTATCATACGTTGGTTGAGTGTGCTGTTGTCATACACCGCCAGTTTATGATGTTGTCATACATTGTCAGCTACCGTTAGCACTCTTACTTTGTGTTGCTAGCATGTGTTCTGTTGTCATTTGCTGTCATTTAACCCATTCAAAAACACGTTATTGTTACATCATTCTTGCTACGCCTATGCTTGATGAAGCAACTCCATCCTTTTTACGGGGCTCTGTTAAACTAAGTAAAGTCGCCTAGAGATATCAATAAACAAACTAACAAAGACTTCAGGGAGTTCGAAGAGATAACAGTGATAAGTTTAAGGTTTTCAGCCTGAGATCGACCCTTCAGTTTTCCTCAGTCTTCCTCAAAATGATAATACACTTCTTAGGATCGACTCCAGGACCAGGATGGATTGGGACCAGTCTGTTGACCTTATAGTGATACATTGTTTTTGGTGGTGTTTTTGCTGTCTTTTTTTTCCCCACTTGTTTTTGTTATCAATAACAGATTCAACTTCGTGCTATCAGTAAGCGATTAATTTGTTATTATTACCTCCGCCAAGGAAGTTGGAGCAGGTTATGTATTCACCTATGTTTGCCCGTTTGTCTGTTTGCCCACACGATATCTCCAAAAGTTCTCAATGATTTACAATGAAATTTTGTGAAAGGGTGGGCGATGGGACAAGAAAGAATTGATTGACATTTGAGGCGAATCCGAATCCGGATCCGGATCCTGCAATGGCATTGGAGAAGGTATGAGCTCTCTGAGTGCTTTCTAGTTTTCTTTGCTATCATAAACGATACAGTTTTCCATGTCTTCTCAAACACACATTTTTTTTTTCTAATGTTCACGACTCTGGGCATTAGCTTAATAACGTGTTCCCTGAGGCCCAGCAGTCCTACTGCGTGCAATGCTCCTCCACATCTCACCAGTTCGGCGCTAACACTCACCGTCCACATCGAATACATGCCAGGGCTGTCTCATACCGGACTGGTGCACTGGTATTAGCGGAGGTGTTTGTAGGACATGTCGGCGGATCTTACGGTAGATCAGTATAGTTTACATTTTAACGAAATTCAAATACGTTAAATAATTTAAACATATTAGCCACATCACTATATTCATTTATTTTTGTATCTGTAATCCAGTCATTAGTTTATTATATCTGCGAACAATCAACTTCAGCTTATATACAGTAAACCACATCATAAAAAAAAAAAAAATCTTTTTAATACGTCTCATTTTATTTATTTATTATTTGTTTTTCATCGAATCGATTATTGGTCCATATTTCTCGCCATTCTGTGTAATAGTTTCTCTTGCCATACTACTCTGTTTCTGTTTGTACCTCCGCCAAGGAAGTTGGAGGTTATGTATTCACCTATATTTGTTGCTTGCTGGAATCGAGAGATTCGACAAGCATGTTGGTCAGTTCAGTATGTTTGTCTGTCCGTTTGTTTGTCTGCACTCTACAGGTCACAATTTTGCTCCAATCGTTCTGAAAAAAATAAAAAAAAGTGGATATCAATAAACCCTGGAAGGCTATTGTTTTTCATCAACATCGGTCAATGGCCCTGGGCTGGGTGGGGGGTTTGAAGCCCCACAATGGTGCAATTTCTGCCGTAAGACCTGTAGCGTGATTTCAATGGGACAATAAGTAATAATCCCGGGAAAGATGGCTGGAGAGAGAGAGAGAGAGAGAGAGAGAGAGAGTTATCGTGAGGTGGCGCTCCCCTCGACAGTTTATAGATGCAGCAACCTTGAACACGACCCTATTCACACAAGGCTTTGCACAGTGAAACAAGGATGTATGCAGGGAAGGAAGAAGGCAAGAGGGAGGGAGGGAAGCAGGGAGGGGAGGACACACGGATGGAAGCATGCAGGGTGAGTGGAAGGCAGAGAGTGCGAAGTACATAGGAAAGCAAACAACAACTGACCTGTTGGTCCTTTCCTGGCTGTTTGGTGTAGGTAAGGTTATGATTAACAAAACTATTTTCTCAGTTGAAGACAAGGATAGAAAAGCAGGGCATCCCCCCACCCACCCACCAAACCTTCAAGTCGAAGCTGGCAAGAAATAGTGAGCAGGAGCACCATGGAGGATAGGAAAACTGTAATGGAAATTTCACTGGAAAGAAGGTAAGGAATTCTTATTTTACACTACCTACCTAAATAGGGAAGTAACACCGAGTCCGCAGTATTTATCAGTGTTGTTCTGCGGAGTGAAGGAGGCAGGGAGGAACGAAGGTAGAGAGGGAAGATGGAAGGGAATATGAGAGAGAAGGTTGAAAGGTATTTGTTATTCACAGCGAAGAAAAAAATCACTTTTGAAATATTTTACCTCAGTTTTGTCTAGCCAGTCTTCTTTCTCATGAAAATATTTCCAGAAACCTGTGTAAGCAAAAGTACGATGAGTGTTAAATTTAGAGTTTGGCAGGCGGTAACTATGTTATATTATTTCTTGATGCCTTCTTATGGAGGCCGTGGGTAAAATGAGACGTGTGAAAGTATTGTTAGTAGTGTTGGTGTTGAAATGGTAGAGAATACAAATATGAAAGAAGAGGGGAGGCTAAAATAAATAGTAACTAGGAATATACACTACTATGAGGACATATTACGAGTATTGCATAATTCCAGTCACCGGACGATTGATTCAGTAAAAAAAAAAAAAAAATCAAACTGGAGGGATTAGCTATACTCTCCATTAATCCCTTCAGTTTAGGGGGCTTCCTTAGCCAGAAAACATGTCTGAAAGTAGCAATTCAGAAATATCATAATTCTGCTGCGAGAATAACTTTTACTGATGTTTCTTCACATAACGGTATGGAACGCGTGAAAAATATGAAGTGTGAAAGTGAGATTAATCTTGTACAAAAACAGTGCAATGAAAATACTGGTACATGAATGAGACTGTAACATACAAAATAAATAGTGCAGGAGTAAGTGGGTGCAGCACTTAGATAATACATATAAACAGTACATGAAACGAGGATGACAGAAAATACATATAAATAGTACATGAAACGAGGATGACAAACTAAGGAATGTGAGAGGAAAGTATGGCGTGCAGTGAAGAATAATATAAAAACAAAGGAAATGAAGGTACAACTGCTTTAGGGGAAGAAAAGTGAATATGTAAGGCAGATGAAGCACTAAGTGAAAACACGAAGAAATAATTATTATACAAACTCATACGCCAAAAAGGAGTGTACAACTAATGTGTATGTATGTGTGTGTGAGTGTATGTGTGTGTGTGTGTGTGTGTGTGTGTGTGTGTGTGTGTGTGTGTGTGGCAGAGAGAGAAGTATGGAGAATCGATGAGATAATAATGAAAGTGATGGAAGGAAGGGAAGGAAGGGAAAGGAAAGAAGGAAACGGAGAAGGAAGAATGAAAGTGAGGGAAGGGGAGAAGAAATGATAAGATAAAAGGAGGAGGAAAGGGAGAGAAATGGATGAAAGGGAGAAAGAAGAAACAACACAAGCGAAGGAAGGGGAAAACAAGAGAGGGGAGTGAGAAGGAGGGGAAAAAAAGGAAGAGAAGGAAAAGAGGAATGAATGATGAAGCTAGTAGGAAGAAACAAAGTGAAAAGGAAGGGAGGAATATGATTTAAAAAAAAAACATTACCAATCTAAGTGTTGCAGGAGGGAGCAGAAAGGAAGATAGAGAAAAGATTTTTAATTCATAAGATGTACACACACACACACACACACACACACACACACACACACACACACACACACACACACACACACACACACACACACACATATGAAGCGGTACTACAGTATTATGAGAATGCACCACATAATTAAGACATTAGAGGCTGCATGGTCTGTGCAAATATAACTTTTTACCTTTCACCAACCCCCCCCCTCTCTCTCTCTCTCTCTCTCCGTATATGTGTGTGTGTGTGTGTGTGTGTGTGTGTGTGCACCCTGAAGCGCAAATCGCAGCCACATCACAAATTCCCGCAGATCTCACAAGTAAATCAGCATAAAGTGTTTGGTCAAGTCCACGGGCTCGAGAGAGAGAGAGAGAGAGAGAGAGAGAGAGAGAGAGAGAGAGAGAGAGAGAGAGAGAGAGAGAGAGAGAGAGAGAGAGAGAGAGAGAGAGAGGGAGAGAACACAACACCAAGGTAAGAATAGGAGGAAGAGGTGAACTGATGAAATTTGGATGATGAAGAAGATATGATGAGTCTAAAATTTCCTGCCAGAAGTAAAGGAATGCAAATGCAATCTTCCCCCCGTAATCAAGACACGATATATGTATATTCTAATATTTTCCACATTACTTCTCTATCCACCCTGTCATATGCTTTCTCCAAATCCGTGAAGGCCGCATACAACTTCTCTCCCTTCCCTAGAAACTTTTTCACAAAAGACCTAAGAATGAATAACTGATCTATGCAACCTCTTCCCTCCCTAAAACCTCCCTATTCTTCTCCAACTAATTCCTCTGTTATTTCCCTATCTCCGTCAACAAGTATCCTGCCATACACTTTTCCTCTTACATTCAGAAGACAAATGCCACTTCTCTTTCCCCTTTTCCTTTGAACAGGGGAATAATTATACATGACTTTCAATCCTCTGGGACTCTACCTTCCTCCCAGGCCAATCTGCACATCTTACATATCCAATCTACTACTATCTCTCCTCCATGCTTCAGCATTTCACCACACACTCATTATATTCCTGGAGCTTTCTCTATTTTTACTTTCTTCTTTGCTTCCAATAGTTCCATCCGACTTATTTCTTCCTCTCCTCTCACCTCCCTCCTTCTCCCAGCCTTTTCCTAGCCACTTATCCTCGCATCACTTTCATTCTCTATGTTTAACAGTTCCTGAAAGTGTTCTTTCCATCTGCTCACTTTTTCTCCCTTCTCCTCTTGCAATCTACCATTTTTATCTTTCACTCCTTTACCACCCTTTACTACTCTTTATCACCCTGCCTTACTCTCTTTACCTCTTTCCAGAACATTTTCATACATTCCCTCCACTTTACACTCAGATTCCTTGCAAATTCTTCTTCCACTCTCCTCTTACTCTCTCTTACTAATCTTTTCACCTCTCTGTTCCTCCCTACATACTCTCTCTTCCGTCTCTCAGCTTTCTCCACTCACTATATGCTTTCTTCTTTTGCGCCACAGCTTGTATCACCTGTTCATTACACCATGCTGTTCTCTTCGTCCCACACACCACCTCACATGCTGGACAGCCTTTTTCCGTAAATATGTTGCACACCCTTTCCACCTTTCCCATCGGCTTCAAATCATATTTACTCAATTGTTCTTCCACTTCTTTGGTATATTCTGCACTTTTTCCATCCTCTTGCAACCTTTCTACCCTCCTTGTATGGACTACTTCTTCCAGTCCTTCCCTTCTTCTATTCCACCATTGCCTTTGAACCTTGACTTTCGCCACCACCACATGGTGGTCAGAAAGTCCACTCCCCCAACCTCTGAATGCTCTTTCATCCATTTTTTGTGTTTATTTTACGCCGTGTCCCCTTCTTTCGATAGGGATTAAGGCGTTGTCTCTGGGTAGAGGACGACCCTTAGGTGGACTCGAACCTCCGACCCTTCGGTCAGAGCGGTGCGTCCTAACCCTGTGAGCCACGGCTGCTCTTGCATCCATTACTCACCTGAAAAAAGTAGGGGGCGAAAAATCAAGTTATTACCTGGTGAAAGATTTAAGCTTAAGTAATGAAATACATAAAAAACAAGAACGAAATTAGTACATAAGTAATTCATAAAAACATCGATCAGATTCCTAGTCTATTATTGCCCCATTAGTCAGGTTCCTCCATCTTCTCTCCATTTCATCCCAGATATAAGGATTCTTGGTCGTGTATTTTGCTGAGTGTACATTTGGCGACATAGCTTACGTAAGACCCCAGATGATGGTTCACAGGTGAAGGTGAGGGTACGGGCAAGGAGACCAAGCAATTACACTAACGGAATTACCACCACCTTGGGACCAGCCTACCTAATATAAACAGCCTTCCTCTTCACTCCTCTTCCTCCCTCTTACTCCTTCCTTTTCCTCTGCTCTATTCCTTTTCACCTCTTTTTCTCATCTCCATTGCTATTTCCCTTTTATTTCTTCCGTCTCCTTCCTGCTTTTCTTCCATCTTTTATTTCATTATCCTTCCTTTTCCTTTTCTTCTCTTACTCTTAATTCTGATTCTCACCTCCCCTTCCCTTTTTTATTCAAATCCTCCATTCTTTTTCCACCTCTCTTCCCCTTTCTTTCCCCCTGTCATTTTTTTTCTTGTCCAGTGTCCTCATATCTTTACAACAACAACCTCTTCATCCTCTTACCCACCCCATTTGTACTTTCCCTTCCTTGCTCCTCGTCTTCAGCCTTCCTTCACGATTAACTTGGTTTTCTCCTACCCATCTTCCTACCTTCTTTCTTTCTTCTCTTCTGCATTCTTCCTCGTGCTCTATATTATTCTCCTACCCGTTTAACCTCCTCCCTCATTCTTCCTCTCCTGTTTGCATCTATATTTGATTCACTCAGATAGTGGTTACGTTTGTATGTCGCGTCCGTTTAGGCTCTTCGTCGTTTGGGTGTATGTGTATGTGTGTGTGTGGGGGGGGGGTGCTTCTCTGTGTCTGTTTGTGTGTCTTATTTGTAATTCTGTATGCCGTTATACACGATCACTGTTCGCCTTCTAAACAGTCTTCCATCCATTCATCAGTGACCTTAGCTGTAAATCTTTCCACATCCACTCATACACTGATACTCCACTCCTCACTTTTTCCACCGGCTTCTAACACCGTCGACCACCACAGTCATCCCAACAATTATGGGAGGAGGTTCTGGGTTATCACACATCTGATCAGTTATTTATCTGTGAGACAAAAACCTATATATATTAATGCCACAAAAACTCACTTCCTCTGTCTCGACATAGACCATCACTTGACCATCTCTCCTTCAACAACAACAAACTTTCAGTGTACTTAGTCTTTTTTTTTTTTTTACTTGATCCGTCTTGCAAAAATGATTTTTTTTGTGTGTGTGCAAAATTAACTGAAGAAATTATTACGTGCCGTGAACAAACGTCTTCTATCTATCTATATATTGCCCGACGCCCTAATCCCGCAAAGGGTGGCCGCAGACAAAACGCCTCCAAGACGCTCTGTCACCCACCATTTGACTAACCTTCCCCCAACTCACCCCCCCCTCCCTCATATACCTCTCAACTCCATCCCTCCACCTCATCCTCGGTCTACCCCTCCCTCTCCCTCCCTCCACCTCACCTACTTACACCCTCTTAGTCAGTCTTTCATTCTCCATTCTCTTCACATGTCCAAACCACCTCAGTGTATTTCTCCTAATCTTCTCAACCACATCCACATCCACCCCACAACGTCGTGCATGCTTTAAATCCACTCATTTGCTGAGTTGTGCGGGACCGCCATTACCCTCCTTATGGGGTACCGCACATATGTGTAGGACAGCTAACCACACACATTTCCAAATCGGGGAGTTATTTGCCCTACCGACTTCTCGTTATTCATTCTCTCTCTCTCTCTCTCTCTCTCTCTCTCTCTTTAATACACACACACACACACACACAAACTGTATTGCCAAAGTTGAAGCCAAGTATTGCATCCCAAATTAAGCCTCCCGGCCTCAGCATTGTGCAAGATATTGGCCGTGAAGGAAAGCACGCAAACAAACCCATAAAGTGACCGAGTGAAAACAGAGGTGGTAAGAGAGAGAGAGAGAGAGAGAGAGAGAGAGAGAGAGGTGGGAAGAGGCTTTGGGCTGAATAGAGAAGAAAATGGAAGGGAAGGGAAGGAAATAGGATAGAAGAGAATATATATATATATATATATATATATATATATATATATATATATATATATATATATATATATATCATCTCATCAGCCGTTTGAGTGTCCACTGCAGGACCGGCCTATCACGACCAAAGTGGGGCCGATACAGCCAATGTATCTCTACCAAGTGGCTCAGTGGGTTAGAGCGCTCCGCTCTGACCGAAGGGTCGGAGGATCGAAACCACCCAAGGGCCATTGGTAGACATCAGGAAGGGCATCCGGTCATAAAATACTACACGCTCCAATCCAAAAGTCCTCTACTCAGGGGCAACGCCTTAGCCCTTCGGGGATACCTGCCGTAAAACCTAATATATATATATATATATATATATATATATATATATATATATATATATATATATATATATATTGTTGTTTGTGACAAATATTTAGCCTTCTACCATAGCTATATCGCTAGTGCTTCTCATCCAAGGCATTTCTCAGGCTTGAATAGTAAGTTGCACGAAAGTTGTGCGTGTGTATGTTAGGGGAAAGAAAACAAAAACAAGAGAGATAAGAACTCGACAGAGAGAGAGAGAGAGAGAGAGAGAGAGAGAGAGAGAGAGAGAGAGAGAGAGAGAGAGAGAGAGAGAGTGAGTGGTTCAGCACCAATTTTTTCTCTAATTACTTTCATTAACCGGCCAACTGAATTAACAACGGTGATCAGGAGAGCAGGTGAGTGGGAGCCTAAACAAAATAAGCGCCAGTGCCAATTTCCATTTTAATTGTCGCAAGTATATTTTTCCTGTCCACTTATCTCATTAGGCCTTTGACATATCCTCTGATAACTTTGCTAATGAAGTGTCGATGGCTTTGTGACAGGGTGATTTGGTAAAGTTATTTTTTTTTAGAATAGGTAAATAAATAAATAGATCGATAGAGAGGTAGATTGATAGATTCAGCTCTAATAGTGATGGGCTACCTAAGGATATTTCTATTCCATCTAGTTCAAGAGTTTATCATGAAACAGAATAAACCTTCTTGCAGCACGAAAATAAGCTTTAAAACACGCTACTGGAGAGCTAGAGTAAAGGGTAGGAATATGGCGTAAGTTCCCCTCTGTCAGCATTGTACATGATGATAACACCCCAGTCACCTCCAGGATTTGAGTCGTTGCGATAAGTCAGTGCCTTCACCTCTGACTCGCATATTCTCACGTGTTCCCACCTAACCGACTTAAATACAATGGGCGTCTCGGTACCAGAGGGACTGAAGGATATTATATATAATTCGTTGACAAATAGAAGGAGAAATAGTCATGTGGTAGTAGAAACATGTTAGGGGATGTGGTAGTGTGTAATGTGGCAGTTGTCGATATGGCCTGTGGTCATATAACGTTCGATGTAACAGTGTAGCGTGTGGCAGTGTGTTTTGTAGACGTATGTGTTGTGTGACAATCTATGATGTGGAAATGTATGATGTGATGCGGTAGTGTGGTGGGTCAGTGTCTGGTGTGTCAGTGTAGGGGTTGGCAATATATGTGATATGACAGTGTTAGATCTGGTGGCGTGCTGTAAATTAGTGTGAGGTATGGAACGTGTGGTGTGGTAATAGTTGTACGCGGTGTGTCACTGTGATGAGGCGGAGTGATGTGCGGCAGAGTGAGTGGTTACAGTTTCAGGAGTGGCAATGATTAATGTAGTAATGGGTGGTGTACGTGTACCATTAGTTCAGTGTAGCAACGTGGGGGAGTGTTTCGTCTGAAAATGTAGCAGTGTAGTGTCATAGTGTAAGGAATAGCTCTGTGAATTATGGCAGTGTGGAACAGGGAATATGAGTCTAAAGTATGTAGTGACTTTCTACGTCCTGCACAATAACACCGTAATACAAGAGATAATCAATATGAATACAATATCCTGTAGGGGTTAATGGAAGTAATCTATAACGTTTCACACAAAAGAGTTCCTCAGTATGTAAGTAACGTCGTGCAATGCTGCGGAGGGCTAGGCTAGGGAGTGTGGAAGCGTATTCGATCTGAGATACTACAAGGAAACTCTGTGGATTTGTCTTTGATATTATCATGTTCTCTGTAGTTCCATACAGCCTCACCGACACGTCATAAAACAACTCCACTAATATCATAACATCAGGGGTTATGTTTATTATAATGACGTTAGGCAAGTCTCCATAAGTTAACTATATCATACATCGTTTCTCCTCTCATAAGTTACCACTGCAGTATTAGCCCTAATTTGTTCATGTCTTGTAGCTGTACGAATGAAGATTAGACTATAAAAACAGTTTTATATACTGTAGAGCTCAGCTAAGAGAGTTTATATTTACGGCACCAGAGAAGAATGTGATAATTCTTGCATACCACAACATATATGGTGGATATTTGTGCCCAAGTGATAACTCATGTACGAGGATGTTAGGAGATAAGACTTATGCTTGTCAGTGGAAGGTAAGTACCCATAGCTGGGATGTATTAAAAGTCACTTAATCACCAGTACATAAATAAAATTGAATGATAAATTGACATAGCGTGTTGGTTGGTTACATTTCGCTCTCATAACATGTCAGTATGATTATCTGTCTATGTAACTTTACTCTCCATTGCTCTTATGTCCTTAACTGCACCTCATCTTAGTGATATATCGATGATGATGAAAGGTTGTTAGTGCCGTTGATTTTATACGAGTGTCTTTGAGAGAGAGAGAGAGAGAGAGAGAGAGAGAGAGAGAGAGAGAGAGAGAGAGAGAGAGAGAGAGACATATGAGTTGGGTTGAAATAGGTAACAGAGAGAAGAGAAAAACAAAAGCAATAAGTATAGGACACAAATGGACTAAGAAAGAAATTACTAAACACTGGCAGAATACCATATGCTGAATATATATGCTTAACAGGAACGAAAATTGATACAGAATAATATGAGTTCTTTATCATATAACTTTGATACACTCTACACTACTCTCTCTCTCTCTCTCTGTCCATTTCACAGTTTAATTTATTTCGATATTTTCTTTTCTTTACCTCCCACACCCACCGAAATCCTGCGTGGGAGGGAGGAGGACGTGGAGGAGAAGGGAGGAGGAAGAGAGACGAATGATTAGAGAGAGGAAGAAGGAAAGGAATGAAGGAGAGGAGGGAAGATAAAGGTACAGGGGAAGGAAAATGAATGCAACAGAAGGAGATTAATGGGGAGGGGGATGGTAGGGGGTTGATGGGGAGGGGCATGGTAGTGGGTTGATGGGGAGGGGCATGGTAGTGGGTTGATGGGGAGGGGCATGGTAGTGGGTTGATGGGGAGGGGGATGGTAGTGGGTTGATGGGGAGGGGCATGGTAGTGGGTTGATGGGGAGGGACATGGTAGTGGGTTGATGGGGAGGGGGATGGTAGTGGGTTGATGGGGAGGGGGATGGTAGTGGGTTGATGGGGAGGGGCATGGTAGGGGGTTGATGGGGAGGGGGATGGTAGGAGGTTGATGGGGAGGTTGATGATAGTGGGTTGATGGGGAGGTTGATGGGGAGGGGCATGGTAGGGGGTTGATGGGGAGGGGCATGGTAGTGGGTTGATGGGGAGGGGCATGGTAGGGGGTTGATGGGGAGGGGCATGGTAGAGGGTTGATGGGGAGGGGCATGGCAGTGGGTTGATGGGGAGGGGCATGGTAGGGGGTTGATGGGGAGGGGCATGGCAGTGGGTTGATGGGGAGGGGCATGGTAGAGGGTTGATGGGGAGGGGCATGGCAGTGGGTTGATGGGGAGGGGGATGGTAGGGGGTTGATGGGGAGGGGGATGGTAGGGGGTTGATGGGGAGGGGGATGGCTGGGGGTTGATGGGGAGGGGGATGGTAGGGGGTTGATGGGGAGGGCATGGTAGGGGGTTGATGGGGAGGGGGATGGTAGGGGGTTGATGGGGAGGTGCATGGCAGTGGGTTGATGGGGAGGGGGATGGTAGTGGGTTGATGGGGAGGGGCATGGTAGGGGGTTGATGGGGAGGGGGATGGTAGGGGGTTGATGGGGAGGGGCATGGTAGGGGGTTGATGGGGAGGGGGATGGTAGTGGGTTGATGGGGAGGGGCATGGCAGTGGGTTGATGGGGAGGGGGATGGTAGTGGGTTGTTGGGGAGGGGGATGGTAGGGGGTTGTTGGGGAGGGGGATGGTAGGGGGTTGATGGGGAGGGGCATGGTAGGGGGTTGATGGGGAGGGGCATGGTAGGGGGTTGATGGGGAGGGGGATGGTAGGGGGTTGATGGGGAGGGGGATGGTAGGGGGTTGATGGGGAGGGGGATGGTAGGGGGTTGATGGGGAGGGGTGTGAAGAGTTGAAGAGAACGATGTAAGAGAGGAAGAGGAGAGTTGGACAAATCGGAAGAGAGAAGGGGAAAGGGGAGTGAAAGAAACAACGATTTAGGGGAAGAAGATATAATGGAAGAAAAGGGAGGGTAAGAAAAACAGTAGAGGTAATGGCAGGTGGAAGGGAAAGGAGAAGGGAGGAGGGAAAAGACCTGTTAATAACTGAGTTAGGATCGAGTGGAGGGGGGGGGGTTAAAGGATCGAGGAAAAAAAAAAAGGGAGAGTTGGAGACTGTAGGTAGAAAAATAATGTGCTAAAAAAGAGGGAAGGACAACAGAGCAAATATGAGGAGTGAAGAGAGATTGGAGGAAGGGGGGAGCGAGTATGTAGGATGGAAGAAGAGGATCAGAGATAAAGGTTGGAAGGAAGGAGGGAATCAGAGATAAAGGTTGGATGGTAGTAGGGAATCAGAGATAAAGGTTGGATGGAAGGAGGGAATCAGAGATAAAGGTTGGATGGAAGGAGGGGATCAGAGATAAAGGTTGGATGGAAGAAGGGAATCAGAGATAAAGGTTGGATGGAAGGGCGTGGAGGACAGATAAGATGAAGCAGGTAGGAGAGGTGGCAGAGAGGAGTGAATGGAAGGGAGAGAAGAGAGGAGAGAGTGATAGGAAGGCATGGAAGGGAGACGGGTGGAGAGTTGATAGATGTGGAGGGTTGAGGATGGATGAATGGCACCAGAGTGGAAAGAGGAGAAAATGATGAAGAGAAGAGCGTGGCGTGGAGAGAGGAGGAAGAAATGGAGAGAGGAGGAGGAGGTGAAGGGTGAAAGGAGAGATGGAGAGATGAGAAAAAGGTTAAAATGAAGGGAGAGGTCAAGAGAAAAGGGGGGGGGGCAAGAGGATGCAAAAATTAAAAGGAAGGGAGAGGTCAAGATGATGTGAGAGGAGAGAAGAGGGCATGTGAGGGAAAGTGAGAAAGGGAATGTGCGATGAGGGGGGGGGGACAGAAGAGGGGAAGGAAGTAAGAGGAGAGGGAAGGAAGAAGAGACAAGGAAGAAGAGGAGGGACGGAATGGGAGGACACACACACACACACACAAACACACACACACACACACACACACACACACACACACACACACACACACACACACACACGTTACTAACCAATTACCCAAGGGTTGTTAACCCTTATCACGGTAATGCATATTTTGTATTTTATTACTGATACTTAAAATGCGTTTCATTCTGCCAACATGACACGAATCGTAACAAAATAGATAATTTTACCCTGTCTTGCCTAACTCCCCTCCACTAACGTTGTTCCCATTTCCATCAACTAGATTGCAACGGCATTGTAAGCAAGACACAGTGTCCATAACGTGCAGGTTAAAGGACTGAGGGGGAGAAGAGGAGAAAAAGCGGAAAGAAAGGGGCACTGGGGAAGCGTTAAAAGGGGTGGAGAAGGAGACAGTAGAGAGAGAGAGAAGGCAAGGGAGGAAAGAGGGGAGTTGGCGAGGTGTGGAGAGGACGAAAGGAGAAAGCAGGGAAAGTGGGGAAATAAACAACAGTGTGTCTAGTTAATTTGCCAACATCATTGTTTGGAAACCCACTGTATTTGCTCAACTGTTTTCTATCTTCCATAAATTTCAGTTTGGGGCTATGTTTTATTTCTTATCGGTTGACGTCAAACATCGTATACTTGTTCCTTGGGCAAATACACCCAGGCGCCTGTTAAAAAATATTTTTAGGTCTTTTTAACGGTATATCTTGGCTCAAACGTCAAACTGCACAAAGGCACAAAATTTGCACCCTATGTTCTTGCGTATGCATTAATCTTCAGGTAATTTTCGAAGTATGTCCCTTTATTGTAGCTGTGTGAAGAACATCCTGTAT
The DNA here is from genome assembly GCF_032717465.1 of Coenobita brevimanus. Lineage (NCBI taxonomy): Eukaryota > Metazoa > Arthropoda > Malacostraca > Decapoda > Coenobitidae > Coenobita > Coenobita brevimanus. The sequence continues at coordinate 18,087,834 of NC_137062.1, read as the reverse complement.
TAATTAATTACGTCCGTTATTTATATACCATCGGTATTACCTTTCATGTGTAACACGAACTCCGATTATATTATTCTGTCCATAACAATTTTGAACTTTTTTTCTTTTAAATATCTGAAGTCTGTCCACAAACATTCCTCGTCAATGAGTTTTAATGAATACATTGTTCTTTCCCTCTCCCTTCCCTTCCTCTCCCTTCCCGTTCCTCTGCCTTTCTTCTCCTCTCCCTTCCATCACACGCTTTCTTGAATGTTTGCTCTGCTTCTCTCTCTCGCTCCCATCACTCTTTCCTTACTTCCATTCACCTGCTATTTCCTTCCCCCAATTCTTCTTTTCCCATTCTGCAGCTTTTCTCCCCTTCCTCTATTTTCAATCTCCCATCCCTTCCCCAACCTATGCCTTTCCTTTCCTCCATCGCTTTCTATTCCCTCTCCTCTCACTCTAGATACTACATGCCTTAATTTCCCCATCACTCCCCCTCCCTTCTTTTCAGGTGTACTTTTCTGCCTCTCTTCTCCTCCTCCTTAATCCCCCTTACCTAACCCTCTATCTTTTCTTTCACTTCACACTCCCTCTCCTCTTTCATTCCTTCCTCCTTTTTCCCTCTTCCACTTCGTTCCACACCTCTCTCGCCTTTCTTCTTCTCGTCTTGGATATTTCCTACACCTTTGTCCTCTTCCGTAACTCTGTTATGTAATATTTACGATTTTTCTTCTTTTCGCTCTTCTTTTCTCTCCTTCTCTTTCCCTTTTCCCTCACAGACTTCCTCTTCTCTCTTCCTCCTCCCTTCTTTCCTCCTTTCCATGGACGTTTCCTCTGCATCTCCCATTTTTTCGCCCCTCATCCATTTTTCACCCTCTTCTCTTTCTTCGTCCCCTCATCCCTTTTTCACCCTCTTCCGTCTTTCTTCTTCTCCCTCTCCCATTCCTCTTTATCTATCTTTTCCTTCCCTCCCTTTTCTCCAGGGGTATTTCCTACCGCTTGCTGTCCTCCCTCATTCACTTTATCACCACCATCTTGTATAAGCAATTTTTCTCCTTTCGTAACCTCCAGTTCCTTACGTGTTATCCCCACTAACACACCACCACCTCCACCATTACCACCACCACCACTACAGCCTTGTTCCAACACTTCTTCCAACTCTTGCCACCACTGGACATCTTTAGCACCGCTTCTTGACACCATTTGCTTCACTCTTTGTCTTACACCAATTTTATAATCTCCATTCTGACACCTTTTATTTTACTATATTGCGTTTACTGGCATCAGTTAATGTCTTTCTCTGCCAAAACTCAGGAACATCGTTGCCACCAACTTCGCTTCCTCTGACACCACTTATTAAATCAGGATCAATGTCTAATTGTGCTGGTGTATTTAATAGCTGCTTGTGACATTACGCTGGAAAATAGTACGCGTACATCGCAGATTCTTATAATAAGGACAGAACTACGCTGGCGATGATCAAGGTGATAATGATGATACTGATCATGACAACGATAATATTGATGAATGAAGATGGTGATGATTGGCTTTAATGAAGAGAGAGATCACGATGATAATGATAATGTTGATGAATGAAGATGATGGTGATGATTGATAATAATGATGATGATGATGGAGAATATAATGACGATGTCTATAACGATCGAAGTAATGATGACAACGACGATGGTGTCTAACAGTATAACCCCGTCTCCTGCCCTCACTTCCTTGGGAAACGCAAGTTTCCACTGTCTTACACATCCCAACCAATCGTCCACTAACCCACCCAGCCAAACAATCCACCACATCCACCCCAGTAAGTCATCCACCACACCCACCCAATCTACGTCACTTCACACACATTGTGCCCACGCCACCTGTCCACCCACTTCCTCAGCCATCAACCCAACCCACCCATCCACCCACAAAGTTAGTCACCCAGCCAAAAAGTTTCACCGCATGATGATTTGAAAATTCACACACACACAGACACACACACACACACACACACACACACACACACACACACAGAAAGAGAATAGGCAATATCCTGGCATAATTGATAGGAAGCAGTTCACTAAATTCTCCCATCTCTCTCTCTCTCTCTCTCTCTCTCTCTCTCTCCTTGAATTGACTGGCGTGGCCAACGGACGTGTCCACTCGAGCTCCTGGCCACCTCCTTAAGTTGGTTTGCTGGGCTGTAGAAGTAACAGGGATCCTAAGCACAAATCAAAATGGCTGAGATGGACGTACCAAAATCGGAACTAGTGGTGAAAGCAAGAGTGGAAGAAGAACTGAACTTGCTTTCAGAGCAGAAAAAAGGATTTGAACAAAACGACAAAGGACGTGATCGAAACCATGATATCCGAAATGACCAAACTGATAACTGTAGCAGTATCCGAAGCGGTGACAGCAGCAATGGAAAGAATGATGGAAAAAGTTAAAAGCAAAACAGTGGATAGCTTCCAGGTTCAGCGGCAAGCTTTACTAATGAAGTATGAATGTGACAGGTTAGAGCAGTATCAAAGAAGCGATAACTTAAACATTTATGGATTAGAGGAAGAAAGAGAAGAAACTAAGGAAACACTAGAGGAGAAGGTGGTCGAGCTTGCTTCGAACATTGGAGTTCACATACAACCTGGAGAAGTCTCAGTGATTCATCGCCTGGGGAAGTCCCGAGATCGTGATCGACCTGTGATCATTCGGTTTAGCAGTAGGAAGAAGAGGAATGAAATTCTCAAGAAAAAAGGTGAGCTGAAGAAGAAAAACATCAATATATTTATTAACGAGGACTTGACACAACTTAGAGCTGCGATGATGAAGATGGTGAACGATCAAGTGGGAGTAAAAAATGTTACTTCAAGAAATGGGAAGGTCGTGGCCTGGCTAAACGAGGATCCGAACCTTGCCATTGAGGTAAACACCCCAGACGACCTGAGTAAGGTGGGGATCGTGATCCCAGATTAGAAGCAACTGAAGATGGATGAACTTGTGGGGGACACTGTAGCAGAGGGTAAGTGCGGAGCACACAATGATATACCAAGAGTAAATATATTCAGAAGAAAAGGAGAGAAAAATAGTGGAAATAAAGCCGAAATACCATTTCAATGTATCAATATAGTATCAATTAATATGTGTGGTCTTAAAAGTAAATTAAATACACCAGAATTCATTGATCTGTGTAGGAGTAATGAAATTATATTTTTCAGTGAAATTAAATGTGATGAAGTTGATATGCCTAATATAATGAAGCCCATATGGAAGCCAATCCAGAGTAGTTCAGAGGCTGTTATATCCTTGTTGTTGGATAAGTCATGCTTAAGATTAAAGAAACATGTCCTAGTAACTTCTGTGTACATGCCTCCAAGCAATTCTAGATATGCAAGTGTTGAACTGTTTGAAGAACTTGATCATTTTTTACTGGAGTATAATGATGATGACTATTACCATATTATATGTGGCGATTTTAATGCGCGCACGGGTACTACTGCTGATATTGTCCCATTAAATCAATATGGTCTAGGGGATGATGATGATTATATGAGGAAATTGATAGATGTCAGTGAGAGTATGGTACAGCTTGGTTATTCAGTAGAGAGGTATTCTAGAGATATGACAGGCGTTAATGCGTATGGTAAGAAATTACTAGAAATATGTAGAAACAATATGTTGTGTATATTTAACCCGCCCCGTCCCGACCACTTTCTCACCAATGGTACCCCCCAATCCCGACCATTTTTGGACCCAAATTTTTTTTGCTAAAACTTTCGCTTTTGGTCAGAAACAATGGTCAGTCACAAAGAAATTGTTCCCCGGGGTCCATAATTGCCTTAAACAGGTATGCCTTGGTCACACCTGGCACCGTGTTCTCTGTAGGTGGTCTGAGCCTCTAACGTTTTCTATGGTATTATAAGTCTGGGAAACCAATGAAAGTAAGTAGATATGTATTTATTACAAACATAAAAACATGTGATAAAAGAGTAAATTGGATTTTATACAAAAATAGAGCTGAAATAAGCATTGTACCATTGTGCGAAACGAGCAAAATCGGGCAGACTGGTCACGATGAATCGCTAACATTCGAAAATCATGATACATATCATTTTTTTTACTTACATAATACTTCTACAATAACATTATACCATTTTACATTTTATTGAACTGTTTTTATGTATTCACAGGCCTTTCGATAACATTTAGCGTAATGTTAGCGTTTATTTACGTAGTGAGTGAACTCGCTGTGACTGTTGTTTCAACTCGTATTGTGTTTTTTCTACTTACATAATACTTTCCTGATAACATTATACACTTTTCAACTTTATAGAACTGTTTTGAGATAATTTCAGGCCTTACGTAAATATTTAGCTTAATAATAGCTCATAATAACACACACGGTGAAGTCGCTATGACTACTATTTCAACTTACAACCTATTTTTGTACTTATATAATAATTCTCCACTAACATTGCACATGTTTACACTTGATATAATTGATATCACATAATTTCAGACCTTATGATTCAACTGAGTGTCATAGTAGCGCGTACTTACACAGTGAGTGTTATCGCGATATCATTTGTTTCATCTTACACTAGTATTCAACTTATAAATTACCTTACTACTAACATTACAACAAATTCCACTTTATATAATTCCTATCACATACTTACTGACCAGAATGTTCTACTGAGCGTAATATTTTCGCAGATTTACACAGTGGGTGTACTCGTGACATCAATTATTACAACTTACACTATTTTTCAACTTATACGTTTTATTCATGCTAACATTACACCCGTTTCCACTTTATATTCTTGCTATCACATATTTACTGACCAGAGTGTTATACTGAGCGTCATATTTTCGCAGATTTATACAGTGGGTGTAGTTTTCATATCACTTCGTTCAACTTACACTATTTCTCAACTTATACATTACTTTCCTGCAAACATTACACCCGTTTCAAGTTTATATAAGACTTGGCACATACTGACTGACCTTACCATTATACTGAGCGTCATATCGCCATCCCACACAGTTTCTGTAGTGTAGGAAGTTATGGTACTCTCTGAAACATGGCTGAAGGCACAACGCAACATTGGTGGTGGTGGGGGAGGTGGAGAGCGGTGCCTTTCATCACTCGCACTTCTCTTCCCTCTCCCTTTTCCTTTACCCTTTCCCTTCCCTTTCCTTCCTTTCCCCACATCCTGGGGCTGTGTGGAGGAAGTTTGGGAATATTGTATGGCGAAAGACGTGCTGGGGAGTGGCTCCACCTCCTCTCCCCTAGGCCTACGTGCACCACGTGCTCATGCTGCCTCCCTCACACCACTTCCCTTTCACCCCACACTCCCACCACACCACTTTCGCCTTCCCCAGACAAAACACTAGGCCATACTTTATTTGCCTTCTCGCCCCACCTTCTGATCCTCGGGGTGAGATTTTTTCCTTCCCCAACCACGAGGCAACATCACATCCTAAGCCGCCGTCATCGTCATCGTCCTCATCCTCGTCCTCATCAGAATCTCTCTCTAGGGGATGGAGAGAGGTCCATGCAGGTGTTTTGGGTGCAGGCTGGCCTTCCCTTGCCTTATGATACGTGACATACCGCTTTTTCCAGGGCGAAGGGACCTCCTCATCACTGCTTGTTATTTCCTCCTCAGGCTGCACATAATCTTGATCCACCACATCATCATCAAGTGGAGAATCACGATCTCCAGTGAAGGCATCCAGGGCGGATTGTATTTCGTCGTCTGAGAGACCTTTACGCGCCATGTCTGACCTGGGTCACTGCTAACAAGTGAGTGACCGAGACAAGGGCGAGCGCAGGTCACGCGGGGTCTGGGACGCTGCCCACCTGGGGGCAGGTAGGGGAGGCTTGGGTACGTGGGCGAATCAAAAATCTCGCGCAAATTTTGAAAATTGTGGAAATTATGAACCTTGCAATTGCAGGACGTTGAAGTACGTCAACGGGATTGGCAGTGACAAAACGTAGGACGTGGAAGTACGTCGACGGGACGCCGCGGGTTAATAGAAGAGTAGGAGAGGATTGCATGATTGGTAAAGAAACTACAGTCTTTGATACAGTTGTTGACTATGTTATTGGATCACCATTCCTCTTACCTCACGTGCAAAACTTCAAGATTTTGGACTTTGGCCCCCCTTTTTTCATATGTGCATTGTGGTATATCTTTTGGTATTAGGAATATAACAAAGGTGAGTATGCATTTGTGTGAGGATAGGGAAAGTACGGGATGTGTTAAAAATAGTAAGGGGACATCTGAGGGAAACAATAAATCAGGAAAGTGGGATAAACGTAGAGCTACTGAATATGTTGGCAGTATAAACTATGATTTTCTGGCTCAGGTGCTCGAAAATGCTGATTTTAAGTCTGTTTCGGATGTAAATGATGATTTAAGGATAATTCTTATTGAACCAGCTTTGAAATTTTTTTCACAGAAAGGTAAGGCATTTATAAAGAAAAGTAATGACAGTAATATGTCTGGTTATAATAAACAATGCTATTTAAGCAGGAAAGAGTATCATAAGGCAAAACATAAGAATAATATAGAAAAAACTCTGAATAGTTATAATGACATGATAACAATAAATAAGAAATATAAGCAAGAACTGAAACGAATCAAAGGGAAAGAAAAATGTAATTTAATTGTAAAGTTACGGAATGCTAAGACCAAAGACCCTAGATTATATTGGCAGATTTTACAAGGAACACAGAAAAAATCTGATATACCTATACTACTTTCAGAATTTATGAATCATTTTAAGAGACTAGCACAAGAGGGTAACCCTGAAGATTCTCTTAGCAATATAGACATTAATATCGACATTGAAGACGACAGTGTGTTAAATAAAGAGGTTACAGAGGATGAGGTGTACAAGTGTATACTGAAGCTTAAGAATAACAAGGCTGCTGGTATTGATAATATTATCAGTGAATATTGTTACATAGCCTATGATTTCATCATCCTTTGTGTAATTTTAACGCACAGTATGCTGCATGTTTGATCACGAGCGTGTTCTGCCTCAGTTCCCCCCTTCTACCGTTATAGTAGAGTTAGTCGTCATTTCTGGAGTTCAGACCAGGATTGTCAACTCTTTGTCCCCATGGCTTCATTTGCGCGTCCTTCTTACAAGTTGTATCAAGCTCTGCTGGCCCCTATATAATGAGCTCAGTCTCTGCATCATTGCCACTTAGATCTGCTCCTCATTTTGTTCACATCTCTGTCCTCCCCTGTACAGTTATTATTATTGTGAGTGCTCAAGAAATCTCCAAACATCTAGCAGCTGTGTGTAATTTGAGTATAACTGTTGTATTTTTTTCTTGTACTGTATAGCATAAGTTTAATTTGTAGGCCTAGTGAAGTTTTTGTAATTCATGTAGGGATCTTTATGTCCATCAGTTTTAATATTAATTTGTATCTGTAATAATTTATCTTGCATTCACTGAGTATTATCTGGTATCCCATTTTATCAGGGCTGACTTAGATAAATTTACTCATGCTAATTTTGTGTTAATAGAGGCTATTGCAGTTAACCATATATTCAACCTGCTTTTGCCATTACATTATCCTTATGAGTCCTGAATGTTTTGTTGTTAGTTTAAGCATTAAACTTTAACTTGTAATTTTACCTAACTCTTTTGTTTTGAACCTGGAACTTTACGGGACAGTAGTGATTATTAGTATTCTCACTTAAAGTGTACATTATCTTTCTCTGTTCCGTAACATTAATTTGGCGACCTCTCATCAGGATATTCAGGATATTATCATAAGGATATTGCTTGATATTTTGTGACTATTACTTATTCATGATGTCTACTATTACTACGCTTGATGAAGCCAAAGATTTTTTGTCAAATGTGCAAACAGTGTGTGATGTAGAAAACAGAACAAAGAATGAACTTAAGCTTGTTGCTCAACAATTGGAAATTGCTGTTCGCTCTCATCATTCTAAAGATCAAATTGTTGACATGATTAATGAAAGTTTGTTTAACGTAACTCCTCCAAATGAGCAAACGCAGATTGAATTAGCTAAGTTACAGCTAGCCCTGCAGGAGGCTCGTGTGAAGGAAGCTGAATTTCAAGCACAGGCTAAGGAGGCTGAATTTCAGGCAAAAGCTAAGGAGGCTGAGGCACAAGTTGAAATTGCTAGGATTCAGGCAGACCATGAGTATCGCATGAAACAGGGTGGAACTGGATCATCTAGCTCTGATGATTTTGATGTGGCTAAAAATGTTAAACTTGTCCCTCCTTTTAATGAATCTGATTTAACAAAGTATTTTCAGTTGTTTGAGAGGGTAGCTACAGGTTTTAATTGGCCTAAGGAGTATTGGCCAGTACTCCTTCAAACTGTTCTCACCGGTAAAGCTCAAGTAACTTATGCATCTTTGCCTCAGGATCAGTCTGATAATTATGATGTAGTTAAGAGCTTGATTCTTAAGGCCTATGAGCTTGTTCCTGAAGCTTATAGAGTAAAATTTAGGACAACTTACAAGCAAGATAAGCAATCCCATGTTGAGTATGCAAAAATCAAAGAAGATTTGTTAGAGCAGTGGTTAAATTCTAAGAATGTGGGTTCTGATTTTGACAAATTTAAGCAGATGATTTTGCTGGAGGACTTCAAAAGGTGTATTAGTAAAGATGTAAGCCTATATCTTGATGAGAAAAGAATAGATAATTTGTCTGATGCTGCAGTTTTAGCTGATGAGTATGTTCTCACTCACAAGAGATATTCTAGAGAAAAAGGGAAAGCTGAGAGTAAGTACATTGCCTCTACTCAGAGTACAGGTAACAGGAAAGAGAATAAAGATGATGTTTCTCAGGAAGTAAATACCAGCTTCACCTCTAGATTTCAGAAAAGTAAATGTACTTATTGTAGTAAGCTTGGTCATACTATGGAGAGATGTTTCAGGAGACAGCGTGATGTGAACAAAAAGGAGTCTTTATATATTCAGTCAATTGGTCTAGTGTCCACTCTTGAGAGTTCCCAGAATTTAACTGAGTTAACTGAACCTGCTTTGAGGGGTAACTTAAATTCTCATGATGGAGCTCCTCTTTAGAGCAGTAACGTGGGTGACACTCTCAAGAGTTCATGTGCTAATTTCCTGTCTGATGGTTTTGTCAGTCCTCTGGACAGTAATGACAGGAAATCAGTTAAAATATATCGTGATACAGGTGCTTGCCAATCCCTTATGCTGACCAGTGTTCTAGGCTCTAATGTTAATTCCTCTAATGAAACTGTAATCTTACAAGGTGTAGGGAATAATTACTTCTCTGTCCCTCTGTGCAGAGTGAATTTAGAGTCTGGTTTTGTTAATGGTTCCGTTATGGTTGGGTTGGTTGAGACACTCCCAATGTCAGGTGTAACTTTCTTACTTGGAAATGATATTGGTGGAAGTCAAGTGTGTCCAGCTCCTCAGTTGTTTAGTGAGCCAGTGGCTGCGACCCATGATTGTGATGTCCCTGATGTGTTCCCTGCATGTGCTGTCACTAGGGCTAAGTCTAAAGTTACTGGTGATTTAGAGGATAATGATGATGATGATGTTATCCTAGCTGACACTTTTCTTGCTAATTTGGACCACTCACCAGATGAGGCAGTACCCCGTAGTGTTGATAATTTGTCTCGTCAAGAGTTGGTTGAGTTGCAGGTTGCTGACCCTGAGTTGAAAGGTCTAGCTAACTCTGCTTACAGTGAAGAAGAGTCAGCCGGTGCTTCTACTTGTTATTATGTAAAGTCAGGAGTACTTATGAGGAAGTGGAGACCCCCAACAGCATCAGCCGACTGTGAATGGGAGGTTGTACATCAAGTTGTCATCCCTCGTGTTTGTAGGCAGGATATCATTAGAGTGGCTCATGATTCCAGTTTGGCAGGACACCTTGGAGTGAGGAAGACTGTGGCACGCATTTTGAAACACTTCTACTGGCCAGGTATCTTCAGGGATGTTTCCTGGTATTGTAAGTCTTGTCACACCTGTCAAGTTGTGGGGAAGTGTAATCAGACCGAAAAGGTTGCACCTCTAGTTCCCATTCCTCCTTTTGAGGCGCCTTTCACCCGTGTGTTGGTGGATATTGTGGGCCCTCTTCCTAAGACTTCTTCAGGATTTTCTTATGTGTTGACCCTGATTGATGTGGCTACTCGTTGTCCTGAAGCCGTTCCACTTAGAAATGTCTCAGCGGGGAACGTGGTTAAGGAAATGCTGGGGTTCTTCACAAAGTTTGGTCTGCCCAAGGAGGTGCAGTCCGACCGGGGAAGTGATTTCGTGTCAAGTGTTTTCGAGCAGTCTCTGAAAGAGTTGGGCGTCACCCAGATCACGTCTTCAGCTTACCATCCCCAGACCCAAGGAGCGTTGGAGAGATATCATCAAACACTCAAATCGATGCTCAAGAAATACTGTTTGGAACATCAGAAAGACTGGGATAAAGGTCTTCCATTCGTTGTGTTTGCCGCAAGAGAATCTCCAAATGAATCACTGGGCTTGTCACCTTTTGAACTACTGTTTGGCCATGAAGTAAGAGGACCCCTTAAGTTACTCAAGGAATGCTGGCTGTCGGAGGAAGATGACGTCAACCTGCTGGAGTATGTGATGAAGTTCAAAGAACGTCTGTCCACTGCTTTACAGCTGGTGAGAGAGAATTTAGGAGCTGCTCAGAAGATGAAGACTTGGTATGATAAGAAGTCCAGGTTACGCCACTTTCAGCCAGGAGATCAGGTTTTGATTCTGCTACCAGTTCATGGGCAACCTCTTCAAGCCAAGTTTAGTGGCCCTTATTTCGTGGAGAAGAAACTCAGTGATGTCAACTATGTCATCGCCACACCAGATCGTAGAAAGAGCAAGCAACTATGTCACATCAACATGCTAAAGTTATATCACAGGCGGGACGAAAATAATCCAGTCTGCACTGTAGCTGTTCCACCCGAGTCTGCAAGTGAAGCTCTCCCATGCAGTATGATTCTGAGTGATAGTTTGGGGAAGAATCCTGATATCATGAATGATCTCCAGACTAAGCTTTCTCATCTACCTCCCAAGGAAAGGCAGGAGTTTTTGGCATTACTGCAGGAGTACCCGCAAGTGTTCCATGCCACTCCAGGAAGAACTACTGTGTTGATGCATGATGTCGAGGTTGGAGACGCAAAGCCAATTAAACTGCCTCCTTACCGTGTGAACCCAGTGAAAGTTCCTCTCATCCAGAAGGAGCTTGGCTACCTGTTGGACCACAAGATGATTGAGCCCTGTCAGAGCGAGTGGAGTTCTCCTGTCACTCTAGTCCCTAAGCCAGGTGGGTCACAGAGGCTTTGCATCGACTACAGACGTGTTAATCAGATAACTAAAACAGACACTTACCCTCTCCCTCGTGTGGAAGATTGCATAGACAAGATCGGAAAGGCTAGGTACATAAGTAAGTTTGATTTGTTAAAGGGATACTGGCAAGTACCTATGACTGAGCATGCTGGGGAGATCTCATGTTTTGTAACTCTAGGAAAGAAAATGTTATTGCAGATTGCTTATCTAGACTTTAGACAGATTGTTTTAGAGTAATAAGAAATTTCCTTTGTAAATTTATTTTTCTTTGTGGGGAGGTGTTACATAGCCTATGATTTCATCATCCTTTGTGTAATTTTAACGCACAGTATGCTGCATGTTTGATCACGAGCGTGTTCTGCCTCAGTTCCCCCCTTCTACCGTTATAGTAGAGTAAGTCGTCATTTCTGGAGTTCAGACCAGGATTGTCAACTCTTTGTCCCCATGGCTTCATTTGCGCGTCCTTCTTACAAGTTGTATCAAGCTCTGCTGGCCCCTATATAATGAGCTCAGTCTCTGCATCATTGCCACTTAGATCTGCTCCTCATTTTGTTCACATCTCTGTCCTCCCCTGTACAGTTATTATTATTGTGAGTGCTCAAGAAATCTCCAAACATCTAGCAGCTGTGTGTAATTTGAGTATAACTGTTGTATTTTTTTCTTGTACTGTATAGGATAAGTTTAATTTGTAGGCCTAGTGAAGTTTTTGTAATTCATGTAGGGATCTTTATGTCCATCAGTTTTAATAATATTTTGTATCTGTAATAATTTATCTTGCATTCACTGAGTATTATCTGGTATCTCATTTTATCAGGGCTGACTTAGATAAATTTACTCATGCTAATTTTGTGTTAATAGAGGCTATTGCAGTTAACCATATATTCAACCTGTTTTTGCCATTACATTATCCTTATGAGTCCTGAATGTTTTGTTGTTAGTTTAAGCATTAAACTTTAACTTGTAATTTTACCTAACTCTTATGTTTTGAACCTGGAACTTTACGGGACAGTAGTGATTATTAGTATTCTCACTTAAAGTGTACATTATCTTTCTGTTCCGTAACAATATATAAAAAATACTAAACACCTATTATGGCACTTATATGTAAAACTCTTTAATAAGGTTCTAGAGACAGGAAATATCCCAGAGGAATGGCTGATAGTAGTAATTGTTCCTAGTTATAAGAACGTAGAAAAAATGATGTAAATAATTATTGAGGTATAACTCTACTAAGTTGTGTAGGAAAATAGTTTACAACAATACTCAATGTACGGTTAACCCAATTTTGTGATGATAATTCTATCATCAATGAAATGCAAGCAGGATTTAGGGAGGGATATTCTACTACTGATCATGTCTTTGTATTAAAATATTTAATTGATCTGTTTCAGCACAAGAAGAAAAAATTGTATTGCCTGTATGTTGATTACAGAAAAGCTTTCGACCTTGTGTGGAGAGATGGCCTCTGGTATAAACTACTAAGGATAGGAATTAATGGTAAAATTAGTAGAGTAATAAACAATATGTACAGCAATATAAAATCTTGTGTTTCAGTTAATCAAGAGGTCTCTGACTATTATGTAAGTTATACTGGTGTTAGACAGGGAGAAAATCTGTCACCATATCTTTTCTCTTTGTATGTGAATGATACTGAAGAATACCTGTTAGATCATGGCTGTAATTACATTAATACTGATGACAAATGGGTAGATAATATGCTTAAAGTTCTCGTCCTGATGTATGGAGATGATACTATTATATTAGTTGAGAGTGAAGTAGGTATGCACTTAAAGCTATGGAAATGTATTGTGACACATGGAAGTTAGATATCAATTGTAAAAAGGCAAAGACTGCTATATTTAGTAAGATAAAATGTGGAACAGAGGATTATAACTTTCAGTTTAAAGGAGAAAAGATTGAAATTGTTGAGGAATATAAATATTTGGGTGTTATCATGAATTATAATGAAAGCTTTAAATATGCCAGGAACAACTGGTGCAGCAGGGTAGGAGAGCAATGTACAGTTTGATTACAAAGTGTCGTAAATTTGATTTGCCCATTAACTTGCAACTAGAGTTGTTTGATTCGATGGTATTACCGATCATTACATATGGCTGTGAGGTTTGGGGATGCAGATGTATTAAGGATATAGAGAAAGTACACGTTACATTCCTGAAACATATACTTAATGTTCGTAAAACCACAAGCAATGCCATGATTTATTGGGAGTTGGGTAAATATTCTATCAGTATGCATGTTAAGAGTAGAATGTTGAATTATTGGTCAAGAAAAATTACTGGTAAGCAAGATAAACTTTGTTTTGTAATGTATCAGTGTCTTTACAAACTGTATAATGAAAACAGTTTCATATCACAGTAGTTGAACCATATAAAAACTCTGTTGAATAATTCAGATATGTCAGGCATATGGTTGGGCCAAGAAGTTAATAATCGTTTATGGCTGAAACTTGCTTTTGAGAGAAACTCCGTCAGATGGCAGCCTTAAGGCTGGCCTTGTATGAAATACTTCAGGCGTCCCTACGGCTGCCTCTAAGGCCCATGCACGATGACCCATTGCCTTGTCTTAAGGCTGACTTAAGTTTCGTGCATTGGTCTTAGCTTAGGCTAGTCTTAACTGTAGGGAATGTTTTGGGGGAAATCTAGTGCGTCAGCTGCGACCCTGCCGACCAATCAGACGGCAGAACACAGAAACACTGGGCCAATCACAGACATCCATGAAGCAGTTGGGGGTGAGAGACGAGAGCGAGTGTTTATGTTACCATCATATTGGGAAACCCGTCGCTGTATAGAACGCCTAAGTAAACTTCAAGCCTAGGTATAAGATAAAATCATCTGTACACATTTCCATGGTATTTTGTGGATTACCGTGTTTATTTTAGGCAACGTGAGAAACGACCAAACTGCAGCCAACCGACAAACTGTGAACTCAGTCATTTCAATACGTTAGGTTAATTTAGGCTGCGGTTAGTTTTAGGCTAGGATAGTCTAGGCTACGTTTAAGTATGATTAATGTAGGTTAGGTTAGGTTAATTTAGGTAAGTGCTTAACATAATGTTCTTCTAAATTAACCTAACCTAACCTAGCCTAACCTAACCTAACCTACATTATCCCAGCCTAACTCCCTGTTGTTTATTACATTATACTTTGCCATGAAAATGTTAGACATTCTACAGAATACCTATGCATTCTAGTAAAGTCTCTAGCTAGGTAAAATATATAAAGTCAGAATGAAATAAGCTTATTTCATACTTTGCCAAAATAATATTGGTCATTCAGTAGAATTCCTAGGCGTTCTATACAATACCTTATTTTCACACAGTGCCGGTAACATTAACACAAGTCAAGGATAGGCACGTGAAGTGCCGGTAATTTACTGAAAACAATGTCGGGTGCAATGAAAAGACGTCCCAGTATTAGTGATAAAGAGCAATACACCTACACAGCCTTTAAAACATTAGTAAGATGAGAGGGTTTAGGAGTAAAGAAACAAAATAGCAGTAAATGGGAACTTATTATGTTTGCCATGTTTTACCTAACCATTGTCTGACTTACACAAAGTAATCAGCAACCACAGTTACCTGGCATAATAATGTCACCATAGACACCTTGGTTCAGATCTCAGGTAGCTAGAATTAGTCCAGATATAGGCAGCGAGTCCAGATATAGGCAGCGTGAGTGCTGCCAGGATATCTGTAATTACAGATCATTATCATTTTGTTGCTGTCACAAACAATTTGCACATCCAGTGAATGAAACCGTTTGCAGCTGACAAATATAATTATGTTCTTTGTGATCTGTGGCCTTAATTGGTATTAGGGTTCAATCCATTGCTCCAAGCACTTTAGGAAGTTAGGAATAATGATGAATTATCACCAATCCATAATATGGCTGCATGGCATAGTAGAGGGCAAATAAAGACCATAAGAAGCACACAAACATCAAGAAAAGGGGGGTAGAACAGAAGAGAGAAGAGGGCAGTAAGGAAAGAAAGACTGGAGATAAAAAGGCCACTTTTAGTTGCCCCTTACAAGCAGGGATACTGGGGATGTATTCTTCCCCTCCCTTCCCATGGGAACTCAAGTACTTTAGGAAATTTATTTATTCTGTGGAAACTCTCGTCTCAGTCCTTCCCAGCAAACCACTGGGCATCTTAATTTTTCTGTCATTGTCTGTAAAAAGTATCTGTCACACGTGATATCACTTCGCATTCACTTGACTGACGAATACCACCATCCAACAACACTCTGAAAATTCCCACTAGCGTAGAACCTCTGGGTTGCCAAAAATTGTTGCGTAGGCAAGAATGGCATGGCAGTTTAGCGTGACAATCCCAATATGAGGCTCAAGTTCCGTTAAACGAGGGAATTCGCTCCTGGGGAGGCGATATTGTCTCAATACATGTTCATCATTTATGTTACAGGGGTTCAGTGGCTCCAAGAAACCTCCATTCCCTTCGCAAAGCACGATCTAGTTCATAGGCAACCATCAACTCCATGCCGAGGCAAACAATAGCAAGTTGGGTCCGGTTTGTGCTATAAAGAATATCAAATCGGAGTTACGTTATTTACGGGTCTCAATACGGTAAGGCTGCTCCGACCCAGCCTCAGCGGCTGAGGCGGCCTTACCGAGGCTTACCCTCCTGTTGGTGCTTCGTGCATGGGCCTTAGCGACGCACGGCCTTAAACTACCCGACTTAAGGCCGCGTGTAGCCTTAAGGCCGTTTGTGCATCCGGCTGGTCTTTTACCTTAGTATTCATCATCATCATCATAATCATCATCATCCTTAATTACCAATACAGAAAAGGGCTGAAGTTGAACCTAAAACCAAACAGAGAAAAACTGCCATCATTATAATAATGATGATCATGTTGATAACGATAACAACAACAACAACAACAACAACGATAATAATAATGATAATAATATGTATTAATAATAACAATAACAATAACAATAATAATAATAAAATAATAATAACAATAATTCTCATCATCGTAATCATCATCTTTATCATCATCACAGATGCACTCTGGTACACCCACTGAGCTCTATAATATGGAGTGGCAATCTCATGGCTAAGGCAGCGTAACTGATGTAGCCGCCGGCAGGGCGGCGCTGGTGTAGCGGCAGCCATGTTACACCTCGTCTGATGCCTACGTTTTGGAACTGAGGTGTTCGTTGGGTTTTTGAAATCAGCCGATGATTTCGTAATATATAGTGCCATGGTCAGCTGTGCAGCTTCTGGATGCAAAAATAGATACAGGAATGCATCAGAGAGAAATGGCATTACATTTGACAAGTAAGAAATATATGTTGTTGTTTTATTGCCCCCTGGGGTGGGACGGAAAGATTCTTCCCCAGTATCCCTGCATGAATAAGGCCACTATAATGGGCCCATTTATCTTCATTCTTTCTTTCCATGTCCTGTTCTCTGCTGTTCATACTCTCTTGTAGATATTTCCATGTTTCTTCCGGCCTTTATCAAGGACATTTGGTTTCATGACATGGATAGTGCCATAAAAGGTAAGTTCTGCACTGCAGCAACCTATGGCGTTGTTTTATACTCAATGCCTACATGTAATCAATATAATTCGTTGAAGTAGGCAGGAAAAAAATCATAATCCATATATGTTTTTGTATTATAAGTAAAAAGTGTCTCTTTATTAATAATCACTGCTTAGTGGAAATAAAGTATTTGTATTTGAATTTGAGTGTCGGTGTTTCAATATGGCGGCCAAAATCACACACCCGCGGCGGATAACCACTACATAATATAGAGCTGAGTGGGTACACCTGATAAAGCTTTTGAATCGTAATATGTTGTGGTTCATGGCCTATAATTTAAATCCTAGAATTGGCCGGAGTAGAGTTTCTCTCTCTCTCTCTCTCTCTCTCTCTCTCTCTCTCTTTTAATGATGTAAAACTCATGTCATACAAAGGTTTTACCACCTTTGTTATGAGTTTCACCAACAACACACCAACTGAGGGATCATCCTCTGCATCCCTCACGTCACCTGACACTCAGGCACAAATATCCATCAATTATAGTGTGATAAGTTAAGGACATTACATTCACATCAGGTGATATGGTATCAGTGTGGGTAATTTTATAAGGTGTTAGTGGAGCCATATGAAAGTACAAAGACCATGATGATACTGACATTACATACTGTTCCCCGAAAAAGCGGGAATCGAACCCGCGACTATAAAACCCCCAGTTCAACGATCTACCCAGCGTACCGCCATCGCCAGCCCAGGAAGTACCGTCTGTGGACTTGTTACACTGGTGTCCCGTTCAATCTTTTTTTTTTTTTTAATGCGAGGAAGAAGGAACCAAAGGCCATGAGCCCACAGTAACAGTTCCCTCCAAGAGAAAAACAAAATACAATAGAGAGCCAAATTCAAGATCCGATCATTTTGAGATGCCTAGACACACTGCGTTTGAAAGACTGGAGATCATAGGCAGCAGGAAATACAGACAGAGGGAGACAGTTCCAGAGTTGACCTGTTGCATAAATGAAAGACTGGGAGTAACGGTTAACTCTTGCATCAGAGAGTTGGACAGAAAAATTATTAGAGTTTGCTGCCAAACGGGTGCTACGCGCCCATCGTAGAGGTGGAGGAATGCAAGCAGACAGTTCAGAGGAGCAGTGACCATTAAAAAGTAGCGATAGAAAAGAGATAAAGATGCAACAGTGCGGTGAAGAGACAGAGGTTGAAAGGAGTCAGTAAGAGGAGGAGAGTTAATGAGATGAAAAGCCTTTGACTCCACCCTATTGAGAAGAGCTGTATGTGGGGAGCCTCCCCATACATGAGAGTTGTACTCCACACAGGGGTGGATAAAACCCCTGTATAGAGTCAACAATTGTGCAGGGGTAAAGAAAGAGCGGAGTCGGCTTAGCACACCCAATCTCTTGGAAGCAGATTTTACAAGAGATGTAATATGATCTTTCCAAGATAAGTCCCGAGTAAATGAAACCCCAAGCATGTTCAAGGATGATGCAGGATTAAGCTGAATATTATTAAACATTAGTGGGTATACCTGTGGAAGATTTTGTTGGGTTGATAGGTGTAAGAACTGAGTCTTACATCCCTTGTTTGTTGAAGTAACTGTTGAGATGGGCGTTGCGGGAACCAAATGGAAAGGTGAAGGGTGGAGTCATCAGCGTATGAGTGGATAGGGTTAGATGTACAGCTTAGAAGATCATTGATGAATAAAAGGAAGAGAGTTGGTGATAGGACAGAGCCCTGAGGAACATCACTGTTGATAGATCTAGGAGAAGAGCGATGACCGTCTACAACAGCGGCTAAAGAACGACCAGAAAGGAAGCTAGCGATAAAGGCACAGATAGAAGGATAGAAGCCGTAGGAGGGCAGTTTGGAAATTATAGAAGCCGTAGGAGGGCAGTTTGGAAATTAAAGATTTATGCCAGACTCGATCGAAAGCCTTTGAGATGTCAAGTGCAATGGCAAAGCTTTCGCCAAAGTCCCGAAAGGAGGATGACCAGGAGTCTGAAAGGTAGGTGAGATGATCGCCAGTGGACCGTCCCTGACGGAACCCGTACTGACGATCGGAAAGAAGGTTGTGATAGGAATGATGCCTTAAAATTTTTGTATTGAGAATTGACTCGAAAACTTTTGAAATACAGGACGTTAAAGCAATTGGACGATAGTTGGAGGGTTGGGAGTGGTCACCCTTCTTTGAGACTGGCTGAATGAGAGCAAACTTCCAGCAAGAAGGAAAGGTACAAGTTGACAAATAAAGGCGAAAGAGTTTGCCTAGGCAGGGTGTAAGCACAGAAGCACAGTTCTTGAGAACAACAAAAGGGACCCCATCAGGCCCATATGCCTTGTTAGTACTGAGGCCAGTGATGGCAGAAAATACACCAGCTGAAGAAATTTTAATGTCAACCATGAGGAAGTCCGAGGGGGGAAGTGATAGAGGAACAGCACCGGAATCATCTAAGGTGGAATTGGAGGAGAAAGTCTGTGCGAAGCGATCTGCTTTATCAGTAGAAGAAATAGCTACAGAACCATCAGAGTAGAAAAGAGGAGGGAAGGATGATGAGGTAAAGTTGTTAGAAAGATTTTTGGCAAGGTGCCAGAAGGAGCGGGAAGAATTCGAGTTGGAGAGTTGAGAGCATTTAGTATGGATGAAATTAGTTTTACCAGAGCGAAGAACAGACTTAGCACGATTCCGGGCAGAAACGTAAAGATGATGTGATTCAGGGGTGGGTTGGCTCTGGTACCTTTTGTAGGCCCTCTCCTTGTTGCAGACAGCATTAGAACAAGCGTGATTAAACCAAGGCTTTCTTGCGTTAGTCAAAAGATATAAGAAAGGAATGTATGCTTCCATGCCCGAGAGAATAACCTCCGTAATGCGCAAGGCACAATCAGATGGCTCACGGCCATGGAAGCAATAATCATTCCAGGGAAAATCAAAGAAGTACTGCCTGAGGGCCTCCCAGTCCGCAGCTCCAAAATGCCACAGACGACGTTTCCCCGGAGGGTCCACAGGTCGTACCGGAGTGATAGGACAGGTTAAGGTGATAAGGTTGTGATCGGAGGAGCCCAACGGAGAGAAAAGATTAACAGAGTAAGCAGAAGGATTAGTTGTGAGGAAGAGGTAAAGTATGTTGGAGCTCTCTCCAAGGCGGTCAGGGATACGGGTAGGGAGCTGTACAAGCTGCTCTAGGTCATTAAGGATAGAAAAGACGTAGGTTTGTTCACCAGGTGGACACGAGGTTTACGATTGCATCCTAGGTGACGTGGAGGATTAAGTATTTTCTTTCTTCTTAGCAGTTTATTTTGGACATAACACATAAAAATCCTCTCGACTGTTACTGATGCAAATCAGGTCGATAGTAAAAAGATAAAACGAGCACACAGAAGAATGTCCAGGTGTAATATGCAAAATAAATGATTAACGATGAGGTTCTAGGACGTTTCCAAAGCCAAGCAGTGTACGATATCAAAGCCAAAAATCCGATATTCGCGTCGGGTGAAGGGGAATTATCTGTACATTATCTTCCTGGCGCTCTGAATGATTCATGTTTCTGGATTACCCCAGTTATCCTTTATGTGGTTATTCTTTTGTCTTCCTTTACCTTCGTCACTAATGACCAGTTTACTTTTTTTTCCATTTTCAGCAAATAATTTTCTCCATCGGTTCGCTGCCCAAGCTGTTCATTATGTTCAGTGTCTTATATACTTCATTTGTTCTCTCACACTATTTTCCATTAATTTAATTCTCTTCCACTTCTGTTCTTCCCATATCCTCTTTTTACTTATTTTCCATTTTTTTTCTTCCAGATCCCCTCCCATCTTCCAGAAATCACAGGTCATTATTATGGAATTATCATTATACAGAATTACAACTCTTCCAGTTAATCAAAGCAAAATTAGCTCATTGCAGGAATAAATTGCTCTTCTTAATTGACGATTATTAGCTCTTGTGGTTGAGACCTGTGTGTGTGTGTGTGTAAAAATGAACCTCATATATATATATATATATATATATATATATATATATATATATATATATATATATATATATATATATATATATATATATATATATTTGCATGTACATTAGAGCGAGGATTAAATGTGTATTTCCTACTTTTTGAGGAGAGAGAGAGAGAGAGAGAGAGAGAGAGAGCAGAGACAAAAAATGTAAATTATAAACTTGCTATGCAGAAGGCAAAGTAAATACAATCCATGTGATCTATGTATAAAATGATTGAAAATATTGAAAAGAATATAAGATAAATATAGAGAGTAAAACATAATTAAGAAAGGACATGAATAAAATATTAATAAATGGAAGGAATAAAGCATTAAAAACTAAAAGCATATGTGTAATATTGAACGTCTACGGCCTGTCTAAAACTGGCATCAAATCCACTGGGTTAATCTCGGTACTGGAAAGCGTTGTCGTGAGCGGATGTAATGGTATTCGTGAAAACAAGTTCAGTTAACACTCAGACCGAGCACCTGTTTTGCTTCATTTTAATCTTCTCATCTTCGTCCTTCTGGGGAGAATTATTGAAATGGAAGGTTTAGATATAACGTTCATTTACCAGTTCATTAAAGAGGTCTCCCGTAACCAGAAAAATGTCGTCTGGAAGCAGAAAATACAAAGTGAATAATCCGACTCCCAAACTAAAGGGGTTAATACCTCCAGTTCCCGAACTTACTTCATCTTTTATTCTCCCTACCAGCAGACGAATTTATTTAGCTCAGGTGAAAGGGGATGAAGACGGTTTGCATGGCATCTTAGTCTTAATTAAGCAACACCCAGACGATTTTACTAAGGTCAAAAATTATGTATAGTCGTCAAGGAACTGATTAAGGCAGCTCCTAATTACTGAAGTTCTACGTCATCCCTAAGCTCTCCCTCTCTCTCTCTCTCTCTCTATATATATATATATATATTGTTACGGTAGCGCCGGCCCGGGGCTATTACAAAAAGACAAGTCAGCCTTAGATGATCGGCCTCCACTGCGTTGCAAAAATAACGCAGACCCCGGCACTGACACTCCGCAAACTAGAGAAAAAACTGCGCAACGGAAGAATACTTACTTAAGAACGCAACACTCTGTACTTTGATAATAAAACGGAACAGCCTACCTATAGATCTAGCCTACTATCGTCACTACCGGAAGTAATACCGCCCGAGACAGTATACAGGAACACCTCCCACTTACTTCCGGTGGTGACGACTTCTACTTAACCCGTGTCCAAGGGGGAACGCAGTTAATGGCTCACGATAGTTCTCACTAGCCTTGTGCAACGAGATGGGATTAAACAGTGTAGGGGTTAGGGGTGTGTGTGTATGTACGTGTGTTGGGGGAACGTTAATTAAGGCAGCGAGAAACTACGGTGAGCCAGACTGGCCCTCCAAAGACAACAAGGTCACAAAAACAAACAAAATAACCACTTCCCTCAGTCAGCAACAAAAGAATAAAAATAAACTTAAATGAAAACGCCAGCTCGGCATAAAAATGACTGGGGAGAGAGAGAGTGTGCACACACGCACGATACGGAAGCTAGCTGGGAAGAGACTGCCTCTGATCAAGGCTCGCGCACGGCCAAGCGCGAACGCATAATCAAATTAATTAATAAGAACTTATATTCGTGCCCCTCTCTCTCTCTCTACAATAAACTGGTACTTCTAATGCAAGCAAAACATCATTAAATATACTGGTAGCTCACACAAGACAATCAAAATAATCAAATGCATTCTCAGCATGGTATTAAATAAAATTGCCCTCAGTGGCAGGAACGAAAGAAACAAAAGAACTTGTAACACTCGCTAATGTAAACTCCGCGAATGACACGGATACATACTGCATAATCCCCCTAGCCCAGCTGTAACGGCTGCATCCGTGGGAACGGAAAGGCGGACAACGTAACACGCCCTTCCCCAAGGGAAAATTTTGAGCCCTGGATCAAAATTTTCGAATCAAGACCCTGACCCCTCCCTGGATAAACAATCAGCAATTACGTTATCAGTCCCCTTAATATGCCTAACTTCTAAATTGTACTCTTGCAAAAGCAAACTCCAGCGGGTCAAACGCTGGTTCTTAAATTTAAACTTGTTCAAAAACTGCAGGGGATGATGGTCTGAATAAATCTTGATCACAGGGCCAAAAGGGGGCAGGTAGACAGCAAAGTGTTGCAGGGCCAGGATAATCGCTAATAACTCCTGCTCTATGACGGAATAGTTCTTCTGGGCTCTATTAAACTTCTTTGAGAAGTATGATATGGGATGTTCAACCTGGCCCTCATCTGGCTGCATCAACACTGCTCCTACCCCTACTCGGCTAGCATCAACTGCCAGCACAAAAGGTTTGTCAAAATCTGGTGCACGCAATATAGGGTGGTGGCACAGCAGAGACTTAACCGTAATAAAAGCTTGCTCACACTCGGCTGTCCACTGCCACTTCTTATCCTTGCGCAATAAGTCAGTAAGAGGGGCAAGCACTGTGGAGTAATTCCCAATGAATCTTCGGTAATAGCCGATCATGCCCAAAAATCGCTGGAGGGCACGGCGACACTGGGGTGCTGCAAAGTTGGAAATGGCATCCACCTTAGCCCGAGGTGGAGCCACTTGCCCGTGTCCCACAACAAATCCAAGGTACTGGACCTTAGCAAGTACGAACTCGCACTTGTCTAAGTTGACTACTAAGCCAGCTTCCTCCAACCGCTTAATGAGCATTTCCACATGATCAAGGTGCTCCTCCCACTTGGTGTCATACACAATGACATCATCGATGTAAACGACACAATTGGGTATGCCATCCACCACTTTATCCATAAGCCTCTGGAAAGTGGCTGGAGCATTCATCAATCCATAAGGCATCACCTGGCACTGATATACTGCACCACTGACAACAAAGCTAGCCACTTGTTTAGCCCGTTCCGTCAGTGGGACCTGCCAGTATCCTTTTACTAAGTCAAGTTTGGTGATATAAGTGGCATTTCCCACCTTGTCCACGGAGTCATCGACCCGAGGCAAGGGATAAGCATCGGTCTTAGACAGTGAGTTAACCTTCCGGAAGTCCACACACAACCTAACCTTCCCATCTGGCTTCGGCTGCAAGGTAACTGGTGAACTCCACTCACTGAAACTCCTCTTGATCAATCCATGGTCCAACATATACTTGATCTCATTATCGAGAGCTTTCTGTCTGATAGGGTTGATGCGGTAGGGAGCTAATTTTACAGGCTTACTATCCCCAACGTCAATGTCATGAGTAGCCCAAGTTGTCAATCCCAGTGAATCTCCAAAAACTTTTGGACGTTTCCATAATCTGTTGCACAGCTCTTCTCGCTTTACTGGATCAAGGTGTCGCAATTTCTCCACCAGAGCTGCATAACCATTGCCCTCCCATAGGTCAGCCGGTAACATCTCACCACGACTAAGCACTTCCTCCTCCTCCAACTCACTACCAACCACCAAAACTACAGGAGCGCTCTTATCCCTGGTTCCCTCAACGTCCACTCCAAAGTCACCTTCCAGGGACTGTGGCTGTAACCCTGGTCCACTACTCACATCACCGGCGCCAACAGCTCCCTCCACAGCACGTTCCCTTGATGCCACGTCCTCCCTTCCCCGTCCTTCACATCCCAGGTGAGAGACATCAGCAGTCATCCCACAATGAGAATCAACTGGGCGGTAGTATGGCTTCAACATATTAATGTGGCACAACTGAGTACTCTTCCGCCTATCTGGGGTAACAATTAGATAGTCAAGTTCCCCAACTCTCTTCTTCACAATATAAGGACCACTGAATCTAGCCGCCAGAGGTTTTCCTTGCATGGGCAGCAGTGCCAAAACTTCATCTCCTTGCTTAAACTCACGACTTCTGACCTTCTTATCGTAATGAGCCTTCATTTTCGCTTGAGCCCCGATTAGATTGTCACGGGCAAGCTCTAAAGCGCAATGCAGTCTCTCCCGAGTGCTGCAGACATAGTCAAGCAGGGATTCCTGGTTGCCAGATTTGTTGTTACTCCAGGCCTCTCGCACCACATCCAAGGGACCACGAACTCTGTGCCCAAACACTAACTCATTGGGTGAAAACCCTAACGACTCAGTTGGTACCTCTCTCACTGCAAACATAACAAAGGGTACCGCTAAGTCCCAATCCTTTCCACTATCATAGCAGAAGGTGCGCAGCATTGTCTTTAAGGTCTGATGATGCCTCTCCAGGGCACCTTGTGACTGCGGATGGTAGGCACTGGACAAAATGTGTTTGATGCCCAACTCTGTCATTGTCTGCTTAAACAAATTAGATGTAAAATTCACTCCACGGTCTGACTGCAACTCCTTGGGCAGGCCAAAATGAGTAAAGAACAGGATAAGTTGCTTGACTACTGACTTCGCCTGCATGCTTCTGATTGGTATAGCCTCTGGGTATCGCGTGGTAACATCCATTATGGTTAACAAATACTTGTTTCCAGCAGAAGTAGGAGGTAAAGGGCCCACGATATCAATGATTACCCGGGTAAACGGAGGTTCAACTGCAGGAATGGGAATCAAAGGGGCCACAGGAAGAACTTGATTAGGCTTGCCCACTATCTGACACGTGTGACAGCTCTTGATGTACGCAGCAACTTGTCCCGGCATACTTGGCCACCAAAAATTATATCTTAAGCGCTGCACTGTCTTTCTGTTTCCCAAGTGACCCGCTAAAGGTCCCTCATGTGCTAACTGTATTAACGGCACCCTATACTGCACAGGAACCACCACCTGCACTAACTCACCCACTCCTCCATCCACCGTGGCGCCAGTGGGCGTCCATCGGCGATGTAAAACATTGTCTTTAATCAGGAACTCCTCCTTACCACACTCCATACTTCTTTCTTCCCCTACTCGAGCAAACAAGGGCTTTAATGTTACATCCTCCTGTTGCTTCACCCTCAATTCTGCTGGCCTAACACCTGCCAGCTCTACTGAGGACTGAGATAAGAGACTGGTCGGGGCACTGGATTGCGAAGGGCGATCAATCTCAGCGCCACCTCTAGTACACTCGACAGGGGGAGGAATGTCAGACTCCACACTATCATCATCACCTCTACCCTCAACAGTGACACTCTGTTCCTCAGGCGCGTTTGACGGTGGTCCTGCATCCCCGCAGTCGACCCCAGCATCCTGAAATTCTCCTAATTCAGTCGATGGGCTGGGTTCAGTCTCCACACAGACACACTCAACACCACCTCTAGTGTCCTGAGTGGGAAGTGGGGCGGCGCCCATGCACGCATTCCCACTCTCCTTACCCACTACAGCAACACTCTGCTCTCTAGGTTCCTCCATTGGTGGCCCTGCCTCATCACAGTCGACCCCAAGAACCTGTGACTTCACCAGTTCTTCCTCCCGGGCTGCAACCTGTGCCATAGATCGTGTAATTGCACAGACCGGGAACATGGCTTCCACTTCTGCATCAACTTCAATACCAATTTCTGGGGCGTCAAAACACTTCTCTGCCACAACATCTGGTGGGGGAAGAGATGGAAATACTTTCTCCCCAGCCAGGTCGTTCCCCAGCAGAAAATCAATCCCCTCTACTGGCATTACATCAGCAACAGCTACTTGAGCTGCAGCCTGAACAATGGGGCAATCGAGTTCCACATGAACATAATCATAGTATTCATCTGAGTTCATGCCTCTACACAGCACATACTTCCCTGAGTTTACAGGCCCTCCAGTCACGTTTCTGCACACAGACTGTTGTGCACAGGTATCACGAGCCACAGTAACTGGATAACTGATCCCATGAATTTTCACTGTGCCGTGACATATAAAAGGTTTACACCAGTCTAGGGACGATTTCTGAGGCAGTTCATCCGGAGGTGGCGTAGCATGTTGGGTAACCTTTTCAGCCTGAGCTGGCAGCGAGCACAGCCGGCTGCACTCCAGCTTTCCACAGACTTCTCCCTCACCGTTACCACTCTCCCAACTCCTCTCGTTCACCTGACTCGAACCTATAACTAGTGCCACTGGTTTGGCATTTTGGGAGGCCTTCCACTTAGGACAGTTAGGCTTGATGTGCCCACTCTGCAAAAGTAAACTAGCTTCGAACTGGATACAGGGCTCTTTCTCCCTGAATTCCTTTTCTCCTCTGAACTTCCCTTGGACTGATTCACGGGAGATTTATCCCAGGCAGGGCCACTCACAGTCCTCTCCCTGGAATACTGAAAATTAGCGTACTTGACCCCCATACTCCGCAAGGCAAACACCCGGTCATCAGCCCACGTCGCTGCTTCCTTCACGGTCTTGAATCTCTTCTCCCTAATTTTAACACCAATTTCTTTGTCAGCCATGTTGGTAAAATGTTCCATCAAAAGCAGTTCACGCACCTCGTTATACGAAGTGGCGCTCTCACTCAGCAACCACTCGTCTAACCTCTCCTCCAGATACCTGGCGTAGGCCATATAGGTGTCAGCAGGCCTTTTCCGAGCACCACGGAACAACAACCGATAAGCCTCTGGTCTAAGTTCATATGCCTTCAGGATGACTGTTTTAAATTCATCATAATCATCTACATCCTCAGGGCTCAACCTATTATACACTTCCAAGGCTTTTCCCTTCAGCACATTAGATACCAAGCACACCCAGCGCTGCCTGGGCCACTCAAACTCCCTAGCCTTCTTCTCAAACCTGACAAACCATTCTGTCACCTTCAACTCATCAAATGCTGGCACTAATTTTAGACTCCTTGAGAACCAACTCTCCCTATCCTCTGCACGGCCTGAGGTTTGGGTATCTGAAGTTGGTCTATTAGCAGTCACCTCCAAGCGAGTCTTCTCCAGCTCAAATCGCATTTTTTCACGCTGCAACTCCATCTCCTCTCTTGCACGCTGCATCTGCATCTCCCTCTCTTCTTTTGCACGCTGCATCTCCATCTTTTTTAACTCCAACTGCAACTGAGCCTCCGGTGACAAGACTCCAGGGTATATGGGAGTGGAATGAACAGCTCCAGGGAAAGCACCAGACATACCCGGGGGAACTGCTCTAAACTGGCTCGGCGGCATCATAGATGGTAATAGTGGGGTAGCGAAACGAGGCAACTCAGCACCATAGTCAAACTCAGGGCTCACACGGGGAGTACCTTTGCATGTGCCTCTCGTTGTTCCATATTTTCCATATCCACAGGTGACTCAGCACGTACGCGATCTGGTGTAGACACGCGTGACTCCATGGCGACAAATCAATGGCAGTACTCAATAATGAAATACTAATGCTGACTGAGAAACTACAAACACATCAACTTCACCTCAAAGCACAGAGAACGCCAAGGTAACGATATCCTAGCAAGAAAGGCACTGTTAGGATATCCTGATGCGAGGTCGCCACTGTTGCGGTCGCGCCGGCCCGGGGCTATTACAAAAAGACAACAAGTCAGCCTTAGATGATCGGCCTCCACTGCGTTGCAAAAATAACGCAGACCCCGGCACTGACACTCCGCAAACTAGAGAAAAACTGCGCAACGGAAAAGTACTTACTTAAGAACGCAACACTCTATACTTTGATAATAAAACGGAACAGCCTACCTATAGATCTAGCCTACTATCGTCACTACCGGAAGTAATACCGCCCGAGACAGTATACAGGAACACCTCCCACTTACTTCCGGTGGTGACGACTTCTACTTAACCCGTGTCCAAGGGGGAATGCAGTTAATGGCTCACGATAGTTCTCACTAGCCTTGTGCAAAGAGATGAGATTAAACAGTGTAGGGGTTAGGGGTGTGTGTGTATGTACGTGTGTTGGGGGAACGTTAATTAAGGCAGCGAGAAACTACGGTGAGCCAGACTGGCCCTCCAAAGACAACAAGGTCACAAAAACAAACAAAATAACCACTTCCCTCAGTCAGCAACAAAAGAATAAAAATAAACTTAAATGAAAACGCCAGCTCGGCATAAAAATGACTGG
Organism: Coenobita brevimanus; assembly: GCF_032717465.1. Lineage (NCBI taxonomy): Eukaryota > Metazoa > Arthropoda > Malacostraca > Decapoda > Coenobitidae > Coenobita > Coenobita brevimanus. The sequence continues at coordinate 18,059,075 of NC_137062.1, read as the reverse complement.
GGAGAGAGAGAGTGTGCACACACGCACGATACGGAAGCTAGCTGGGAAGAGACCAGTGGTTCCACTCTGGCAAAAATATATCTTTCAAGGGTTGGGTAAAAATCTTTCAAGATTGATAAAAAACTTTCAAGGTTGAGCAAATTAGTAGTAATAATAAATATTTCGACCTTAAACAGGAACTTTTTCACACATTAGAGCAATATAATATTAATTACACATAATGCTCTACAGAAAACCAAAGAAAACGAGCTTTCAAGGGGTAACACTAACTGATACTACCTTTCTCACTTCCAATATCTTGATTATTTTAAAGTAAATAAGACTATATTTTAAATTAATATTGCAGGAATCTTAACTATTAAGCAAAGGTTACATTAAAACACTTGTAAAAGTAAAAAAACTTATAATGTGAATTTTCATGAATCAAAGAAATGGAAATAATTATATTTGTTGCACAAACAATAGAAATTAAACACTGCACTTCAATAAACTAAGACTTAAAGATAATGTTTCCTTTATAATGTGAATAGGAAATTGATATTAATATAATAGTAGCAATTAGCCCTTGCATAACAGCTGATCACTGAAGGAATGTCTGCATCACTGAATGATCACTGAAGGAATGTCTGCATCACTGAATGATCACTGAAGGAATGTCTGCATCACTGAATGACCATCTTCACTGTCTGCTTCTACTGGATGTAATGACAGACTCCTTTCCTGCCTCAACTTCTGGAGGTACTCAGTGCTTCTTTGGTGACATCTGCCATGCTTTACATCCTCTATGATGTCATTTGGTGGTTCCCATGTAGAACACTTGGCGTTTTGCCGCGAAATAGCTTGTTTTGCTAGTAATCTGTTAGCCAATGTTCTAGTTTTAAGTCTATTGGTTTGTTTTGTCTTAAGTTCATTTGTGAAAACACTCTCTCAACACAGGCTGAGGAGTGTGGCAGTGCAAGTAGCCCACACATAAGGTGTGACAATATCCCAAACTTAGGAAGTATCCCAAACTTAGGAAGTAGTGAATGCAATAATAACATTGTTTGGAATAAAAAGACGAACTTTGGAGAGGAAATTCACTGTGTAGCGTGGGGGTGGCTCAAACTGTAAGCAACTTATAGAGATCACTTAGTCTGTCACACTCACAGAGTGCCGTACAATAGAAAATGGGAAAGGGGAAACTAAATTAAAAATACATTATGTGCGTGGGGGTTGTTTCCATCATTGTTCCTGTCAGAATATATGAAAAAATAAGCAAAATACATGAAACAAGATTTTTTTTTCAAGAATTTTGACTTTTTGCAATTTATATTTCAAGCTTTCAAGACGAGGGTCAATATTTCAAGATCTTGAGAAAAATTTCAAGCAGTGGAAACACTGGAAGAGACTGCCTCTGATCAAGGCTCGCGCACGGCCAAGCGCGAACGCATAATCAAATTAATTAATAAGAACTTATATTCGTGCCCCTCTCTCTCTCTACAATAAACTGGTACTTCTAATGCAAGCAAAACATCATTAAATATACTGGTAGCTCACACAAGACAATCAAAATAATCAAATGCATTCTCAGCATGGTATTAAATAAAATTGCCCTCAGTGGCAGGAACGAAAGAAACAAAAGAACTTGTAACACTCGCTAATGTAAACTCCGCGAATGACACGGATACATACTGCATAATCCCCTAGCCCAGCTGTAACGGCTGCATCCGTGGGAACGGAAAGGCGGACAACGTAACAATATATATATATATATATATATATATATATATATATATATATATATATATATATATATATATATATATATATATATATAAATGCCGTTATTACTTCCTTCAGTTTAAAATTTCCATATCGAACGCTGAATCGTAAAAACAAGTGTGGGGGGGGGGTGCTAGCCAGGAGGAGGCGTTATGACAAGAATATAAAGCCTTTTATTGCCTTTAGCTGCCAGAAAGTGCGTGAAAAACTTCAAAAGGGAAAGTCTGGGCTAAGTTATGGAAAAAACAGTGAAGTAGGTGATGTTCAACCTTTCAGTGCGGTAACGTCAAGAATTATCTTGTGGCTGTTGCCATCTGACGCAGCACAAGTGCAGCTAGATCACAAGTGCTCATTTATGGTAGCTACGATTTTGGTGTTGATGCTTAAGTGCTACCGTACTGATGTGGCTAATGAGACAGACAGACACAGATGGGGGGGGATACAGTTATGCTAGCGCTCACAACATTCCATTTGTTTTGGCACTGTCCACATCTTTGCTCTTTCCTCCACTGACTCACTAAACTCCATAACACTGGCTTGGAAAAGGTGTTTGCAGCTGGAATCCCTGGCAACATGGGAGGAACAATTGTTGTTATTGTTTTGTTGTGCATATACACGAAGCCTGTGGACTGCAGGCTGAACTTGTCCTCCTTCAGTCCAACATCGTCCTTTTTGAGAATCTGGAGGGAATAAAGGGACGTTTGTACAGCCGGACTGTGGTCATGGACGCTTTCACGTGAAGGTGTTTCTCTCCAGCACCGGTAGAACCAAAACATCCACATATTCCCTGCGTGCGGTAAGAACGTTGCCAAGCATAACATTATAAAGCAATGAAAGATACTGAAAACGTCAAGGTTTAATTGCCATTCTTTCCGAGAGCCAGTCACACAGTGACAGAAATGCAGGGTAGGCGTCTGCTCTGTTCACCTTAACCTGGCAAGATTTTCGTAATTTTACAGCTTAATTCATGTAATTCAGTGGCAGAAAAGGGCAATGTTTCGACTCTGCTTCTCATTCATAACACGTTATTGTAACTAGCGCCGTTGTCTACTACTAACGGATTGTTACAACTCAGTATTTAAGACAGCGATTTGGGAGTTTAAGCTAAGTTAAAAAATTCGTACCGGCATATATGTAAGCTTCAGTAAACAATATATAAAAGGTAACTTTGGCCTAACCACCTGTCCGTGACTGCCGTTGCTTTTAAAGAACTAGATAATGAAACGTCATAAGCTAACAGACCATAAAATGCCTCTAGATTATACATTCTTCATCATGACTTGTCCTTAATTCGTCATTCATTGTCTTGAGTATTGGGGTATAAGAAATGAAAATCCGAGGAAAAAAGTGCTAGTCAAGAAAAGTGCTAACATAACACATATGGCCTTATCAAGAACATGGCTGCAAAAGGAATAATCTATGCAAAGTTAAGGTGAATGAACTAAAGTAAAAAAAAAAAAGAATCGTTGGGCCGACACATTCAAGAACTCTGTGTGACGTAATACCAACGAAAAATATAAATATCTTCGCTACCAGGAAAAGGCACTGTGGGTTTCGTAGCACATTGTTTTCCATATTACTCCTTAGCATTCCTTCGTCAGTCATTTGTACGTTCATGTATCGACTGTGTTCCCATTAATAACTTACAGGAGGTGAAATGTGCAAAGTAGCTTGCTGATGATAAGGTGTTATTGAATCTTCAAAACCATCTTAAGTGCCCTACGTTCTTCTGTTGGTTATGTCCTTGCATATCCTTTACCCTTCCGTCTTCTTTACTGTCTCCTTTATTCTCATCTCTCTCTCTCTCTCCTCCTGTTTCAGTTCCCTATCTTCTCCCTGTTACACTCCTTTTTCTTCTTTGTTTTCGTTCTTTCTTCCATCCTTTAGTTAAATTATCTTTTCTGCAGTTCGTTTGAAACCCCTCCTTCCCTGTCTCCTTCTGGTATGGATAAAGATACGAGTATATTCTTTGGTTTTTCCCTCTCTTCCCCCTTCATCCCATTATCCACTCCTACGTGCTGTCCCCTTTCATATCCATATCTTCGTTCTTTCTCCTTTCCCTTTATTTTTTTTTCCTTGCACCATCTTAGTCCTTCCCCTTTATTACTGTCTCCCTCACTCTCTCCTTCCTCTTTTCTTCTGTATCTTATTCTCTTCTCCTTGTGCTACTCTTCTCCCCAGTATTATCTTGTTTTCTGCCCCTCCTCACTCCTTACTAACTGCCTACTACTTGCATCTTATTCATACTTTCCCTCTTCCTTCTCTTCCTTTCCTCATCTTTAGTTCCTTCTTCCTTCCTCCTCTCATCTTCCATTCACTCTCGCTTCCTTCCTTCATCTTTTCACCTTCCATCCTTTTACTGTCTTCTTCCCCTCTGTGGAGGAACATTTTCCTTTCTCTCCGTCTCCTTTTCTTTCATCTCCTTATCTTCCCTCCTTCTCTCTTCCATTAGTTGTCCCTTCCTGCATCTTACCGCCTCCTCCTGTTATGGAGTGATATTTTCTTCCTCTCTCTTTCACTTTATCTCCTTTCCTTCCCTCCTTTTTCCAAGCAACAGTATGTCATCCTTCTCACCCTTCCTTCATATTCCTCTCCAATATTGTCTCCTTTTAATTTATGGAGAGTCACTGTCCTTCTTTTCTTCCTTCCCTACTCCTGCATATCCTTCCTATTTTCTTTCCTTCCTCTCTTTCTTTAATGTTTTTTTTCTTTATAGAAAACTTTATCTTTCCTTTCTCTCTCCTCCCTTCCCTAGGGGGAAGCAGCCAAGGTATATAGATAGATAGATTCTCTCTCCACTTATCCTTCATCTCAGTGTTATCTATTTCTTTGTTTTCTTCCTTTTTATCTACTCATGTTGTTTTCTTGTTTTTCCCTCTCTCCTCTTCTTAACCATCATTTTCTCTTGTGAGGGGAAGAACACTCAAAGCATACTTCACAATACACCTGTGACGTTATGCTAAAGATAATGGCTCTTCAGTTGTTTACAAACGCCTTTATTTATATATAAAAAAGTGGGGAACGTTTTACTTCAACAGCTGTAAACATATGTAACAAAAATGGTGCCAGGCACAACAAACCTCGCCCGACAGCAGTTGTTATATACTGTTAGATACTGAAAATGTACTGCCGTTTAGTGTCAATACGGTACACTATTAAAGTCTTAGGTATGGCGTAAATGTTTTCAAGTTACGCCCTCTGAAAATCCGTGATCATCCGTTTGACCTTTCAAGGTCACTCACGGTCAAAGGTCTTGGTGTCAATTGAAGGCCATATTACGAATTCCTGTATGTTTATGATGGTAAATATCTCTATCTTCAACAAGTTTCAAGTTATAGCCCTCTGAAAATCCGTGATCTTCATTTTGACCTTTTGAGGTCACTCGATTACCTCCAGTTTTTAATCACTCTCTTTTAGGACGAGTGCCCACATGCCCTGAAAGTTTCATGTAATTTTATTCAGCAGCTTTACGGTAATGTTGCTAACAAACAAACAAACTCGACCAAAAACAATACCTCGCCGTACTCCATCTGGGCGAGGTACCAATGCTTTTCCCTTCTGGAGCAATGATTATGTACACTGCTAATCCTCAAAAGTATTTCGGATTGGCTTCCGCTCCTCTCATAAACCTGTTGTATCTTAAAAAACAGCTTTCAGATGCAGTATATTAGTTTTCTACATTGCATGAAAAAAATAACCACAGAATAACTTCGTTGTCTGCCTAATCCAGACTATGTTACCTTCCCTTGGAGGTCAAGAAAGTTCATGATATGTTCCCAGTCACCTTTTCCTACGAAATTTCTTTGTCAGTTTTGTGCCGCATGGCTGTCCTCCTCACATTGTCCTGCCGGGTTTGGCTGGAGTGACAAGTGGGTGGTGAGAGCCAACCTTGATTTGCTCTACATGTCTTTAGCTTACATACCACAGATTTAACACGCCTCATTACAAACGGTCTTGGGAGGGCCAGTTGGCGTGGTGCTGTTAGCTAACCTTTGTAGTCCTTTGCAATCATTTGTACCCGTGTTTTCTGTTAATTCCTGTCTATCTCTCTCCTTTTGTCGTAGGTTAGATCCTTTCTTTTTCTGTCTGCTTCCTTTTCTTTACTGTTTTTTTTTCCCTTGCGTAGAGACATTATTCTTTTTGTTACCATTCCGTTTCTTCTCCATCTCCTTATTTTGTTTCTTTTTTCCTCGTTTTTGAAATATTTGTTCTTATTTATGTTCCCTCCTTTGCTGTCTACATACTTTCAGTAACGAATCACTATCATTTCCTTTCCTCATTTTTACTCCTTCATATTCTTTATCGTCTGTCTTCTTCCCTTCCTTCCCTGATTTTTCAAATTCAGTATATGATCTGCTGTCATCTTTTCATCTTTTCCTTTCGTTTCAAGCTTCTGTTTTTACGGAGAGGCTTTACCCTTTCGTTACACTCTCTCCTTCGTCAACACCTTCTTATCACGTTCTTTCTTTCCTCCTCCCTCTTTTCTGTGTCTATTCCATCTTTCTTTCTTTCTCCCAGTCTCTACTATCTTCTTTGTTTGTGTAGAGAGACTTCTCTTTTCTTCCTCTACTTCCATTTCTACTTCCTCTCATCATTGGTCTTCTTTCTCCCATTCTCCTTCGTTGTTTACCTCCTTCTTGTATATTCCTTTCTTTCTCTTAATAACTCAACCCTTCCCTTGTGTTTAGACATTTTCTTCCCGACTGCTGATCTTACTCTTTCTTTTCTTTCTTCATTTTTCATATCTATCTCCTTTTTACCCTTCCCTCCCATCTATCTGTTGGAATAGGGGTTCTCCTCCCACTCCCACTCTCTTTCACCTTCAGCCCCTTATCCCCTTCGTACATCTGTCTCCCACTTTTGAGTCTCTCTCTCTCTCTCTCTCTCTCTCTCTCTCCAAATTTCTTTGATCATATGATTTTACGGCCTATCTTTCTTTTACACTCTCCTTTTTGCACACCTATTCACACATGAGAGAGAGAGAGAGAGAGAGACAGACAGACAGACAGACAGAGACAGAGACAGAGACAGAGATACAGAGAGAGAGAGACAGAGAGAGAGAGAGAGAGAGAGAGAAGGAGAGAGGCCCAGGCAACAAGACACACACACACACACACACACACACACACACACACACAAATAGAAAAAATATATATGACAGTTTATAAAATGTAGGTGAAAAGGAAGCCATGAAAATTAAAAAAGGCTCCCTCAATGGCAAGCAACAAATATTTTTTTTTCTTTATGTCTCCGACTCTGGGCAAAGGCTTCAGAGCCAATATCTCGGGGGCAGTAGCCTATCCCAAGGCTCAGTAGTCCTCCTACACCTCCACATGTCACCACTTCGACGCTAACACCCACCGTCCATATTGAATACATGCTAGGGCTGTCTCATACAGGACTGGTGTATTGGTATTAGCAGGGGTAATTTTACGACATGTCGGCGGGGTCTTCTGGTAGATCAGGAAAGTCTGCTTTTTGTGAAATTCAAATCCTTAGACTGTTCCCTGCCCCAGCCGGGATTGGAACCTGGGTCCACCAGGACTGCAGGCCGTCTCCCTACCGATTCAGCCACTGCCTCCCCCAAATAAATGAAAGGAAAAGAAAAACTGAGTGGGTGAAGGGTGGGAGGCCACGCATGAGGTGATAAAATGTGTGTGTGTGTGTGTGTGTGTGTGTGTGTGTGTGTGTGTGTGTGTGAGAGAGAGAGAGAGAGAGAGAGTAGTATTCCTTAAATATTTTGAAAACCTGCTGGTATAAAAGTAATACAGTAGAATCAAAGGTGGAATGAAGACATCGAGGTCGAAGCAAAAAGCAGTATCAGCCAGACGTAATTTGACATGAGAGACGCGCTTGGCCTGTACTGAATGTAGTGGGTAGACGTGGCCATATTACTACCCAGCCCGACGGAGGCCGACGAGATATTGTTTTTGGTAGAGTCTGTTCGTTTGTTTGTTTGTTTCTATGTTTGTTAGCAACGTTACGGAAAAACGGCTGAATGAAATTAAATGAAACTTTCAGTTATGTGGGCACTGGTCCCAAAAGAAAGTGATTAAATTTTGGAGGTAATCGAGTGACCTTGAAAGGTCAAAATCAAGGTCACGGTTATTCAGAGGGCTATAACTTGAAAACTGTTGAAGATAGAGATATTTACTGTTATGAACATACTGCAGAACTCGTAATATGGGCTTTCATTTGACACCAAGACCTTTGACACTGAATGACCTTGAAAGGTCAAACTCAAGGTCATGGACATTCAAGGGGCTATGACTCGAAACTGGTTGAAGATAGAGAGATGTTTACTATTATCAGCAAATAGGAAGTCCTATATGAGTTTTTTAATTGATACCTTGACTTTTGACCGTTGGTGACCTTGAAAGGTCAAACTCAAGGTCAAGGATAGTCAGGGGGCTATCGTTGAAGATAGAGGTATTCACTTTTATCAAGATATAGGAAGTCTCATATGAGCTTTAAGTTGGCAGCAAGAGCTTTGACCTTGAGTGACCTTGAAAGGTCAAATGCAAAATCACGGATTTTCAGAAAGCGCATCTTGAACACATTTGCACCAATATCTTAGACATTAATTGTGCACTGACACTAAATGTCAGAAGTGAGTCAGCATTAACAGTATTAAAATAACTGCTGTTGGGTGAGGTTTGTTGTGCCTGGCTCCACTTGTTTTAGGTTTACTGTCATTTGGCGTCATATAAGATCATATTAAATTCATTTAATAGATTCAGTTATTATAAATACAGTAAACTCACTTCATGTCTGTTAAAGTTGTTCATAAATCTACTCTGTTAGTACAATGTTTTTCAGATGTCGGGTATGGCCTTGTGTTGTGTTAATATCTATTGAAGTATAACTAGTTGTTTGCTGATGTATATGCCTTGGGGTATACCTATTGTATGATACAGTTTTAGGAATGCACAGTGGAGCTGTGGAGAGCCTGTTATGACCAGATCAGAGCAGGTTAGGAAAACATCAGTGATAAGTCACCAGGCCGTGCCATGATCTGCTCCCACGCTCTCGCTTATAGGATATACAGATTACTCAGACCAGTAGAATAGAAGATGCCCAGGCAGCGGGACATCTCCAGTTGTAGCTGTAAACTACAATAATTTCAGAAGGCATCCTGGTGGATTTTCTCAACCTGCATCTCCTGTGTTTGTCTGCTGTCACTCAACTCCTTCCAGACATACACTTGTCTCAGAGTCCTAATCTCATGAACTGTTATATAATTGGTGACAGCAGTGGGATATGTACCTACGCCTCCGAACAGACTGGTGTTCCTTCACACCTGCTCCAGAGATACCAGTTTTCCCAAGTCACTTGGAACATGTGCAATACTTCTAGCTTTGTACATTGTCATCTGTTAGTGTTACCTGTCTGAACGTTTCTGCCAAATCACTCGAAGGTTCTGGTCTTTGCATTGCTCCAGATTATTGTTCCATATATTCAAATTCTCTGACTATTATACCCAACTTGACGACATTGTGCCACTTGTTCTCATAATTTTGAAATCTTGTGCCTATAAACATCTCTTCTATTTTCCCCTTTGTTGATGTAAATATTTCCTCTTCTCAGTTGAACATGACTGATTACCGAAATAGTACTGACTTTATGGGTATTCAGATGTCTCATTTCCCTCATCATCCTTTCTTGAGCCCTCATTTTGTGTATTCTCCTATTGCTTTCACCCTAGTAGGATTCTTGATGGTAGTGATTCTTGTTCATTGCTGTGTCAAACACATGGAAACATGACTCCACGTATTTAAGGTGGAAACTAAACTAGTTAAGTCAGAAAAAACAGTGAAATTTGCTAAAGATGGAAATGATGTGAAGAATAGGCAGCCTAATTCCGAATTTGAGGTGGTCTAGGTGGGAACATGACAGTATTTATACCCATTGCCCAGTCACCTCTGTCAGCACCTCAGGCAACCACCAACTGCACCACCATCAGTTCAACATTTGCAGTGTTGCTTTATGTGTGGACGTGAAAATACTCGAGTTGCTCCTTCCTGTGAACAATCACCACAGTTTATTAATGGGTTAATTGAACATTCTTGAAAAATCTAGAACGTTTGCTTTACATTATATAATAAGCTGGACAAGACTCACTGCATTCTGAACATACTGTGTTCCTTATTAGCAAGTTATTATGAGACTTTGCGTCTTCAAGATGACATTAAAAATCCTTAATAACCAAGTATTATGTTAATATAGTTTTATTACTTATCATTATAATGTATAAATATTTTTAATCAATCATGCAATCATCTTATATTTGCTCCGGTATATCCACTGATCTTTGTTGTTACCCAGATTATAGTTATTCACTTTTACTCTATCATATTATTAATTAACAGATGAAATTGCCATGTTTTTCGCTGTGCACATTAATTACATTTCTTTTATTCCTTGATACCGAATTTCATGTAGACTCCTCTCATTATTTCCTTAATTTACAAATTGTCTTTTACTTAGATATTTCCTTCTTAACTAGTATGTAGTCTTTTTCATTAGTATTGTGGCCACCTTTTCATATTATTATATCATCTTATTATACATTTATATTGCCAATATTATTCTAGTATTTTAATTATCTTTTAATAATCTCTGCTTCTATCACATGTTGGGAGACACTTCGTCTACCCGGGGGAAAATTGTTACATGTATATCTTTTGATGTATAATTAATTGTATGACTGATGTATTGCTGTTGTATAATAGTTTTAAGAATGCGCAGTGTAGGTGCTGAGAGCTTGTTGTGTTAGTAAAATGACAGCGAAATGTGACCAGGCAATGCTCACCCCATGGCCTGTTCCCATGCTCTCGCTCATAGGATATACAGAGCACACAGACCAGCAGCAGAGAAGACGCCCTGGCCATGGGACGATGTCAGATGTAGCTGTAAACTCCAATAAATGGAGAGGGCATCGTGGCACTTTCTAAACCTGCATCTCGTGTGTTTGTCTGCTGTCACTCAATTCCTGCTAGACACACATTTGTCCTAGAGTTCAAATCTCAAGAACTGTTATACGTGTACTAGTCAAAGGTCAAGGTCCTTGGGCAGAGACAACAGAACCAGTTTAATCTGATCTGAAACAAATTTGATGGAAGGGTAAAGTGTTATGGAAGATTAAGTTCTTCGATAACCGAGAGCACTGTGTCGAAGGTCAAGGTCACAGGGCAATCTCAAATAATTGGAAGTTAGACTAGCAGGTTAGAGCGAGTGTTGCATTTTCCTACTGCTCCTTCTTGTTTTGGTTTTGTTTCGTTCTATCTTTCTACCACCAGGCATTTTTGTGGAGCTGGTTTAATGTATTCCTCCCATTGATCGTCACAGACCCCCATCCCTTACCTTGCATTTGCACTCCTTTTATCCTCTAATTGTAGGATCTGGTCGCTTTGACGTTTTCCGGGAAATCCGTTTGTGTTATAATGAGGTTTTGAAGAGGCTTTCATGCGTTTCTTATAATGTGGAGGTAATGGACGGCCGAGAGTGGAAGATATTTTATATATACTTTTTAAATACTTTAGATGTTTAAGAGGCTCAGATGTAAGAATACGTTTTCTAGGTTCACGTGGGAGGAAGGTGAAGGCAGGATGTGCTAAGAGTGGGAAGGATGAAAACAGTACGAATTTTGGAGCATCGTTTTGGAGACCATAATTGAATTGTGACTAATATATTTTTTTTGTTTTCCACATTGTCGTTTCTTGCAAATATCCGCTTTTTGTCTAAGGTGTACAATCCCTCTCGTCAATCATTCTAAAATTATAACATACATTTACGAGTTTTTAAATAATATGTAGCAAGTGCTTACCAAATGGGTGGTGGCGTGATCGTTGATTTTGAGATGTCCAGACTGATCCCAGCTGGGGCAACAGCTTCAGAATTTGGATTTCATTAACACCCGTCAGTCTGGTGATGTGTTTACTATATTCACGGCGCGCGACTCTGTGGTTGTTATTATCGTGCTCTGGCAACCCACCATTCAAAAGTGTGTCTGATTTCGTGTATAACATGAGACGCATGTGATTCGTGTATAATATGTTCATGTAAAATAATATTCGTGAATGATATATTCGTGCATAATAATATGATTCGTGTATAATATCATACGAAATCAGACGCACTTTTGAATGGCAGGTTGCCAGGGTACGATAATCACAACCTCAGAGTCGTGCGCCGCGACTGTAGTTTAGCCTACCTTCTATGACTTCTGATAATGTAATTCAAATTTTGGAGAAATCTTGAAGCGAAATGGTAAATGAAGATTATATCCAACTTCTTCGTTTCGAAAAGTTTCAACAATGCTTGATTAAATAACCTGGGAAGAGCAGGAATAAAATGAAAAGTACTTTGCTGAATTCAAGTGGATAAAGCAGTCATCAAAATACCACTATTAGTACTGTCACAGCGGTATTCATCCAGGCAGACCGACAGTGTTTTAGTACAGAGGATCCCTCGTTAGTCCCACACTGGTGACATGGTAGGGTGTGTCTGTATCTGCCAGTGATGCATAGGAAGACGGCTGTACATAACACGACCGCTGATTACTAGACATCCAGTATTCATTACATAACTAAGCAATTGTGACATTACTCCTCTGTCTGTCTGTCTGTCTGTCTGTCTGTCTGTCTCTGTCTCTGTCTCTCTCTCTCTCTCTCTCTCTCTCTCTCTCTCTCTCTCTCTCTCCAAACCATGTTATTCTTCCAGTATTAATGTTCCCTCTTTTTCCTCTGGAAGCATATTAGACCTTAAAGACATGTAAGATTATATTTTTTTTACAGCATCCTGTTAAATATCTGTTAATCATAGCCATCACCCTCATCCTACCCTAATTCTCAGCATCGTACATTCAAATAACTGGTAGGATTTAGCAACAGGATATAGAAAAACACATAAATTACAACTATCGGTTTCATCAAAGTGTACAGTTTAGAAAGACTCAAAGCAGAGAAGGAGATAAAGAAGGTTATATTTACCACCACCATTAGGAAAGCAATATAGCATAAAGAATAAAGATGTCTTGAGAATTAGAAAAATAACCGACATCCTCGAGTTGACGTGACGAATCACCCATACAAAACCCTCCCCCTCCCCGGCACACACACACACACACACACACACACACGCCGGCTTGTATTACCAGGATGATGACGTTGGTGGGCCTCGCGAGAAATGCGGCGGCCGGTTGGATGTGCGTTAAGGAGAATGAAACAGCGGTGATGGTGTGTGCTGAGAGAGTCGCTTAGGGGTGGGTGTTGGGACAGTAAAAGATGATGGGGAAACAAACTGGATTAGAGAAAAAATAAAACAAAAGAGCTGTTTAAAAGGAAAGACAGACAGCAGGATCAAAAATAAATGGAAAATAATATTGTTCATGACAAGGGGAAAAATGAGATATCACTGTATGTAAATTGTGCCCTGACTGTAGGAGAGAGAGAGAGAGAGAGAGAGAGAGAGAGAAACATACTAAGTGATGCGGGCAAAAAGGACACAGTTTTGTACCTAAAATATAAAATTAAGGTTGATGCAGAACAAGTTAATATCTGCTGTAGTTTACCAGCATCACAATACAAAAACGTAATATTTTCTCAGATGGTACACGGAGATAAGTACTGACATTATCCCACAATACATCATAATATCCTTTGTCTTTTCGTTCACTTAATACCAAAATAATAGTATCAAAGATCAGGTTTGCCAGCGTTCCACACTACCCCTCATTACAGTCACATTTACTTCTGATGGTCTTGCACAAATCATGTTAAATGTTCTCCTCCACTCCCCGCCTGAGATATAGAAGATTCCATCTTAGCTGCAAATATACTGTAATTGTGGCTGCAGAATGTTGCCGCTCAGAACAAAACTGGTGGGCACTAGCGCTGACCCACCACCTAAGATTTTCCTCTTTCAGAGAGACCTGTAAATGGTACCTTAACTCAACAACTTCTTTAAAAGCAAACACAAGATATTTTACTTGGAACATGTACGTGTCACTTGAAAACATGATGAACATTGTACATATTCAAGGAGACGGAGGAGAAAACTAATTAACCTCACCATTTTAGGGTACCATAAATTATAGGCTTCTTAGCAAGAATTGGTTTGCATAATTTTAAAGTTTTCTGTATACTACCATCATCAGGTAATTTCAGTGTTCATCAGCTTTCATGCAGATCAACAGGTTTAGCGTCTGTGAACATACCTTAGGAAAATTATTGAGATACAGTAGTGTTCTAGGGCTGGAATAAAAAATGTTAGAAAATACTAAAGCTCCACCTCACCTATACTGTTGGGAGGCAGTGATCAGGTGGTACGGTAATGGACTAATGAGTGAAATTATGTGAGATCGATCCAGGGCTGAGGCAGGGAGCAGTCTGGAATTTCGTGCAAGACCCACTGACATGTTACAAAAAATCCCCAACCAATACAGTCAAAAATATCTTGAATGAGACAGCCCTAACATGAGAGGAAATGACTTCAAGGCACCGGCTGTGTGGATGTGAGACGTGAAAGAATCACACACACACACACACACACACACACACACACACACACACACACACACACACACACGTAAACGCAGGTGACGTCACATAAATCCCATAGTTTGACCATTATTTACCAGAGTTTGTTTATCTGTCAGTCATATAAACGTCAATTTTCCTTTCTTCAGTTGTTCTCTTGAGGCCATATCGGTACGGTTTGCATGTGTTGAGTTACAGGTTACTGAGGCAGGCAAGGTTTGGTTTGGTTATGGTGTGTGGTGGTGATGTTGAGTTACAGGTTACTGAGGCAGGCAAGGTTTGGTTTGGTTATGGTGTATGGTGGTGGTGTTGAGTTACAGGTTACTGAGGCAGGCAAGGTTTGGTTTGGTTATGGTGTGTGGTGGTGGTGTTGAGTTACAGGTTACTGAGGCAGGCAAGGTTTGGTTTGGTTATGGTGTGTGGTGGTGGTGTTGAGTCATATGTTACTGAGGCAGGCAAGGTTTGGTTTGGTTATGGTGTGTGGTGGTGGTGTTGAGTTACAGGTTACTGAGGCAGGCAAGGTTTGGTTTGGTTATGGTGTGTGGTGGTGGTGTTGAGTTACAGGTTACTGAGGCAGGCAAGGTTTGGTTTGGTTATGGTGTGTGGTGGTGGTGTTGAGTTACAGGTTACTGAGGCAGGGAAGGTTTGGTTTGGTTATACTGTGTGGTGGTGGTGTTGAGTCATATGTTACTGAGGCAGGCAAGGTTTCGCTAAGGTTTGCCGCGGTGGTGGTGATGATGATTAGTATTACTATTGCTGAACACAAAGCTAACTACGAGCAGCGTGTGATGTGATCCTCAACTCGATGAATGAGTGTGGAGCAAGAATAGTAGTGTACAGTATATTTGTAGCCACGATCATGGAAGCTTATTACCTCTCCGCCGTCTTCTTTTCACTCATTCCTCTCTACCTCTTTCTGTCGTCTCAGCCCAGGGCGAGAAATAAAATTTGTAGTGTTGTAGAGTAATAGTCTTTGCTTACCTCTCTCTCTCTCTCTCTCTCTCTCTCTCTCTCTCTCTCTCTCTCTCTGTTGTAAAGTAGATGTCTTTTACTTTTTTATGCGCCGTGGTTACTTTTTGAATATAAAATAAACATTTCCTTGAATTTCTCTCAAACCTGAGTACCCTGTGCTTTAGGTGGGTAGATAATGTATTGTGTTGAAAGATTTTTACAACATACCCACTAACAGTATGTTCTCACCAGTATAATGCAGAAGTGAACAAATGGCACATAATTTTTACTGTTCCACAACCTTAGCAAATTATGATTTCCAGTAGAGAGAAATGTACCAGAAGCATACAAGGACAACGGTGTAAATCACATCATGCCGTTTCTTTCATCGAAAACATGGCTATCCGGCCATATTAATAACTGTACAACTGAATAAGCATAGTGGAAGGAAAGTAATTAGAAACGCTGTGCTGTGTCGCTGACTTTATGGTTCCATTCTGTGATATTGTACATAACTGTGTGGATGATAGTTTGATTCTGCAATTGCCAGTAATAATTGATCTCTCCAATCCAATCTGATTCCTCCCCCCATTCCATTCCTTCAACCCCCCCCTTTTTTTTTTAATCCATCAATCCACCTCTCAAGAAACGAGTCTTCCCTCCGTCAGATAAGGGCCCACCTGCCTCTGGGCTCTTGAGGTGTGAGTGGTCTGGACGGTGGCGTCATTAGCTCTGATAGCTCAACCTGAGTTTTCCTATATTTCGGTTCCTACCACTGTCACCCTCACTACGGCAGTAATTCTTTACCGTGGAACGATTGTCACTCAGCTCAGATACTTGTGTGCACAAATTGCTTCAGTCTGTACACCCACTCCCAAATTTACATTTACACACCTATCTCTCATACAAAGCATTCCTATAATTTCTCCCAGCGTTTGCCTACTTCTTGTACAGTCGCGAGCAGCAATCGGTATCCCCCCTCTTGGTTGAAGCTATGGCCAGAGGAGAGCAGGGAACCGAACAACCTCTCCCGCCACCCGCCACCCCCCACCCCCACCCCCACCCAGCCCCGTTAAGAAAGTTGCTGGGTCGGCGTGTTAGGACCGACGTATTGTGTTCATATCTATGATTTAACATTCACGTTAATTACCAATACCGTCAATAACACACCAGGAGGTAACCTGCAATAATGTGTTAATGTGGCATTATGGAGATATCAAATTCATATAAAGGCAGATGAAAAACTTAGAAACAACCATAAATCTAAAAAATACACTGATTTTAACGTCACTAAATAATTTGCACATGTCAAGTGGATGTGTTATTCCAATAATATATGATATGTTACAGTCCGTCACCACCACCCCAACACTTCCCCAGGAGGGAAGGAGACGTTGGTGGGTATGATTTCGGGGAAAGGGAAAGAAATAGTGGAAAAGCTTGTTGGGTAGTTATTCACATATAATGATATTGTAACTACATGTAATAATATCATAATCACCTGTTAATCAGTGTCATGAAACGTGCTTACCTTGATTCACATATGTAAACCAGATAAGTTGTGGTATATCGTCCATATTTTCACGTGGCCGATAAAGAAACTAGCTACAAAGGAAAATACTGCTAATACTGATACTATCGGCACATCTGCAGTATGCTATGGCAAAGCAATATACAGTTCTCAAACGTGTTGGTTGATTCTTTCGTGTTCGTGGTTTTGTTCGTTGGCACTACAGTGGAGTGTTGGGGTGGTGGTGACGGACTGTAACATATCATATATTATTGGAATAACACATCCACTTGACATGTGCAAATTATTTAGTGACATTAAAATCAGTGTATTTTTTAGATTTATGGTTGTTTCTAATTTTTTCATCTGCCTTTATATGAATTTGATATCTCCATGCCACATTAACACATTATTGCAGGTTACCTCCTGGTGTGTTATTGACGGTATTGGTAATTAACGTGAATGTTAAATCATAGATATGAACACAATACGTCGGTCCTAACACGCCGACCCAGCAACTTTCTTAACGGGGCTGGGAGGTTTTGAGGGTTGGGGTGGGGGTGGGGTTTGGGGTGTGGGGAATGGGAGTGAAGGTGAGGGTGGGGATGGGGGGTGACGGGAGAGGTTGTTCGATTCCCTGCTCTTCTCTGGCCATGGCTTCAGCCAAGAGGGGAGATACCGATTGCTGCTCGCGACTGTACGTACACTTACTCATTATCAGACTCTCCTTCTGTCACTTTGTCATCATTATTATCTCGACCGGACGGAGTCCGACAAGGTATTGTTTTTGGTCGAGTTTGTATGCTTGTTTGTTCCTTTCTTTGTTTATTAGCTGCATTACGGAAAAACGGCTAAATGAAATTACATGAAACTTTCAGGATATGTGGGCACTGGTCCCAAAAGAAAGTGATCAAATTCTGGAGGTAATCGAGTGACCCTGAAAGGCCAAAATCAAGGCCCCGGATTATCAGAGAGCGCTTGGAAAAGGTTGAAGATAGAGATATTTATTGTTGGAACTTACAGGAATTCGTAATATGGGCTTTCATTTGACACCAAGATTTTTGACCTTGAATGATCTTGAAAGGTCAAACTAAAGGTCACGGATATTCAGGGAGCTATAACTTGAAACTGATTGAAGATAAAGAGATACAAATATCAACATATAGGAAATCCCATATGGGTTTTTAATTGGTACCTTGACCTATGACCATGTGACCTTGAAAGGTCAAACTCAAGGTCACTGATATTCAGGAGACTATATCTCTAAACTCGTTGAAGATAAAGATATTTACTATTACCAAGATATAGGAAGTCTCATATGGGCTTTCAATTAGCAGCATGACCTTTGACCCTGAGTGACCTTGAAAGGGAAAATGCAAGATCACGGATTTTCAGAGGGATTTACCCAAAAACATTAGTGCCATTATCTTAAACTTTAATTGTGCACTGACACTAAATGGCAGAAACGAGTCAGTATTTAACAGCAATAAAATGACTGCTGCTGGGCAAGGTTTGTTGTGCCTAGCACCACTTGTTAAAAGTAACAGCGTCATATGTAAGTAAACAGGAGGACAAAACAAACTTTTCATATGCCGTCCTACTGGCTGTTCCTGCTTTGTCCAACCCAGAAATGTAAGGAATTTCACCTCTCCATCTGGTTCTGACTGTACAGTACAGTATCTCGTCTCTGAATGGTCAAGTGTTATGTTAGTTTCTACCTTATCCGTGGAAAAGACCTACCTTTAGACAGGAACTGTCTGACATGTAGCCAGAAGTACTGTAGTTCATTATCATTTTTCGAGATCCAGTTCAGTTCACACTTCCAATTTACTCCTCACTCACACAACCGCACGCGATCCACTTTCCAAATGCTCAACAACATTCACTCCCTCACGCCCATGTATCAGGTCCCTCCCTGCAGTGCCAGTAGTGGAAATTTACGGGACTAGCAGGCTCTCCATTTTCGGTCATCCATATATTCGAATAAGAGGAGGGATAAGAGGAGAAAAGGAGTTGTATGCCAAAACATGGGTGGAAGGCAAAACAGAGGAATGAACTTAAACTCTCTAATTCTCTGTCGCTTGGGTCTTCACGATACTAAATCGATATGCAAAACAAAAACAGAAACTGTAAAAATGAGAAGAACTGAGAAATTCAAGCTCTTTCCTGTGTATTCCCTTCCATCACCTTTATCACCTTGTCACACTGAATTCGTCAAAAAACGAGTATAACAGGCTGGAGTGAAAAGGAAGAGACAGTAGGAGGAGAAAGATAGAGAGAAAATAAGAAGACGAAGGGTTGAGAGAGAGAGAGAGAGAGAGAGAGAGAGAGAGAGAGAGAGAGAGACGTATATGAGTGGGGAGAAGAGGTGGTGTGATAGAGAAGGGAGGAGAGAAAGGGGATATGCATTAAAAGCGTAGGAAGCTGAAGGAGAGAAAGAAATATATAGCAAAGAACGTGGAAGAGAGGAGAAGGAAAGAATATATAATGGATGGGAAAAATTTGACATAGAACAGCAATGGTAGCAGTTTCTTCACCCATTGCTGACAGCGTTATCAGGAACTTTAATACGAATAGGTTCTGGAAAACACTCTTTATTTATTCCTTTTCATATTTTTAATATTTTTCTTGGGTGATATGCTAGATGTCTGTCATCTTTTGGCGGGTAGGAAAGAGTAAAGAAGAGCTGAAAAGAAGATCCGTACACCCTTAAGATTCGTTACTGTAGAAGTGCAAACGAATTTAGAAGTATCGTTAAAACTGTTATCAAAATAAATCTGAATCTCTCTCTCTCTCTCTCTCTCTCTCTCTCTCTCATGTTTCCCACACTGGTTGCTGCAATAAACAAGTTTCAGCTGGCTTAAAGTTCTTTTAGTCTAGTTTAGGTTTGGAATGTGGGAAATTGAGAAGCATTTCTCCTAATACTGAGGAAATAATTTGTCTGGAAGTCAGAAAAAAAAAACATGCATAATATTAAGTACATCATTCTTTTACTTTATCTCTCTCTACCAGGATCATTCTTGACTGAGGTAAAGTTGTCTGGTGATAGCCTGAACAAGATACTAATGTGTACCAACAGCAGAGAATGTGTTGGTAGAGATAATTTATAATGTTCTGATTTCTAGCATTGTTCTCAGCTGAACGAAAACTTCTAATGTAAACCAGAATACCATTCCCGACGGAAACAAGTGCCTGCAAACGGTTAGTATTATTTTTTTCAACAACATAAATGTTATGTGTGAAACCAAATAGCTATAGCGTGAGAAATTTCTGTGGTTTTCTGAAAGTCGGCATAGTGGTGGAATCTTGGTGCAGTTGCAACCTTCAGCAAACTTTGGTGGCGGTGCTGCTGCATACCTTGTACGATTCGTTGGTTGCCGCAGCCAGGGTGGAAAATTACGTGTGCCAGGTAAACAGGGGAGGTATGAGAGGAATATACACAGAGTGGAGGGAGGGAGGGAAGAAGAAAGGGAGGAGATGATGGAGGTAAGGGAGATATATAGACACACAACAGCGAGTGGGAAAGGTGTGGAGTACGAGAAAGCAGAGAGGCAGGAATTGAGGGAGGCCGGTTGGAGAGAAGAATATATGCACAGTGTGAGGAGAAAGAAGAGGGAGGAATATAAACACAGTGGAGGAAGGGAGAAAAGAGAGTAATATAGACACAGTGGAGAGAGATAATATCTACATCTAGCTATCTATCTAGTTAGATAGATAGATAGATAGACAGTTACATAGATAAATAGATAGATATGGACACAGTGGGGGAAGAAGAGAACGGACCTGCCCCCATCGTGTTAGCTTTCAATATTTTCCCCATTATCTCCTGGAATGTTGCCTGCCGCCTGCCTCTTGGCACGGCCCATAACTTTGCCTCCCGCACCTCACTTCACTCCAACTCGCACACACCACTCCAGCAAAAAAAAAAAAAAAAAAAAAAAATCAATATATACGAGGGGGATTGGCATCACTTAAAATAAGAGCTGTGAATAGTAAGTGTATTATTACGCACACCTTATTTACGTCCATTTCATGCTGATTTTCTTTACACTACATTAATAACATAAAAATGAATACTGCCAACACATATACAAATATAAACTGTTAAGGAAATTGCTAAGGTGTCTGCTGACATGACAATACTACGTTTTAAGTGTGTGTGTGTGTGTGTGTGTGTGTGTGTGTATGTGTGTGTGTGAGAGAGAGAGAGAGAGAGAGAGAGAGAGAGAGAGACAGAGAGAGAGACAGAGAGAGAGAGAGAGAGAGATGTGGCAAAAGTCTGTTGGCAGCACCATCGCCTACAGCGTTGTGCTGTCCCAGTGTTAATATGTCAGAGATAATTGTATCAGTCTATTTTCCCAAGTCAGTCTAATACGACAATCGATTAGCATGACTAATTACATGTCGTTATGTAATATGTTGGAAAAGACACACACACACACACACACACACACACACACACATCCGTGCAAGTAGTACAGACAACAGCTGGTAAGGCTTGCTGTTTCGACAGTTGGTGGGACGAGTCACACAAGTGTCCTTTAAGAGGCAATGTTAGCTGTACCATACGTAATAATCACATTTTTAGTTATACCATTACACCACCAATTACAGTCAGTGATAATTAAGCAATAATAAAACTGTAAATTGCCACAAGACTGAATTTATCTTCGTGACGGACATGGGCACATAAATCTTTTGTTGCCTATAAGCACTGGATTTAATCTGTTTTAGGGGAAAAAGAACATGGAAGAATAAGGTGGAGGCGAGTAAAGTCAAGAAAGATTGGAGGAAAATTAACTGAGGGAGGGTGAATGTGGGACGCGGGTTATACAACCCGAAAAAGGAAGGTGAACGAACCACACACACACACACACACACACACACACACACACACACACACATATATATATATATATATATATATATATATATATATATATATATATATTGTTACATAGCCTATGATTTCATCATCCTTTGTGTAATTTTAACGCACAGTATGCTGCATGTTTGATCACGAGCGTGTTCTGCCTCAGTTCCCCCCTTCTACCGTTATAGTAGAGTAAGTCGTCATTTCTGGAGTTCAGAGCAGGATTGTCAACTCTTTGTCCCCATGGCTTCATTTGCGCGTCCTTCTTACAAGTTGTATCAAGCTCTGCCAGCCCCTATATAATGAGCTCAGTCTCTGCATCATTGCCACTTAGATCTGCTCCTCATTTTGTTCACATCTCTGTCCTCCCCTGTACAGATATTATTATTGTGAGTGCTCAAGAAATCTCCAAACATCTAGCAGCTGTGTGTAATTTGAGTATAACTGTTGTATTTTTTCTTGTACTGTGTAGCATAAGGTTGATTCTTTGGCCTAGTGAGGTTTTTGATTAATGTTGGGTTTTATGTCAGTCATTTTTTATAATAGTTTGTATCTGTAATAATTTATCTTGCATTAACTGAGCATTACCTGGTGTATTTTCATTTTATCAGGGCTGACTTAGATAAATTTACTCTTGCTAATTTCGTGTTAATAGAGGCCATTGCAGTTAACCATATATTTAACCTGTTTTTTGCCATTACATTATCCTTATGAGTCTTGAATGTTTTGTTGTTAGTTTGAGCATTAAACTTTAACTTGTGATTTTACCTAACTCTTTTGTTTTGAACCTGGAACTTTACGGGACAGTAGTGATTTTTAGTATTCTCACTTAAAGTGTACATTATCTTTCTCTGTTCCGTAACATAAATTTGGCGACCTCTTATCAGGATATTCAGGATATTATCATAAGGATATTGCTCGATATTTTGTGACTGTTACTTATTCATGATGTCTACTATTACTACACTTGATGAAGCCAAAGATTTTTTGTCAAATGTGCAAACAGTGTGTGATGTAGAAAACAGAACAAAGAATGAACTTAAGCTTGTTGCTCAACAATTGGGAATTGCTGTTCGCTCTCATCATTCTAAAGATCAAATTGTTGACATGATTAATGAAAGCTTGTTTAATGTAACTACTCGAAATGAGCAAATGCAGATTGAATTAGCTAAGTTACAGCTAGCCCTGCAGGAGTCTCGTGCTAAGGAGGCTGAATTTCAGGCCCGTTCTAAAGAGGCTGAGGCACAAGTTGAAATTGCTACGATTCAGGCAGACCATGAGTATCGCATGAAACAAGGTGGAACTGGATCATCTAGCTCTGATGATTTTGATGTGGCTAAAAATGTTAAACTTGTCCCTCCTTTTAATGAATCTGATTTAACAAAGTATTTTCAGTTGTTTGAGAGGGTAGCTACAGGTTTTAATTGGCCCAAACAGAATTGGCCAGTACTCCTTCAAACTATTCTCACCGGTAAAGCTCAAGTAACTTATGCATCTTTGCCTCAGGATCAATCTGATAATTATGATGTAGTTAAGAGCTTGATTCTTAAGGCCTATGAGCTTGTTCCTGAAGCCTATAGAGTAAAATTTAGGACAACTTACAAGCAAGATAAGCAATCCCATGTTGAGTATGCAAAAATCAAAGAAGATCTGTTAGAGCAGTGGTTAAATTCTAAGAATGTGGATTCTGATTTTGACAAATTTAAGCAGATGATTCTGCTGGAGGACTTCAAAAGGTGTATTAGTAAAGATGTAAGCCTATATCTTGATGAGAAAAGAATAGATAATTTGTCTGATGCTGCAGTTTTAGCTGATGAGTATGTTCTCACTCACAAGAGATATTCTAGAGGAAAAGGGAAAGCTGAGAGTAAGTACGTTGCCTCTACTCACAGTACAGGTAACAGGAAAGAGAATAAGGATGATGTTTCTCAGGAAGTAAATACCAGCTTCACCTCTAGATTTCAGAAAAGTAAATGTACTTATTGTAGTAAGCTTGGTCATACTACGGAGAGATGTTTCAGGAGACAGCGTGATGTGAACAAAAAGGAGTCTTTAAATATTCAGTCAATTGGTCTAGTGTCCACTCTTGAGAGTTCCCAGAATTCCTTAACTGAGTTAACTGAACCTGCTTTGAGGGGTAACTTAAATTCTCATGATGGAGCTCCTCTTTTGAGCAGTAACGTGGGTGACACTCTCAAGAGTTCATGTGCTATTTTCCTGTCTGATGGTTTTGTCAGTCCTCTGGACAGTAATGACAGGAAATCAGTTAAAATATATCGTGATACAGGTGCTTGCCAGTCCCTTATGCTGACCAGTGTTCTAGGCTCTAATGTTAATTCCTCTGATGAAAGTGTAATCTTACAAGGTGTAGGGAATAATTACTTCTCTGTCCCTCTGTGCAGAGTGAATTTAGAGTCTGGTTTTGTTAATGGTTCCGTTATGGTTGGGTTGGTTGAGACACTCCCAATGTCAGGTGTAACTTTCTTACTTGGAAATGATATTGGTGGAAGTCAAGTGTGTCCAGCTCCTCAGTTGTCTAGTGAGCCAGTGGCTGCGACCCAGGATTGTGATGTCCCTGATGTGTTCCCTGCATGTGCTGTCACTAGGGCTAAGTCTAAAGTTACTGGTGATTTAGAGGATAATGATGATGATGATGTTATCCTAGCTGACACTTTTCTTGCTAATTTGGACCACTCACCAGATGAGGCAGTACCCCGTAGTGTTGATAATTTGTCTCGTCAAGAGTTGGTTGAGTTGCAGGTTGCTGACCCTGAGTTGAAAGGTCTAGCTAACTCTGCTTACAGTGAAGAAGAGTCAGCCGGTGCTTCTACTTGTTATTATGTAAAGTCAGGAGTACTTATGAGGAAGTGGAGACCCCCAACAGCATCAGCCGACTGTGAATGGGAGGTTGTACATCAAGTTGTCATCCCTCGTGTTTGTAGGCAGGATATCATTCGAGTGGCTCATGATTCCAGTTTGGCAGGACACCTTGGAGTGAGGAAGACTGTGGCACGCATTTTGAAACACTTCTACTGGCCAGGTATCTTCAGGGATGTTTCCTGGTATTGTAAGTCTTGTCACACCTGTCAAGTTGTGGGGAAGTGTAATCAGACCGAAAAGGTTGCACCTCTAGTTCCCATTCCTCCTTTTGAGGCGCCTTTCACCCGTGTGTTGGTGGATATTGTGGGCCCTCTTCCTAAGACTTCTTCAGGATTTTCTTATGTGTTGACCCTGATTGATATGGCTACTCGTTATCCTGAAGCCATTCCACTTAGAAATATCTCAGCAAAGAACGTGGTTAAGGAAATGCTGGGGTTCTTCACAAAGTTTGGTCTGCCCAAGGAGGTACAGTCAGACCGGGAAGTAATTTCATGTCGAATGTTTTCAAGCAGTAGTTGGGCAACACCCAGATCACGTCTTCAGCTTACCATCCCCAGACCCAAGGAGCGTTGGAGAGATATCATCAAACACTCAAATCGATGCTCAAGAAATACTGTTTGGAACATCAGAAAGACTGGGATAAAGGTCTTCCATTCGTTGTATTTGCTGCAAGAGAATCTCCAAATGAATCACTGGGCTTGTCACCTTTTGAACTACTGTTTGGCCATGGAGTAAGAGGACCCCTTAAGCTACTCAAGGAATCCTGGCTGTCGGAGGAAGATGACGTCAACCTGCTGGAGTATGTGATGAAGTTCAAAGAACGGCTGTCCACTGCTTTACAGCTGGTGAGAGAGAATTTAGGAGCTGCTCAGAAGAAGATGAAGACTTGGTATAATAAGAAGTCCAGGGTACGCCACTTTCAGCCAGGAGATCAGGTTTTGATTCTGCTACCGGTTCATGGGCAACCTCTTCAAGCCAAGTTTAGTGGTCCTTATTTCGTGGAGAAGAAACTCAGTGATGTCAACTATGTCATCGCCACACCAGATCGTAGAAAGAGCAAGCAACTATGTCACATCAACATGCTAAAGTTATATCACAGGCGGGACGAAAATAATCCAGTCTGCACTGTAGCTGTTCCACCCGAGTCTGCAAGTGAAGCTCTCCCATGCAGTATGAGCCTGAGTGATAGTTTGGGGAAGAATCCTGATATCATGAATGATCTCCAGACTAAGCTTTCTCATCTACCTCCCGAGGAAAGGCAGGAGTTTTCGGCATTACTGCAGGAGTACCCGCAAGTGTTCCGTGCCACTCCAGGAAGAACTACTGTGTTGATACATGATGTCGAGGTTGGAGACACAAAGCCAATTAAACTGCCTCCTTACCGTGTGAACCCAGTGAAAGTTCCTCTCATCCAGAAGGAGCTTGGCTACCTGTTGGACCACAAGATGATTGAGCCCTGTCAGAGCGAGTGGAGTTCTCCTGTCACTCTAGTCCCTAAGCCAGGTGGGTCACAGAGGCTTTGCATCGACTACAGACGTGTTAATCGGATAACTAAAACAGACACTTACCCTCTCCCTCATGTGGAAGATTGCATAGACAAGATCGGAAAGGCTAGGTACATAAGTAAGTTTGATTTGTTAAAGGGATACTGGCAAGTACCTATGACTGAACGTGCTAGGGAGATCTCATGTTTTGTAACACTAGGAAAGGCTTTTGCATGTTCTGTAATGCCGTATGGTATGAAGAATGCACCAGCCACATTTCAAAAGCTCATGAATGTTGTAACAGAAGGTTTGGCAGGGTGTGTTGTTTATATTGATGATGTATTAATCTTCAGTGACAACTGGAAAGATCACCTATGCCATGTCAGTAAATTTCTTGACCGTTTAGTTCATGCTAATCTTGTAGCTAATTTATCAAAGTGTGAGTTTGGTCAAGCTAAAGTTCAGTACCTTGGGTATGTAATTGGTGATGGACATGTTGCACCACCAGGAGCTAAGGTTCAGGTTATAAGTGATCTTCCCAGACCTAAAAGTAGGAAAGAGCTACAAAGATTTTTGGGAATGGTAGGTTATTACAGGAGATTTGTTCTTAACTTTTCAATTCTTGTATCACCACTTACAGACCTACTGAAAAAGGGAGTTAAATTTGTCTGGACCGATAACTGTGAATCCTCTTTCAACAAACTTAAAGCTATTCTATTAAGTCAGCCAGTGCTCGCTACTCCAAATTTTGCTAAGCCTTTTAAGATGGCTGTTGATGCAAGTGATACAGGAGCTGGGGCTGTTTTGCTGCAAGAGGATGATCAGGGTATTGAACATCCTGTATCTTATTACAGTAAGAAGTTCACTCCACCTCAAAAGAACTACTCAACTTTTGAGAAAGAGCTTTTGGCCTTGATTTTGGGTTTACAGCATTTTTCATTTTATTTGTGTTCTGGTTTTGACCCCATAGTCATTTATACCGATCATAACCCACTGAAATTCCTTAGTAAGTTTAAAGATAAAAATCAGAGATTGACAAGATGGAGTCTACTTCTTCAGGAGTATTCATTAGACATACAACATGTCAAGGGGAAAGAAAATGTTATTGCAGATTGCTTATCTAGTCTTTAGACAGATTGTTTTAGATTAATAAGAAATTTCCTTTGTAAATTTCTTTTTCTTTTGTGGGGAGGTATTACATAGCCTATGATTTCATCATCCTTTGTGTAATCTTAACGCACAGTATGCTGCATGTTTGATCACGAGTGTGTTCTGCCTCAGTTCCCCCCCTTCTACCGTTATAGTAGAGTAAGTCGTCATTTCTGGAGTTCAGAGCAGGATTGTCAACTCTTTGTCCCCATGGCTTCATTTGCGCGTCCTTCTTACAAGTTGTATCAAGCTCTGCCGGCCCCTATATAATGAGCTCAGTCTCTGCATCATTGCCACTTAGATCTGCTCCTCATTTTGTTCACATCTCTGTCCTCCCCTGTACAGATATTATTATTGTGAGTGCTCAAGAAATCTCCAAACATCTAGCAGCTGTGTGTAATTTGAGTATAACTGTTGTATTTTTTCTTGTACTGTGTAGCATAAGGTTGATTCTTAGGCCTAGTGAGGTTTTTGATTAACGTTGGGTTTTATGTCACTCATTTTTGATAATAGTTTGTATCTGTAATAATTTATCTTGCATTAACTGAGCATTACCTGGTGTATTTTCATTTTATCAGGGCTGACTTAGATAAATTTACTCTTGCTAATTTCGTGTTAATAGAGGCTATTGCAGTTAACCATATATTTAACCTGTTTTTTGCCATTACATTATCCTTATGAGTCTTGAATGTTTTGTTGTTAGTTTGAGCATTAAACTTTAACTTGTGATTTTACCTAACTCTTTTGTTTTGAACCTGGAACTTTACGGGACAGTAGTGATTTTTAGTATTCTCACTTAAAGTGTACATTATCTTTCTCTGTTCCGTAACATAAATTTGGCGACCTCTTATCAGGATATTCAGGATATTATCATAAGGATATTGCTCGATATTTTGTGACTGTTACTTATTCATGATGTCTACTATTACTACACTTGATGAAGCCAAAGATTTTTTGTCAAATGTGCAAACAGTGTGTGATGTAGAAAACAGAACAAAGAATGAACTTAAGCTTGTTGCTCAACAATTGGGAATTGCTGTTCGCTCTCATCATTCTAAAGATCAAATTGTTGACATGATTAATGAAAGCTTGTTTAATGTAACTACTCGAAATGAGCAAATGCAGATTGAATTAGCTAAGTTACAGCTAGCCCTGCAGGAGTCTCGTGCTAAGGAGGCTGAATTTCAGGCCCGTTCTAAAGAGGCTGAGGCACAAGTTGAAATTGCTACGATTCAGGCAGACCATGAGTATCGCATGAAACAAGGTGGAACTGGATCATCTAGCTCTGATGATTTTGATGTGGCTAGAAATGTTAAACTTGTCCCTCCTTTTAATGAATCTGATTTAACAAAGTATTTTCAGTTGTTTGAGAGGGTAGCTACAGGTTTTAATTGGCCCAAACAGAATTGGCCAGTACTCCTTCAAACTATTCTCACCGGTAAAGCTCAAGTAACTTATGCATCTTTGCCTCAGGATCAATCTGATAATTATGATGTAGTTAAGAGCTTGATTCTTAAGGCCTATGAGCTTGTTCCTGAAGCCTATAGAGTAAAATTTAGGACAACTTACAAGCAAGATAAGCAATCCCATGTTGAGTATGCAAAAATCAAAGAAGATCTGTTAGAGCAGTGGTTAAATTCTAAGAATGTGGATTCTGATTTTGACAAATTTAAGCAGATGATTCTGCTGGAGGACTTCAAAAGGTGTATTAGTAAAGATGTAAGCCTATATCTTGATGAGAAAAGAATAGATAATTTGTCTGATGCTGCAGTTTTAGCTGATGAGTATGTTCTCACTCACAAGAGATATTCTAGAGGAAAAGGGAAAGCTGAGAGTAAGTACGTTGCCTCTACTCACAGTACAGGTAACAGGAAAGAGAATAAGGATGATGTTTCTCAGGAAGTAAATACCAGCTTCACCTCTAGATTTCAGAAAAGTAAATGTACTTATTGTAGTAAGCTTGGTCATACTACGGAGAGATGTTTCAGGAGACAGCGTGATGTGAACAAAAAGGAGTCTTTAAATATTCAGTCAATTGGTCTAGTGTCCACTCTTGAGAGTTCCCAGAATTCCTTAACTGAGTTAACTGAACCTGCTTTGAGGGGTAACTTAAATTCTCATGATGGAGCTCCTCTTTTGAGCAGTAACGTGGGTGACACTCTCAAGAGTTCATGTGCTATTTTCCTGTCTGATGGTTTTGTCAGTCCTCTGGACAGTAATGACAGGAAATCAGTTAAAATATATCGTGATACAGGTGCTTGCCAGTCCCTTATGCTGACCAGTGTTCTAGGCTCTAATGTTAATTCCTCTGATGAAAGTGTAATCTTACAAGGTGTAGGGAATAATTACTTCTCTGTCCCTCTGTGCAGAGTGAATTTAGAGTCTGGTTTTGTTAATGGTTCCGTTATGGTTGGGTTGGTTGAGACACTCCCAATGTCAGGTGTAACTTTCTTACTTGGAAATGATATTGGTGGAAGTCAAGTGTGTCCAGCTCCTCAGTTGTCTAGTGAGCCAGTGGCTGCGACCCAGGATTGTGATGTCCCTGATGTGTTCCCTGCATGTGCTGTCACTAGGGCTAAGTCTAAAGTTACTGGTGATTTAGAGGATAATGATGATGATGATGTTATCCTAGCTGACACTTTTCTTGCTAATTTGGACCACTCACCAGATGAGGCAGTACCCCGTAGTGTTGATAATTTGTCTCGTCAAGAGTTGGTTGAGTTGCAGGTTGCTGACCCTGAGTTGAAAGGTCTAGCTAACTCTGCTTACAGTGAAGAAGAGTCAGCCGGTGCTTCTACTTGTTATTATGTAAAGTCAGGAGTACTTATGAGGAAGTGGAGACCCCCAACAGCATCAGCCGACTGTGAATGGGAGGTTGTACATCAAGTTGTCATCCCTCGTGTTTGTAGGCAGGATATCATTCGAGTGGCTCATGATTCCAGTTTGGCAGGACACCTTGGAGTGAGGAAGACTGTGGCACGCATTTTGAAACACTTCTACTGGCCAGGTATCTTCAGGGATGTTTCCTGGTATTGTAAGTCTTGTCACACCTGTCAAGTTGTGGGGAAGTGTAATCAGACCGAAAAGGTTGCACCTCTAGTTCCCATTCCTCCTTTTGAGGCGCCTTTCACCCGTGTGTTGGTGGATATTGTGGGCCCTCTTCCTAAGACTTCTTCAGGATTTTCTTATGTGTTGACCCTGATTGATATGGCTACTCGTTATCCTGAAGCCATTCCACTTAGAAATATCTCAGCAAAGAACGTGGTTAAGGAAATGCTGGGGTTCTTCACAAAGTTTGGTCTGCCCAAGGAGGTACAGTCAGACCGGGGAAGTAATTTCATGTCGAATGTTTTCAAGCAGTAGTTGGGCAACACCCAGATCACGTCTTCAGCTTACCATCCCCAGACCCAAGGAGCGTTGGAGAGATATCATCAAACACTCAAATCGATGCTCAAGAAATACTGTTTGGAACATCAGAAAGACTGGGATAAAGGTCTTCCATTCGTTGTATTTGCTGCAAGAGAATCTCCAAATGAATCACTGGGCTTCTCACCTTTTGAACTACTGTTTGGCCATGGAGTAAGAGGACCCCTTAAGCTACTCAAGGAATCCTGGCTGTCGGAGGAAGATGACGTCAACCTGCTGGAGTATGTGATGAAGTTCAAAGAACGGCTGTCCACTGCTTTACAGCTGGTGAGAGAGAATTTAGGAGCTGCTCAGAAGAAGATGAAGACTTGGTATAATAAGAAGTCCAGGGTACGCCACTTTCAGCCAGGAGATCAGGTTTTGATTCTGCTACCGGTTCATGGGCAACCTCTTCAAGCCAAGTTTAGTGGTCCTTATTTCGTGGAGAAGAAACTCAGTGATGTCAACTATGTCATCGCCACACCAGATCGTAGAAAGAGCAAGCAACTATGTCACATCAACATGCTAAAGTTATATCACAGGCGGGACGAAAATAATCCAGTCTGCACTGTAGCTGTTCCACCCGAGTCTGCAAGTGAAGCTCTCCCATGCAGTATGAGCCTGAGTGATAGTTTGGGGAAGAATCCTGATATCATGAATGATCTCCAGACTAAGCTTTCTCATCTACCTCCCGAGGAAAGGCAGGAGTTTTCGGCATTACTGCAGGAGTACCCGCAAGTGTTCCGTGCCACTCCAGGAAGAACTACTGTGTTGATACATGATGTCGAGGTTGGAGACACAAAGCCAATTAAACTGCCTCCTTACCGTGTGAACCCAGTGAAAGTTCCTCTCATCCAGAAGGAGCTTGGCTACCTGTTGGACCACAAGATGATTGAGCCCTGTCAGAGCGAGTGGAGTTCTCCTGTCACTCTAGTCCCTAAGCCAGGTGGGTCACAGAGGCTTTGCATCGACTACAGACGTGTTAATCGGATAACTAAAACAGACACTTACCCTCTCCCTCATGTGGAAGATTGCATAGACAAGATCGGAAAGGCTAGGTACATAAGTAAGTTTGATTTGTTAAAGGGATACTGGCAAGTACCTATGACTGAACGTGCTAGGGAGATCTCATGTTTTGTAACACTAGGAAAGGCTTTTGCATGTTCTGTAATGCCGTATGGTATGAAGAATGCACCAGCCACATTTCAAAAGCTCATGAATGTTGTAACAGAAGGTTTGGCAGGGTGTGTTGTTTATATTGATGATGTATTAATCTTCAGTGACAACTGGAAAGATCACCTATGCCATGTCAGTAAATTTCTTGACCGTTTAGTTCATGCTAATCTTGTAGCTAATTTATCAAAGTGTGAGTTTGGTCAAGCTAAAGTTCAGTACCTTGGGTATGTAATTGGTGATGGACATGTTGCACCACCAGGAGCTAAGGTTCAGGTTATAAGTGATCTTCCCAGACCTAAAAGTAGGAAAGAGCTACAAAGATTTTTGGGAATGGTAGGTTATTACAGGAGATTTGTTCTTAACTTTTCAATTCTTGTATCACCACTTACAGACCTACTGAAAAAGGGAGTTAAATTTGTCTGGACCGATAACTGTGAATCCTCTTTCAACAAACTTAAAGCTATTCTATTAAGTCAGCCAGTGCTCGCTACTCCAAATTTTGCTAAGCCTTTTAAGATGGCTGTTGATGCAAGTGATACAGGAGCTGGGGCTGTTTTGCTGCAAGAGGATGATCAGGGTATTGAACATCCTGTATCTTATTACAGTAAGAAGTTCACTCCACCTCAAAAGAACTACTCAACTTTTGAGAAAGAGCTTTTGGCCTTGATTTTGGGTTTACAGCATTTTTCATTTTATTTGTGTTCTGGTTTTGACCCCATAGTCATTTATACCGATCATAACCCACTGAAATTCCTTAGTAAGTTTAAAGATAAAAATCAGAGATTGACAAGATGGAGTCTACTTCTTCAGGAGTATTCATTAGACATACAACATGTCAAGGGGAAAGAAAATGTTATTGCAGATTGCTTATCTAGACTTTAGACAGATTGTTTTAGAGTAATAAGAAATTTCCTTTGTAAATTTCTTTTTCTTTGTGGGGAGGTGTTACATAGCCTATGATTTCATCATCCTTTGTGTAATTTTAACGCACAGTATGCTGCATGTTTGATCACGAGCGTGTTCTGCCTCAGTTCCCCCTTCTACCGTTATAGTAGAGTAAGTCGTCATTTCTGGAGTTCAGAGCAGGATTGTCAACTCTTTGTCCCCATGGCTTCATTTGCGCGTCCTTCTTACAAGTTGTATCAAGCTCTGCCGGCCCCTATATAATGAGCTCAGTCTCTGCATCATTGCCACTTAGATCTGCTCCTCATTTTGTTCACATCTCTGTCCTCCCCTGTACAGATATTATTATTGTGAGTGCTCAAGAAATCTCCAAACATCTAGCAGCTGTGTGTAATTTGAGTATAACTGTTGTATTTTTCTTGTACTGTGTAGCATAAGGTTGATTCTTAGGCCTAGTGAGGTTTTTGATTAACGTTGGGTTTTATGTCACTCATTTTTGATAATAGTTTGTATCTGTAATAATTTATCTTGCATTAACTGAGCATTACCTGGTGTATTTTCATTTTATCAGGGCTGACTTAGATAAATTTACTCTTGCTAATTTCGTGTTAATAGAGGCTATTGCAGTTAACCATATATTTAACCTGTTTTTTGCCATTACATTATCCTTATGAGTCTTGAATGTTTTGTTGTTAGTTTGAGCATTAAACTTTAACTTGTGATTTTACCTAACTCTTTTGTTTTGAACCTGGAACTTTACGGGACAGTAGTGATTTTTAGTATTCTCACTTAAAGTGTACATTATCTTTCTCTGTTCCGTAACATAAATTTGGCGACCTCTTATCAGGATATTCAGGATATTATCATAAGGATATTGCTCGATATTTTGTGACTGTTACTTATTCATGATGTCTACTATTACTACACTTGATGAAGCCAAAGATTTTTTGTCAAATGT
This sequence comes from Coenobita brevimanus, assembly GCF_032717465.1. Lineage (NCBI taxonomy): Eukaryota > Metazoa > Arthropoda > Malacostraca > Decapoda > Coenobitidae > Coenobita > Coenobita brevimanus. Next base: position 18,025,486 of record NC_137062.1, on the reverse strand, counting down.
GCAAACAGTGTGTGATGTAGAAAACAGAACAAAGAATGAACTTAAGCTTGTTGCTCAACAATTGGGAATTGCTGTTCGCTCTCATCATTCTAAAGATCAAATTGTTGACATGATTAATGAAAGCTTGTTTAATGTAACTACTCGAAATGAGCAAATGCAGATTGAATTAGCTAAGTTACAGCTAGCCCTGCAGGAGTCTCGTGCTAAGGAGGCTGAATTTCAGGCCCGTTCTAAAGAGGCTGAGGCACAAGTTGAAATTGCTACGATTCAGGCAGACCATGAGTATCGCATGAAACAAGGTGGAACTGGATCATCTAGCTCTGATGATTTTGATGTGGCTAGAAATGTTAAACTTGTCCCTCCTTTTAATGAATCTGATTTAACAAAGTATTTTCAGTTGTTTGAGAGGGTAGCTACAGGTTTTAATTGGCCCAAACAGAATTGGCCAGTACTCCTTCAAACTATTCTCACCGGTAAAGCTCAAGTAACTTATGCATCTTTGCCTCAGGATCAATCTGATAATTATGATGTAGTTAAGAGCTTGATTCTTAAGGCCTATGAGCTTGTTCCTGAAGCCTATAGAGTAAAATTTAGGACAACTTACAAGCAAGATAAGCAATCCCATGTTGAGTATGCAAAAATCAAAGAAGATCTGTTAGAGCAGTGGTTAAATTCTAAGAATGTGGATTCTGATTTTGACAAATTTAAGCAGATGATTCTGCTGGAGGACTTCAAAAGGTGTATTAGTAAAGATGTAAGCCTATATCTTGATGAGAAAAGAATAGATAATTTGTCTGATGCTGCAGTTTTAGCTGATGAGTATGTTCTCACTCACAAGAGATATTCTAGAGGAAAAGGGAAAGCTGAGAGTAAGTACGTTGCCTCTACTCACAGTACAGGTAACAGGAAAGAGAATAAGGATGATGTTTCTCAGGAAGTAAATACCAGCTTCACCTCTAGATTTCAGAAAAGTAAATGTACTTATTGTAGTAAGCTTGGTCATACTACGGAGAGATGTTTCAGGAGACAGCGTGATGTGAACAAAAAGGAGTCTTTAAATATTCAGTCAATTGGTCTAGTGTCCACTCTTGAGAGTTCCCAGAATTCCTTAACTGAGTTAACTGAACCTGCTTTGAGGGGTAACTTAAATTCTCATGATGGAGCTCCTCTTTTGAGCAGTAACGTGGGTGACACTCTCAAGAGTTCATGTGCTATTTTCCTGTCTGATGGTTTTGTCAGTCCTCTGGACAGTAATGACAGGAAATCAGTTAAAATATATCGTGATACAGGTGCTTGCCAGTCCCTTATGCTGACCAGTGTTCTAGGCTCTAATGTTAATTCCTCTGATGAAAGTGTAATCTTACAAGGTGTAGGGAATAATTACTTCTCTGTCCCTCTGTGCAGAGTGAATTTAGAGTCTGGTTTTGTTAATGGTTCCGTTATGGTTGGGTTGGTTGAGACACTCCCAATGTCAGGTGTAACTTTCTTACTTGGAAATGATATTGGTGGAAGTCAAGTGTGTCCAGCTCCTCAGTTGTCTAGTGAGCCAGTGGCTGCGACCCAGGATTGTGATGTCCCTGATGTGTTCCCTGCATGTGCTGTCACTAGGGCTAAGTCTAAAGTTACTGGTGATTTAGAGGATAATGATGATGATGATGTTATCCTAGCTGACACTTTTCTTGCTAATTTGGACCACTCACCAGATGAGGCAGTACCCCGTAGTGTTGATAATTTGTCTCGTCAAGAGTTGGTTGAGTTGCAGGTTGCTGACCCTGAGTTGAAAGGTCTAGCTAACTCTGCTTACAGTGAAGAAGAGTCAGCCGGTGCTTCTACTTGTTATTATGTAAAGTCAGGAGTACTTATGAGGAAGTGGAGACCCCCAACAGCATCAGCCGACTGTGAATGGGAGGTTGTACATCAAGTTGTCATCCCTCGTGTTTGTAGGCAGGATATCATTCGAGTGGCTCATGATTCCAGTTTGGCAGGACACCTTGGAGTGAGGAAGACTGTGGCACGCATTTTGAAACACTTCTACTGGCCAGGTATCTTCAGGGATGTTTCCTGGTATTGTAAGTCTTGTCACACCTGTCAAGTTGTGGGGAAGTGTAATCAGACCGAAAAGGTTGCACCTCTAGTTCCCATTCCTCCTTTTGAGGCGCCTTTCACCCGTGTGTTGGTGGATATTGTGGGCCCTCTTCCTAAGACTTCTTCAGGATTTTCTTATGTGTTGACCCTGATTGATATGGCTACTCGTTATCCTGAAGCCATTCCACTTAGAAATATCTCAGCAAAGAACGTGGTTAAGGAAATGCTGGGGTTCTTCACAAAGTTTGGTCTGCCCAAGGAGGTACAGTCAGACCGGGAAGTAATTTCATGTCGAATGTTTTCAAGCAGTAGTTGGGCAACACCCAGATCACGTCTTCAGCTTACCATCCCCAGACCCAAGGAGCGTTGGAGAGATATCATCAAACACTCAAATCGATGCTCAAGAAATACTGTTTGGAACATCAGAAAGACTGGGATAAAGGTCTTCCATTCGTTGTATTTGCTGCAAGAGAATCTCCAAATGAATCACTGGGCTTCTCACCTTTTGAACTACTGTTTGGCCATGGAGTAAGAGGACCCCTTAAGCTACTCAAGGAATCCTGGCTGTCGGAGGAAGATGACGTCAACCTGCTGGAGTATGTGATGAAGTTCAAAGAACGGCTGTCCACTGCTTTACAGCTGGTGAGAGAGAATTTAGGAGCTGCTCAGAAGAAGATGAAGACTTGGTATAATAAGAAGTCCAGGGTACGCCACTTTCAGCCAGGAGATCAGGTTTTGATTCTGCTACCGGTTCATGGGCAACCTCTTCAAGCCAAGTTTAGTGGTCCTTATTTCGTGGAGAAGAAACTCAGTGATGTCAACTATGTCATCGCCACACCAGATCGTAGAAAGAGCAAGCAACTATGTCACATCAACATGCTAAAGTTATATCACAGGCGGGACGAAAATAATCCAGTCTGCACTGTAGCTGTTCCACCCGAGTCTGCAAGTGAAGCTCTCCCATGCAGTATGAGCCTGAGTGATAGTTTGGGGAAGAATCCTGATATCATGAATGATCTCCAGACTAAGCTTTCTCATCTACCTCCCGAGGAAAGGCAGGAGTTTTCGGCATTACTGCAGGAGTACCCGCAAGTGTTCCGTGCCACTCCAGGAAGAACTACTGTGTTGATACATGATGTCGAGGTTGGAGACACAAAGCCAATTAAACTGCCTCCTTACCGTGTGAACCCAGTGAAAGTTCCTCTCATCCAGAAGGAGCTTGGCTACCTGTTGGACCACAAGATGATTGAGCCCTGTCAGAGCGAGTGGAGTTCTCCTGTCACTCTAGTCCCTAAGCCAGGTGGGTCACAGAGGCTTTGCATCGACTACAGACGTGTTAATCGGATAACTAAAACAGACACTTACCCTCTCCCTCATGTGGAAGATTGCATAGACAAGATCGGAAAGGCTAGGTACATAAGTAAGTTTGATTTGTTAAAGGGATACTGGCAAGTACCTATGACTGAACGTGCTAGGGAGATCTCATGTTTTGTAACACTAGGAAAGGCTTTTGCATGTTCTGTAATGCCGTATGGTATGAAGAATGCACCAGCCACATTTCAAAAGCTCATGAATGTTGTAACAGAAGGTTTGGCAGGGTGTGTTGTTTATATTGATGATGTATTAATCTTCAGTGACAACTGGAAAGATCACCTATGCCATGTCAGTAAATTTCTTGACCGTTTAGTTCATGCTAATCTTGTAGCTAATTTATCAAAGTGTGAGTTTGGTCAAGCTAAAGTTCAGTACCTTGGGTATGTAATTGGTGATGGACATGTTGCACCACCAGGAGCTAAGGTTCAGGTTATAAGTGATCTTCCCAGACCTAAAAGTAGGAAAGAGCTACAAAGATTTTTGGGAATGGTAGGTTATTACAGGAGATTTGTTCTTAACTTTTCAATTCTTGTATCACCACTTACAGACCTACTGAAAAAGGGAGTTAAATTTGTCTGGACCGATAACTGTGAATCCTCTTTCAACAAACTTAAAGCTATTCTATTAAGTCAGCCAGTGCTCGCTACTCCAAATTTTGCTAAGCCTTTTAAGATGGCTGTTGATGCAAGTGATACAGGAGCTGGGGCTGTTTTGCTGCAAGAGGATGATCAGGGTATTGAACATCCTGTATCTTATTACAGTAAGAAGTTCACTCCACCTCAAAAGAACTACTCAACTTTTGAGAAAGAGCTTTTGGCCTTGATTTTGGGTTTACAGCATTTTTCATTTTATTTGTGTTCTGGTTTTGACCCCATAGTCATTTATACCGATCATAACCCACTGAAATTCCTTAGTAAGTTTAAAGATAAAAATCAGAGATTGACAAGATGGAGTCTACTTCTTCAGGAGTATTCATTAGACATACAACATGTCAAGGGGAAAGAAAATGTTATTGCAGATTGCTTATCTAGACTTTAGACAGATTGTTTTAGAGTAATAAGAAATTTCCTTTGTAAATTTCTTTTTCTTTGTGGGGAGGTGTTACATAGCCTATGATTTCATCATCCTTTGTGTAATTTTAACGCACAGTATGCTGCATGTTTGATCACGAGCGTGTTCTGCCTCAGTTCCCCCCTTCTACCGTTATAGTAGAGTAAGTCGTCATTTCTGGAGTTCAGAGCAGGATTGTCAACTCTTTGTCCCCATGGCTTCATTTGCGCGTCCTTCTTACAAGTTGTATCAAGCTCTGCCGGCCCCTATATAATGAGCTCAGTCTCTGCATCATTGCCACTTAGATCTGCTCCTCATTTTGTTCACATCTCTGTCCTCCCCTGTACAGATATTATTATTGTGAGTGCTCAAGAAATCTCCAAACATCTAGCAGCTGTGTGTAATTTGAGTATAACTGTTGTATTTTTTCTTGTACTGTGTAGCATAAGGTTGATTCTTAGGCCTAGTGAGGTTTTTGATTAATGTTGGGTTTTATGTCACTCATTTTTGATAATAGTTTGTATCTGTAATAATTTATCTTGCATTAACTGAGCATTACCTGGTGTATTTTCATTTTATCAGGGCTGACTTAGATAAATTTACTCTTGCTAATTTCGTGTTAATAGAGGCTATTGCAGTTAACCATATATTTAACCTGTTTTTTGCCATTACATTATCCTTATGAGTCTTGAATGTTTTGTTGTTAGTTTGAGCATTAAACTTTAACTTGTGATTTTACCTAACTCTTTTGTTTTGAACCTGGAACTTTACGGGACAGTAGTGATTTTTAGTATTCTCACTTAAAGTGTACATTATCTTTCTTTGTTCCGTAACAATATATATATATATATATATATATATATATATATATATATATATATATATATATATATATATATATATATATATACGCAAACAAACAACGGAATCAGGAACGGAATGGAGGGAAGGTAAGGCGTGGCCATGAGCATCACTAGTTGCTTGTTGGGAAGGGGGATGCGATCCCAGAAACGAGAGAACAGTTGCATATACAATGAGGGAAAATAAGAAATGTCAGCACTGCACACCTGATAATATGTCAATATCTGGAACACAAACCCTACACTATGTGATGGCAACATACTCTTGCACTGACCGGAACTGACTAACCAATGAAAGGGGCATGATTATGCTTGAAGGTAATTATCTATAGGACAAGCTTTCTTCACATGTAATACATCTTATAAAAATACATTTTATACTAAACGAGCGGCTGGTAATAAAAGATAATTATTAGTTTAATGTCTTTGCGGACAAAAATACAACTTCTTAACCTCAATTTCTTTGTAGAGTAAATTCTATGAGATCCTGGTCATTAGTAAACTCTTACTTTACTGTAAATTACACAAACAAAAGAGACGCATGAGGCAACCTTGCTGAAGGCCAAAATAACTATTTGTTTCCTGATGAATGATGGTTTTGTATTTTCTTACAAAGCTCATAGTAATCTTGAAAGGAAAGGAAATACATAACTGTTATGCGGTTTTCTGAAAGACAATTGATGGCAGACTGCTTACTAAGCTTTATTATAGTACCAAAGCCCGTGTGCTTTGCTGAAGCTGCCAACATGTAGCCGCCAAGTCGTCTGTTTGGATACAGCCAAACTTGTCCGAGTCATGTGACTTACAAGAGGAATCGAGGCACAGATTTCAGTCCAAGGTTTAGTCTGTTGTCCGTGCAACAAGTTTGCCCCAGTGCTTTGTTTCGTCTTGTCGATCACATGTTCAGTATAAATGTGGCCACAGCCTTTATTTTGCATGATGGGAAATGTGTACCAGATATACCGCTGTTCTGGCATGATATTCATATTATAGTTTCTTATTGTCAGGATTCATAATTAGCTTTCATTAGATAAACTGTTCTTTCCATCGCTCCTTCCCGTCAGCCCTTAGGTTTGCAGTTATTCTTGTTTTTTATAGTTTGCAGTCACATTACTTAGTGGATTAATAATGAGTATTATGCAGGGTTAATAAAGAGAGGAAATCAGCAACTTTATATTCGGGGCTTCATCGAAATTACATTACTTGGTAATTTCGAGGGCACACTTATCAATATAAACAAGGTAAATACTATATACCATGAAGTATTCTGATTAATATATAATCATACATAAAAATGCATTACGTTTACTATTCTTCTCTTCTTTCGGGTGCATCATCTCATCGCAGTCTCGCATCGTTCTCTCCTAAACGGTCCTGGTCTTTTCCTGAAAATAATATTGCATCCACTGCGTCAGTCATACGCATCCCATGTAACTTTTATCCAATACTGATAACCAATAACCTGACATGGTTGGCGATTGATTGCACTCAAGGCAATATCAATTGCCTGTTGTTCTAACATTAGCATCCTGTGACCCTAAATTCGGCATCCTGTGGTCTTAACCATGGCATCCTGTGGTTTTGACCTTGGGAACCGGTGATGCTAACCTTGGCATTCTACAAAGAAAAAAAGAAATGTGATTGGGAAAGGAGGATATACAGAAAGTTGTATGCAGCTGGCTTGGAAGAGAGCCGACAAAGACAATGAAAACGGAAAAAGAGAATAAGAAGAAGGTGAATTATTCTAGAGCGAAGGACGGAGCTTATAGGGGAAAAAGGATCTCAAGAACACCGACAACCATCTTTATACACTACTATCCACAAAGTGTAGTCGTGTCAACTTGTCTCACCGTCTCACTACTGCTTTACGCCATCCCCCTCATACCACCCACTCCATGCAACCAACACATTTTATCTCCTTTACGAATGACTTGTACCCTGCTTGTCTACCTACCCACTTGTCCTGCCATCCACCATCATCCAAGCCTATCCTGCCAACTCCTCCCACCCCCTTTCCCTCCTTCCCTTCTCTCACCCTCCTTACCTCCTTCACTCCTCTCCTCCTTTTTGACTCCTCTCTCCCTCCACCTCTCTTTCCCTTCATCGCTCACCTCCTCCCTCTCTTTCTGTCTGTCTGTCTGTCTGTCTGTCTGTCTGTCTGTCTCTCTCTCTCTCTCTCTCTCTCTCTCTCTCTCTCAGGTACCAAAAGAATGTATAAGCATGTATATGTTAAATATTTCGCTCCTCCTCCTGCTTCCATGTATAATATTTCAGAACTCTTTTTCGTGCCAGATTTCTTTAATATAATTCCCTCCTGTGAAGTAACAAAATTTCACCCATTCAGGCAGCGACACACAGATCGAGAATTGTATATTGTGCTCACAGTACAGGTAAGAACTGTGTGAAACTGACTAGACGTGGGAGTAAAAACCATTGTGAAAACTGAAGCTCATCTGCAAAGAAAAATACTCTCCAATATTATGTGTTGGATACTTATGCCTGTGAGGTGAATTCATGATTCCTGGGCTTGAATGGTGAGTAAATGAGTGTGTGGCCCATTTCACATGGCGTGCTGTTAATTATTTCTCCCACTATCTTATCTTCTTTTTTTCCTTGCTTTCTGGACTATACCTTTTCCCTTCCTAAAGCGAAAATAGAGGAAAGTGAAGTTAATGATGATTGTGATGATGATGATGATGAGGTATAATAGCTGTTTCTGGGTGTAAGGGTTCTTTGAGCTTAATAACTAGAGCACTGGATTAATGCTTTTCTCTGTGCATCTCTGATGCAAAACTATCAAATTATTCGAGAACCTGTGTTCCAATAACTTTCATAACACATCCGTCTCATTTACATTTTTGCCTCTGAAGTTTAAGGCTGAATAATATTTGTGCGGGGTTTATATCATGCCACCTAGGATTATATTTATCTTTAGATACCTTCCAGTCGTCGCCGCATTGTTCCCTAATGGAAATAAAATTCACATTTCGCTATGGTAAGACATTCAGTTGCATAGTACTTGGTAAAGGTGGTAAGGGCCCAGGGCAAGGCTGTCGTTGTCCACAACACGTGTGACACAGGGTTGTACTCTGGCCGGCCATGGAGCTTCCTTAACACCCCTTCCCCACCAGTTTATTGCAGCACACAGTGAGCTAATATTCTTGAGTTTTTCTGTTTATGTAATGTATGTCAGTAATAGGAAGATGGAGAAGGAATAGTAAAGAATATGCAGGTGAGATAGGCAATATATATCGCTAAGAAAGAGGTGTTAGGGAGCCTCCTTAGCCCACCAGAATATGGCCCACTGCCACTGCACATCCCTGCTCACCCCCTCACCTCTCACCCTGGAGATGGAGAGGGACACCTTCACGTGGTGGCACCGACATAAATGTTGGCCTCCGTTGCCCGGTTGTATATACGAGTACGTCCCTCAACTCCTCTTAGTAGTCGAAGGATGTTGTATTGAGGGAGGAAGGAACTTCAGCCTGCACTTCACCGGATTTACGTACGGAAGAATCTAGGCCACCACCACCAACAACAACAACAATAACAGGAATACCTTCCCCACGTCCGTCCTGGCAGAAGGACAAGTTCTGTACGATCTCAGCTATCTGCTGATATTATCATTCACTAGAGCTGTCTATTTATTTCTCCAGTATTACCTGAACTCTTGCAAGAAGGTGTTGTACTGGGTCTCTCTCAGGTGCACTTGACCGAAAAGTTTAACCCGCCCCGTCCCGACGACGTATGGGTACGTCACCACGATTTGCATTTGCCAGTCCCGGCGACGTACCAGTACGTCGTGCAATTGCAAGGTACCTAATTTGCAAAATTTTCAATTTTCGCACGTGATTTTTCGTATGTATACACGGGACACCTTCCTCTATTCCTGTACAAGATACCAAGCAGGGACAATGCCTTACACTGCATAACCCCCCCTCCCCCCCTCACACCATTGTCTTGGCAAAGGACCTGTTACCAGTGACCTGGCTAGTAAAGTTATTCAGGGCCAGAGTGATTCCCCAATCGATGACAATGTGGAGGACAATGTTTACATAGCATTAGAAGAAGAAACAGCCAGAAATAATGATCAGGTAGTGTGGCAAAAATAGGTCAGGTATGGTGATTAGTTAGTGAGTGAAACAAGGCTTATAATGCCTTTATTACTGCTTGAAAACCAATATACTGTCATACTACATATACATTCGTACCAAGTAAATAAATAAATACCGTTTATGAGTGGATAAAATAGTTACCCTCCCATAGAACTCGTTTTCTTTGGTGCCAGCATGTTAGAAAACCCACTCAGGTAAGGAGGAACTCCTACCTGGATTGGGCACTTTAAACCTCAGGTGAGCGATTTCTCTATGAATTTTCGATGTTTCTCACCAAAAGCGAAGGTTTTAGCCAAAAAAAAAAAATCGAAAATACCTCGGGACTGGGGGATGTCGGAGGTGCGGAAAACCTCGGGACGTGACGGGTTAACCTCGTGATCGAAGGTTCTCGAACAATCGTTGCTGTTGTTCGCGATCATTCCTAGCGAAAATTTTAATTTTCTTCATGGATAGTGTTTTTTATTTGTATAAAATTCCCTTTTCTGGATGGCAGGATATAAGCGTCAGGCAGGCACATGCATGAACAGTTACTGGATATTACTGTATTATTAAACACCGTCCAGTTTCAGTATGTAAAGAGAAATAACTTTAATTTTTCTAATGTACTTTAAAACACCCGTACGCATTGCTAATTGAAACATGACGGTTCTCTTCCTCCAGCCCTTGACCCACCTCTATATTAAGCTTGATATTAACTTCATCAATATGGTGTCGCCTTTTCATCGTATTCTGGCGACCACCACACGATTCTCTTCAGTCTGGAGGACAATCATCAGGTGCAGGGATGATATGTTGTGAAGAATGATAACTCATAATAAAGAAAGATGCTCAAGTTAAAATCATTAAGTCCTTAGGTTTAGTCAACGAATATGAAATAATTTAGAGGAAAATTTGGAAAAAGGTTTGGTGGAAGTTTTCATAAGTGACTCCTTTTGATGCAAATGCGGTAGTCAGTGAGGATAATCGAGTTACAGGTTTACGAATTTCGTTGTATCACCAACATCATCATTACTCTTTCCCAAGTTTCATTATCATCATAATATATTCTATCACCAGCACTACTACCCCCACCGTCACTAGCATCGTCGTCATCACCATCATCACAACTCTCTTTCCTAACTATATATAATTATCAAAACACCACCACCACCACCATGCACTCTCTCACAGTTACATAGGATAGGAGGGATTCAGAAATCAGAGCAGGAGTAATGGTTATCAGAATCTATAAGACTGTATCAATATAAATTGGGTAGAGGGAAAGAAAGTTGCAAGTTAGTGAAAGAAGACAGACAAAACGAGAGAGAGAGAGAGAGAGAGAGAGAGAGAGAGAGAGAGAGAGAGAGAGAGAGAGAGAGAGAGAGCTCTTCCCTCCCTTACCAAGTTCAGTGTTTTTCCTCTTCGCTTCCTTATAATTAACCGTCCTCAGGTACACCTACAGTTTCCCATACAACTTATTTTAGTTATGCCTGGGTCTGTCAGACCCAGTTTTAAAAAATGCTGTGGTGTCACACATGTTTCTTATAATGAATTCCCGAGTATCCTACAATGTATTAGGTCTTATCAACTACAAAATTATGCAAATAAGTTTATGATTCACTTAACTCTACATACTTTTAGAAAATAAAAAAAAAATGCCAAAGCATTTTTTTCTCTTGGGGGGGGGGGGGCGCAGTCGCCATACACGAAAACATAGAACACTATGAGCCTAGCACTTGCGTCACAACTTGAGGGATGGAGGACCTTCATTATGGGCATAGTGGATCCCACACAGCATAAAAACAACCTGCAAATCCGGAGAGATAAATTCTCCTACCTCTTCGGGTACACCTGGGTCTCACAGACCCGACATGCAATTCTGAGTGATATGTTACAAAAGCATAAAGAGGCATGAAAGTAACCCCCCTACACCATGCATGGGCACAAAAAGTTAGGAAGCTATTGAGGACAGGGATCCCAGGCATCTATAAGTTACTGAACTATACCATCGATAAACTCCCCCGGGTCTGTCACACCCAGGTGTACCTGAGGGAGGATAATTGCATTTTTCATCATTTGCATTATAAAACTGAGTTTCCCCTGATCCTGTTTATCCTCATCCCACCACAACACCGTTTTATCAACACACCACCACACACCACAGCTACATCACACTACATCACCATTATAATACACCTCAAAGCACCACGACCCCCACAAGACCACACACTCACATCAGTAAGCTAGTATTTCATGCTCACGCTGATGTACAACACTGCAATGTCTTGTACACGACACAACACAACGTCACACAACACCGTAACATCACAGTGGCACCAGTTACCACAATTATATCAATGAATTATTACAATACAATTACAGTGATGCACAACTCAACATAACACGGAGGACACATAAACAATACAGCGGAACTTAACACCATCCCATCACAACACCAGTTCCATTACAACAACCAGTAAAAAAAGATGAATGATGCTCACAAATCTGTCACAGAACCTATCACAGCCAAATAAATTCTGCTGAGCGACATATGATTTTGAGAGAGAGAGAGGGGGGGCGGGTAGAAGGAGGACGAGGTAGGGAACAATTTTTCATCTCGTCCGTGAACTGCTGGGAAGGTAATACCATATCAACCAGTTCACTGAACTGACCAAGATACAGGACTACAGTGGCTAAAACTGTACATCGTGTGTGTGTGTGTGTGTGTGTGTGTGTGTGTGTGTGTGTGTGTAATATGGTAAATAAATCACTAATGAATAGGAGTTACAAATCCTGTCATATCACAAGGAAAAGAGACCGTATAAATCCTACACAGCTACCCATAAATCCTGACTGAGTGTTATCGTAATCACAGTGATGGTAATTACTGAGATATTTAGCCAACTGTTTTCATAGTTCACTTTGACAACCGATTATCATCAGAAGACTCCTTGTGGCGTGTACCAGTTTACTGAATCAAAATATCTTCACAGCAATTAACTTGTATAACACATCGTCTTTATTCGTAATATTACTCAAATATTTACTTTAATATTTTGTTGTGAAGTGTTTAGCAGCTGCATGTGTAAAGGCAAACATTTATAAAGGCAGTTCTAAACACAACCTAAACTTTTGCGGGCTTTAAAATGTGGCCCCTGATTCAATAATATTGTCCATTTAAACACTTTCAACCCTATAAATCAATCTTAATTATAAGCTGGTTATGGTCAAGTTACTGAGATCCTGTGAATGAAGTCCCATATCTTTGCCTTACATGCCTCCTCGTTGCGTCGCTCAACAGTGCCTCGCCGTGACCCAGATCTCTGCCTGCCCTGCCTCCCTTCCTGCCTTCCACCAGAGTTCTAGTCAGTATATTTTCTTTCTTGTCTCTACCTTGCCGCCCCATACCACCCGCCTCACCCTCCCTGTCTGCCTACATGCCTGCCGGAATCTTTCTTCCATTTGCAATCCACTCTCTTTTCTTTCTTGCATACCTGCCTTTCTGCCTACCTTCCTACCTACCTGCCTGCTTGCCTGTCCTTTTCTTTTCCTTCTCGCTGCTTTTTCTCTGCCTCTCTTCTTTCGTATCTGCCTGTTTATCTTTCTTCCTGTCTGCCTGCTTACCTGCCTGCTTGCCTCCCTTCCTGTCATTTTACATGTGTTATCTGATTTTCAGCCCGTGTACCTCCTCTTGCACCACGACCCGTCACCCCCTTCCGTCCTACTTCACTTCCCAACCTCTCTCTAATAAGATCCTTGGTGCGATCATCTTCACGTTCTACTTTATCCATATTCATTCCCGCTAAGACTTTATTTCAGTTGTATGTTGGGAATTGTTATGTCCACTTTTTCCATATCCTGGACTGGCTTCTCAGTCATAATGTTACTTCTGTTAAGTTTGAGAGAAGAATATTCTATTCAGATTTATATATATATATATATATATATATATATATATATATATATATATATATTCCTCCAGTAGGATCATTCAGAGGAGACATTTGGTTTCTTCCCATGCCAAGCATCCACCTGTTTCCTTTCGACTTTCATATTTCTTTGAATTTCAACCCTCCCCATGTTGTACTTCCGGACATCTTCATTATTCTCTATTATTATTTTTGTTGTTCAGTTCCTGTTTTGTGAACTCGTGTTCTTACTTTTCTTTCTAAATTCCTTTGCACTATCCGAAAGTTTGCTGTTGCTCTTTAGAAATTTCCTTCCTTCTACTTGTACATGTGTTCGGTACCTGTTATTATAAACTGCTCACCCATTTGCTCTTTGTCTTGGTCTATTTTAACCATCAACTTCGAATATTTACTCTGAGGTAACAAACAAATTCTCTCTCACAGCTACAAGATCTGACTGTTCACGTTGGATTACGCTCTCGCCTCTTGTAAGATCGGGTACCACGTTACCCCTGTTTCTTCTTGTTTACTTCTTACTTATGCCTCTTTCAGTGCAGGTATATTCTTCTCCATAATGGCGTGTGTTGTGTCAGTGTAGGTAAATTCTGTGTCATTCTTTGTTTCACTATATGGTCCATTTCAAATCCACTTCCTACACTGCTTGTCTTGAAGGAAGACATTAATCACCTTAAATTTCACCAACAGAGTCTTTCAAGAATTCTGATAACCCAAGACCTACACCAGCCTAACCTTTCCTTTTTTGTACCTGCCTTAAGTTTTATATCTCCCATCACAAAAGTATGCCAGGTCACATTAGTTTCAGGGTTTCCTTTACATCTTAATGAAATTTCCTCTCTCTCTTCGAACATAAAAGCAGATGTTGAAACATTTACTTGGATAATATTTTTCCCTCTCTTTATTTCTTGAATTCTATGCACTGTGCAATTCCCACGGTGTGTCTACAAATGCCCCGTTAACTGTACGTACCTGTACATAATGTCATGCATTATTTATTTATTTATTTATTTGATTAGTCATTTTACTTTACTACTATCGCTTTCATGTTATTCAAACTGGTAGCATATACTGTAGATAGTGTATCATAGAATGTAACTTTTCCTTTTTAGTCTTTCCTGTCAAATGTGTATGTCAGTTGTTCCATGCTGCATAGTGGTTTTTCTCACTTTTTCCTGCAAGTTTTAATGTACAAAACTGGGCAGTTTTAGTACTGTCTTCCTTAATATTTATTTCCCAGTGCCTGTGACCTCCAGTAATTCAGACACAGTGTGCTCAGGTACCTTGACTAAGGATTTTCCTGAACATTCTTTGAATGGGACAGCATTCACAAACTTTCAACCTGTGTGTATGTGTGTGTGTGTGTGTGTGTTTGCCAAAAAATAATTGATTCCTTTCCTTCCCCTAATCCATTCTTCCTATTCTTCCTTCTTCCTTCTTCCTCCCACCTCTGTCCTCCTCCACCTTTCGTTGTACGCTTCCTCTTTCTTCCCTTCTCCTCCTTCTTCATCCCTCCTCCTCCTTCTTCCTCTGCCACTCATTCGTCTCAGATCCCCGGTACCCTGACACCTACATCCTTGAAGCTCACATCCAAGACACCTTCACACAGATCCATCTCAGGTAATAGTCACCTCAATCCTGCCACCTCCTCCCCTTCCGTCCCTCACCTCATTACCTTCCCTCATCCTTCACCCGCTGCTCGTCCTTCACCTCCTCCTTCTTTTCTTCCTTCACATCGGACTCTCACCTTTCCCTTTTTTCTTGTAGATTTCCATCTCTCTCTTTTCTCCTTCTCCATCTTCCTCTCGCGTCTGTCATTTACTTCAGTCCTCACCCACTGCAAATTTTTAGTCTTCTATTCCGTCTCATTACTTCTTAATTTCGTCATCCTTGTCTTATTGCCGTAGTCTTGCCGTACCCGTTCACAGGAGATACGGAGTATTCTTCTTTTATACAAAGAACAAGGAACCAAAAGCCAGGAGCCCGCAAACCGTTCCTTCCAAGAAAAAAAAAAAAAAAATACAACGGAGAGCCAAATTCAAGATCCGTCCCTTTTGAGTTGCATGGATACACTGCGTTTTTAAGACTGGAAATCATGGAAAGTAGGATTTACAGACAGAGGGAGACAGTTCCAGAGTTGAGTTGTTGCATAAATGACGGACCTGGAATAACGGTTAACTCTTGTATTAGAGTTGAACAGAAAAGTGATGAGAGTTTGTTGGTAGACGGGCGCTACGCGCCCATTGTAGACGTGGAGGGATGCAGGCAAACACTTCAGAGGAGCAATGACCATCGAAGTAGCGATAGAAGAGATATAGATGCAAAGGTGGAAGATATGGAGGTTCAGGGGAGCAAGTAAGAGGAGCAGAGTTAGTGAGACGAAAAGCCTTGTTGAGAAGAGCTAAATGTGGGGAGTCTCCCCACACATGAGAGTTGTACTTTATACAGGAGCAAATCAACCAGTGTATAAAGTCAACAACTGCGCAAGAGTTAAAGAAGGTACAGAGTCGGCTTAATACACCTAATCTCTTGGCAGCAGATTTTACAAGAGATGTAATGTGATATTTACAAGATAAATCCCGAGAGAATGAAATCCCAAGCATGTTCAAGAATGATGCAGGATTGAGCTGGATATTATTAAACGTTAGAGGGTACTCGTGTGGAAGATTTTGTCGGATTGATAGGAGTAAGAACTGAGTCTCTGATGCATTAAAAACAAAAAGATTACTTTTATCCCAATCAGAGATACAAGCCAAGTCAGACATTAGTTGTGCCATAGCCTTATCCCTTGTTTGTTGAAGTAACTGCTGAGAAGGACGTTGCGGGAACCGAATGGAAATGTGAAGGGTGGAATCATCAACATATGAGTGGACACAGTTAAATGTACAGCTTAGAAGGTCACTGATGACTAAAAGGAAGTTGATGATTGGACAGAGCCCTGAGGAACACCACTTCTGATACATCTAGAAGAACGGTGGCCGTCTGCAACGACCAGAAAGGAAGGTATAGATGAAGGCACAGATAGATGGATAGAAACCGTAAGAGGGCAGTTTGGAAATTAAAGAATCATGCCAGACTCGATTGAATGCCTTTGAGATGACAAGTGCAATGATAAACCTTTCGCCAAAGCTCCGACAGGAGGATGACCAGGAGTATGAAAGGTAGGTGACAAGACCACTAATGGAGTGTCCCTGAAGAAACCCATACTGATGATCAGAAAGAAGGTTGTGATAGGAATGATATTTTTAAATTTTTCTGTTAAGAATAGACTGGAATACTTTTGAGACACAGGATGTTACTGCAATTGGGCTATAGTCAGAGTGTTGGGAAAGGTCACCCTTCTTTTGGACAGGCTGAATGAGAGCAAACTTCCAGCAAGAAGGAAAGGTACTAGTTGACAGACAAAGGCAAAAGAGTTTACCTTGACGGGGTGTATGCACAGAAGCATATATCTTGAAAACAATAGGAGGGCCAGTGATAGTAGAAAATACATCACTTGAAGAAATTTTAATGTTAGCCATGAGGAAGTCAGAGGGGCGAAGTGATGGAGGAACAGCAGTGTAAGCAGAGGGATTAGTTGTAAGGAAGAGGTCAAGTACACTGTATGTTGGAACTCACTCCAAGGCAGTCAGAGATACGGGTACGGTGCTGTTCAAGCTGCGCTAGGGCGTTAAGGATAGAAATGATGTAGGCTTGTTCATCAGGTGGATCACTGAAAGGAGAGGAGAGCCAAAGGTGGCGGTGAACTCTGAAATCTCCTAGAATGGAAATTTCAGAGAAAGGAGAAAAGGATAGGATGTGTTCCATCGTAGTAGTATGATAGTCAAAGAATTTTCCATAGTCAGTAGAATTATGGGATAAGTAAACAGCGTAAATTATTTAGTCAGACAATGACAGGAAAGCCGAAGCCAGAGAGCAGAGAATTCAGGAGGCTCAAGTTCAGCAATACGAGAGCAAGATAAGTCGTTGCATACAAATACACAACAGCCACCTTTGGCTTTGAAATGAGTATAGAGAAAATAGGAGGATACAGAGAAAGGTTTAGGCTATATGCTTACTCATTCTTAGATCTGATCACTGACTTGGTACACCACGGCACTGTACTTGTGTGACTTTCAGTAACGTATACATACAACACGGACAAACAGATAAACCTAGTGATTCCAACACCTTTTGCGTTGTGTTAATAGAGTACCAGAAATTCTCTCTCTCTCTCTCTCTCTCTCTCTCCGTGTCGGACCCAGCTATTCTTATTCATGCGTTGTTCCCCAGATCAGTGATATACACTTGATCCTATCCATATCATTATGGTGGAGAGAGAGAGAGAGAGAGAGAGAGAGAGAGAGAGAGAGAGAGAGAGAGAGAGAGAGAGAGAGAGATGGGGGATAATCATAGTTCGGTTTTTAGGTCACTTGTGTCATTCTAAACTATTACAGAAATAATTAATCATTTTTTCCCATCAACCTAGTGCCAAATCAACTTCCCTGAATAATGGTTTCATGTGCTCCTTGTGCCGCTTCAGTGATGGGACACGTAACCATGATTGTGTCGTTTGCAGATTTTTTAAATAATAATCAGATTCCAAAATGTAGCTTAGCCAGACCTTACTTTACAAAGGAAAACCAAAATTAATCCTAGCTTAAGCAATAAAACCATCGTAACCTAACCTAGCCTAGCTGTACCTGGCCACTTTACATCTAATCAGACAACCTAATTTTACTTAAATCTAACCTAGTATAATTAACCCGGCCTAAATTAATCTTACCACACCAAACACATTTAACATAATGGACGTGCTTCAAAGTAAGTCTCACTAAATCTAGTCTAACTTAATCAAACCAACTTAGCTTACTCGATGTTAATGCAGTCCAACACAGTCTAGCCTAACCTAAACAATCCATACGTATCTTAACATAACTAAACAAAAAGAACTTCAACCAGTTTAATACTACACGTATTCTAATCAAACAGAACCTAATATTTTTTTTTAAAAGCTTTATCTAACATAATAAAGCCTACCTCAGAGAATCAACTCAATCCCAAACCCAGCAACCTAAATATACTTTATGTTATCTAACAATGCATCCCAAAACAATCTCTCTCTCTCTCTCTCTCTCTCTCTCTCTCTCTCTCTTTCTGTGTGTGTGTGTGTGTGTGTGTGTGTGTGTGTGTGTGTGTGTAAACTAGCATCGTGTCGCAGTAACCATCACCATATCAGTCAGTATAGGAACCAAACTTTCTAAGAGGACCCGTTAAGCCCGTCAGACTAAGGCCAGTATGTTCATCAGCTTAAGAGTCTTTATGGCGTCCGTACCAGTTTGTTTAGCAAGATACGCTTTCTTTCCTTTAACTACGATGATACCTTTTTATCATTATTCTTACTTCCTCTTAATGATATAACAGTTTGATATAACGTACACGATTCCGAACACAACTAATGTGCTCTTATACTCGTAAACTATAAGCGACTGGTACACCAACAAGAATGGAAATAGGTTTGGTACATGACTATGAGATCTACCTCGCCATGAAACCATCAAAGGGGTGAGCAGATGTAACTGGGTGTGATGAGTATTGGAATGGGTTACATGGGATGGATTGTTGGTAGGCGGTGAGGCTGGGACAGCAATGCATACAGTACCTCACAAAGATTAAAGGTTTAGAACTGGTGGCATTAATGCAGTGAAGACTTACTTCAGAATGTCCTCCAAGAATGAAAGTATATCAGGGGTAATGTGAGACAAGAAGGTGAATAGGATGAGCTGTTAGGTGGGAAGTGGAGGGTGGAGTGAGATGATAAGAGTGTCCTCTGTGATAATGGGTGCTGTGGGATTGGTTACTTATCTAATCCGCCTCAGTCCTGTTACATGTATTACTGATTTACCCTGCCACCTTCAGGCACAGTAATCAATGCGTAAATGAAAGCTACAGCTAAACTTCTCGTTAATAAAGCCTGGACAAAGCAGAATAAAATAAATTTACATGGAGAAACGAGAAAAATTAAAAATACGTTATCAGATAGTAGACGTCGTGCAGTGATTGTCTATTTGAAAATTCCTCCGACATCAACACTGACAACAAGACAACGTTGTGTTACTCTCATATACCCGGTGTTTTGCGACGATGGTAAACACTATGTGTTCGGGCTAAACTAGAGAGCCAAGGGAAGCTGAGTAGGGGTGAGGAAGCACAGGATGAACATCAAAGGAAAATGAAAATGGAAGGGATAACAGGAGGTGAGAAAGAGAGAGAGAGCTAAAAGACAAAGCGAGAGGGAGAGCAATTGAATCCAAATAACACATCAAAGGAAAATTCCACTAGCCTGTAGATCAATAATCATGACAAAAAATTTCTATCTATCTATTGCCCGACGCCTCAATCCCGTTCGGGGTGGCCACAAACAAATCGCCTCCACGTCGCCCTGTCCCCAGATATTTCACTACCACGCTCCCAACTCACACCCCCCTCTCTCATATAACTCTCCACCCCATCCCTCCATCTCATCCTCGGCCTCCCCATCCCTCTCCCCCCCTCCACCTCACTCACATACACTCTCTTCGTCAGTCTTTCACCCTCCATCCTCTCCACATGGCCAAACCACCTCAGTGTGTTCCTCATAACGCTTCCTATCACATCCACATCCACACCACGACGCTCCTTTATATCCTCATTTGTCAGCCTATCTCTCCATGTGACTCCATAGGCTCCTCTTAAATAACTCATTTCTACTGCTCTCACTCTTGACTTGTGTCCTTCCAACAACGTCCAAGCTTCACTTCCATACGTTAGAGTTGGTATCACAATACTGTCATGTAGTAACTTTTTCACTTCCATGCTCACTTCCCTGTTTCTTATCACTGCCTTCAAAGAACCAGCAACCTTTCTTCCCTCCTGTACCCTTTCAAGCACTTCACCCTCCAAACCTCCATCCTTACTCATCACACTACCCAAGTACTTAAACGTACTCACAATTTCCAATTCCTCACCATCCAACCTCGCTGTACATTCACTGACTTCACCTCTCTCAAAGACGATCACTTTACTCTTCCCTACATTC
The DNA here is from genome assembly GCF_032717465.1 of Coenobita brevimanus. Taxonomy (NCBI): domain Eukaryota; kingdom Metazoa; phylum Arthropoda; class Malacostraca; order Decapoda; family Coenobitidae; genus Coenobita; species Coenobita brevimanus. Next base: position 18,005,043 of record NC_137062.1, on the reverse strand, counting down.
ACCTTTATATTCCGTTTCTTACACACTCTCCCAAACTCATCCACCAAGCCTTGCAGCTCCCCTTCACCTTCACTCAACGACACAGTATCATCTGCAAACAACAGTACAGGGAGTTTCCAAACACTACCCTCTCTCACCAGGGCCACTCCAACATCCACTACCCTACCGTGTACCTCTTTTATTACCCCATCCATGTACAGATTGAACAACCATGGAGACATGACACATCCCTGTTTCAACCCAACCTTCAAAGAGAAAAATTCACTTAGATCACCATCCACACGCACTGCAGCGTTCGCACCATCATACATACTCTTCACAGCATTCAACAACTTCCCATCTACTCCATATATTCTTAACACTTTCCACAATCCTTGTCTATCCACCCTGTCATATGCTTTCTCCAAATCCATGAAATCCGCATACAACTTCTTTCCCTTCTCTAGAAAATTTTCCACTAAAGATCTAAAAATGAATATCTGATCTACACAACCTCTTCCCTTCCAAAAGCCTCCCTGTTCTTCTCCAACTTATTCCTCTGTTCTTTCTCTAACTCTGTCAATAAGTATCCTACCATACACTTTTCCTATTATACTAAGAAGACAAATGTCCCTATGATTACCACATACTTCTTTTTCCTCTTTTCCTTTGTACAAGGGAATAATTATACCTGACTTCCAATCCTCCGGGACTCTACCTTCCTCCCAGGCCAATCTGCACATCTTCCACATCCATTCTACTACTATCTCTCCCCCATTCTTCAGCATTTCACCACACACCCCATCAATTCCTCGGGCTTTCCCCAATTTAACTTTCTTCTTTGCTTCCACAACTTCTATCCTACTGATTTCTTCCCGTCTTCTCACCTCCCTTCTTCTCCCAGCTGTTCCTCAGCCACTAATACTTGCATTACTTCCATCCTCTATGTTCAACAATTCCTTAAAGTGTTCTCTCCGTCTGCTCACTTTATCTCCCTTCTCCACTAGTAATCTACCATTTTTATCTTTTACTCTCCTGCTGACTTCACTTCCACCCTGTCTTACTCTCTTCACCTCTTTCCAGAACATTTTCTTAAATTCCCTCCACTTTACACCCAAATTCCTTCCAAATTCCTCATCAACTCTCTTCTTACTCTTACTAATCTTTTCACCTCTCTCTTCCTTTCTACATATAACTCTCTCTTCCGTCTCTCAACTTCTTCCACGCCCCTGTTTCTCACCCACTCACTGTATGCTTTCTTCTTTTGTGCCACAGCCTGTCTCACCTCTTCAGTCCACCACGCTGTTCCTTGCACCCCCCTCCGTCTTCTCGTCATCCTACACACCACATCACATGCTACACATATTTCTTCTGTGAATATTCTGCACACACCTTCCACGTCCCCCATCTGCTCCAATTCATATTTGCCCAATCGTTCCTCCACTTCTCTCTTATATTCTGCCTTTTTCTCATCCTCTTATAACCTTTCCACTCTCCTTGCAAATCAAGAAGGAAAAAATATTTACGTCTACAATATTATCATGAAGGAAAGCTCACAAAAGGAACAAACACACACACACAAAGACACACACACACACACACACACACACACACACACAATTTTTGGCACATGGGGTTTGGGTTCCACCTGAGCCCCATCAGGAATCCTTCAGCGTTGTCTCTCGCCCATGAGGGAAAATCTGTGGTGGTTGGATTCATGATGAATTGCAGGAGCAGTGCCATAGCTCTTTTTCTGAGGCATGTGTCTTGTGTGGGTGATTTGTAACCATTTCACGCCTTGGGATAGAATAGCGGTGTATACTGTATGCAAATGAATTAAAATATGTGAAAAGTGAGTCCCTGCCATTCATTGTAAGACTTCTGTTTAGTCTTGGATTACTGCGTTATTAGAGATGAAAATAAGTAGTTTAGTTATGTTGGCTATTTTCACATTAAAAAAAAAAAAAAAAATCCAGCTACAGTTCCCACCAAAGAAATGTAGTCATAAAACTCTTACCCTGAGCCATATGTCTTGTGTGTGCTAGGGGGAAGGTAGGATATTTGTCCACGTTTTTCGCCATAAGAAAGGATAAGTAACTAAATGAACTCTTATCATCATCATCAGCAGCAGCATCTTCGTCGTCGCCATCATCATCATCGCATCTTTATGCACCAACTATACAGTATATTAGGGTTAATGCATAAAAAAAAAAAAAAAAATGTTTGCTAAAAATTGGAATTGGCTGTGTTTGTACCCGTTCGTTTTTTTTTTAGAAAGAGATAATACCATATAATAATTAATAAACAAATAAATCACTTTAAAAAGAAAGAGCACCCAGAGAGTGCAACACTTCCCACAGTTAGTCTACGAGTCGACCATTTGACACTTCCCTGTTACCTTGAAGCTCGACGAATTGTAGCCAAACCTGAAATACATCAGCTTTGCCTGACAGTCATTCCTTCTAAAAGCTTTCTAAACAAATCACGCCCTGAGGTCCTTACCTTGGCCCTACTGTTCTCCAAATTTAATTTCGTTTATGCATAACCTTTAAGCCTTCCAGTGAATCTGGTCTAAATCGATTTTTTTTTTTTTTTTTTTTTTTTTTTAAGTGACAGGACAGAAAAATCTACCACAAACCTCTTACCTTAACCATTGGTTGATTTTCCTCAAAGCCGAAACACTTCATCCATTTTTTATTCTTCAGCAACAATAACTGTTTTAAAACTAGTACAGTATAACCTGTTTATGTTGGTCGTGGCCAGTGACTTTGACCACTGACTTGTTGTTACCGGAAACAGTAATAAAACCCTGGGAAAACTCAAAACATTTACACAAAGTCTGGTAGAGATCGGATCAAAACTGGTTGCTATTTTCTTTACACACACACACACACACACACACACACACACACACACACACACCAAGGAAAATTATAATCTCGCTTTGTATATGAGAAGTGTTGATGTAGTAAAAAAAAAAAAAAAAACTAGTGCCATTAAGTAGTACAGTTGTTGTTAATATTTCAGTAATTTCTGAATTAGAACGTTGTGAGGGAAGGAAGGGGTTGGTGTAATGTTCTGTACCTCTGGCCAACAGATACATATGATCATCATTATCTTTCTCATTATCGTCATAAATATCAACATCTCATTCCTAATTCCCATCCACTGAAAATAAGAGCACAACCATAATTCTTTCCCCGAGGCGTGTGTCTTATGTGTAAAATACTAAAATGGAGAGACTGAAGGTTTTTCGTAACGTCTCACGTCAAGGGATGTGATCAATAAGTAGAGAACTTAATTACAGTGGGAATGAAGACATGATCCAACTTTGTACAGCTGTTAGTTAACTAAATCCCAGGAGAACAATGACGTGTGTGTGTGTGTGTGTGTGTGTGTGTGTGTGTGTGTGTGTGTGTGTGTGTGTGTGTGTGTGTGTGTGTGTGTGTGTGTGTGTGTGTGTGTGTGTGTGTGTGTGTGTGTGTGTGTGTCAGTCTGCCAAAATATTTCAGAGCAGTAATACTGAAATAAATCGTATTGTGAGGTGCACACTTTGTGAGATGGTAGAGGGCTGATTTGCGTCTACTTCGTACCATAAAGAATATAATACAGTATCAATTTAATCCAGTGGAATTAGACTGGAGCAAGAGAGAGAGAGAGAGAGAGAGAGAGAGAGAGAGAGAGAGAGAGAGAGAGAGAGAGAGAGAGAGAGAGAGAGAGAGAGAGAGAGAGAGAAGAAGAAGAAGATGATGATGAAGTAAATGAGGAGGAGAGGGAGGCGAATAAGGAGAGTAGAAAAAACAATAAGGGAAGAACAGCAGAAGGGAGGAAAAGAAGTGAAACATTAGACAGATGGTTCAAGGAAGACAAGGATCGAGGAGGAGAGTGAGAGAAAGAGAGATAGAGGAGCTAAAATAAGGGGGTTGGAGGAAGGAAAGGGGGAGAGACTGCGGACGAATGGAGAACAAAAAGAGGGAAGAAAAACTGGGAAAGAAACAGTGGAACAAAGGAAGGAGAGAGATAGAGAGGGAAAAAGAGTAAACTGGAGAGGAGATGATGATTATGATCATCATCATGAACATGGTCATGATAAAAAAAAAAAAAAAAAAAAAAATCAAGATGGGGCAGATGTTTAGACGATGTAAGAATTCTTAGCTTAAATTTAATTTCCCTTGGGAAGTGACTTGGTCTGAATGGACTGTGGGGAAGTTTGGAGAGAGAGAGAGAGAGAGAGAGAGAGAGAGAGAGAGAGAGAGAGAGAGAGAGAGAGAGAGAGAGGAACTCCCAGAAGAAAATTTAGTTGTTATTTTTTGCTTCAGAGAAAGAATGAAATGCAGAAAGCTGGTAAACAGTTATTCCTTCGAAAGAAAATTGAACATAAATTCATCACCAAGATTCGTTTATTTCGAGATGGCTGGACACATAGCGCTTAACTCTTTCAGTCTGATGAAACTCTTGACCGATTTGTTGGTCCTACTTCCACACAATTCCATGTGTCTTAGAAGAGATCTCTTGTAGTGAAAAGATCAATCAAGGCTGTCTTACCTCTCCTGTGTGTAAAGCATTGTTAAATCTGAATAAAAGTATCTGAAGATAAGAAAGAGAAGTCACTGAAGTGAAATGATGTGTTTGGAGGACAAAGACACTGGGAAAGACATATTGATAAAGCCAGCTCCAGGGCTGACCGGTTGTGTACAGGAAAGAATACCGGTGAAATCATGCTCTGGAGAGGTATAGAGAAAATGGGTAACAGTATGCAGTTAGACGCGTCCTGCGGGACTATAATGAGGTACGAATGCTACTTTAAGTTTGGAAAGGTTCGAAGAGCTTTGACCACACACACACACACACACACACACACACACACACACAGAAAAAGAGAGAGAGAGAGAGGGGGGGGTCATTTTATATATAATGAACTTTTATATCTGCGTCAGCTTCACTCCTATGGTCCCTTTCAAATAAATACACGCTTCATCATAACAAAGGCAACACAGACTGATAGGCTATACCTTTAATATCCTCCACTTTTGTGATATTCATATGATACCAAACGCTTCATTCCATTCCATATGCACACCTGGGTTTCAAAAATTAAAATTGAACAGTATATTTATGTCAATTTTACTTTATATAATAAATTTCAAATGTAAAAGTTGAATAAATTTCACCAGTAATCATCCTGATATAAACAGTGTCATTAGTGTGGTTTGTTGGTAAAAACTGCTCGAATAAAACGGTAGGTGCTGCGGAATTTGGTGTAAATATTTAATTTGGTGTAAATATTTCTGTTTCACTAACTTCCAGAACGGGTATCGGACGAGTTACACGGGAGGCTTCGTGGCACCTCTGCCTTAGCTATTTATTTTTTGGAAATTTTCACTTGTGTTAAATTGATTCAAACTATTTTGATTTCAAAGCGAGACAAAAAAAAACAAAAAAAAAACAAGAGAATGTTGTGGTGTAATATGCTCTATAAATCGCTGTGAGAATAGCTGCCACGGAACTCCGATGCTGCGTACAATAGCCTGCGCTTTGTACTGCTGTCATTGAATCGAATCAATGCCACTGTGATCTCGACTCGAGTCTGTATGATATCACTGAAACGATAACAAATTATAACATTTGTATATGTTTTGCTTCTTCATATTTAATAATAATAAGTTATAAAATTAAGCATTTTTTTTTAAGCTAAGTAACTGTGAGATTAATGAACGATTATGCACTTAAAACTATTACTCGGGTGGTGACGACCATTATCCAGTCACTTGGTGTAATGCTTGCTAGTCCTTCCTAAGGTGACTCTACACTGAGTGAAAAGCCTAAAGCTTTCCTGAAACCCAGGAAATAATTTAGAAAGCTGGGTGGCAACCACATAACCGAACGTCGGAGTTGTGTCGCATCTACTATGGCTCCACTGTTAACTGGGTGGAGATGCAAATACGGAATCCATCCAGAAACCAGACCCTTACACTCTTCTCTGTGCCTCGCTGTGGTGGGGTGCTGTCTCCCTTAAGAGAACATCGGTTCACTAAATGTTTTTTGACATTTTTGTTTTGATATTTTATTTGAGGTCAACTGTGCTGAGTTGTGCTTATTTTCTAAACGCATACGTTCAAATTTTATTGGCAGATCCGTCACCACGAATGTTCTCAGTTCGTAAAATATCCTCAGCTATGCACACCTTGACAAAAAGATAGATATCTTCAGGCACTGTACAGTAAGCCCAGTCAACTTCACAGTTTAGACCCATGCCAATCAGATTGTGCCGGGCTCAGATCCAAGTTACGTTGGGGTTAATTGCAGTCATTTTATGTTTTAAGGAATGTCCAGAATACACATATTTAAGCCGTGCCCTTGAAAGCCTGTGCCCAAAGTTATGTCTACTGATGCAATAATTGTGGAGATGATATATTTACAGTCCTTTAGGCCGCTTAATTGTTTTTACGCCTTGACATTTACTACAACCCTTCAGGTCAATACAGAGGGGTTCTGGCCAGGTCTTTGAAGGTATTTAGCAATAATATTCTCTATTGATGAAATAGTTATTGTGAGGTATTGCATCTGGTCTTTGAGGACTGAGTGTGGTGATATGTAAGACGTGGGCGGGATGTGGTGGAACTGTGTAAATGGGGAAGTACAGTAAGGCAAATAAAGAATGTTCTGTGTATACAATCTCTGTTATATTTAGATACTCATGACATCAAAGCAAAAACGTGTGGAACAGGAGAAAACAATATGCGATACTTGAGCACAAATGTGTGGAATGGCAGAAAAGAGCAAGTGGCATCTGATCAGAAACGTGTGGAGTTGTAGAGAAGAGCAAGTAACATCAAAGCACAAACGTGTAGGGCAGTCAAGAAGAATAAACGACACTTGAGCACAAACCTATGGAGTGGCGGAGGACGGTAAGCGACATCTTAACACAAACCTGAGGAGTGGCGGAGGACTGTGAGAGACATTTAAACACAAACGTGTGGAGTGGTGGAAGACATTAAGCAACGTCTGAGCACAAACGTGTGGAGTAGGGGAGGACAGTAGGAGACATCTGAGCACAAACATGTGGAAAGACAGTAAACTAGTAAGCAAGATGAGCCAGGATAACGGTGGCGAAAATTAAGTATAGTGTGGACATTACAGGCTAAACAGACAGACATTGTACTGTACTGTACATGACGTGACGTTGATGATGAAAACAATTTATCTCTTACTGATTCTGTATGGACAGAAAAAATAAAGTAGACTTGGGGAGATGAATGAGTTGCACGAGCTGTGATGGTGGTGGGTGAGGAAGGAGGTCAGGGGAAGTATGTCATTTGAAGAGGGGTGTTGCGTTGTATTGTGGATCACCGGGGTACAGACAAAACATATTTTCATCCAAGAACAAAAGAGAGAGAGAGAGAGAGAGAGAGAGAGAGAGAGAGAGAGAGAGAGAGAGAGAGAGAGAGAGAGAGAGAGAGGAGAAACGGATGTGGAAGAGGCGGTACAGGAAGGGCGGAAAATGGAGGACTGGGGCAGTTAACGATACAATTAAGAGGGATTCAATTTTTGACCCGTTACGAGAATTGGTTCAAGAGTGGGTGAGTGAGGGAGAAGGAGAGGGAGAGGAGGAAAGTGGTAGAGGGCACTGGGATTGCGAAAATGGAGGCGATTGATCTTAGACAACACATAAATATAAATGAAAGAAAAGCATTCGGGAGCGGAATGCTAATCGCCCTTCAGAATATGCTGTTGGCCAAGTCCAATATTTAGGCCATATCTTGATACCCTGAAGGTTTCATGTTGATAGCTCAAGCCGTTCATGAGATATAGTGGGAACACACACACACACACACACACACACACACACACACACACACACACACACACACACACAAAGAGGCGGACAAAAACATTATCGCCTTGCAAAGGCGGGCGATAATAACTGACCCAATATCGGTCTGAAGCATTTGGATGTGAGTTTACGGTTGCTTATAGAGAATATGGCACTCGGTTAAAAGACATCTATTTATTCTGAAATGTTTATCCGAAATGTTGTGCTGTATATATATATATATATATATATATATATATATATATATATATATATATATATAATCAAATTTGTCTTGCCTTTTATGCATATATATAATCAAATTATCTGTCTATGTATTTATCTATCAATCTATATATGTCTATCTATCTATCTATCAATCTAATAGAGAGAGAGAGAGAGAGAGAGAGAGAGAGAGAGAGAATGGAGGGGAGGTGGAGGACTGAGACAAAGATAATATGAGGAAAGCACTGTGAAAGGGATGATATGAGAAAATTATTGTTACACATTACCATCATCCTTTTGCTCTGATATCCTTTTTTATTGAGTTATTTCCTTTTTGTCTGTACCCACTCTCTCTATTTACCTCTACTTTCTTTCCTTCTCTCTCTCTCTCTCTCTCTCTCTCTCTCTCTCTCTCTCTCCATTATCATCATCATATCATGAACTTTTCTACATCTGCCCACTGTTCTCCCTTCTCTCCCTTCTCTCCTCATTTCTCTCCTCCTTTTTTTTGCCTGGTCCCAAATTGACAATTACTCAGCGTGCGAAGGAGAGGAGACCCGAGGCGTGACCTTCCTTCTTCATCCAGTCCACGCCTCCGTCTGAGACACGAAGAGGAGGAGGAGGAGGAGGAGGAGAATGATTTTAGGGAGGGAGGGAAGAGAGTGAGGAAGGGGTAGCCTGTGTATAATGGGTGGACAGATATGGATGGAAGTGGTTAGAGAAAAGTATTGACACTGAATTATGATGAAGAGAAGGATGTAGATGATTTTGGAGACAGGGGGTGGAGAGGAGGAAAGATGGGAGTTGGAGGAAATGGGAAGAAAGAGGAAGCGAGTTAGAAATGTAAAACTGATTGATTAACCAATTATGTCCTAAAAAAAGAATAGCGTGTTTTTTGAGACATTTGTCGGGTTTGGCACATATTCCCTGGACACTTGATGACAGCTCTCCTAACTTTGTGTTTCCCTTATTTTTTTCTTTGTGAATCCTACAGATCGATTTTATAAAATTAGAAATATTTATAGGATGATGACGGTGTGGGTAGTGTTGTTGTTGTTGGTGGTGGTGGTGGAGAGGGACATCTTCATATAGTGGCACCTATATAACCACGCAGATCAAATGGATGGTTATACAAGCATTTTTAAGCTACTTCCCTAGTCCTCGAAAAGAGCATGGAGGATTACAGGAGAAAGGCAACTTAATCCAAGTGCCTAGCCTACTGGGTTCACGCTGCAGATAATCCTAGATCCATAACGACATGATGATGACTAGGGGGAAGAGGAGAAGAATAAAATGCCAACATAGGTGGGCATATTTGTGCGCCTGCCACTGCTTGACATACTGTAATATGAGGGGGGGAAATGCGTTTTCTTTGTCTGGATGTTTATCCGTCCCCGCCCCGCAGGGGCTCGGGGACGGGTATTGTTTTCACTCGGTTTGTCAGTCTGTTTGTCTCTCTGTCTGTTAGCAATTTTACGTGAAAACTGCTTGTGCGATTTTAACTAAAATTACAGGGATGACGGGCTATAACCTTATCACCTGATCAGAAGGTCACTGAGCCAAGGCCCAGGCTGTAGGTCCAAAAAATGTAACAAAACGGGAACGGGTTAAAATCGTTTTTTTCCACCATAAATCCTTTCAAATTCGTCATGTCGACATGAAGCCAAAACCATGAGGTGCATCTTTCAAATCTGGATCCTATAGCATACCTCATTACATCAGGGGGGGGGGGGCACCCACCAGTTAGCGGTAGGGGGGTCAATATCAGGTGGGTGGGGCCTAAAATTTTGAATGAGCATAAAATCGTCAATTTTTACCCGATTTACTCCAAATATGATATGTGACATCTTTGACTAGATATTCTGTTGTGTTTTTACTTCAGCACTAAAGTGACTGCCTGGGACGGGTTTTGCTGTGCCTTGGCACCGCTTGTTGTTGAAGGCTTGGATTTTGCACCCATTGACTGCACGAGTCACTGAGATGGGCAGTCTACAGTATTGTTCCTAAGTCTCAGTTTTCCCTTACAACAAGACCCGCACCATAGTCGCGGCGCACGACTCTGAGGTTGTTATTATCATGCCCTGGCATCCTACCATTCAAAAGTGCGTCTGATTTTGTGTACTCGTATATTCAGAGACGCATGTGACTCGTGTATAATATGCTCGTGTGTAATAATATTTGTGTATAATATGTTCATGCATAATAATATAATTCGTCTATAATATGATACGAAATCGGACTCACTTTTGAATGGTAGGTTGCCAGGGTACGATAATGACAACCTCAGAGTCGTGCGCCGCGACTATAGTAGGTTTACAGCCAGGTTCACAAATGTACTTTCGGGTGAACTGGGACTACGGATGACAATCCAAGGACGGCAGTTTGACCAAACCGAGAACTGAACCTGGTTTCTTCTAGTTGCGAGCATAATGTTCTAACCAATACACCACCTGCTTAATCGTTCCCCATCCCCTCAGTTAATACCAAGCTTTCTTCCCCGTCTGTGAATGCAAAGTAGTAGTAGTAATAGTAGTAGCAGTAGTAGTAATAATAATAGTAGCAGTAAAAGTGGTAGTGATGGTGATGATTGCGGTGTTGGTGTTGGTGGTATATTAACCTCGGTCTGCCTGGCCAAGCAGGCCCTTTACCCGCAGGCAATCAGCCACCCTTGCAGGGACATCTCATCCAGTAAACCTGTTTTCCCTTGCGGTGTACTGCGCCTCTCCACGGCAAATCATGAGGAAAAGCCTACAAATTTGGTTCTCGGATGGACGACCCATTTGCGCCTCCATCCAGTTAACAGGGCACTACAGTAGGTTCTACTTCATCCCATTATTTGGTTATATGATTGCCATCCAACACTGTAAATGCCTTCCTGTGTTACAGGAAACTATTAGGTTTGTCACGCAGTGTAGAGTCACCTAAAGACAGCAAAATATTGATGAGTGGACGACAGGTGTGCCATCTATCACCTTGCCAGGTATGGATGACGAAGACATACAGTAGCGAAGTGTAGGTGCTTTATGTCCTTCCATGGTGGTTGAAACTGATGACATATAGACTGGTACACACACACACCATTATAACCTGTGCAATACTTGCACTGTTATATGCACTGATCTGTCAATCTGCCGCTCTCAGCTGACATGGTCAGTGTTGCAGTGCATCGACTGACTTACCATATGAAGCTGGGTTAGATACGGTTGCCTTAGGCTAGTTTTTGGCTCTGACTCTCCGAGGGACTCACCATCCATTTCGTCTCTTCATATAGCTGTGAGAACAATTTTCAACTCTCTCTCTCTCTCTCTCTCTCTCTCTCTCTCTCTCTCTCTCGCTACCCATCATCCCACACCTTACATCACCCTCTGTCCTTTCACCATTGTCTCTCACCTCACCTCACCATCCGCCACCTTCCTTCACCCAACCCCTGCTTCACTCCTTCGTCACCCTACCCTCACCTCCTCTCTCCTCCACTACATCACCGTAATCTCCTTCCCACAGGTTTTATCTTCATTTGCGTAACAGTGTACCATCCACAGTCCCACTTACATTACTCCTTTACCTCACTCACATCCCTTCACATTAGCCTTTTGACTCACTGTCTTATGTCCCGTCCACACAAGGGGTCATGGTGCGTTCTCTGTTGCGCTTCACTTTGCCCAATTTCGCCCAACTCAGGTTTTTGTGCCGCGAAGCGTCTGTGCCGCGCGCTTTTGGCAAATCTGGCCAAGAAGCATTTCATTGTGACAGAGTGCTACGATGCCTTAAGTAGCCGTCTGAGGGCATCGTGGTGCCCTCTCACTGCTTTCAGTGGAAGCCAGACGGCCCGTCTGGTTTCCACTGAAAACAGTTGTATTGTTCCTGCTCTTTTTTTCTTCTTCTTCAATAGAATGTAATGGTAGAAGAATGTACAGGTACTGAATGGTCAAGGGGCAGCACCATACATTTTATGGAACTGTTAAAGATGGATCCATATATCTGGCAGGTGAAAAACAAGGAATACAAGAACAAGAATTTAGGAAGCACAAGAAATTAAGAAGAGCTCCTGCTGAGATGCTGTCACGTAAATGAATATCTACTTTGGAAATGTGTGGCTGTATTATCTTAAGTAAATCATAAAATTCACCAGTCGGCATTGTAGAATGCCGATAGGTGAATTTTATGCAGTTTTCAAAGCCTTTCTCACATTGTCTCGAGCTCTAAGAAAATTTGGTTGAAGCTGCCTCTTAAATTACGTCGATACAGCCACTGGTTGCACCACATCATCTTTTTCCCTGCTCTTTTTCTTTTTGACCCAGCATAGTGACACAGTACTCCACATTACAGTCTCTTCAGTTGCTGCAGTGTGGGAATCTATCCTCCTCCTCTGGCAGTTCAGTGGTAACTGGCGTGCGATGCCATTGTACTAATGTGGACATCACCGACCTCAGGAACACAAGCTGGGCAACATGACGCACAACAGACCGTGCATTACGACCCCCTAGTATGCAATGGGTTTTGGTTTTATGTGTTTAAGAGGCTTACTAACACCTCATTCATAATTATGTTTCTTGCTTATTGCACATTAGTATTCTCATGTATATTGCATACGTGTATATCATATAACTGCTACGTAACATACAACAGTATTTTAACGTGCCATGTATGGAAAGTATACTGGTACGGAATAAGTTCTGATGAGTCTGCTTTGTTGACAAGAACTACCAGCAATCTCATTGACTTGATAGGTTTTCCAGGGCTTTTAACCTGTAACACAATTTCTACGTCTGTCTATCTATCTATTGCCAGATGCCTTAATCCCGTAAAGGTTGGCCGTTCGTCCTTTAGGTTAGTTGTTCTACGGGGAGGGACTCTAACCCTCCACCAAGCCACTTGTCGACACGTGAGGAACCATAACCGATCCTTCTTTGTCATATATCCATATAGCCTACAGCCAGCCTCACCAATCTCACTGGGTGTGTCCATAATTCTCACGTTATTTGCTTCACGGGGAGGAGCACCAACCCTCCGCCAACCCACCTGACACACAGGAACCCCAAACCGATTCTTCTTTGACGTACTTGGTTTTAAAGGAACGTAGGCCTTAGTAGAAAAGGTATTAGAATTATTGCTACTGCAAACACAGGACAATACAAGAGACCACCACCACCACCACAACAATAACCACTCCCGGGTTGGAATGGGTGGGAGGGTGGTGCGTAGCAGAGGTCTGTGCGGGAACAACCACACCCAGCGATGTTGTGGTATCCCGCACCAAGAGGCAGGTGCGGGATGCCTCAGGGAAGTCCTTGTGGATGCAGTGCGATTTCGTCCCATTCTCTGCGGGAACAGTGGGGATGCGGTTGTACTTTATCCACTGCTGTAAATATGAAGAATTTGTAGAGTTAGTATGAATGAAAAAGTGTGTGAAGTCACACACACACACACACACACACACACACACACACACACACACACACACAGAATGTGACGAGCAGATTAAAAGCTATTTCACAACCATATTGCAAGAAAATCATGCAACTCTTTTGTTATTTTTTTTTTTTTCGATATCGCACCTTACTTTATAAACATGCAAAATAGTGATGTATCGGATATCCGCCTCCGCCTCCGCCTCCGTGGAGCCTCCGCAGTGAAAATAATGTCCGCATTACTATCCACGTCCGCGTCTTCAGACAACAAAAGCTCCGCATCATTATCCGCCACCACGTTTTCAGATAATAAAAGCTCCGCATAATAATCTGCCTCCGTGTCAAAGACCCGCAGAGGTTGCTGATCTCCACCCAACCTTTCTCTTTTTGTCATAATTCTTTTCTCTCTCTTTTTCATCCACAACTCTCCTCTCCGTTCCTCTCATCTACCAGTCCCTCTTCCTCTTTCTGTTTTCTTCTCTATTACCTCTCTTCCTCTCTCCGTCTCTCACTGTTCCTCTCTCTCTCTCTCTCTCTCTCTCTCTCTCAATCTATCTATCTATCTGTCTGTCGCAATAGTTACACGTGCTATGTTAATGTAGCCTATACTAATGTACTGTAATATGTGTAAAAAAAATCCTGTCCGCGTTCGCAACCACGGACATGGAGGTAAAAATAATCTACAGTTGTGTCTGCGTAGGCAGAAATTAATATCTTAATATCCGCAGTTTTATCTACAACCGCATTTTATGAGAAATAGATATCCGGCTACGCCTCCGCCTACGCGGAGCTCTAAAATTTGGTATCTGATACATCACTAATGCAAAATAGAGAAGGGTGGATGGTGAACTGAATGAAAGGAAGGCAATGATTGATTACGTGTGTGTGGATGAAAGGATGCGAAGATGTGTAATGGATGCAAGAGCTTATAGAGGTTGGGGGAGTGGACTTTCTGACCACCACAAAGTGGTGGTCAGAATCAAGGTCCAAGTAAAATGGAGAAATAGAATAAGGGAAGGACGGGAGGAAGGAGTATACCCAAGAAGAGTGGAAAGGTTACAAGAGGATGAGAAAAAGGCAGAATATGGGAGAGAAGTGGAGGAACGATTGGGTAAATATGAATTGGAGCAGATGGGGGACGTGGAAGTTGTGTGCAAGATACAGTATTCACAGAAAAAATATGTGCAGCTTGTCAGGTGGTATGTGGGTTGAAGAGAAGAAAGGGGATGCAAGGAACAGCATAGTGGAATGAAGAGGAGACAGGCTGTGGCACAAAAGAAAAAAAACATAGTGAGTGGATGAGAAAGAGGGGCGTGGAAGAAGTTGAGAGACGGAAGAGAGAGTTATATGTAGAAAGGAAGAGAGAGGTGAAAAGATTAGTAAGGGAGAGTGAGAAGAGAGTTGATGAGGAATTTGGAAGGAATTTGAGTGTCAAGTGGAGGGAATGGAAGAAAATGTTCTGGAGAGTGGTAAAGAGAGTCAGACAGGGTGGCAATGAAGTTAGTAGAGGAGTGAAAGATAAAAAAGGGTAGATTACTAGATGGGAAGGGAGAAAAAGTGAGCAGATGGAGAGAACACTTTAATGAATTGTTAAACATAGAGAATGAAAGTAATGCGAGTATAAGTGGCTGGGAGAAGGAGGGAGGTGAGAAGACAGGAAAAAATCAGCAGGATGGAAGTTGTGGAAGCAATGAAGAAAGTCAAAAAGGGGAAAGCCCCAGGAATTGTTGGAGTGTGTGGTGAAATGCTGAAGCATGGGGGAGAGATAGTAGAAGAATGGATGTGGAAGATATACAGATTGGCCTGGGAGGAAATAGAGTCCCGGAGGATTGGAAGTCAGGTATAATTATTCCCTTGTACAAAGGAAAAGGGGAAAAAGAAGTGTGTGGTAATCATAGGGGCATTTGTCTTCTTAGTATAATAGGAAAAGTACACTATAGGATACTTGTTGACAGTGTTAGGGAAATAACAGAGGAATCATTTGGAGAAGAACAGGGAGACTTTAGGAAGGGAAGAGGTTGTGTAGATCAGATATTCATTCTTAGATCTTTAGGGGAAAAGTTTCTAGAGAAGGGAAAGAAGTTGTGTGGGGCCTTCATGGATTTGGAGAAAGCATATGACAGGGTGGATAGACAAGGATTGTGGAAAGTATTAAGAATATATGGAGTAGATGGGAAGTTGTTGAAGGTCGTGAAGAGTATGTATGAGGGTGCTAAGGCTGCAGTGCGTGTGGGTAGTGAACTAAGTGAGTTATTCTATTTGATGGTTGGGCTGAAACAGGGATGTGCCATGCCTCCATGGTTGTTCAATCTGTACATGGATGGGGTTATAAAGTGATACAAGGTAGGGCAGTGGATGTTGGAGCGGCCCTAATGAGAGTGGGCAGAGTTTGGAAACTCCCTGTACTGTTGTTTGCAGATGATACTGTGTTGTTAAGTGAAGACGAAAGGGAGTTGCAAGGCTTGGTGGATGAGTTTGGGAGAGTGTGTAAGAAACGGAATTTGAAAGTGAATATAGGGAAGAGTAAAGTTATGGTCTTCGAGAGAGGTGAAGTCAGTGAATGGGGGAGGCGGTGGCTCAATCGGTAGAGAGTTGTCCTAACTGACCCGGGTTCAAATCCCGCTGGGGCAGGGAACGGTTTAAGGATTTGAATTTCATAAATATCAGACTTTACTGATCTACCAGAAGACCCGCCGACATGTCGTAAAAATACCCCCGCTAATACCAATACACCAGTCCTGTATGAGACAGCCCTAGCATGTATTCAGTATGGACGGTGGGTGTTAGCGCCGAAGTGGTGACATGTAGAGGTGTGCGGTACATAGGAGGACTACTGGGCCCTGAAAGCAGGCTGTGAAGCCTATGCCCAGAGTCGGTCACATAAAAAAAAAAAAAAAAAAAAAAAAGAATATACAGTGAGGCTGGATAATGAGGAAATGGAATATGTGAGAGAGTGTGTAAGAAACGGAATCTAAAGGTGAATGTAGGGAAGAGTAAAGTGATGGTCTTTGAGAGAGGTGAAGTTAGTGAATGTACAGCGAGGTTGGATGGTGAGGAATTGGAAAATGTGAGTACATTTAAGTACGTGGGGAGTGTGATGAGTAAGGATGGAAGTTTGGAGGGTGAAGTGCTTGAAAGCGTACAACAAGGAAGAAAGGTTGCTGGTTCCTTGAAAGCAGTGATAAGAAACAGGGAAGTGAGCATGGAAGTGAAAAGTTGTTACATGACAATATTGTGATACCAACTCTAACGTATGGAAGTGAAGCTTTGACGTTCTTGAAGGGACACAAGTCAAGAGTGAGAGCAGTGGAAATGAGTTATTTGAGAGAAGCCTGTGGAGTCACATGGAGAGACAGACTGACAAATGGGGATGTGAAGGAGCGTTGTGGTGTGGATGTGGTTGTGATGGGAAGCGTTAGGAAAAACATATATAGGTGGTTTGCCCATGTGGAGAGGATGGAGAGTGAGAGACTGACGAGGAGAGTGTATGTGAGTGAGGTGGAGGGGGAGAGAGGGAGGGGAAGGCCAAGGATGAGATGGAGGGATGGAGTGGAGAGGTATATGAGAGTGGGAGGTGTGAATTAGGAACAGGGCAGTGAAATGGCGGGGGACAGGGTGACGTGGAGGCGATTTGTTTGTGGCCACCCGGTATAAGGGATTAAAGGCGTCTGGCAATAGACAGATACAAAATAGTGTTATATATAAACTGTATATACTTGTTCTTGACTGCTTAATGTCCAGCAGTCTAGTCTACATGACTGCAGTACAAATTGTGAGATTCTATTCTGTTGGTTCTATGTCTTGTGGGTGCAGTGCGGGTGTGGTTCTATGTCTTGCGGGTGCAGTGCGGGTGTGGTTCTATGTCTTGCGGGTGCAGTGCAGGTGTGGTTCTATGTCTTGCGGGTGCAGTGCGGGTGTGGTTCTATGTCTTGTGGGTGCAGTGCGGGTGTGGTTCTATGTCTTGCGGGTGCAGTGCGGGTGTGGTTCTATGTCTTGTGGGTGCAGTGCGGGTGTGGTTCTATGTCTTGTGGGTGTGGTGCAGGTGTAGACAATGTCTTGCTGGTACGGTGTAGGCGCAGGCCGGGGACAGCAAAAATTCTTTGGTTTGTGGTGCGGATGCGGTTCTAACATTGCGGTTGCAGTGCAGCTGCGGATCCCAATACTAGAACTGTGCAGGGCTATGGTTGCTGGGAAGGTGGGGCCTTCTCCTCGAGGCTTTATAACCAGTATTCTTCATACTCACTCTTCTTTTTCTCCTCGAGAGTGGGAGAGGGAGAGAGAAAGGGAGCCCAGGTACGAACAAACTACCAAAGGTAGACTATTTGTACTCTGGCACTCTCCTCTCCACCATGACCGACAGACCATGCGTTTCGTACTACAGGCACTGGTATCTAAGTTTGATGGCCAGCGGTACGGATGGTGCACAAGAAGAGGTAATTTCTGCATAAGTAACATAAATATTCTCTTGCATGTTATCTTTTAATACCTTACATTCTCTCCTCTTACTTGACTTTCTTGATATTTTGGATTTAGGTGGCTTGGTAGCACCTCCTTTTTACCATATTTTCCTGGTTATGGGGAGTTATTATTCCTTTCTACGATAAATGTATAGCCTTGACGATATCAAAATATGCAGATAACATAAAAGCATAGGCTACTGTGGTGCAACATGTGAATGAAATCTTTCAGGAAGAGGTACAACAATGCCTAAGGCATTGAGAAGACGAATCTTGAAAATATTTTATAGGCTTAGGACATTTTCTAAAACCTCTTCGTTATTAGGACACTTGTGCATATGTTATGCATGTTTTTTTTTTTTTTTTCTGTGTGTCTTGTAAGCGTCTCTCACACTCCCCTTCTCTCGAGTTTTCTTAATTTTCTGCCCATTGAAGACGTTCTAACACATCTTCCTTCCCACATAAATATATGAATGTGAAGAGAGCGCTGGATGCGAGAGGGATGTCTGTTGAGCAAGGAAGAGTGGCTGTGCGTGACAGAAATAAATGGAAAGAAATTGTGAATGAATAAGTGATGATGCAGCCCTGAGGGGATATTCTCCCGCATTTGGTCTGATCAGCTATTTCAGGTCAGGTGCGGGTAAGGGGATGAGTCTGTTATGATGTGGCAGGGGTAAACCAGCTCTGCTGTCGGGCCCTGCTGCGGATGTCACTGATTGCATTGCGCAGTTGACCCTTGTGCGGTGTGGTGCGGTGAGGATCTGTCCGTTCTCCCCTTTGGGGCTAAGATGCGAATGAATGTGTTTGAATGGATGAGTAAATGGGGAGTGTGTCGTCCTGTCTCGGCTACCTCCCTTTCCTTGGGGGAAGCAGCCTAGGTATATAGGTATATAGATAGATAGTTTCTAGCATGTATTCCAGGCTGGGATATATCTAGAAGGTAAGTATCTCTTTCTTTGCATGACATTTGCTGCTCTTCTCACTGTCTCCTTTTCTCTAGCTTTCTTAACCTTTCTGCCATATTTTACTTTCTGGCACCACATCCTTACCAGTTGATCTAGGATATGGTGAACGAACATACTCTTGTTTTTTTGTGTGATTGAAAAGATGATATAGATCATCATTAAAAAAGAGTTAACATGGAAGCCGCACCTAAAAACCCAACATGGAGTGTAGAATCATCCTTTTGCCATTCTCCAGTTATCAGCTAAGTCCATTTTTCTATTTTCAGTTTGGTATCCGTCTTGTAGGTTATGTATATTTTGAGAGGTGTTCAAACTTGTCAAACTGGCTTCTGACTCATTCCTTATCTAGGATCCCCATCGTTCAAGAATCACAATATAGTCTTACAGTACCAACAATTTCCATGTCCAACACAAGGCAACTGAATTATCATTATAGATTTTTTTTTGCTGTGACCTCAGACTCATCTGGACGGGAATCCAGCGACTTCAGGCTAAAGTTACCTTTCTCCTACAGTCCACCATCTTCCTTTCTGGTAATAGGGAGGGCGTTGAGGGATCTTCGTATAACCTGGTAGTGTGGCCGCATATTCATAATGAACCCACCGCGTGAAAGTGTCCTTCTCAAGCATCATCACAGTAGTGAAGAAGCTAAACCAATGTTTAACCAGCCTCATTTCTATGTTGTCTTGTAGGGATACCTGATGCAAACTTTCTGCAGAGTCTCTGTTTTCCCTTAGCAAAATCATAAACGATAATGAACTGCCACTCCTATTAATGGATTGATGGCGTCAGCTGTACCCCTGTTTTCAGAAGACTCCTTAAGCCCAAGGACGCCATGTTTTGTTTAATTTTTTGCAAACACATTCCTTTGTTTTAGCTTTGAAAAGATTTGTCATATTACAGGAGTTTAATAGTGATTATAACTTATTCTTCCAATACCAGAGATCTCCTTAACGTTAATATGAATTTACTGTGCCATTTTACTTGTATATTTCTCGCTGCCTCCAGACTATTTTATTTATAATTGCAAAACCTATCGTATTCGAAGGGATATTGAAGGTGAGCGCTTCCAGTCCGATTAGCCATCTAAGGATGGCAGGAACAAAATAAGACATTTTCATGGTGATACTCCCTTTGGTTTTCTAGTGTTGAGAACCACACCAACCCCATCCTGGAAGGGAGAGGAAGGGAGAGAGGGAAAGTACAGGTAGAGGGAGTCACTAGGAGAGATGACGTGGGCAAAAACCCATACCTCCACACATGACGTCTATACAGAAATCTATGCAAGGACGAATACGACCCCCGTACAAATTCAGCTTATTGGGTGGGGTAAAAAACAAGTGAGTCAGACCAGATCACATACTATTTGTGAATCCGTTCAAGTCCACCTACGCTACATTAGGTCCATTCAGAGCCTTCAGGTCCAATGTGTCCCAGTCAGATTAATTCAGGTCAGTCAAATCCACTGAGGGCCATTTAGGTAAAGTAAGGTCCAGTCAGGCCATTTTGGAGACATTACGGCGCTTCACGTCCATTTTAGCTCAACCAGGTACTGTACAATCAGCGCCAGCCAGTTTGTATGTAGATGTTCACCTTCAAACTCGAATAGGTAATTTTCTTCATATTGATAAATGATGTGTGTCCCACTGTCAGTTCATTTTCATTAGCAAAGTTCACGAAGACCTTCTGTGAGTCTCTAATGGTGACTGGAAGCATGCGGCTTCCATACAAGGTGACTGACACAGAGACATGGTAGTTTGATATGCATTCATCCTCTTCCTCTACCTGCTGCTGTCTCTTTCACTTCCATTGTTTCCTTCTTTCATATCGAGTTTCCGTTTCAGCCAAGTTTGCCAGACAGGAAACAATGTGATAACAGGAAATTTGAAATGCGTGAAAGTAAAGAGGTTTAGGAATTTCACAAAGGCTACAGGAGGAGAATAATGACATTTTTTGCCCTAGGAATTTACACTGGATAAGAGCGTTGTGTGATCAAAGGAGGTGGGGGACAGAGGAACGGTGGAGAAGAAAAAGAGAACTGTGTAGAAGGGAGATGGTGGATTGTGATGCAGGGGTGAGATGGAGACATGGGAAGCTGTGGTGTGAGCTGAAGGAATGTCGGCAATGGAATGGATGAAGTGTGGACGCTTTTTTATGGTCACCCTAACCGAGATTAAAGCTTTTGGCTATATGTAACTAGATGAATAGATTCAAGGAACTCAGTGACTTGATCGGTTTGTAACTACCGTTGAACAACGAAAACAGAACTGCTCTGCTGCTGTAACCTGCCAAAATGATGGTCAATATACATCCGGTGGACTCATTTGCAAGCAGCATCGGGAGGATAATTGCAGGAAAGGATTTAAGAGCGGTAATGGGTAGCGGGGATAGTGTCAGTATACGAGTCTAATATCCTGACAATTACCCCACCAACCGGATTTATGGCATGAGATTAATATGAGCACACAGTTTGTTTGGATGTAATCAAGCAATTCATGAATGCAAACAGGAGGAAGCTGAGAAATGAGGGAGGGTGAAACGATAGAAAAAGACAGTGTAATAAAAATAAACAAGAAAAAAAGGAAAATGAGAAAGAACTAAAATGTATTTCTATCAAAAGGTAATTCAAGAAGCGAAGGGGGAAGAGGAACTGGGAAAGAATGGGAGGCAAGGAAAATCGGAGAGAGGGGAAAGGGAAGGGAGGGAGCTCGTGTTGGAGTGCGAAGAGAAAAGCGGGACGTAAAGGGAGGAGAAGGAAAAGACATGACAGTGAAATAGAAAAGGAGAGGAAGAGAAACTACGATAATGGAAGGACGTTAAATGTTTTCTGGTCTCAGCTCATCTGAGCTTAAACACGGTGCACTGCATACTGAAGTTACATCTGTCCTGCAGTCCACCACGGTCTCTTCAAGGAACAGGTAGGGAGCTGAAGAACGTTTGTCATATCCGTAATCGTGAATGTGTCTCTCTCCAGCATGGAGGCTAAATGAAACAAGCAAAGGTGTGTATGATGGACGTGAATGTGTCTCTCTCCAGCATGGAGGCTAAATGAAACAAGCAAAGGTGTGTATGATGGACGTGAATGTGTCTCTCTCCAGCATGGAGGCTAAATGAAACAAGCAAAGGTGTGTATGATGGACGTGAATGTGTCTCTCTCCAGCATGGAGGCTAAATGAAACAAGCAAAGGTGTGTATGATGGACGCCATTGCTGCCATAATCAGGTAATTCAGGAATGAGAATGAGGTCAGATCCAGGTCCCTGTCACCCCACTTAAACATTTGTTATCCCATCACCCCACCCAAACCCTTGGCATTGCCCCACCCCACCTACACTCTTGTCCACCATCTTACTCACAATCTTGTCATACTACAACCTCACCCACACGCTTCTCATCCCACCACTCCACCCACACTCCTTCCACCCCACCACTCAGTCCTCACTTTTATCACCCCACCTTTCCTTACTTTTGTCTCCTCACCCACATTCTTGTCATCCCCACCCCACCCCACCCACAATCCTGTCACTCCACCCCTCCCTGCCCGTTTGTTACGCAGCCCTTCCCCACTCCATTGTCTCCCTACCGTCCAACCCTCTCGTCACCCCTTCATCTCGTCCACCCCACAGTTATCACCCCCCACTAAATCACCCATCCTCTTGTCACCCTATGATTCTCATATTGCTATTCTAATCATTAAACCAAACTGCACTCGCAACTCCAATCAATGGATCCTATTCAGTAGGTTATACGCTGACCGAGCTAGTGATGCTTATTATTGCTTCATGATTTTATAATATAAGGTCCTAATAGGTTGGTTATACGCTGACCGAGCTAGTGATGCTTAATATTGCATCATGATTTTATAATATAAGGTCCTATTCGGTTGCTTATATGCCGACCGAGCTAGTGATGCTTATTATTGCTTCATAATTTTATAAAATAATCAGACTGTATAAGGGCTGGTGTGAGTTGACTGAGATAATTTTGTTGGCAGTGCTTGACGGCATCAGCAGGGATGTTTTAGCTCTTCTACTTCACATTACATGACGTGTCTTCACTTGACAATAAAAGCAAAGCGTCTGTAATGAACCATGCTAATTCTGTCTCATAAATAATATAGCTCTTAGTTATGATAACCAGGCTGAACGAGGCCAGACTGGTATCATCATGATGACTTGTTGAAGTTGTGCATTTTGGCTGTGTTAGCTGGATGTTGCTTGGGTTGTAGAAATGTTGGGTATAATGAACGATTTTCCTTGGATGTAGAATATTTGTTAGATGCTTTAACTGAATCATTACCTTCGTGTTGTTTGTTTGGACTTAGTCTGACTGAATGTCTCCTCATTAACCCACCGCGTGCCAGCAACGTACAGTATATGTATGTCAGGCCTTCCATGTGCACAAAATGCCAGCCGTGTACATTTTAAGATATTTGCCAATTCAGTTTTGGCGCGAGATATTTGCTAAGGATACTCTCGCGCTTGTTTAGGTCTAATGCTCATGCTATGAGTCTTCACTTCATCACTCCTCCCACGCGGGACCCCGTCAACTCAGTCCCACTTTGTGAGTGAGTGAGTAAGCGAGTGAGCACAATGGCACGTTGCGGTATTCCCCAGCACGAGATTGATGAGCTCCTAAACATCCCCTGCGTTGGAGAGTGTGATTCTCCCATTGAGGATGATGTTGCTGATAGAGACAATGTCCAACCTGAGTCAGAATCAAGCAGCGAGGACAAGATTCCATTCCCAAGAAAGACAAGGTATATGGCTGTCTGCATGGCTGTATCACACCCTGCATCACCACCACCACCATTTCTCGCCTCACCACGCCGTTCTCGCTCCATGGACGATTCCTCTAGTGATGAGGAATACAAGGCCGACCCCTCAGGTGAACATTGGCTGCCTTCATGGGTAGGATCGTCCAGGAAAACCCAGTGGAATGGGGAAGAACTATTTAGTAAAAAGTACAAGGTGAACAGTGCTTTGTTCCATTCACGTGGTGCGCAACGATACCAGCCACCTTCAGCCCCACGCCACGCTGCCTCTCTCCAACCCAGCATCTCCACTGCACCTGAACCTCGCCACGCTCCCTCCCCACACCCTCCCCGCACTTCCTCCCCACAGGCTCAAACGGTGGGGAAAGGAGCAAAAGGTAAAGTAAAAGGGAAGGGAAAAGGCAGGGGGAAGAAAAGTGCGAGTCGTGGGGAAAGGAGGAAGCAAGTTCTATTCCCGAACCTCCTCTCCAACCTACTAATTTCCCTCCCATCCTGGTGACGGTGACGGAGGTGGCCCCATTGGTGGTAACGGAGAAACCGAAGGAGGGGATGAAGTCATGTGGGAGTGGGAAGAGCAATTTCGTTCCCATCATTCATCCCTTCACAGGCGGTGATACGGAAGGTTGTACTATGCCGGAGCTGACGCCCACCTCAAGGAGAATTGATTTCTTCAATATTTTTTTCTTTTACGAGGGAGCTAATATTGAGAATCATTCTCCTCTCTAACGCCCATGCCGCCTTCTACCAGTGTGTGGAGTGTGGCATGGGGTTGTGCCTAATACCATGCTCTGAGGAATATCACACCCTCCTCCACTTCTAAGTGTTAGAAACCTGTCTTATGTGCGACAAAAGACGCCTGTGAGTGTTACTGAAATGTATATATAAATTACTCTAAGTTATTTCATAAGTAATTGTAATGTATAATATATAAATTAGTGTAACTGATTTCACAATAAGTGCAGTGTATGTGCTTGATATATAACTTGTGTAATGTGTCCTGTGTTCGAGAAAAGACACACATAATGAGTACAGAGTGCAATAATAATTCATTGTGCGAGAAAAAGATGCAAATGTAAAACATAATGTGTGGGCAAACACTTACGTGAAAAGTAGAAAAGCCACTCGAATGTCGTAATGCGTCTCGACACATAATTATGCTTAGGGACAGTTCCCACATCATCTGTATACCTTCCGAGAGTGTCCCTGGGTCATTTGGGATACTTACCCGTGAAGAAAACAAAGATCCCTTTGGGTACTTCAACTTGCTGGGTGTCGGCGGTGGCCGATGAAGTCTACGGCTGTTACGCCGAACATATCAGTACTCGCCGAGAGAGAATCGACCTCAAAATCGACCTTCTAGACTTATGTGAGTACTTTTATGGCTGTTCTCCATGTTTTCTCATCATTCCTAACCTATCTAGAGAAAAAAAGGAAAAAATTGGCCGGCAGTGGGGTGCCAAGAAGGTCCCAATTCAGCCGGCACTCAGTGGGAAGAAGGCACAACAAGAAAGGAAAATTGCATACTTCAGTGATACCAGGCTCATAATCAGAGAAAGGAGAGAGATACAAGAAGCAGGGTCCCGTGGCAAAAGTCGGAACCAGCCTCCTACTGAAAAAAATAATGAGTCATATGTTGGAGTTGAAGAGGAACAGAGGACGCTGCCAGCCGAGCCCCTCAATGGGGCCCAAGCCACGTCATTGCCTGAGACGACCATTATCGGCCGGGGGAGATTTTGGAGGGTCAGGCTATAGATCTGCATGAAATGCAACACACCAAGTCCAGTGCAACGAACCGACCGCAACCACTGGCTTCTGCTTCAGCCAGTGGGAGTCAGGACTCACAGGCCGGAGTTGGGGAAGGCAGCACATGTTCACAGAAAAAGTAACTTTTTTTTTTTTAAATAACAGAACGGAGGAAGGAAAAACAAATGGATAAAAAAAATAATCCATACACCAGATTACTGGTGTCCTCTGTTCATAAAATATCTGTAACAGTTAGACTTGAACAGTTGTGGGTTGAAATATGGAGGGAAACAACTCTGGGGAAGCGAGTTCCAGAGAGATGCAGTTCGGGGAATGAAAGAATTCTGATAGGCAGAAGTTCTGCAATATGGCTGAGTGACATTCCAGTCATGAACGCTACCAGATGCCCGAGAAGCACGAGGGAAAGCATGGAGAGGTGGCACCATGGACGCAACTTCGTCTGAGCATTTGCCAAAAAAATATCTGTAAAATAATGCAAGGGAGGTAACATTCCTTCTTACTTGCAGGGGAGGTAGTTTATTTGTAATGGCAGGGTTGTTAATAATTCTAACAGCTTTACTCTTAATTTTGTCTAGTTGTTTTAATGCAACCTCTCCACATCCATTCCACATGGGTGAGCAATATTCAAGCTGAGAGCGCACATGACTCTTATAAATTATAGCTAACTGCTCATCAGTGAAGAAGTTACAGACTCTGTACAATAATCCAAGTTTCTTTGACGCGGTTTTAGCAAGTGATCTGACATGAGAGGTCCAGCTGAGGGCATTGTTAAGTGAGACGCCAAGAATTTCAATACTTTTGGAGATGGGAATATTAGTAGCACTAAAGGTAATGTACGAATCTGGCAGTATCTGTCAATTAGTAAATTGTATATATTTAGATAAAAATATAAAAATGGTAGATTACTGGTGGAGAAGGGAGAAAAAGTGAGCAGATGGAGAGAACACTTTAAGGAATTGTTGAACATAGAGAATGAAAGTAATGCGAGTATAAGTGGCTGTGGAATGGCTGGGAGATGGAGGGAGGTGAGAAGACAGGAAGAAATCAGTAGGATAGAAGTTGTGGAAGCAATGAAGAAAGTTAAATTGGGGAAAGCCTCAGGAATTGATGGAGTGTGTGGTGAAATGCTGAAGCATGGGGGAGAGATAGTAGTAGAATGGATGTGGAAAATGTGCAGATTGGCCTGGGAGGAAGGTAGAGTCCCGGAGGATTGGAAGTCAGGTATAATTATTCCCTTGTACAAAGGAAAAGGGGAAAAAGAAGTGTGTGGTAATCATAGGGGCATTTGTCTTCTTAGTATAATAGGAAAAGTGTATGGTTGGATACTTATTGACAGAGTCAGAGAAAGAACAGAGGAATTAGTTGAAGAAGAACAGGGAGGCTTTAGGAAGGGAAGAGGTTGTGTAGATCAGATATTCATTCTTAGATCCTTATTTGAAAAGTTTCTAGAGAAGGGAAAGAAGTTGTATGTGGCTTTCATGGATTTGGAGAAAGCATATGACAGGGTGGATAGGCAAGGATTGTGGAAAGTATTAAGAATATATGGAGTAGATGGGAAGTTGCTGAATGATGTGAAGAGTATGTATGATGGTGCGAAGGCTGCAGTGCGTGTGGATGGTGAACTGAGTGAATTTTTCTCTTTGAAGGTTGGGTTGAAACAGGGATGTGTCATGTCTCCATGGTTGTTCAATCTGCACATGGATGGGGTAATAAAAGAGGTACAAGGTAGGGTAGTGGATGTTGGAGTGGCCCTGGTGAGAGAGGGTAGTGTTTGGAAACTCCCTGTACTGTTGTTTGCAGATGATACTGTGTTGTTTAGTGAAGACGAAGGAGAGCTGCAAGGCTTGGTGGATGAATATGGGAGAGTGTGTAAGAAACGGTATCTAAAGGTGAATGTAGGGAAGAGTAAAGTGATGGTCTTTGAGAGAGGTGAAGTCAGTGAATGTACAGCGAGGTTGGATGGTGAGGAATTGGAAAATGTGAGTACGTTTAAGTACTTGGGTAGTGTGATGAGTAAGGATGGAGGTTTGGAGGGTGAAGTGCTTGAAAGGGTACAGCAGGGAAGAAAGGTTGCTGGTTCCTTGAAAGCAGTGATAAGAAGCAGGGAAGTGAGCATGGAAGTGAAAAAGTTACTACATGACAGTATTGTGATACCAACTCTAACGTATGGAAGTGAAGCTTGGACGTTGCTGGAAGGACACAAGTCAAGAGTGAGAGCAGTGGAAATGAGTTATTTAAGAGGAGCCTGTGGAGTCACATGGAGAGACAGGCTGACAAATGAGGATATAAAGGAGCGTTGTGGTGTGGATGTGGATGTGATAGGAAGCGTTAGGAGGAATACACTGAGGTGGTTTGGCCATGTGGAGAGGATGGAGGATGAAAGACTGACGAGGAGAGTGTATGCGAGTGAGGTGGAGGGGGGAAGAGGGAGGGGGAGGCCGAGGATGAGATGGAGGGATGGGGTGGAGTGATAAATGAGAGAGGAGGGTGTGAGTTGGGAGCGGGACAGTGAAATGGAGGGGGACAGAGCGACGTGGAGGCGATTTGTTTGTGGCCACCCCGAACGGGATTGAGGCGTCTGGCAATAGATCGATAGACTAGTATTAAAAGAGACAAGGTTGTTTTTGTCCCCATTCACTGATCGTAGATAGGTCTTGATTTATGGAGATGGCTGTACTGAGTTGGGAGGTAGAGATACTAGACTTTGTAAATGGGTGTCTGAGTGTGAATGAACTATGTAGTGTTGAGTCATCTGCGTATGAGTGGATGGGATTGTGGGTGACAGATAAGAGATCATTAATATGAACCAGGAATAGGGCTGGCGCCAGAACTGACCCCTGTGGCACGCTGGCGTTAATTGAGTGGAAATTGGAATATACATCATCTACTTTTACTCTTATTTTCCTGTCACTAAAACATGAAGAAATCAAAAGAACAAAAGACGTTAATCTATAGCAAGGGAGTTAGGACAGCAGGGAACGGTGCCATACTCTATCGAAAGCTTTAGAAATATCAAGAGCTACTGCATGAGTTTCTCCATGTAGAGCAATTGATTGATGGATGGTATGAGTTAGGAGGTTGAGTATGTCAATGGTGGATCTTTCGTGGCAAAAACCATATTGTCTATCACTAATTAAGTTGTTGGATTCAAGATGTTTAACAACGTGCTTATTAAGTAAAATTTTAAATACCTTACCAAGAGAAGATGTGACAGCTATTGGTCTGTAATCAGAGGGGTCAGAGGAACTTCCTTTCTTCGAAATTGGGTGGATATTGGCTTCTCTCCACGAATTTGCGAATAAAGAAGTACGTATGCGTAGTCCGAATAATTTAGCTAGAACAGAGGCAAGTTCAGGGGAACACTTCTTCAAAACAATTGGTGGAATTCCATCTGGGCCTGGAGCTTTGTGGGTAGGTAAATTGTCAAGGATGGATTTTACGTATCTTGTTTGTATTTTAAATGGGGCAATTTCGGGAGAGTCAAGTTTTAGTACTGGGACATTCTGGTTGGTATCGTCTATGGTAGAGTTTCTGGAAAATGTGTTGAATGCTGTGAAGAGTATGTGTGAGGGTGCTAAGGCTGCACTGCGTGTGGATGGTGAACTGAGTGAATTTTTCTCTTTGAAGGTTGGGTTGAAACAGGGATGTGTCATGTCTCCATGGTTGTTCAATCTGTACATGGATGGGATAATAGGGATGGTAGGGCAGTGGACATTGGAGCGGCCCTAGTGAGAGAGGGTAGTGTTTGGAAATTCCCTGTACTGTTGTTTGCAGATGATACTGTGTTGTTAAGTGAAGACGAAGAGGAGCTGCAAGGCTTGGTGGATGAGTTTGGGAGAGTGTGTAAGAAACGGAATCTAAAGGTGAATGTAAGGAAGAGTAAAGTGATGGTCTTTGAAAGAGGTGAAGTCAGTGAATGTACAGTGAGGTTGGATGGTGAGGAAATGGAAGATGTGAGTACGCTTAAGTACTTGCGTAGTGTGATGAGTAAGGATGGAAGTTTGGAGGGTGAAGTGCTTGAAAAGGTACGACAAGGAAGAAAGGTAGCTGATTCCTTGAAAGCATTGATAAGAAAAAGAGAAGTGAGCATGTAAGTGAAAAAGTTACTACATGACAGTATTGTGATACCAAGTCTAACGTATGGAAGTGAAGCTTGGACGTTGTTGGAAGGACACAAGTCAGGAGTGAGAGCAGTGAAAATGAGTTTTTTAAGAGGAGCCTGTGGAGTCACATAGAGAGACAGGCTGACAAATAAGGATATAAAAGAGAATTGTGCTGTGGATGTGGATGTGATAGGAAGCGTTAGGAGGAACACACTGAGGTGGTTTGGCCTTGTGGAGAGGATGGAGGGTGAAAGACTGACGAGGAGAGTGTATGTGAGTGAGGTGGAAGGGGGCAGGGAGAGGAGGAGGCCGAGGAGGAGGTGGAGGGATGGAGTGGAGAGGTATATGAGAGAGGGAGGTGTGAGTTGGT
Source organism: Coenobita brevimanus (assembly GCF_032717465.1). Taxonomy (NCBI): domain Eukaryota; kingdom Metazoa; phylum Arthropoda; class Malacostraca; order Decapoda; family Coenobitidae; genus Coenobita; species Coenobita brevimanus. The sequence continues at coordinate 17,975,186 of NC_137062.1, read as the reverse complement.
AGCAGGGCAGTGAAATGGCGGGGGATAGGGCGACGTGGAGGCGATTTGTTTGCGTCCACCCCGTACGAGATTAAGGCGTCTGGCAGTAGATAGATAGAGATAGGTATCATTCACCAGACCAGAAGCAATAATGTAGATTTAATATTTCTACAATTTAGAACAACACTATATAAAAATAGTATATTATGTTTTGGCCCCAAATTATTTAACAATATATCGCCAAATCAAAAGGTTTTTGTTAAAATTAACAACCATCTAACACTTAAAAGGGAAATTAAATATTATATATAGTACTTCGGAATTCTTAGTAGCTCTGTTTTTACATTTATGTATTGTTCTGTAAAAGCAATTGCTATCCATTTTGATTATGTTACCACATAATTCATATTATAAAATTGAATGTAAATACTTTTGTTAATACTTTTCATAACATTGTATTGTATACCTCCTAGGTAATCACTTCCACTAATACCTTTTGGCATTTGACTTTTATTATTTATAGAATTCTTTAAAAAGTTAAAGTTACTAATAAGTAGAGTACAGGCATGCTGAAAGCTTTTACATTAAACTGATATCTCCCTGTTAGGGAGCTTCGGCTCGACAGACAGTCGCTATCATATTGTACTATGATAATTTTGTACATACTGTATGTATATATTAATGGCAATAAATATTTACTCACACACACACACCACACACACACACACACACACATATATATATATATATATATATATATATATATATATATATATATACAGAGAGAGAGAGAGAAGGAAGGAAGGAACAATGAAAAATTAGCACCAGGCCATAATATGGCTCTATGGCACTGTAGGAGTAGAAGGGAAAATAAAGGCCGGAAGAAACAGGGAAATGTCAGGATAAGAGGTAGGACCGAAGAACAAAATTGGACGGTAAGGAAACAATGACTGGAGACAAAAAGGCAAGTATTCTTCCCCCCTCTCAATGGGATGAGATACACACACACACACACACACACACACAAAGAGAGAGAGAGAGAGAGAGAGAGTTGGGATGCACTGTTAGGTTAGGTAAGACAAAGTTTATTTCGGTTGCTTGGTTTAGGATTGACTTGATGCTCTGAGTTAGGCTAGGTTGGGTTAAATTTTTTTTGTTAGGTTTTGTTTTATTAGAATACGTGTAGTACAGTTACAATGGAATAAATTTGCTAAAGTTCATTTTTTGTGGTCATGTAAAAATATGTAAGGATTATTTTAGGGTAGGTTAGATTGTTGGATAGTATTAAGTTCGTGTTGGCTAAGTTGTTTTAAGTTTCACTAGATTTAGTGTGACTTACTTAGGATTACTTCCATTATGTTCAACTGTATTTAATGTCGTAAGATTAATTTAGGCCAGGTTAGTTTAGGTTAATTATACTTGGTTAGATTTAAGAGGATGAAGTTAGGTTGTGTGATCAGATGTAAAGTGGCCAGGTACAGTTAGGCTAGGTCAGGTAACGATGGGTTTATTGACTAAGATAGGCAATATTTTGCTTTAGCTTTGTAAAGTAAGGTATGGCTAAGCTATATTTTGTGATTTGATTATTATATAGAAAGAAAATTCCTGCAAACGACACAGTCATGGTAGCGTGTTTCATCACTGAAGCGGCACAAGGAGCACAAGAAGCCATTATTCAGGGAAATTAATTTTGTTGTTATGTTGATGGGAAAAATGATTGTTTCCATAATAGTTTAGAATGACACAAGTGACCTCCCTCACCCCACTTCTCTCTCTCTCTCTCTCTCTCTCTCCACCGAGTAGGATCCAGCTGGTCTTATCCTTTCCCCAGATTAGTTATATGCAGTTGATTCAGTGCATATCATTATGGTGTAAAACCTGAAACTTTATCCCACCAGTTGACACCAGTGTAAAACCTGGAAATTGTTATCCCACCGGTATTCACCAGTGTGATGCTAAGAATTTTTATGCCACTGGCTGACACCAGTGTAATGATGATACAGGTATGTATTTTCTTACCTGTTGTGGGTATTGATCAACTCACCCATGGATATACAAGTGGTACTCGACTTAGTATAGTGGATAGTAAATATTTATGAAATATTATGGTAGCGTTTGTAGTTTCTGGCCGAGTTTAGATTTAGTCGGTACCACAGGTGGTTGTCGTTCCCTTAGCGAAGGAATCTTGAATTGGAAGGGGAGTGAATTTGGCTTGAGGATATAATTTCCTTGATTAGGTATACTAATAAAGAAAAGAAAATGCTATATACTTTACTCTACTTTAATAATTGTTAATTTCCACAAAAACATTTTTTATTACATGACCCTTTTTAGTATGAGGGAAGATTGTAAATGTTACTAAGGCCTTTGGGTGATCATTCCTCTAACATTATTACCAGACGAAACAATATGATACACGCGAGGTATGGAGTCGTTGTACTTTACTTTCTTTCTTGGCCGTTACTCTTGGGCTCAACAATGGCCTCAAGACAGGGACACTTTTACGGGTATGATTTGTCTGTTCGGGCTGGCATAGCCTCGAATCAATAAGAATAATTATTTGTGTTCATCTTTCACCCATATAAGGTATTCTCCTCATGTAATTTTCTCGGTTCCCACATCGAGTCAGTATTATTAACAGTTCATCAACAACAATGTTATATAGTCACTAAAGATACATGACCTCTCGGGCTTGTCTAGCCTCGAGGGATAATTAAAAAAAAAGAAATATAATCACCAGGAACACCCAATCACTCGGGCTTGTTTAGCCTCGAGGTACAACTCAAATATCACATTATTGCTCACAATCAGTAAGTTCCCTTCCACGCTCCTGATTATTTTTTTTAATAAACTAATTTTAAAGAAAGAGAACAGTTAATGAATTTGAATTTTTCCTTTCCGTTACAGAACATATCACTTTTATATTTCTATTCCTTTTTTTAAAAAAAAAGAAGTTCACTTCATAGGATCATTAAATACATATCAACTACTTTCGGTTTGTAAAATACTTCGTGGGTAGTGTAAATGTGTATATAAAAAGTCTACGGGCAATACCACTAGTAGGCCTCGTGCACACTTTGACGTCGCCGCCGGTGTCTGGGGACTAAACGAACGTGTTACACACGATGTCTGGGCAGCAAGTCACTCTACGTTAAACTCTCAACAATATTACTTCTCATAGTTCATAATAAGTAAGGATTAAACAAAGAAAAAGAGGGGGAGGAAGAAGAAATGTGGACGACTCACCTAAACGAACGTCTGTTACACACGATGTCTGGGCAGCAAGTGGGGCCTGTCGGGCACCAAAGGACGCCACTGCTAGATCAAATGAGATTGTGTTTTTGCGATATGGTGGGTTTTAATTCTCTTTACTATTTATTTAGCAGTGTACCCATGACGCCAGGACTTTTGATTGAATTGGGGAAAATTTGGGATTTATTCCTTACTTAATTTAGATACTGATTCTATTACTATTTCAATTTGAATCTGAAAGCAGCTCATGCCATCTAGTGACGGCCAAGATAAACGGGACTTTAAAATCCTCACAAATGACATTATTTAGGCCCTTTGGACTGCTAATCTTACATACTTGTGTTCTAGCAGCTTCATTAGCAAACATTTCACAACTAGATTATGGAAAGAATTGTATATTCATCATTACTCTGTTTAAGGTTTAAACTCGGCGCCCGGCAACGACGCATAAAGGGAGGGGATAAGCTGCTCGCATGTGTCTTTCATTACTCGGCTTGACTGAGGAATTCCCATAGCTCAACATCCACAATTACATCACCCACTGCATAGATACAGAGATACATACATATAAAAATAGAGTTAGCCCTACAGTAATTATTATATGAATTACTACTTAGGGTAGGAACTTATAGACTAATATTCAGGTTACACCCTATCTAACTTAAAATTACAGTACTACTAAACACATACATGAATATCAAATGTGTGGCACTACAATGGTAGAGAGAGAGAGAGAGAGAGAGAGAGAGGGGGGTTTCTAACAAGTCCATTATCATAACGCAATAGGTGTTTTTATCTGTTTGTGTGTTTATCTGTTTGCCTGAGTTACATGTATACGTTACTGAGTCACACAAGTACAATGCCATGGTGTACCATGTTTGTGATCAGTCGTGACGGATGGTGTTTCAGATTTATAAATTGTAGAGAGCGAAATGTTCGGAAAAAAAGAGTAAATAAACATATGGGTGTCCAGCTGCTGGGTAAGAAATGGGATGGACTGTAGGCAAACTTGGCCATACATACATGTACTGATGTGGAGGAACACGAGAAAAATTGCCTGAACTAAATTTATTGTTGTGAGAATATGTGCACTGGCGTGGGTGAGGTAGTGTTCGACAGGTGATGAAAGGTAATGGATACTCCTACAGACTGCGTGAGAGGAAAAAAAAATGTACTGTAAAATCTAACGATGAGTATACATACAGCATAGCCTAAATTCAAGTGCAAAGACATGCAAGGATGGACGTGTAAAATGTCTAGCCGGATGCTGTTAAAAACTGCCTGAAGAAAGGAGGAGGAAATAGTACATGCAGTCAGAAGGGTAACTCTTCAGAAATCTAAATTAAGCATTTCCCCCAAAGACCGCATTTTTCTGAAGCAAAGTTTTACCCCAGCCGCAGTTCAGGGTCGATTTTACAACTATTACCATGGTAATTTTTATTCATACAGATTTGATGAGCTTGAATTTACACACCTGAAAATGCAAATCTCAGTCCCCAATGCCTAATGGTTACCGCAAAACCGCTCGTCTATGAGTCCCCCATCACGGTAAGATAGAAAACAGGAAAACATTGATGGAAACCAAATATGTGTTAGAGAATCTTACCAACTCAGTGAAAGCAGTGTAAAATATGCTGCTGTTGATGAAACTTGGTGTAGGTGTCAGCATGACAGTAAAAAAAAAAAAAAAAAAAATTCCGAACTCGAAAAATTCGGCAAAAAACTAATTTTCCCTAAAGAACCTTACCCAAATCAATTAACTCAATGTTTATGTTTCCACTGATGAAACTAGGTGCAGGAGTCAGCATGAGTTAAAACAAAAAAGAAATAAAGAAATATATAATTTTGGTGAGTAGACAGACACAGGCTGATCATGGCAGGGAAATTACTGCGCCATATTCAGGACAAAGGATTGGGAGGGAGGAAGGTGGAGGTGGGTGGAATGTTTCTGGTGGGGGTGAGGGGGGATGAGACACCCTCCCAATGTGGGGGAGGTGGTGTGGGGGGTATTATGGTGAGAGGAAACACACACTAAGTGATCACAGAGGGGAAATTACCGCGTCATTCGAAATAAAGGGGTGGTGGAGGGATGCGGAGGAGAGGGGGGTCTCTGGTAGGGGTGAGGGGGGATGAGACACACGCCCATTTCAGGAGAGGTGGTGTGGGGGATATTATCGTGGGAGGAAACACACACAAAAGGATCATAACAGGGAAAATTGCCACATCATTCGATCTAAAGGGGTGTGGAAGGAGGTGGAGGAGGGGTGGGGGATATTTACTGGGGGTGAGGGGGGATGAGACACCCCATACGATGCAGATTTGGTAGGCCTACTGGTGAGTAGTTTGGGTGGGAGGGGACAGAGCTGGCTGTATCCAGTCAGCCAGAGGGAGGTGGAGAAGTGGGTGGGGGGGGGGAGTCTCCTACAGACAAGGTGAGGGGGCGGGATCATCCTTCCCACCACCCTTAGTTCTCTCTCTCTGAAAATCATACATAGAATACATTTGGCTATGATGTGTTTTGTGATAGATTTGTGAGCATCAGTCATCTATTTTACTGGTAGTTGTAATGGATCTGGTGTTGTGTTGTGATTTGTATTGTGTATGTGGCCTCACAGTGTTGTGTTGTACATCACTGTAATCGTACTGAAATATTTCAGTGATATACAGTAATGGTAGTGTTTGGTGCCACTGTGATGGTACGGTATTGTGTTGTGGTGTATTGTGTCGTGTAAAAGAAATAACAGTGTTGTATTCCACAGTCAACACGAAATAGCAGCTTAGTGGTGTGATGCTGTGGTGTTGTGGGGGTGTTGTGGTGCGTGGAGGTGTGGTGGTGATGTGGTGTGATGGAGGTGTGGTATGTGGTAGTGTGATAATAAAATGGTGTTGTGGTGGAATGGAGATGATCAAGGTCAGAGGAAACTCAATTTTAAAATGTAAATGAGGGAAAATAGGATTAATTAGAAGGAAAAGTAGCAGAAAAACACTGTACTTAGGGGAGGCGGTGGCTCAATCGGTAGAGGTGCCCTGCAGTCCTACCGGATCCAGGTTCAAATCCCCGCTGGGCCAGGGAACAGTCTATGGATTTGAATATCATAAAATCAGGCTTTGCTGATCTACCAGAAGACCCGCCGACATGTCGTAAAAATATCCCCGCTAATACCAATACACCAGTCCTGTATGAGACAGCCCTAGCATATATTCAATATGAACGGTGGGTGTTAGCGCAGAAGTAGTAACATGTAGAGGTGTATGGTATGTAGGAGGACTACTGGGCCTTGATTACAGGCTGTGAAGCCTATGGCCAGAGTCGGACAAAAAAAAAAAAAAAAAAAAAACTTGGTGAGAGGATCTCTCTCTCTCTCTCTCTCTCTCTCTCTCTCTCTCTCTCTCTCTCACCTATTTGTGACTTTCTTTCCCTCAGTACAGTTTACACTGATGCAGTCTCAGTCTCTGGTAGCCATTATTCATGCTCTTATTTCTGAATTCCTCTTATCCTATATAATTGTGGGAGACAAGGTTATAAAGATGACGATGTTGGTGGTGGTGATGGTGTTTATGCCATGTTGAAAATTATACTTGGAGAAGATAGTTGTGATGATGATGATGATGATGATACTGACGGTGGTGGTACGGGTGGTGGTGGTTGTGATTTTTATGTTATGTTGATAATGAGGCTTCGGAAAAAAACATGATGGTGATGCAACGAAATTCGTAAAGCTTGTAACTCGAATAATCTGACTGTTACTACCGCATTAGTATCAAGGGAAGTACTTCCAGGGAGCTATTTTGCCAAATCTTCAATTGAATGATTTGATATATGTCAACTAAAACTATGGATTTAATGATGAATCTGAGCATCTTTTGTGTCAGTGTCTTCTCGTGATCTATGGAGTCTCCCAAACACCTCGGTTAGCGATATATTTTGCTTACCTCGCTTGCATACTTTTCTGTAGCCCTTTTGTATCTTTCTATTAATGCTGTAAATTCCATATATGTCACAGAGAAGAATATTAGCACGTAGTCTTTAAAAAAAAAAATGATAGGGAGCCTCCTCAGTCCAAGAGAATTGAAGTCAGTGTCACATGTGTTGTGGAATACAGTAGCCTGGCCCAGGGACCCAGTGAACCGAAGGAGGTAATATGGAATTGCAGGTTGTACCGTAACCAGATGGTAATTATATTCCCGTTCTGAAAGAATGGCTTGGAGGATAGACATTAAAGACAAATATATTATAAGAGAATACGTATTAAAGATTATAATTTCAAACAACAACATTAAGTCTAAAATAAAAGCCAGATTCCACGGCCACAAATGTAATTGTCAGACAAAGGTTTAACAAACGCTAATGGAAATTATTCCCACAAAATTTGTGGTAGTTTTACTTCAGTGGTAAACAAACAAAATGCGTTAATCTAACTGCCATGAAATTTTTCACACAGATAAAATTTAAAACCCAGACCCATTAGTAATGAGCCAGTTATCTTCATCACCATCATCCCAACTTTCTTGATAAATAAAACTTACACAAACAAAACTGAAGCAGATTAAGGCAAACAGAAGAACTAACTTTGAGAGAGAGAGAGAGAGAGAGAGAGAGAGAGAGAGAGAGAGAGAGAACATACACACACAAACTACTCATAAACAAAAAAATCATAAACATACTTAAACTGTTAAAATTATTATAAAATCCCTAAATGATGGGTAACATTTACTAAATAACGTTCGTGAATGAGGGACTGTAAATCCCCTTAACCGCGGGGCGTCACTTTCGTGACACTCAGCCACAATGGATCATACCGCGGGGCATCACTTTTGTGATTCTGTGTTATTTTGAATTATCCCGGGCTCTCAAGTGGTGGCTTGTATCATATATCAGTACTGCCAATGTCCAACACTAGTCAGCACTCCAGATCTCATCTGTACTCCCATCCATTGTTGACAATTTAGCGATTTTACCCCCTTCGTGACTCCCCTCCCTACCTGCCCTCCATTACCCTGTCCTCTCACCTCCCACGCCGCGCTGCGCTACGCAAATTTCCCCCTGATTTTTCCACAGATTTCATCCATTGAAATAAGCCCTATGCCCTACACTTATACAAAATAATATATACAAAAAAAAAAACAGGTAAGTGATAGTGTTATACACCAGAAATTGGCTAATTATCACCTGACAAAACCTCACGTGCATTCATTCGCTACATTACCATGGTAATTTCCCCTTTGATTTATGCCTTGTAATCGATGTCTGTAATAAAAATATATATCAGAAAGGAAGGAAGAATCCTAACCGACATTTACATTCACCTGGAACTACCTATTTCTTTATTTATTGCCGAGATTTTCTACCTATAAAAAATTAGCCTGTAAGTTAGCAGCAGTCAGCCTAAAGTGTCATTGTCAACCCTTCCCTTCTCAGATAAGCCGCGGCATTTAGTTCCTTGTCCTCCGCTGTAGAGAAACCATGTCGCACTCACGCCCCGCCATTCCTGCCGCTTCTGCGCCCATTGCAAAGGGCCCCGTGACCTCTACTCCTAAGAAAAGTGGTGAGGCAAGCAGGAAAGGCCTTAGTGACTCTGCAGTGGCACGTGAACTGGCAGAATTGTCCATGATAATGATGGACAGTGACTATGACGATTCGGGTGCATCGTGTGATGAGCCGGGTGAGGTTATCGCGCCAGAAACAGCAACAACGAGTGCTACAGTAAGTGAATCAGTGTCTAGTTCCAAGGGAAAGGAGCCTTTAGTGCAGCAAGGACAAGAATTTGGGAAGGGAGTGAAAAGGCGGCGTGTTAGCCCCAGAACAATGCCCCCACGTGACCCAGCCCACCATGAGTCACGAGTGCATTCACCTCCCCGTTCCCCAAGCCCCACTTTACTCATCTCTTCAATATCGTCGGCTGAGTTATCTCCGGAGTCTTCGTCGTCGGAGTCACCACCAGCATCAACAGTGAAGGCAGGCCGTAGAGGTAGAGGTAAATCAAGGAGAGTGAAAAGTAGTGTAGCTAGTAGGGTAAGGGCTGCTATTGCTGTACGGCAACCTAGGGTCAGTGCGAGTGACCTTGACCGAGATAAACCTCCCTCACAGCCAACCTCCACCACCACCACCACCACCCGCCCTACACCGCCACGACAGGGAATCCTGGACGCCTTCGCGTGGACGGAAGGGTCAGATTTTGTCCCTGAAAATCAAGTTTTTGATGAGAGCTCCTCAGGAGTTCAGCCTGGCTTCACTATGGACGAAAATGCTGAGTGTGTCGACTACCTTTTGGCCTTCCTAGATGACGAAGTTATGCAGCACATATGTGATGAAACCAACAGGTATGAATCACAAGGTGCTGCAAGTGGTACAGGTGCAGCCAAGATGCAACAGTGGTCCATGCTGGGAGTGCAGGAGCTGTATGTGTTCTTTGCCCTCATGCTTCTCATGCCACACTCCAAGAAGCATGAGTTGGAAGAATACTGGTCCATGGACCCCTTACTACCCTCACCCACCTTCAATAAGTACATGGCCAGAGATCGCTTCCGGAACATCATGGGAAACCTGCACTTTGCCGACAACGATGTACCTTCCCAAACCGACCCACTCTGGAAGATCCGGGAGATTCTGAGCAGAATGAAGGATAAGTTTATGTCATTCTTCCACCCCTTTCAGAAGGTTGTCATTGATGAATCCTTGGTTTTGTTCAGAGGACGTCTTCGGTTTGTTCAGTACATTCCAAGCAAACGCCATCGCTTTGGAATTAAGTTCTTTGTACTGTGCGACTGTAAGACGGGGTACATCCTTGACTTCGTCATCTATTCAGCCAGCACTGTCGATCTCGATAAAACACACCCCCTTGGCTTCTCAGGCTGTGTAGTGAAAGTGCTCCTAGAAAAGTATTTTGGTGGGAATCATGTGCTGTATACAGACAACTACTATACAGCACCGAAACTTGCCAAATACCTTTCTGAGCATGGCATTGACTCCTGCGGCACTGTGAAAAGTAATCGTGCCAACTTCCCCAAATTCCCAGAGGCGGGAACCTCACAGCGAGGAGACGTGCACCTATGCAAGTGTGAGAAGATGCTGGCAATACGGTGGCATGACAAGACGGTCGTGCACATGCTCACCATCGTACATAAGGGGGAGATGAGAGACAGTGGGAAGGTCGACCGTAGGACAGGCGAACCTGTGATGAAACCTGATGCTGTGTTGGACTATAATATCAACATGCGGCTGGTGGACAAGTCCGACATGATGATTGGTGAGATCGACTGCCTCAGGAAGAATACTAGGTGGTACAGGAAAGTTTTTCTGCATCTGATAGATATGACGATGCTGAACGCCTTCATCCTGTACAAGATGAAGGTCAAGCCACCCAAGTCCTTCTCCCTGAGGTTGTTCGCCAGGACTTGTGTCCAGCAGCTGCTGGAAAGATATGGTAGGGTGACAGCAGCAACTCCAAGGCACCATCCAGTAACACTTCCCGACCGACTTGAGCAGAGGGCGTATATGGATCGGCACAGACTTGAGCTAATGCCTGCCACAGGGAAAAGGAAGGCTGCGATTCGCAGGTGTCAGGTATGTGCGCATACCACACGCCGCACACCTGAGCATAAATGCACCTCTTGGCAGTGCGCTGAGTGCCAGGTTCCCCTCTGTGTTACCTGCTTCTTCGATTACCACAGCCAGAAGCAGTTCTAACAGTGCAAGTGTGGAAGCAGAATTATTTGGAAATAATGCGTAAATAATGTGTAAATAATGTGAAAATAGCAGGTGAAAGCAATGGATGTTCAGTTCATATGATTGAACAGTGTATTATAGTTTTATCTTACTGAAAGTGACAGTGAATAACATAGTGTAAGTAAAATAGCAGGGTAAATATTGAAAATGGAATAGAAAATGTAAATAGTAATGTAAGTAATTAGTAATATAAGAATATGAGTACAAATAATTTATGTTATAACAGTGAAAGTGAATCCGTGGCTCTCTACGTATTTTACTGAATGAAAAATTGAATGACTTCAGTGACAATAAACTAATACGACTGAAGGAAACTTATGGAGAAAGACTCCAGATATATATAAGTGTGATATAGTAATAGAAATATAAAGTGTGAGGGGTTTTATGAATAATAAATGACAGAGTGCCTAGAGCGAACTAGCGCAAGTGCAACGATCAGACGCGCTCTTAATTTCCATTGCTTTCACAGTGTTTTTTTTTTTTTAGTATGGATCCCAAACTACTTGAAAATTGTAGAATAGTGTTTATAGTGTTTGTATCTGGCTGTGGTAATCATATTACGGGTTGTCGGGAAGTGTAAAGTGGAGACTTCGTTACCCTATTTCAGAGGTCTCCACAAGTCCTACGGTAACAGACGAAGGCTCAACAATCATTCCTCGAGAAAGCTGAAGGTATGTGTCATAAGCATATGTAATTTTATTATTCTAGGTCTAATAACTGATTTTTGGCAAATATTTTTTGAGAGTCTGTCGGAGCCTGAATAACCCCGCGGGACACGCAAGTCATTGGTAAAGAAGCCCGCGGTGTAGGGGATATACTAGCATGCCAAGTAGCTGCCAGCACTCCCGCGTGTTACAGGGGTACGAGTGTTTGAAGAGATGTGGCACCACTGTGATTTTTTATTTCGAAACAATGCACGTGAGTGAAGCCGAGTAACTTCAATGTAGTTACGTTAAGGAAAGATGTTTGTTGTATGTAAGCTCCATTTCGCAAGGTTGACATTTCAACCCCAATTATTGGTATCATTTACACTGTTCTACTTAAGGATAATAATCGCCCTTATATGACGTATTATGACTGTTCACAATTTTGAGGTGAACTGACGTGTAAAGGAGGGTGGGAGGGGAGGGAGGGAGTCCCCCAACCCCACCTGGGGTAAGAGGGAGGATCCCCCACATGGAGTCGGAGAGAGAGAGAGAGTAGTACTCCTACACCTCAACATGTCACCACTTCGGCGCTAACACCCACCATCCATATTGAATACATGCTAGGGCTGTCTCATACAGGACTGGTGTACTAGTATTAGCGGGGGTATTTTTACATGTCGGCGGGTCATCTGGTAGATCAGGAAAACCTGCTTTTTTACCACATTCATTTGGTGTACCAAAATCCTTCATTAGTTATTATGCAATTTAACTCCATTATCAATTTTTGTCTCAGTGTAGGTGTTAATGCAAGGATCACCAGGTTATTTAGTCTTTTAGCTTAAGTTGTTACAATCATTATAAAGATAAGATTAACACCATTAGAGTGGGTTGACCTTGATCTCTGAATGCTGCCATCCACAAGCCTCAGTCTGGATCAGTGTCTTCTCAAGTCATGGGCATGCTTTCACCCACAGTTTATGATTATACAGCGTCATATTTCCTTAATACATAAACTGAAACATATAGTTTTCTCTTTTTATCATGATTTATATGATTTATTCCCCACATAAACCTACTTGACAAAGTTGCTCATTATTTTACGATTGTTCAGTATTGCTGAGTTTCCGAATCGAGGAAGGTGAAGCAGATATGGTCTCGTCTCACCGTGCTTGCAGCGCCCTCCCCCCCCCCCTCTCTCTCTGACTCCATGTGGGGGATCCTCCCTCTTACCCCAGGTGGAGTTGGGGAACTCCCTCCCTCCCCTCCCACCCTCCTTTACACGTCAGTTCACCTCAAAATTGTGGACAGTCATAATACGTCATATAAGGGCGATTATTATCCTTAGGTAGAACAGTGTAAATGATACCAATAATTGGGGTTGAAATGTCAACCTTGCGAAATGGAGCTTACATACAACAAACATCTTTCCTTAACGTAACTACATCGAGGTTACTCGGCTTCACTCACGTGGATTGTTTCAAAATAAAAAATCACAGTGGTGCCATATCTCTTGTAACACTCGTACCCCTGTAACACGCGGGAGTGCTGGCAGCTGTACATACGGGACTGATGGAGACCGTGCATGTGTCCTGTACTCGAGTGAGTCACTTGCTACACGAATCCGTCACGTATAGCTCCTGTATACTGACCACTTAAGGTGGTTTCACGCTGTCGTCGTAAAGACGTAGCTAAGAATATTCTTTATAATTATTATACTTTTAAATGATATAACAGGTTAAGACTTTAAGATAATGCCCAAGAATTTTCCAAGAATATGCCGTACGTGTATAGTAAAATTACGAATATGAAATTAAACACAGAAATGACTCAAAAATGCATTTACATATGATTAGCCTATTTATCACTATTTCTCTCGGAACCCCTAGCGACCTCTTGCAGAACCCTAGGGTTCCGGGGAACCCCGGTTGAGAAACGCTGCTATATACAGTAGGTTAAATACGGTATATTGTAGTATTTTACATAAGGAAGAGTTCATTTTGACTGATTCATAAATTTGACATTTTTGCTTCAACTGACACAACCTGAAAGTCCTTACAAATGTTTTGAGGGATTAAAATAATGGAGAGTTATCAAAACTGTCCTACAACAATTTAACAGTTTTTATTATTATTATTATTATTATTATTATTATTATCATCATCATCGTTATTATTATTATTATTATTATCATTATTATTATCATTATTATTACTACTACTACTACTACGACTACTACTACTACTACTACTACTACTACTACTACTACGACTACTACGACTACTACTACTACTACTACTACGACTACTACTACTACTACTACTACGACTACTACTACTACTACTACTACTACTACTACGACTACTACTACTACTACTTCTACTACTACGACTACTACTACTACTACTACTACTACTACGACTGCTACTACTACTACTACTACGACTACTACTACTACTACGACTGCTACTACTACTACTACTACTACTACGACTGCTACTACTACTGATACTACTACTACTACTCCTACTACAACTACTACTACTACTACTACTACTACAATGAAACAGCACTCTCCATTACATTTATCATAAGGAATCCCTTCAGGAGTTAAGATTTGCGAATGTTGCAAATCATTGTAAAAATTGGCAAAATGTTTTCAAGTTTGGTTTAGTATATAGTGTAGTCAGTTCTTCTTGAGAACGAGCAAGGTTGTTGGTAACCTACCACAAGAACAGTGAACACATTCAGGTTAACACAGAACATCCTACGCTCGGCATTAATGGTCACATGTGAGTGGCATGTTAGTGAAAATAAAACGCACGGGGGACACAAAGCATTATAACTTAGGCAGCATTGCAACTAATATAGTGCTCATTAAAGCAGCACGCCTTATTTATACTCTTTTTTTAACAAAGACAAATACAAAGCAAAACAGAACATAAAATGTATAATGACAGAACCCATAAAAAATCAATAATGAAGGAACACACTAAGAAGTTGCGAGATAAAGAGAGTGAATTGCCTTGTGAGAAAAGCAAGATTTTCAGTCAATGAGAATAATTCTGTTTGAATAATTAAATGAAAAATGCTTTGTTTAAGACACACAAGTTATAAGAGTAATGTAAAAGTTTATATAACTGATGAGGCAATTATTATCGCCCGCCTTTACAACGAGGAGTGATAATGTTTTTGCCTGCCTGTGTGTGTGTGTGTGTGTGTGTGTGTGTCTGTCTGTCTGTCTGTCTGTCTGTCTGTCTGTTCCCATTATATCTCATGAGCGGCTTTGACCTATCAACAAGAAACCTTCAGGGTATCAAAATATGGCTAAATTCTTGGTCGAGTTCGAGAATGGGCACTCGGGGTCAAGGTCAAGGTCACCAAAATGGCCGCCAAAGGTCAACTAGTTTTTATTGCCCTCCTTTATCATCATTATATTCCATGAAGGGCTTGATCTATCAACATGAAATCTTCAGGGTATCAGATACAGCCAAAATCTTGGACTTGGCCATCAGCATATTCTGACGGGCGATTAACATTCGGCTCATGAATGCTTTCCTTTTATTTTGCTATAAAATACCATTTGTTTCAGTAACTGCTCCAACACAGAACGTAATATGCCATTTTTTTCCTCACTCTCCTGGATTTTATTCGGATTAAGATAGTCATTTTGAACTGGAGGAGACAGGCAAGGCTTTCACTGATTCCTTCACTTCCAACGGATTCACTTAAAGATAATAAAATCGTGCGACAGCAGGACTACGTAGGTATAAAAATGCCTCAATGAACTAAAACGTCATTGCTATGCCGGATAAAATCGTGAGGCAAGAGGATAAGTAATCTTGTATAAAAATACCTAAACGAACTGAAAGATTATTGCTATGCAGGATAAAATAGTGCGGCGGTAATAAGAGAGAAAATATTAATGGATGTCGGCTGTACATTAATAATTAAGACAATTTGTGCTATGGTCCAGTCTCGAGCTGGAACTCTGAAGGGTTAAAGAAGGCAGTTTATAAACCCTCCACTACCAAGTCCTGCCCTAAGGTGAAAGAAGTACCTAGTACTAACAATGAAATATATTTAATAATTGTCACATTATTCAAGGGTAAAAAAGAAAGAAAAATCATCATACTGACTCCTCGTACTTGCCTCACATAAAAAAAGTCCTGTTTTATCATTTTACCCCCCCCCCTCTCTCTTTCTCTCTCTCTCTGGTTCACCCTTGTCTTGCATTCATCCACCACGTCTATATCACTTTCTTCCTGTTGTCTCCTCTCCCTCACTGCCAGGGTCTTCAACTAATATTGACTCTATATTGTGTGAGTGGTGAAGGTTTTTAATAGATTCATTAATACTATTTGAAGATTACTCGGAGTTGTACCACTTGTGGTGTAAGTCATTATACATTTCTCAGTATCATCTCAACCAGAATCTTGCCCAGATATGTACAGTATATGGTGTAAGTCCTTATTCATTCTCCAATATCATCCCGACTAGATATGTAATCAGTGTTGTAAACGTGTGTGGTGTAGGCCCTTATTCCCTCCTAAACACCATCCCTTCGTGAAGTTTGGACAAAGCAAAATAATACCGCTTGATAATACCGTGAATAAATATTGATAGGGTTCCGATACGGACTGATGAAATGGAGCTTGTAACCACCTCACAACGAGTGGTGTGTCTTCTACTGAATACACTGGATTAAAATACAAACATGTCATTTTACTGAAGGGTTTATGGTAAGAGCCTCTTGTTACAAATACCTTTGTCAACGACACAGGATGTGTGATAAGTAAGTTTGTTTGTCTGGAATGATGAATAACACTGACGTGAGTAAATCATGACTTTATATAATATGTTATGAGTGGTAATGCAGGTAAACGCAAGGAAATACCAATTAGAGACAGGGAAGGAAATTTATTGACCAAAGATGGAGATATTAAAAATAGATGGAAAGAGCATTTTGAGACAGTTCTTAATAGACCAATACCACCAGAAGAGGATATACCGTCTGCTCAGGAAGATTTAAATATAGAAACAGGAGAGTTGAGGCTTGCAGAAGTGGAGAAAGCAGTAAAACAGTTAAAGAATAATAAGGCACCAGGGGAGGATGGTTTATTTCCGGAAATGTTTAAAGTGGAGGGGGATAGATTAATAATGATCTTGACCAAGCTATTCAATAAGATATGGGTGACGGGGTTACTACCATCAGTTTGGAAGAATGGTGTAATTGTTAAAGTTCCGAAGAAAGGAGACCTGAGTGAATGTGGTAATTGGAGGGGAATCTCTTTGTCACCGATAGCTTTGAAAGTTTTCAGTAGAGTGTTGTTAAATAGGTTGGAGCCGGTGGTTGAGGGTATTCTGAGGGATGAACAGGCTGGTTTTAGAAAGGGACGTGGTTGCAATGATCAGATCTTTATAGTTAGGCATTTGATGCAGCAAGTTAATGAAATGAGAGTTCCGTTAAGTCTTTGTTTTGTTGATTTTGAAAAGGCTTTTGATAGTGTTTCGAGAGAGTCTATGGGGAAGATCATGAGACATTATGGAATACCAGAGGAGTTTGTGAGGGTCATTATGAACATGCATGAGGACACATTTTGTAAAGTGATGGTTGATGGTTGTCTGAGTGATTCGTTTGAAGTCAAGTCCGGAGTAATTCAAGGTGGTGTTCTATCGCCTTTACTATTTATATTGGTCATTGATTACATTATGAAACGTGTTGGAACAGAAACCGGTGCAGGTATACTTTGGGGAGAGAACAGGAAACTTTTGGATTTAGATTATGCAGATGATATAGTTTTGATTTGTGATGGGCCAGAAGAGATGCAGAGAGTGTTGGACTGTTTGGTGAGTGAAGGTCGCAAGGTGGGTTTGGTTATTAATTGTGGAAAAACTGAAATAATCAATATGAATATGGAAAATGCGCAGGAATGTGTAATTGGAGGTATGGTTGTAAAGCAAGTTGATAGGTTTAAATATTTAGGTACTTATTTAGCCAAGGATGGTTCTTTGAACTTTGAATTCGAGGAAAGGTTAAAGAAGGCTAATCAGGCAATGGGAATGCTTAAAAATATTTGGAATAATAACAATTTCTCTGTGCATACAAAAATCAAACTTTATAAGGTAATGGTTAGGAGTATCTTAATTTATGGACACGAGTCTTGGTACAGCACAGTGACTATGGAAAATAAATTCTTGGTGTTTGAAAATAAAGCACTGAGAAGAATATTAGGAGTTAAGTGGTGGGAAAGGATACCAAATAGTCGAATTAGAGAAATAACGGGAGTGCAGCCGATCGATGAATATGTTAGATTCTCACGATGGAAGTGGCTAGGACATGTGTATAGGAGACAGGGAATAGTACGAGGTACACCAGGGTGGGTGGCACCTGGTAGGAGAGGTAGAGGAAGGCCAAAAGAGACGTGGGTGAGGACAATGAGACGGGAAGCTGGAGATGAGTGTTGGGGAGATCTTGAGGAGTTAGCACAAGATAGGATGTGGTGGTGTGAGTTCATCGAGGCCCTATGCATCCCCGAGGGTGCCACAGGAAATGATTGATTGATTGATATAATATGTTAAATTTTGACGGAACCCGCCCACCAGTTCACTTTTAAGAAGCCCATCCAAGTAAAAAACTAATAAACGTTACAGTGCTATTTGAACATTTACAAAACTAGCTTTTGTGTTATTATAATACACACACACACACACACACACACACACACACACACACACACACACACACACACACACACACACACACACACACACACACACACACACACACACACACACTACTTGCGTCTGGCCAGGGAGGGTAAGATAATGACCCACCAGGTGATGCTGTCACACACTGCCAACATATGGCCACCAGCCACGTCCGCTGCACCAACACAGGCCACTTGTGGCAGACTGCAAGTTGGTGCGACAAGAGTAGCAGATGAAACGTCCTGCATTACCCTCTACGTTGCTACTCCTCACCCCCACCCCAGCATCTGTCTGTCTGTCTGTCTGCCTGTCTGCCTGTCTGTCTGTCTGTCTGTCTGTCTGTCTGTCTCTGTCTCTGTCTGTGTGTGTGTGTGTGTGTGTGTGTGTGTGTGTCTCTCTCTCTCTCTCTCTTTCTCTCCAGAAGTGTTGAATGTTTCGCTGGTGATCGCAACATCATCAGCCATTGCAAATCTACTGCTGAGCAAAGGTCTCCTCCTTGACTGAGCCAATGTCTGCCAGGTTTTCCAAACTTCTGTATCTCATCCCTTCACCTCCTGTCTGGCTTTTTCTGCTATACCTGCAGTCTCTTGGAGTCCAGTCAGCCAGCCGCTTGCCCCATTGGCTATTTCTCATTCTTGCAACATGACCTGCCGACTTCCAGTTCTGTTCTTTTATAACCTCAGTAACGTTTTTTACTTCAGGCTGCTCTCTCACCCAAGTTGATCTCTTCCTGTCCCTCCAAGAGATTCCCAGCATTAACCTTTCCTTTGCTCTTTGAGAACGGATTAGCTTGTTTTCCACAGTTTTTCTGATTCTCCAGGTGTCACAGCTGTACTTCATTGCTGGGATTATACATTCGATTTATACCTTTCGTTTCACGCATTCAGGCAAGCTATTTTTCATGATGAATTTATGTTTACCGAAAACTTTGCATCCAATTGTAATGTGTCGTTTTATTTTGTGTTCATGGCATTTCATTGGTTTTAGAATTTGACCCAAGTAATTTTACTCCTCAAGTTCTTCAAGAATTTCTTCATTTATATTGATGACGCTCTTTGGTATATATGCATTAAACATTACATTAATTTTACTCCGGTTCATCTTCTGCCTTACTTTGAGTCTTTATATAGGTCATTTAACATTTTTTGCAACGACTCTGCTGTCTCTGAGATCAGAACAATGCCATCTGCAATCTTAAATGGTTTAAATAATCATCTATGTTTACTCTAATGTTCTCACATTCTAGATTTCTGAAAATACTTTCATGGCATGCTGTAATCAATTTTGGTGAAACTGAATCTCGCTGATGCACGCCTTTCACAAGGTTGCCTACCACTACATGATGCGACAACGCATTGTTTACAAACTATTTTTGTTTCTAGATTTTATATATTGTTATTATTTATTCACTCTGACCTCTTTATCATCATCAACATCATTATGACCATCAGCATCATCTTCGCTTTACATCCTTCTCACACGTTTCCTCGGGTTTTCTGAAATAAGAATTGCAACTAATTTACATGATACTTATGAGTTAATAAATATGTGTGTGTCTTCTAAGCACTTAATTACGGAGCTAGGCTATGGTGAGTGTATAAATACTTTCAAGACCCACATTCATATCCAGCTGGAGGCGGCTTCATTGGCAACGGAATTACGAACAGTCAGGAAGAATGAACGTAATTACCATGGCTGAATATTTAGGTCACATATGAACTGGGGCTACACACACACACACACACACACACACACACCTTGCACCTAAAACTCCCACACTTTGCAAATTTCAGGTTAATTTCTTCAAACAATATCAATTTCCATTTACAACATCCAGCCTAGGGTAGTGTGGGTATTGTAGAAGACTGGAGCAAAGGACGTCTCTTTCTCTTCAAAAGAAAATGTAAGTACTGACATAAAAAGATGCAATTTCCTGTCTTCGTAAGGTCCAGTTAAGCGCTGCCATCAAAATGAGATGCACACTCTTCTTCCCAGCTTCTCTCATACCACCTGCCTACATCTTTGTACTGCACTAGCTTTTTATCGTTTGTAACTAGCTTTCTAAACTGGCGCCTTTTCACCCTTCAATTCGATGAAGGCTGCATTATGAGTAAGGGTGGTTTGGAACTGCGGCGACTCGGTGGTTAGTGTATTCGATGTATTTGTCTCGTGATACATGAGCTCCGAGTCCAGGGTTAGAGTGCAGGCAGTGGCGGACATTTAAACCGGGTGTTGGTAGCACGTTATATGCATTCATATGTTAGGACTCAGTTAATTCTGCCGATGACATATACATACTCGGACCATACAGACATACTCGTAGTCAGTACATATCGATTTGTATCCGCATCACCCTTCTACAGTCAAACTTTCTTCATCTATACTACGCCAGCATGGGGAAGTGAGAAATTTATGGCTATTACCCTTCGGGAAAGATCCAGTCATGTTTTGGACCTTATATGTACTGATGCAGAGACACATTTTGGAGATTTGAATATGTCTTTTCAATGACCTCCACCCCCCCGTGTGTGTGTGTGTGTGTGTGTGTGTGTGTGTGTGTGTGTGTGTGTGTGTGTGTGTGTGTGTGTGTGTGTGTGTGTGTGTGTGTGTGTGTGTTTGTGTGCCTTTATAAAATTATCCACTTCTTTTACTCAATCACGCTCACTTTACGAGAAACGGATTTTTTCTTGTACATATAAGACTATGATTTCTAAGATCAATTATTTATCTCAGCACGTCCTTTCCAGTAACAGTCAAGTATTCTACCACTTGACCAACTAATTCAATCAGCCAGAACCCCCCTTTCCTTACTCA
Source organism: Coenobita brevimanus (assembly GCF_032717465.1). Lineage (NCBI taxonomy): Eukaryota > Metazoa > Arthropoda > Malacostraca > Decapoda > Coenobitidae > Coenobita > Coenobita brevimanus. The sequence goes on along the minus strand of NC_137062.1, from coordinate 17,954,060 downwards.
GTCAGCAAACGTTCGCACCTCACCTATATAAGTAAACTCCAACAGTAGTTCACTCACATTAACTCGGCCGATATTTTGATGTTTTTGTGGCTTATTTTGCTTAACTTGATGGCAAAATATGACAATGATACTATTCTAAAACCTTCTTTAGCACTCCTCGTGACTAACATCATATTCTGTTGCTGAACTATTACATTATCAGCATTGAAGACTAAGAGATCTCAATTTTAGGACAAGTTAAAATGAAATGAATATTGAAGACTTTCCTTTCACTCCCTGTCAAGTGTCATTAGGTTTCAAACCAACAGCTCTAGAAAACGCACAGGCCAATATTCCGTCAGTCACCTAACTAGAATTAGCGATAATTTGTGTGTATCCATCCAATCAATATATTGTATTGTATGATTTATTGAAAAGGATTCTCTTCAAGTGGTGCCAAGCACAACAAACCTCTCCCACCAGCATTGCTGGCGAAGTATAGACGAGGAAAGCGTGACTGTGGGAAGTGTGATGCAGGTACAAGTAGATATGTACTGACTACAAGTATGTCTGTAAGTTTCAAGTCTGTATATGTCATCGGCAGAGTCTACTGAATGCAAACATGCGCAAGCATATGACGTGCTACCACCACCCAGCTTAAATGTCCGCCACGGCCTGTGCTCAAACCCTGGACTCGGGGCTCACTTATCACGATACTAATACACTAACCACCCGTCACCGCAGTTCCAAACCACACTTATTCATAAAGCAGTCTTCACTGAACAGAAGACGTAGGCATGTGGAATGAGAGGCTGTGAGGGAGAGTGTGCATCTCATTTTGACGGAAACGCTTAACTGGACCTTACGAAGAAAGGATATTGCAGTTTTATGACAGTATTTACGTTTTCTTTGAAAGAGAAAGAGACGGCTCTTGTTCCAGCCTTTTTCTGCACTACCTACATTAACGGATTTTGGTACTTCTTGAAAAAAAAAAAAAAAAAAAAGCCTGATTATTTGCAAAGAGAGCGAGTTTTACTATCCATTTCAGACCCTATGATGCATCGTTATTCGCAAATATGTTCTAAACAAGCAGTTGGATCAATATGACATTTTGGCACAGCTTGTTTGACACCGTCCCCTAATTTTGACACCGTCCCCTAATTTATGGCACTACAGTGCATTGCCAAGTATGTTTCGTTAAGGAATTTGCTCTTGGCTTGGAGGGCGAAGCTGGCAAAAGCCGAGTAGACATTCGGACAGGGGAAGACGGGAGTGGAGGGAGAGGTGGTGGAGTGATACACGTCACAACTACGTCACGCAAAACCTTCCCCTGTCCGAATGTCTTCTCGGCTCTTGCCAGCTTCGCCTTCCAAGCCAAGATTAAACTCCTTACTTGGCAATGCACTGTAGTGCCATAAATTAGGGGACGGTGTCAAACAAGCTGTGCCAAAATGTCATATTGATCCAGCTGTTTGTTTAGAACATATTTGCGAAAAACGATGTCTCATTGAGTCTGAAATGGATAGTAGGTTTGTGTGTGTGTGTGTGTGTGTGTGTGTGTGTGTGTGTGTGTAATCCCAGTTCATATGTGACCTAAATATTCAGCCACGGTAGTTACTTTCATTCCCCCTGACTGTCCTTAATTCCCTTGTTAATGAAGCCGCTTCCAGCTGGATATGAATGTGGGTCTGAGAGTATTATTCTATATACGCAGTATAGCCTAGTTATGTAATTAAGTGCGTTAGAAGACACACACTTATAACTCATACGTCTCATGCAAATTAGTTGCTTTTCTTGTTTTACAAATTTCAAGGAAACGTGTGAGAAGGATGTGAAGAAAAGTTGATCATGGTGATAATGATGATAATGATGACAAAGAGGACAGAGTGCGTTCATAAAATCTAGAGACAAAAACATTATATAAACAACGTGTGTGTTGGATCATGTATAGGCAGGCTACATTAAGGGTCCCACCACATTACCTGACCATGGCATCTTAACCAATTTCTAATAAGCTTTGTAATTTAACATGAAATATGGAAGCCAATAACTCTCCTTGCCTATATAGTGAAGCCGTGCTGAGCTGAGCAATGAAATGATTCGTCTCCAATTTTCTTAGAAGATAGGTAAAGTTACAGTTGCACTGGAGATCACGCCTGTCGTTAAAAATCACTAAAACATTCACTGTGTTTTCCTCCACAAGTCGTAAACGAATCACTGAGAAGTATTATTTGTTCATCTTGTAATTAATCTAAATTTATCAATACAAGAATGAACTTATAAACTGTTTTCCCCAGGCACTTTAATCAATTTCAGGAGGAAGTCTTCAAAAGGAAATAGCAGTTATAGCCATCAGAACCCCATCACAGGTAAGGTTCTCCTCTCCATTATGAAATCGTCTGGCGGTAACAGGAATAACATTAAATATGTGTCATCACACGATAGAGGTTTATTCTTCATAATATTAGTATAGCCTCCTCATGTTTTGCGTTTATAAGAAGTCTTCAACCTTTGAGCAATGTGGCGGTGCAGAGTTGGCTCATATTGGACTAAGTAGCCCTCTTTATGGGAAGTATGCTATGCAAAGCAGGTAACCGAGAATTTGCTATATAAACCTTCAGGATTTAGAGGCATTGCTTGAAAATTGAAGACTGCCTGTAAACATAGAACTGGTGTACATGGGATGGGTGGAGGGAAGGGGACACTTTTTTTTATTTTATGTGCCCAAATCTGGGCATACACTTCACAGATTATTCCCAAGGGCCAGCAGTCCTGCATACTATACTCCTCCAAATGTCACAATTTCGTCACTTTCACCCATTGTTCATACTAAATACATGCTTGGGCTGTCGCATGTAGAACTGGGTTATTGGGTTAGCAGGGGTATTTTACGAGAAGTCGGCGGGTAGTCTGGTAGATCAGTGAAGTCTGCTTAAACGAAATTCAGATCTTAAACGGTTCCCTGCTCCAGCCGGGATGCGAACCTGGGTTCGTTAGGACTGCAGGACAGCTTTCTCCTGACTCCTGTCACTGTTATGCAAAATGAGATGTTAAATAATTTGCTGTACACCGAAATGGTCCTTATTACTGATATGTGGGATACAATACCGGTTTGTTGGTTGATTAAAAGATATAATGAACATGTTGTGGGCGAATATATATGTGATAAATCTTGAGAATAAATATTACAATTCCGGAGATAAATACAATACTTTAGATAAAAGTACATACTGCTGAAAAAAATAAATGTTGCCCCTTACAGATATTCTGAAAATAAATCTATTTATGGAGGTAAATCTGCACTGTTAGCGCTGCAACGGGGAAATTGTTTAGTTATCCAGCACTGTAACTGCATCAGTACTCGAAGGGAGGGTGACAGCTAGAAGTCACCTTTCATTATGTTGGGCAAGTAGGAATACGGTAAAGAAAGTGGAAAGTCAGACTCGGTATTACCATCAGTCCTTGGAAGGATAGTGACTGCCAGTTTACCCTTCCTTATGCTGGTCAAGTACGAACATTGAAAGGGAGTTGTCCGACTCTATATTTACACCAATTCTCGGAAAGTGTGTGATATCGGTAGCCAGAATTAAAAATATAGTCATCGGATTCATACGTTAGTCGCATGACTACACAACAAAGGGATGTTCACTAGCAATTTTTCCTCCAGTTTCCTTCCAGCTTGATTTTCACCAGTTTCCACTTCAGAACTCTGACAGTACAGGATATATTCCATAAAACGTGTTAGTTTCCAGTATCAAAGTCATCATATTTGTTCTTACATGAATTACATATCTAAACAACTGTACACACTTTAAATGGTTCGGTAAAGAAGGGTATACTTTATGTTTCCAGTTTTCCATAGTATTCTTTTCCCTGCCTTCCCGGTTTTTTTTTTTTTTTCCCCAGTGCTTTATTTTCATATTTAATAAAAGTCTGTTTCGCCTCAGTATATTATTAATGGTATTTTTTATTCCTCATAACATTAATCTTTTCTCAGTATTTCTTGTTGTTGTTGCTTAACCCCGATCTGTTAGTGCCAGAACACCTGTTGGCAACAGGCAAGCAGTCACTTGTGTGGGGGCGTCCTATATATAAAGTACACACACGCCGTGTCGGGAACCCACACCCATTTATGGTATACAGCACCTCACCAGGGTCGGACCAGGGTCCTTCCCACGGCCTGTTGCAGGGAACTGTGAGGAGATTTGGCTCCCGAGTGGACGCCACACCTGCATCACCCCGGGTTCACAGAACCTTCATGTGCAGGCTCACCTTCTGCATCTCTTCTCTGATTTTTTTGCCTACTTTTTTTCTCTTTCTCACCACTAAATTGCAGTATCATATTACAGTATCATCATAACTGCATACTATTTCCTGTCACAATAGGCACACCTATGTCAGTCTGTTTGTCTATATGTTTATCTGTCTGTCTGTCTCTCTGTCTGTCTCTCTCTCTAAAATATATCCAGATCATATATATATATATATATATATATATATATATATATATATATATATATATATATATATATATATATATATATATACCACGTAAGACATCTGCAGGCGATCTTGGACATGGCAACTTCCAAAGCAGTAATGAAATGAATGTGGTAAATCTTCTTCTAACATAATTCGAATTCTCGGTCCACCTCAGGCCATCATCAGGTACTACAAATGTCCTAAATACTCAGCAGGTATGATAAAAAGAAGAAACTAAGACTTTATTGATACTATAAAACTAAAGAAAACTAAGTAACAAAACCCTCGTCCCCGTATAAAAACTCAAAAAGAAATGCCACGAGTCACTCAGGGAAGACCCAGAGTTGTTTCAGTTGAGGCTTTGGAGTAAGCGACTTTGGCTCATCCCTGAGTTTTTGGCATTTCTTTTTGAGTTTTTATACGGAGAGGAGTTTTTTTTTTTTTTTTTTTAGTTTTTAGTATCAATAAAGTCCTTGTTTCTTTTTTTATCATGTCTGCTGACTATTTAGGACAGTTGTAGTACCTGATGATGACCTGAGGTGGGACGGAAATTCGAATTATGATTACATGAGCATATATATACAGTTAGATAGATAGATAGATATAGATAGATAAACAGATAGGCAGACAGATAGATAGACAGATAGGCAGACAGATAGATAGATAGATACAGAGAGAGACAGAGAGAGAGAGAGCACTATTCCAAGTCACCCTCCAACACCAAATCTCACTATAAGCATTAACCAATGGTGCCTGGAGCTGCTGCATCTGATACTTGTGTACTTGTACTCTTTATATTTACAGAACATTCCCAGTCCTTACATATAATTATCTACTTTTACTGTATAGTTTTACATATACATATTGGATATGGCCATCATTAACTCTTTCATTACAAGAGGTCATCCAGACCCAAATGCAAACACCTGACGTCAGCTTCTCTCTTGGTGGCGGAGGCATTATTTCCAAGTTACACAAACTCCTTTAAGCAAGTAACGTTAACAGCTCACAAGAGGCGATGTGACCTTCATCCTGCAAGGAATGTCGACTTCTTTCTGTGGGTGACGCAAAGATCTTTTTTCAGATAATAACAAAATATCACATGTGACACATAATTCAATATTTTCAGGTACGAATGACTTCTCTTTTATTAACGTCAAGTTTCTCTACCTTATTCTTATGGTATCTCTCTTCACATATATATATATATATATATATATATATATATATATATATATATATATATATATATATATATATATATATATATATATATATAATTCTGACTCTACTTCCATGTCTATCACTAAGTCATCAATTTCTCCCTCTTTTCAGGTGACGTCGACTCTTTCCTTGCAGGTGTTATTTAAACTGCAGGCGGAATTGACTTCTTCTTTGAAGGTGGTACCGACTTTTCTTTGCTAAATAACATGGCTTCTCTTTGCAGGTGACGCTGATTTCTCTATGCAAGTGATTTCCACTTCATGCCGTAGTGCAGTTTGGCTCTCTCTACACGTGACGTCAGCCTCTCTCTACAGGCGACGGGAAATTCTATTTGCTGTTCACCTCGACATATCACGGCAGATGACAACCACGTAAACATTTTCAGGTAAGGTTGCCTTCCATCTTTTCTTTACCGTTAAATCTCTCTCTCTCTCTCTCTCTCTCTCTCTCTCTCTCTCTCTCTCTCTCTCTCTCTCTCTCTCTCTCTCTCTCTCTCTCTCTCTCTCTATGTTTGTGTGTGTGTGTGTGTGTGTGTGTGTGTGTGTGTGTATTTATCTATATATCTTTCACTATGTCAAGTTTTCTCTCTTTTCAGGTCACTTCAACTCACTTTCCTTGTAGGCGTCATTGATCCTGACGGCAACACACACTTCTTTGAAGGTGGTGTCACTTCTTCCTGCTCGGAACATTGACTTCTTTTTGTAGGTGACGCTGATTTCTCTGTGCAACTGATGTCCACTTCAGTCCGTTGTGAAAGTCGACTCTATCAACAAGTGACGTCGGCCTCTTTTGGCGGGAGACGGCAACTTCTATTTGCAGGTGACCTCGACGTATCACGGCAGGCGACCCCGACGTAATAATTCCAGGTAAAGTTGCTTCTTTCTTTTCTTTAACGTTGAATCTCTCTCTCTCTCTCTCTCTCTCTCTCTCAATATCGATTTTTGTTTCTTTGCAGATGACACAATCGTTACCGCTCACATCGACTTGTCTTCCATTGCAAGCGACGGTGAATTCTTGTCTTCAGTTGCCAAAGACTAAATCTTCTGGGGTGGCACCGCCTTCTAATCGCATATGTAATCAGCTTCTGTGTGCAGGTGATGTCGAGTACTTTCTGCAAGGACATCGACTTCTCTCTGCTGGTCGCTTATGATATCGAATGCTCCTTGCTGGTGATGTTGAGTTCTCTCTGCAGATAAAGAATCATAGACTTCTTCCTGCAGGTGACGTCGACTTCTCTCTTCAGGCGACATTTCATTTTCTAGGAATGTGAAGTGGACTTTTCTCTGCGTTCTCTCTACAAGTGGCAACACCTTTTCTCTACAGGTGACACCACCTATTCTCTGCAGGAGACGCTGTCTACTCTTTGCAGGTAACACCGACTAATATTTGCAGGGGACGCCTACTACTTTCTACATTTGACACCGACTACTCTATGCAGGTAACACTGACTACTCTCTGCAGGTAACACCGACTACTCTATGCAGGTGACGCCGACTACTCTCTGGAGGTGATGCCAACAGCTCTCTGCAGGTGATGCCTACTACTCTTTGCAGGTGACGTCGCCTACGCTTTGTAGTTAAAACTAACTACTCTCTGCGAGTAACACCGACTACTCTCTGCAGGTGATACCGAGTACTGTCTGCAGGATATCTAGACTACTCTCTTTAGGTAACACCGACTACTCTCTGCAGATGATGCAGACTACTCTCTGAAGGTAACAAAGACTAGGCCACTTTCTGCAGGTAACACCGACTACTCTCTGCAGGTAACACCGACTACTCTCTGCAGGTAACACCAACTACTGTCTGCAGGTAACACCAACTACTGTCTGCAGGTAACACCAACTACTGTCTGCAGGTAACACCAACTACTGTTTGCAGGTAACACCGACTACTCTCTGCAGGTAACACCAACTACTCTGCAGGTACGTCGGCTTCTCTTTTTGCAGGGATTACTCTACGTTCGTAATCACTATCATCATCACTATTTTCATCGTCATGATTGGTATTATTTTACTATTGTTACTGCTACTAGGCTGCTATTATTATTATTGCTATTATCATTTTCATTATCATCATTGTTTTATTATTATTAAATTGTTCTTCTTGTTGCTGTTAACTTAGTGGTAACATATTCATAGCAGTATTTTCCATGACACATTTTCTTCATTGTTGGATTTTTGGCAGAGATTCATGGCTTTCGGGCGTTTTTTAGGTGCATAGTTGATGTGTATCCGGGCGGTGTTTAGTTCCATTTTCTGGCGGGTGGTAGTTAGTCTGCCAAAGCTATATAAGGCCTGGCCGAAGCTTCCACGAGCAGTTCGGGTGGAGCAGCAGCCAGAGCAACATGTCCTTCCCAGCCTGCCAGGCCCACCACAGGCACCCACACATCCTCCACACCCCCCACTACTCCTTCCCCACCCACCACCACCTCGGGGAAGCTCAAGTGGTACAGCTTCAGGCCAGGTTATGGCTTCATCACGAGGATGGACAACCAGCAGGACATTTTGTCCACTGCACCGCCATCAAAAAGCCAAACCTCAGGAAGGTTGGAAAAGTCCTTGGTGGAGGGGAAGAGAGTGGAGTGTACTATCACAAGAGCGAGTAAGGGGCCAGAAGCTGCCTGTGTCACTGACCCTTCGGGCAGCCCCAGATCGACGCAAACATCCATGTCAATGTGCAGCTGATGAGGATAGTACCACCTAGGCCAGCAAAACTGTATACAGACAATCTGCAGTTGCAATTGCACAAGAACACCAGGCAGCCCTTATCATAGCCTATTAATCCCCCTGCTGCTCCGCCACAACAAACTGCCCTCGATCTCCATCCTTGAAGAGGCAGTCGGTGCTGTTACCCCTGCTCTGCTGCCTCCTCTGCCCTCTAAAGGACGAAGACCCTAGGGGCAAGAAGACCCCAGGAGCAAGAAATCCCCGGGGGCAAGAAGACCCGGGGAAATAAAAAACAAAAACAAAAATCCTCAGGACAACTGCCAGGAAAAATTTTCTTAGAATCACTGATAAGTTCTTACAGCTGATATAGGATCTGCTTATGTCCACCAGGTAATAACTGGTCTGTCTAGGCACAGCTGAGATAGGATCTAGTTATGTCCACCAGGTAATAACTGGTCTGTCTAGGCACAGCTGAGATAGGATCTAGTTATGTCCACCAGGTAATAACTGGTCTGTCTAGGCACAGCTGATATAGGATCTGGTTATGTCCACCAGGTAATAACTGGTCTGTCTAGGCACAGCTGAGATACGATCTAGTTATGTCCACCAGGTAATAACTGGTCTGTCTAGGCACAGCTGATATAGGCTCTAGTTATGTCCACCAGGTAATAACTGGTCTGTCTAGGCACAGCTGAGATAGGATCTAGTTATGTCCACCAGGTAATAACTGGTCTGTCTAGGCACAACTGAGATAGGATCTAGTTATGTCCACCAGGTAATAACTGGTCTGTCTAGGCACAGCTGAGACAGGATCTAGGTATGTCCACCAGGTAATAACTGGTCTGTCTAGGCACAGCTGAGATAGGATCTAGTTATGTCCACCAGGTAATAACTGGTCTGTCTAGGCACAGCTGAGATAGGATCTAGTTATGTCCACCAGGTAATAACTGGTCTGTCTAGCCACAGCTGAGATAGGATCTAGTTATGTGCACCAGGTAATAACTGGTCTGTCTAGGCACAGCTGAGATAGGATCTAGTTATGTCCACCAGGTAATAACTGGTCTGTCTAGGCACAGCTGATATAGGATCTAGTTATGTCCACCAGGTAATAACTGGTCTGTCTAGGCACAGCTGAGATAGGATCTAGTTATGTCCACCAGGTAATAACTGGTCTGTCTAGGCACAGCTGAGATAGGATCTAGTTATGTCCACCAGGTAATAACTGGTCTGTTTAAAAACAGTTAAGGTAGCACCTAGTAATATATTTTTATTTATCAGGTAAAATCGCATCTCGTGTTGGAGGTGACGGAGACTTCAGTAAATTTGGGTACTGTTAACATCTTTTATTTTAATAATAACGACTCTCTCTCTCTCTCTCTCTCTCTCTCTCTCTCTCTCTCTCTCTCTCTCTCTCTCATTGCAAACTTGTGCCTTTTAGCAGGTGACATGATCTTTACCACTAACATCGACTCATCTTCCATTGCATGGGATGGCAAATTCTTTTCTGCAGTTGCAAAGTCCCTGTATTAAGAGGTGGCATCGTCTTCTAGCGGCAGATGGCATCCACTTCTGTTCACAGGTGTCGTCGAGTTATTTCTACAAGTGACATCGACTTCTCCTGTTGGTGACGCTGACATCTCTCCGCATCAACAACTTCTCTCTACAGTTGACATCGGGTTCTTTCAACAAGGGACGTCAACTACACCCTCCGGATGAAGTAGTGTTCACTTTTCATATATCATTGTGTCTATCTGCAAGTGACATCGACTTCTACCTATAGGTGACGTCTCCTTCTCTCGAGGCGGGAAGTCATCTCTCTGCACTTGACTTCGACTTCTTTCAAAGTGACGCCAGTTTTTTATGAAAGTTACACACACTTCTCTACGCGAGTAACGTTAACAATTCTCTGGAGGCGGTGTGACCTTACTGAGAGGAAACTCCCTATCCCAGCAACTGATTATTTCCCGAATATTACCCGTCTCCTTGGCCAACGGTGGCAAGCAGAATGGACATCTACAACTGATAACAAACTCCGCTCCATCACACATACTGTCACTCCCTGGCAGTCGTCCTCCCATCGCAACAGGCGTTGGGAAACAGCCCTAGCCCGTTTGCGCCTTGGTCACACGCGTATCTCACATGGCTTTCTAATGTCAGGAGGCACTCCTCCGACCTGTCAATATTGCCAGGCTCCACTTACGGTCCACCATCTTTTGCCTGATTGCCCTCGGTTCCACGCCGTGCGCAGACGGACTCTTCCGTTCCTTTACTCCCTTGGACGTCCCCCTACCTAAGCCGATATTCTTGGCGAATCCCCTGTGTTTTCCATCACACACCTCATGCGCTTCCTATGTCAAACCCGTATCTTGCCTCACATTTAGTGTCTACCGCGCCTTCTCCTTTGCTTTTAGTGCACCGTAGCATACCCGTCATTTTTATACATCGGTTTTAGTGCCACATAGTCCTCTTCGGCTTGGTGCTAGTTCTTATTACATACTTACTGAGAGGAAAGTCGACTTGCTTCTGTAGGTGACATGCTACGTAGAAATCTACCTGAAGCTAATATCAACATATCAAACCAGGGACACATAATTCAATATTTTGTGGTAAGTTATACTTCTCTCTCTTCATTAACGACAAGTTTTTTCTCTCTCTCTCTCTCTCTCTCTCTCTCTCTCTCTCTCTCTCTCTCTCTCTCTCTCTCTTCTCTTTCTCTCTCTGTCTGTCTGTCTGTCTCTCTCTCTCTCTCTCTCTCTCTCTCTCTCTCTCTCTCTCTCTCTCTCTCTCTCTCTCTCTCTCTCTCTCTCATTACAACCTTCTTTTTCGCAAGGAATATGATCTTTACCACAAACATCGACTTGTCTTCCATTGGATGAGATGGCAAATTCTTGTGTTCAGTTACAAAGTCTCTGTATTAAAACGTTGTATGATCTAGCGGCAGATGGCATCCACTTCTGTTTACAGGTGACGTCGAACTCGTTCTGCAGGTGACGGGAAATCTTTTTGCAGGTGACGTCGACATATCACGGCAGGGGAACCGACGACAAAATATCCTGGTGATGTTGGCTTACTTCATTTCTTTTACTATTAGTCTCTCTCTCTCTTTGTTTCTGTCTCTGTCTGTCTCTGTCTCTATGTCGGTCTGTCTGACTGTCTGTCTGTCTGTCTGTCTGTCAATCTCTCTCTCTCTCTGACTCTCTGTCTCTGTCTCTCTTCCTCTCTCTCTCTCTCCCCCCGCCCCCTCTCTCTCTCTCTGTATCAACTTATATTTCGTTGCAGGTGACATAATCTTTACCGCTCACATCGAATTGTCTTCCGTT
>NC_137062.1:17929887-17932387 GCF_032717465.1 Coenobita brevimanus | reverse complement strand
GGGGAAGAGAGTGGAGTGTACTATCAGAAGAGGGAGTAAGGGGCCAGAAGCTGCCTCTGTCACCGACCCTTCTGGCAGCTCCAAATCAACGCAAACATCCATGTCAATGTGCAGCTGATGGGGATAGTACCACCTAGGCCAGGAAAACTGCATGCACATTACCTGCAGTTGCAATTGCACAAGAACACCAGGCAGCCCTTATCATAGCCTATTAATCCCCCTGCTGCTCCGCCACAACAAACTGCCCTCGATCTCCATCCTTGAAGAGGCAGTCGGTGCTGTTACCCCTGCTCTGCCGCCTCCTCTGCCCTCCAAAGGACGAAGACCCCAGGGGCAAGAAGACCCCAGAAGCAAGAAATCCTCGTGGGCAAGATAACTCGGGGAAATAAAACCCGGAGAAAACAAATCACGGCAACTGTCAGGAATAATTTTCTGAAAATCCCTGATAAGTCCCGACAGCTGAGATAGGCTCAAGTTATGTCCACCAGGTAATAACTGGTCTGTCTAGGCACAGCTGAGATAGGATCTAGTTATGTCCACCAGGTAATAACTGGTCTGTCTAGGCACAGCTGGGATAGGATCTAGTTATGTCCACCAGGTAATAACTGGTCTGTCTAGGCACAGCTGAGATAGGATCAAGTTATGTCCACCAGGTAATAACTGGTCTGTCTAGGCACAGCTGAGATAGGACCTAGTTATGTCCACCAGGTAATAACTGGTCTGTCTAGGCACAGCTGAGATAGGACCTAGTTATGTCCACCAGGTAATAACTGGTCTGTCTAGGCACAGCTGAGATAGGATTTAGTTATGTCCACCAGGTAATAACTGGTCTGTCTAGGCACAGCTGAGATAGGATTTAGTTATGTCCACCAGGTAATAACTGGTCTGTCTAGGCACAGCTGAGATAGGATCTAGGAATGTCCACCAGGTAATAACTGGTCTGTCTAGGCACAGCTGAGATAGGATCTAGTTATGTCCACCAGGTAATAACTGGTCTGTCTAGGCACAGCAGAGATAGGCTCTAGTTATGTCCACCAGGTAATAACTGGTCTGTCTAGGCACAGCAGAGATAGGCTCTAGTTATGTCCACCAGGTAATAACTGGTCTGTCTAGGCACAGCTGATATAGGATCTAGTTATGTCCACCAGGTAATAACTGGTCTGTCTAGGCACAGCTGAGATAGGATCTAGTTATGTCCACCAGGTAATAACTGGTCTGTCTAGGCACAGCAGAGATAGGCTCTAGTTATGTCCACCAGGTAATAACTGGTCTGTCTAGGAACAGCTGAGATAATATCTAGTTATGTCCACCAGGTAATAACTGGTCTGTCTAGGCACAGCTGAGATAGGATCAAGTTATATCCACCAGGTAATAACTGGTCTGTCTAGGCACAGCTGATGTAGGATCTAGTTATGTCCACCAGGTAATAACTGGTCTGTCTAGGCACAGCTGATATAGGATCTAGTTATGTCCACCAGGTAATAACTGGTCTGTCTAGGCACAGCTGAGATAGGATCTAGTTATGTCCACCAGGTAATAACTGGTCTGTCTAGGCACAGCTGAGATAGGATCTAGTTATGTCAACCAGGTAATAACTGGTCTGTCTAGGCACAGCTGAGATAGGATCTAGTTATGTCCACCAAGTAATAACTGGTCTGTCTAGGCAGAGTTGAGATAGGATATAGTTATGTCCACCAGGTAATAACTGGTCTGTCTAGGCACAGCTGGGATAAGCTCTAGTTATGTCCACCAGGTAATAACTGGTCTGTCTAGGCACAACTGAGATAGGATCTAGTTATGTCCACCAGGTAATAACTGGTCTGTCTAGGCACAGCTGAGATAGGATCTAGTTATGTCCACCAGGTAATAACTGGTCTGTCTAAAAACAGTTAAGGTAGGGCCTAGTAATATATTTTTATTTATCAGGTAAGATCGCATCTCGTGTTGGAGGTGACGCAGACTTCAGTAAATCTGGGTACTGTTAACATCTTTTATTTTACTAACAACGACTCTCTCTCTCTCTCTCTCTCTCTCTCTCTCTCTCTCTCTCTCTCTCTCTTTCTCTCTCATTGCAAACTTGAGCTTTTTTGCAGGTGGCATGATCTTTACCACTAACATCGACTCATCTTCCATTGCATGGGATGGCAAATTCTTTTCTGCAGTTGCAAAGTCCCTGTATTAAGAGGTGGCATCGTCTTCTAGCGGCAGATGGCATCCACTTCTGTTCACAGGTGTCGTCGAGTTATTTCTACAAGTGACATCGACTTCTCCCTGTTGGTGACGCTGACATCTCTCCGCAGCAACAACTTCTCTCTACAGTTGACATCGAGTTCTTTCAACAAGGGACGTCAACTACACCCTCCGGATGACGTAGTGTTCTCTTTTCATATATCATTGTGTCTATCTGCAAGTGACATCGACTTCTACCTATAGGTGACGTCTCCTTCTCTCGAGGCGGGAAGTCATCTCTCTGCACTTGACTTCGACTTCTTTCAAAGTG
>NC_137062.1:17922387-17924887 GCF_032717465.1 Coenobita brevimanus | reverse complement strand
GGTAATAACTGGTCTGTCTAGGCACAGCTGAGATAGGATCTAGTTATGTCCACCAGGTAATAACTGGTCTGTCTAGGCACAGATGAGATAGGCTCTAGTTATGTCCAGCAGGTAATAACTGGTCTGTCTAGGCACAGCTGAGATAGGATCTAGTTATGTCCACCAGCTAATAACTGGTCTGTCTAGTCACAGCTGAGATAGGATCTAGTTATGTCCACCAGGTAATAACTGGTCTGTCTAGGCACAGCTGAGATAGGATCTAGTTATATCCACCAGGTAATAACTGGTCTGTCTAGGCACAGCTGAGATAGGCTCTAGTTATGTCCACCAGGTAATAACTGGTCTGTCTTGGCACAGCTGGGATAGGATCTAGTTATGTCCACCAGGTAATAACTGGTCTGTCTAGGCACAGCTGAGATAGGATCTAGTTATGTCCACCAGGTAATAACTGGTCTGTCTAGGCACAGCTGGGATAGGATCTAGTTATGTCCACCAGGTAATAACTGGTGTGTCTAGGCACAGCTGAGATAGGATCTAGTTATGTTCACCAGGTAATAACTGGTTTGTCTAGGCACAGCAGAGTTAGGATCTAGTTATATCCACCAGGTAATAACTAGTCTGTCTAGGCACAGCTGAGATAGGATCTAGTTATGTCCACCAGGTAATAACTAGTCTGTCTAGGCACAACTGAGATAGGATCTAGTTATGTGCACCAGGTAATAACTGGTCTGTCTAGCCACAGCTGAGATAGGATCTAGTTATGTCCACCAGGTAATAACTGGTCTGTCTAGGCACAGCTGAAATAGGCTCTAGTTATGTCCACCAGGTAATAACTGGTCTGTCTAGGCACAGCTGAGATAGGATCTAGTTATGTCCACAAGGTAATAACTGGTCTGTCCAGGCACAGCTGAGATAGGATCTAGTTATGTCCACCAGGTAATAACTGGTCTGTCTAGGCACAGCTGGGATAGGATCTAGTTATGTCCACCAGGTAATAACTGGACTGTCTAGGCACAGCTGAGATAGGATCTAGTTATGTCCACCAGGTAATAACTGGTTTGTCTAGGCACAGCTGAGATAGGATCTAGTTATGTCCACCAGGTAATAACTGGTCTGTCTAGGCACAGCTGAGATAGGATCTAGCTATGTCCACCAGGTAATAACTGGTCTGTCTAGGCACAGCTGAGATAGGATCTAGTTATGTCAACCAGGTAATAACTGGTCTGTCTAGCCACAGCTGAGATAGGATCTAGTTATGTCCACCAGGTAATAACTGGTCTGTCTAGTCACAGCTGAGATAGGATCTAGTTATGTCCACCAGGTAATAACTGGTCTGTCTAGGCACAGCTGGGATAGGATCTAGTTAGGTCCACCAGGTAATAACTGGTCTGTCTAGGCACAGCTGAGATAGGATCTAGTTATGTCCACCAGGTAATAACTGGTCTGTCTAGGCACAGCTGAGATAGGATCTAGTTATGTCCACCAGGTAATAACTGGTCTGTCTAGGCACAGCTGAGATAGGATCTAGTTATGTCCACCAGGTAATAACTGGTCTGTCTAGGCACAGCTGAGATAGGATCTAGTTATGTCCACCAGGTAATAACTGGTCTGTCTAAAAACAGTTAAGGTAGGGCCTAGTAATATATTTTTATTTATCAGGTAAGATCGCATCTCGTGTTGGAGGTGACGCAGACTTCAGTAAATTTGGGTACTGTTAACATCTTATATTTTAATAACAACGACTCTCTCTCTCTCTCTCTCTCTCTCTCTCTCTCTCTCTCTCTTTCTCTCTCATTGCAAACTTGTGCTTTTTAGCAGGTGACATGATCTTTACCACTAACACGAACTCATCTTCCATTGCATGGGATGGCAAATTCTTTTCTGCAGTTGCAAAGTCCCTGTATTAAGAGGTGGCATCGCCTTCTAGCGGCAGATGGCATCCACTTCTGTTCACAGGTGTCGTCGAGTTATTTCTACAAGTGACATCGACTTCTCCCTGTTGGTGACGCTGACATCTCTCCGCAGCAACAACTTCTCTCTACAGTTGACATCGAGTTCTTTCAACAAAGGACGTCAACTACACCCTCCTGATGACGTAGTGTTCACATTTCATATATCATTGTGTCTATCTGCAAGTGACATCGACTTCTACCTATAGGTGACGTCTCCTTCTCTCGAGGCGGGAAGTCATCTCTCTGCACTTGACTTCGACTTCTTTCAAAGTGACGCCAGTTTCTTATGAAAGTTACACACACTTCTCTACGCGAGTAACGTTAACAATTCTCTGGAGACGGTGTGACCTTACTGAGAGGAAACTCCCTATCCCAGCAACTGATTATTTCCCGAATATTACCCGTCTCCTTGGCCAACGGTGGCAAGCAGAATGGACATCTACAACTGATAACAAACTCCGCTCCATCACACATACTGTCACTCCCTGGCAGTCGTCCTTCCATCGCAACAGGCGTTGGGAAACAGCCCTAGCCCATCTACGCCTTGG
>NC_137062.1:17799887-17919887 GCF_032717465.1 Coenobita brevimanus | reverse complement strand
TATTATTATTATTATTATTATTGTTATTGTTATTAATATTATTGTTGTTGTTGCTGTTATTATTATTATTATTACTATTATTATTATCATTATTATTACTATTATTATTATTATTATTGGCGTTATTACTATTATTAATATTATTATTATTATTATTATTATTATTAGTATTATTATTATGACTATTATTATTTTTATTATTTGTTATTATTATTATTATTATTGAAATGCGTGGTTTTGACCGCATCGATTCTCCGGAATATTCCGGAGAATACCGCAGTCTCCCCGACATCAAGGCGGACCAGGAGCAGTGGAGTCTGCCCTCAAAAATGCCGACACCCCCACTTGGACCCCCACTCGGACTCCCCGGGGTAGCCGCCGCCAGCCACCACCACTCCGGGCAACAGCGGCGTACGTCAGCCCGGGCCATGCGCCCTTGTGAGACGCAACCACCGCGCCACCGCCACCGTAGGCAAAAGACAATACCTTCGTGTGGCGGAATCACCGAGTTAGCTAGGGGTGGAGTCAGAAACTGTACTCCAGACAGCACCCCTAAGGTAGAGACGATCTATGGTCGCTCTAATAGTGGCAAGGTAGAGACGATCAACGGTCGCTCCCTCCACAACCAGGTAGAGACGATCAATGGTCGCTCCCATAAAAAAAAGACAGAGACGATCTATGGTCGCTCACAACAAAATCAGGTAGAGACGATCAATGGTCGCTCCATGAAAGCTCGGGTAGAGACGATCAACGGTCGCTCCCTCAGCACACCGGTAGAGACGATCAATGGTCGCTCCCACGAAAAAAAGATAGAGACGATCTATGGTCGCTCACACAAAAATCAGGAAGAGATGATCAATGGTCGCTCCCTGAAAGCTCAGGTAGAGACGATCCACGGTCGCTCCCTCAGCACCCCGGTGGAGACGATCGATGGTCGCTCCCAGGGTATAGTGAGGAGGAAAGACCTCCCCCGGCCTCTGTTCCCTGCGCAAGGCCCTTGAGAAGACCCACCTGTCGGGCCCCCGTGACAGCCGCTGCCGCAGTCCTTCCCTGCCAGCGCCCCTGCCCATAGGAGACCGCAGTCCGTTGCCTCTTCCGGCCCGCCCCAGGACACCCGGGCGAGACCTCACCACGCCCCCGCGACGCCGGGACCTGACCCAGAGGTTCCTAGCCCTCTTCGGCCCCAGTCCGGAGCCCAGTCCGGAAGCCCCCGGACGTGAGAGGACGCGCTAGTGAGTCGCCCCGTGCCCTCCCGGCTCTCCCTACCCTGGCGACGCCCTCAGTCCGACCGGATCATCACTGAGGTAACCGTGTTTCTCTCCACGAGAGATACGAGGATCCTGCAATTGTGAAGTAGGTTAAGTGTGGCTCCTTTTCTCTTAGAATAAGACTAGTGCAGTGATTTCATGTAATTTCCATTGGGGTAACCCAGGACATAATGCTACATTAACGGGCGAGAATATGGGTAGAGACCCCAAGTGAAGATACGTGCGAGTGTCATCCCGAGTTTACTAAGGACTTCTCCCTAGAGCCCAAAGAAAGGATAATACATTATTGGAGTGCTATTGGTTAAACTCTGAGTAATACAGTGGGATAGAATTTACGAGGGTTCCGACTTTGTTACGCGTTGGGAAGTGCGAGTCTACATAACCTACCCGGGAGATGTGTAGTATATAAGTTGTGCTGACGGAAATCTAGTGTTACCAAAACTACGAGGACCGCGAGTGATAATTGTACTCCCCTGTTCCGTACGCTATCCCTGAAAACCCTCCCCACTCCTCACCCCCGCTCTTAAAGTCCAAATAAGAACCAGAGTTAATTATCAAAGAATTCTTGCCAATAGAAAACACCTAAACTCCCTTGTTAATATCGGGCCTCATTAAATATTATCATAACTTCTCCCTCGCTGTTCTAAGTCACTCTCCGTGTCTCCCTACCTCCCCCTCCCCTTCCTGGTAAATCACAAACCCCCCCCCTCTCTCCCCTCACGCGCTCCACGCGCACGGGTATTTACTGAACTCCTAGTACTAAGATTTGTTGTATTGTCATTAATATCTAGGAAGCTAGTATCCTGCGAGATACACAATATTTTAGATAAGGTTTTGTATTGCTCTATATTGTGATGTAATGTCTACTGAAATGTCTTGTGTCTAACTGAAATAATATACGTGTATGGTGTTGCCGAAAGTTTTTATGTCCTGCCTCTCTTCATTGCACTAGCTCCGGTCTCGAAAGAGGACCCCGCTCAGTGTTGAGTTGATTTGGAACGAGAAGTCGAGCCAAATTCTACTCAGCATTACACTGGTGGCCAGCGGTGGTTCTAGATCATAGCGTAGAAGAGAGGTAAATAGGAAATATTTGGAAAAATGGCAACTAAACCGCACGTCCAGTTATCCAAGTTTGACCCTGACCAGTATGACATACATACATATCTTGCAATAGTTAAACCCTTATTGGATATTGGCTTCGATAATGACCAACAAAAAATTGCAGTCACACTTCCACTACTGGGTAAAGCCGCAGCTAACATTGTGCCAAAAATTGTCCCAGAACTCACCTGGCAGAACTTTACCAAGTTCGCAGTCCAAGCCATCACCCCATCATTAGGGAAAGTGGTGGCTCTATCCAAATTGGATAGCTTTACTTATGACGGGGATTTAGATAATACCCTGTTACAGGCAAGACGCCTGGTTACTGCTGCCTACCCGGAGGCAGATGAAGAAACCCGGGATCAACACACATTTAATACTCTGCTCAGAGTACTCCCAAGTGTTGTAAGACAACACTTCACTATCCATGATCCAACAGGAGACATGGATAAAGATATCAGTTTAATGAGGCGCCTTTTAGCCGTCCATGCCACCCCTCAACGCATCGGCGAAATAAATCAATTCCCCGTTGACCTCATCACCATCAGCCCGTGGGAATTTTCTCCGTGCTACCACGGATGTCCGATCCACGACATCCGTGAGCAGCTAGAAGCTGCCCAGTGCAGCCAAATGACACGAGGGCGCTTACAAACCTCCCCACCTTACGCAAATTCCCCTAAGCCCCAGGGGAAGAAAAAACAAAAAGGGAAAAACAAAAAGCGTCCCCCTGCCCCCGCATCCCACCGTAATGGCGGGGGCCACCTCACCTCTCCCCCAGTCTACGACAGGGGAGAACGTTATCTTTCCTTTTCCCCCCTCTCACTATCTCTTCTGTTCTACCTTCCCCTATTCCTGCCCCTAGTTCTAACCTTCCCACCCCACACACCACTATACTCCCGCAACACAAAACCGGCCTCCCTCTTCACAGGCCTTCTAGGACCCTCTCCACATCTTCCCCCAACCTACTTCCTAAAACCACCTTCCCCCGTCTACTGCCTTCCACCACCCACCCCGCGCCACCCACCGCCATCACCTCACCACCACTACCGACCTCACAACCCCAACCCCCCCCTGCTCCCGCACCGCCTGTCACTTCCACATACGAGTGCGATGGTTCCTCCTCGTCATCCCCCTCCACCTCCCCTACCACCTCAGCCTCCACCGCCTCCACCACCCCCTGCACCACACCTGACATCTCACCCGCCACGCCTCGCTCACCCTCACCCCTTCCCTCCACCGCCTCACCCTTTCCACCCAAGCCCACGTGCCCCGCCCACCCCGCCACCCCCGCAGGACAACCCACTACCACCGCCCTCTCCCCTCCACACCCACGCACGCCCTCTCTGACGCTCTCACCTTCTTCCGCGTCCCCAACGCGCGCGACGGCCCGCGCTAACCGACCCCGCCCACCCCGCACGCCTGCTTCCCCACCCACACCCACCCTCAGAACCACCACCACCACCCCCTCCGGCCGACTCTTATGCCCACCCACCCGATACACACACACCGTCAAGCTACATCAGGCCCAAATCCCTCCTACCTGTACTCCCCAGAGACTCAACGCCGCATTACCGCGACACAAAACCCAGCCTTCACCCACTCTGTCCGGCATTCCACCTCCAACCACGCCGACAACCACACCAAACAACATGAGGATTAAGCGAGCTGTATGGGCCCCTTCCTTTGCCAAGAACCACCGGCTCCACGGACCCCACCACCTGTTAAGTATCCTCAAGCACACCACCACCCCCTCCGCCCTCTTCCTCACCTATGACCAAACACAAGAGGAGAATTCTTATACTACCGCCTGGCAGCACACACTCCGCCACCTCCAGCCCATCTCCACCACCTCCAACACTCTAGCGTTCCACCTCCAGCCACAGGGACGTGACTTTTTTCAAGAACACGGTGGTGAAATGCGTGGTTTTGACCGCATCGATTCTCCGGAATATTCCGGAGAATACCGCAGTCTCCCCGACATCAAGGCGGACCAGGAGCAGTGGAGTCTGCCCTCAAAAATGCCGACACCCCCACTCGGACCCCCACTCGGACTCCCCGGGGTAGCCGCCGCCAGCCACCACCACTCCGGGCAACAGCGGCGTACGTCAGCCCGGGCCATGCGCCCTTGTGAGACGCAACCACCGCGTCGCCGCCACCGTAGGCAAAAGACACTACCTTCGTGTGGCGGAATCACCGAGTTAGCTAGGGGTGGAGTCAGAAACTGTACTCCAGACAGCACCCCTAAGGTAGAGACGATCTATGGTCGCTCTAATAGTGGCAAGGTAGAGACGATCAACGGTCGCTCCCTCCACAACCAGGTAGAGACGATCAATGGTCGCTCCCATAAAAAAAAGACAGAGACGATCTATGGTCGCTCACAACAAAATCAGGTAGAGACGATCAATGGTCGCTCCCTGAAAGCTAAGGTAGAGACGATCAACGGTCGCTCCCTCAGCACACTGGTAGAGACGATCAATGGTCGCTCCCATAAAATAACTTCAGTGTACGAGAATATCTCTTACCATCTCAAATATCCCACCACCACAAAACTTTTATCTGTTCTATACATTCCTCTGACAAATCACCATATACTGTTTTGGTTTCCATCGTTTTCACTTTTCTGGGGTATTTTGTCCCTATTCATTTTTATTCTTTCTCATCAGTGCCCGATCCACAAACGAATGATCAAATATTTCCCATAATATTATCCGTTTAATGTAATTCTCCACAGACTGACAGTGTGTTCTTCTCTTTCCACTACTTTTACTTTTAAATATCTCTTCCTTCTCTCCATATTTTCCTTCCTTAATCCCTACACCACAGTGTCTTTATTTGCAGTGTTCTCCAGAAACAAATGGTTGTGTTACTGGGTTTGGATAAGACCATTTGGATGTGGAGGGCTTTGTGAAAGTTACCTCCCGCTCAGAAAGCCTCTCCAATGCTAGGAAACATAAAGTTGGCAGCAATAAATAAATGAATAAATAATAAAAATAAAAATATGTTACAGTCTGAAAGGATTTAGTATTGTTTCCTTTATAGCAAAATTTCTATAGGTGGTCTTCAGCAGTACAACTTTCAGCTATATATGTGGCATTATCAAGCCTTTATTTTTTGTCTTCTCTCATTGTTAGAGTACATTCATTTCTTATCTATTCCCTGTGTATTTTCTACATACCTTTGTGGCAGTAATTAAAATACTAGGGAAATTTTTTAGTCTATATGAAAACCGGTTTAACCTAATGAAACATATCATGATCGACGCTAGCATAACAAATATTTCAAACTAGCCTGGCAGCCTGTTTTGCTGCATATCACAGAAAAGTAATTTGTATATATTTTCTCGAACAGTGCATGAAGAAAATGACACTGATATAATAAAAAAATTACAGATGGTAGGTGAAAATAGTATCCTCCTGAGGCAAACAAACAAAAACGTAAGATCTAAAACCAACCTTTCAGTCCACCTTTAATCCTAAAGATCTACTTCATCCACCTCACGTTATTCATTAAAAATCCATCAGTCTGATGACACCACCCTGAACCGTTTTGGAAGCCTAGCTCTCTCCCTCTCAACCTGGCTCCCTGCCACTTTCATTCTGCAAACTTTTAGACAGAAGTTTAGGTTCCAGGTGCCAAGGAATTGAAGCTGAAATAGGAGGAGGAGGAGGAGGAGAAAGAGGGAAAAGAGAAGATGATAGAAGAACGGAAGAAAGAAAGCAGAGGGAAATGAAGGGGGGATGGGGAAGAATTTAGACAGTGATCAGAGGATCGGGGAGGTAGCACGGATTAAATGATCTATACGATGTACAGGGATGACATGGTGTTTTATGGACAAGAAAGGTAAGAGTAATAGCACCGTGAAGCCAGACAACACATTGCATGTGTTTTTGGAAATTATGGGTATGGTAAAGCCACAATGACTCAGTGACAGTGTCTGCATTGCAGTCAACGTGCTATCTAAATCTTCGGTTCCAAGACAACATAGAGTATATTTAATAAATCTTTGGCGGTTTTTTCAGTGGTGAAAAAAATAGTCCGTCATTAGGCAGACTATAAAATAAGTCG
This sequence comes from Coenobita brevimanus, assembly GCF_032717465.1. Lineage (NCBI taxonomy): Eukaryota > Metazoa > Arthropoda > Malacostraca > Decapoda > Coenobitidae > Coenobita > Coenobita brevimanus. The sequence continues at coordinate 17,913,453 of NC_137062.1, read as the reverse complement.
GCAGCAGAGACAACAGCAAAAATTGGGTGATGGCAGAATATCCATTCATATTTCAAAATAATTTGCCTTTCCACTTCGTACTCTCTCTCTCTCTCTCTCTCTCTCTCTCTCTCCCTCCAGAATTTGCATAATAAATTCCAGTCTGAGTTTTTTTATGGTTCCAAATCCACAGGGGCACCTTAAGACGCGGCCAACAGTTCTCTGCCTTACTTTGTGCCTCCCTAACTTTCTTCCTGTTTCTACTTTCCTTTCTCTTGCGTTCCCTTTGCACCAGTCTACTCCCCCCTTTCACTATCCACCTTCGTCCATCCCTACTTTTTTCTTCCTTATGGCTGTCGTCCAGCACTCCCTGCCTACCATCGTACCCTCCGATCTCCTTTCCTTCATGTCCTCTGCCTCCCTGGTTTCCTCTGTGATTCCCTACCTTTCTCCCTGCCTCCCATACTTCTCTCTACCCCTCTCTCTTTCTTTGCATTTCCCTACCATCTATGTCAACCCACTCATCTTCAATGACACCCTAACTTTCTCCCTGCATCGCTTACCAACCTCTGCATCCATCTCTATCCCCCTATTATCCTAACTTCAACCAGCACTCCCCACCCTCCTTCCCTGCTACACAAGCTCTCTTCTTCCTGTGTCCCTTCCTCCCTCACCATTCTCTACCTTTCTGCGTCTTTCTTTTGTCCTTAATGCTCCATCATTGGCTTACTTCTTCAACATTCCCTCTAAACAGTCCTCCGCAGTCCCCTTCCTTCCTTTCTATCTTCCGTTTCTGTCTTTGCTTTTTTCTCCATTCCATCCACCTCCTTCCTCCTGCCCTAATTGCCTCCCTTCATCAATGTCAACTTCTTTTCCTCCCATTTCCTGCCCGACTTTCCTCCTCCTGTCACCAAACATCCTCACGCGCTTCCTACCTCTTTCTCCCCGTCTCCCTCATTTTCTGCCTTCCTCCTTCCTCCTTCGCCCTCTTCCTCAATATTGCATACCTACCTATATTATGACATTTCTCTCTCTCTCTCTCTCTCTCTCTCTCTCTCTCTCTCTCTCTCTCTCTCTCTCTCTCTCACACACACACACACACACACACACATGTTTTACCCTCTTTCGATCACATTAATGGCCAAACAATGAGAAAGAACAGTAAGGTCTGTGTGATCTATATAACTCTCATCACGCTTACCTGAATTACTCTGCCCTTAATATTTGTTATCACTCATTTTCTACCTCCATCTCCGTCTCTCTGGCAGTAATCATCTCACAACGTGATATATATTGTGTTTCCCTGTATTTTTTCGTTTCCTTTCCTTTCAAGCAGCAGTAATTGCTGACCTTCAGAGAGAGAGAGAGAGAGAGAGAGAGAGAGAGAGAAGGGGGGTATTAGATGAGGTGTTTGGCACAAGGAAGGAAGCAAGGAGGGGTTTTACTTCACAGTGAGAGATCTCCATCACCACAACAAAATTGTCTAACAATGGCAGGAAAAATATATGAGGTACGTCACTGTATGGGAAGGTTAATACACTCCTTGTTGTTGTTGTTGTTGTTGTTGTTGTTGTTGTTGTTGTTGTTGTTGTTGTGTCTCTGGATCCCGGTGGCCTGGAGCTGAAGTTGCCCTGCCTCAGTCCACGATTCTTCTGTCACGGGGTAAGGCAGGAACTGAGGGATGTTTGTCCAATTGCTGCACAGTTATATGTGTGGGTGAAAACACAGGAAGTTTTGTTTCCTGCAGTACTGTTCCAGCCTGTCCCCTTTTGTTGATGCGGTCACTTATGATTAATAAATCGTCTGGTGATAGAAAAAAAAGTCTTTGTAGTTAAGATATTGGTAAACAATGCTTCAGCCCCTTTACAACAAGAGGATGGTAAGTGGTGGCGACGACCATCCACTTACGTCTTACTTCATCTTCAGTTTTTTTTTTTTTTTTTTTTTCATTGTCTGTCTTCCTCACTTCCTCTTTATTCCATCTATCCTATTCCTTTTTTCTGGTATTCTTCTTTCCACTTTAGCTTACTCTACACTGAGTGACAAGCCCAATGGTTTCCTATGATCCAGGAACCACTCACAGCTCTGGATGGTAACCATACACCGTAACCAATTAACGGGATGATGTAGAGCCTACTAAGGTACCCTTGTTAGCTAGATGGATGGAGACAAATGTGGCATCCACCCAGGAATCAACCTCCATACTCTTCCCCGCGTCTCACTGGGATGAGGTGTATACCATAAAAGAACATCGGTTCGCTGCGTGTAACAGCCCTAAAGGCTGGTTGCTTGACAGTAATTGATGGGTCCGCTCGGCCAGACAGACTGGGGTTAATCAACAGCAACAACCAGGGTTCGCTACTAAGATGAAGACATTCCGCAATCGAACCCTAAAAAAAAAAAAAAAAAAAAAAGGTGGGCTAAGGGATCCTCATTTCCTGCAGCTGTCAGCCCCAATCTATTGTGTGGAAGCAATTTTTGTTAAATCTCTGTACTACGATGACGTCTGTTATGCAACGTTCTTAATTCCCAGCAATATCGTTGAGCTAAAAAGAGTGTTTTCCAACTGGAGGATTCACAGGCTTCAGTAACCCCTTCAGTACGAGTTTTTTTTTCTCTCGAGAACTAACTAAAAGAGGATACTGAGTGAAAGAAGTTATTGCTGTGAAGGAGTTAGCGCATCTCTATAATCATTTCGTGTTACGCTCTCTAAAAATCTAATCCATTATATTCACTACCACCAGCAACACCACTACCACCACAACCACCACCATCATCATCATCATCACTTATGACTCATCATCATCATCAACCTCGCTATCATCGTTATCACCAACACAACTTTATTCTGAAAACTACATGTGATGCGAATAACACAAAAGCGAACAAAAACAGTTCATACACTTACATCCTTTCCTCATTACTGATTTCCACATACAGGAGAAAAATGTTATGGCTTTGGAAAATCTCTTTTCAACAAATACCACGTCACGAATTAGTGACAGATACACTTACAGGATAAATCCCCAATTATCTTGTATCTCTCTATCCCAGTTACTAATCAGAGTGAAGAGGGTTCAAGTATGCACTATATTCCACCCTGGCTGAGTCTGTCAATCATCCCTGTCGCTGAGATTAAATATCGTTTATGTTTGCCCCAGTACCTGACTCTCTCCCTCTCTCTCCACCTCTTCACTCCAGCCATCTCGGTTAAAGTCAGGTTCGGACGTTGACCTCTTCACCGACGGAGGGGAATACTTAGCAGTGGAGAAGTAGGGTGAGGGTTGGTGTGTGCAACAAGGGTGAGGTTCAGACAGTGGTGATTCTCTCTCTCTCTCTCTCTCTCTCTCTCTCTGGAAGGTATAATGTTGTGATGCAGGTAAGTTGTGTTAACTCCGCATCATCTTCCCATCATCATCATGTCTTCGCATCATAACATCACATCGTCACCTCCAGGTAACTTGACAACGTTTCAGGTGGTGAGTGATAACCTTACCATTACAGGCTGACTCCTAGTAAAGTAGTGGTCAGCTTTTTGTGATATGATATCATATTTATGTGATCTGGAAATAAGCAAAATTAACAAGAGTAGCCTAATGTTCATGCAGGTTAGCCAGTTCCGGCATACCTTCCCCTTGTCTGCTTAAACACGAAAAAAACTGGAAAAGAAACCAGTTAACAAAGTAACTCTAACCAAAGAAACGTTTAGAGAAACACAAATAGGTGTTAAATGTAATTTTAATAGGAGATGTAATGTAAAGATTTATGCACGATGAACCTATAATACTTGAAAAGAGACAACCAGTATTATTCCTTGCCAGGGTGTGACAGGTAGGAAACTTAAATACCTGCTTGTCGTAAAAGGCGACTAAAAGGGTTGGCGGAGGGTTAGTGCCCCTCCCCGGAAAACAACTAACTAAAAAAACAAACAAGAAGCCTCGGACAAGGACTGACCAAACGTTGACGACCCAGGACCGGACAAAGGACTTGGTAATGTGTACATGGAATGTAAGAGGATCGAATGATGAAGTGAAAGAGAGAGAGATTGTCCAGGTGCTTGAGGATGCGAAAGTGGATGTATGTGGAATAACTGAAACAAAATGGAGAGGAGAAAGTGTGAGAGAATGGGAGTATGGATGGGGTATATGTGCAGGAGTAGATGAGAATGAGAGGGCAAAGGAAGGAGTGTGTATAGTTGTGAGTAAAAGATGGAAGAAGAGCATAAGACAGTATGGATCAGTTGGGTCAAGGATTGTGTGGGTAAAGTTGAAAGTTGGAATACAAATGTGGGCGATTGTGTGTGTGTATGCGCCAACGCAAGATCGTGCTAGAAGAGTGAGAGAAGAGTTCTGGACAAATGTGGAAGTGTGCATGGAAAAGTTTGGAAGGAATGAGAGAGTGTTTTTGATTGGTGATATGAATGGTAAAGTTGGTAATGTGAAGGTGGATGGAATAGTTGGTGAGTGGGGTGTGCCTGCTGAGATAGATGAGAATGGGAGTGCGTTAGTGGACATTTGTGCTGGGAGGGGTTGGTAATAGCCAATACCCTCTTCAGGCATAAAATGATCCACAGGTATACATGGCGAGTGATGAGAAGGGTGGGTGGTGAACTGAATGAAAGGAAGGCAATGATTGATTATGTGTGTGTGGATGAAAGGATGCGAAGTTGTGTAAAGGATGCAAGAGTGTATAGAGGTTGGGGGAGTGGACTTTCTGACCACTACTTGGTCGTGGCCAGGATTAGGATGCAAGTAAGATGGAGGAATAGAAGAAGGGAAAGACGAGAGGAAGGAGTAGTTGCAAGGAGAGTGGAAAGGTTAGAAGAGGATGAGAAAAAGGCAGAGTATAAGAGAGAAGTGGAGGAACGATTGGGCAAATATGAATTGAAGCAGATGGGAGACGTGGAAGGTGTGTGTAAGATATTTACAGAAGAAATATGTGCAGCATGTGATGTGGTGTGTGGAAGGAAGAGAAGACGGAGGGGGGTGCAAGGAACAGCGTGGTGGACTGAAGAGGTGAAACAGGCTGTGGCACAAAAGAAGAAAGCATACAATGAATGGATGAGAAATAGGGGCGTGGAAGAAGTTGAGAGGCGGAAGAGAGAGTTATATGTGGAAAGGAAGAGAGAGGTGAAAAGATTAGTAAGAGAGAGTAAGAAGAGAGTGGATGAGGAATTTGGAAGGAATTTGAGTGTAAAGTGGAGGGACTGTAAGAAAATGTTCTGGAGAGAAGTGAAAAGAGTAAGACAGGGTGGAAGTGAAGTTAGCAGGGGAGTGAAAGATAAAAATGGTAGATTACTAGTGGAGAAGGGAGAAAAAGTGAGCAGATGGAGAGAACACTTTAAGGAATTGTTGAACGTAGAGGATGGAAGTAATGCGAGTATAAGTGGCTGGGGAATGGCTGGGAGAAAGAGGGAGGTGAGAAGACAGGAAGAAATCAGTAGGATAGAAGTTGTGGAAGCAGTGAAGAAAGTTAAATCAGGGAAAGCCCCAGGAATTGATGGAGTGTGTGGTGAAATGCTGAAGCATGGGGGAGAGATAGTAGTAGAATGGATGTGGAAGATGTGCAGATTGGCCTGGGAGGAAGGTAGAGTCCCGGAGAATTGGAAGTCAGGTATAATTATTCCCTTGTACAAAGGAAAAGGGGAAAAAGAAGTGTGTGGTAATCATAGGGGCATTTGTCTTCTTAGTATAATAGGAAAAGTGTATGGTAGGAAACTTATAGACAGAGTTAGAGAAAGAACAGAGAAATTAGTTAGAGAAGAACAGGGAGGCTTTAGGAAGGGAAGAGGTTGTGTAGATCAGATATTCATTCTTAGATCTTTAGTGGAAAAGTTTCTAGAGAAGGGAAAGAAGTTGTATGCGGCTTTCATGGATTTGGAGAAAGCATATGACAGGATGGATAGACAAGGATTGTGGAAAGTGTTAAGAATATATGGAGTAGATGGGAAGTTGTTGAATGCTGTGAAGAGTATGTACGATGGTGCGAAGGCTGCAGTGCGTGTGGATGGTGAACTAAGTGAATTTTTCTCTTTGAAAGTTGGTTTGAAACAGGGATGTGTCATGTCTCCATGGTTGTTCAATCTGTACATGGATGGGGTAATAAAACAGGTACAAGGTAGGGTAGTGGATGTTGGAGTGGCCCTGGTGAGAGAGGATAGTGTTTGGAAACTCCCTGTACTGTTGTTTGCAGATGATACTGTGTTGTTGAGTGAAGACGAAGGGGAGCTGCAAGGCTTGGTGGATGAGTTTGAGAGAGTGTGTAAGAAACGAAACCTAAAGGTGAATGTAGGGAAGAGTAAAGTGATGGTCTTTGAGAGAGGTGAAGTCAGTGAATGTACAGCGAGGTTGGATGGTGAGGAATTGGAAAATGTGAGTACGTTTAAGTATTTGGGTAGTGTGATGAGTAAGGATGGAGGTTTGGAGGGTGAAGTGCTTGAAAGGGTACAGCAGGGAAGAAAGGTTGCTGGTTCCTTGAAAGCAGTGATAAGAAACAGGGAAGTGAGCATGGAAGTAAAAAAGTTACTACATGACAGTATTGTGATACCAACCCTAACATACGAAAGTGAAGCTTGGACATTGTTGGAAGGACATAAGTCAAGAGTGAGAGCAGTGGAAATGAGTTATTTAAGAGGAGCCTGTGGAGTCACGTGGAGAGACAGGCTGACGAATGAGGATGTAAAGGAGCGTTGTGGTGTGGATGTGGATGTGATAGGGAGCGTTGTGAGGAACACACTGAGGTGGTTTGGCCATGTGGAGAGGATGGAGGGTGAAAGACTGACGAAGAGAGTGTATGTGAGTGAGGTGGAGGGTGGAAGAGGGAGGGGGAGACCGAGGATGAGATGGAGGGATGGGGTGGAGAGGTATATGAGAGAGAGGGGGGTGTGAGTTGGGAGCAGGGCAGTGAAATGGCGGGGGACAGGGCGACTTGGAGGCGATTTGTTTGTGGCCACCCCAAACGGGATTGAGGCGTCTGGCAATATATATATATATATATATATATATATATATATATATATATATATATATATATATATATATATATATATATATATATATATATATATATATATATATATATATATATATATATATTGTTACGGAACAGAGAAAGATAATGTACACTTTAAGTGAGAATACTAATAATCACTACTGTCCCGTAAAGTTCCCGGTTCTAAACAAAAGAGTTAGGTAAAATTACAAGTTAAAGTTTAATGCTCAAACTAACAACAAAACATTCAGGACTCATAAGGATAATGTAATGGCAAAAAACAGGTTTAATATATGGTTAACTGCAATAGCCTCTATTAACACGAAATTAGCATGAGTAAATTTATCTAAGTCAGCCCTGATAAAATGAAAATACACTGGGTAATGCTCAGTTAATGCAAGATAAATTATTACAGATACATGAATTACAAAAAACCTCACTAGGCCTAAGAATTAACCCTATGCTACACAGCACAAGAAAAAATGCAACAACAGTTATACTCTAATTACACAGCTGCTAGATGGTTGGAGACTTCCTGAGCACTCACAACAATAACTGTACAGGGGAGGACAGAGATGTGAACAAAATGAGGAGTAGATCTAAGTGGCAATGATGCAGAGACTGAGCTCATTATATAGGGGCCAGCAGAGCTTGATACAACTTGTAAGAAGGACGCGCAAATGAAGCCATGGGGACAAAGAGCTGACAATCCCGCTCTGAACAACAGAAAGGACGACTTACTCTACTATAACGGTAGAAGGGGGGGACTGAGGCAGAACACGCTCGTGATCAAACATGCAGCATACTGTGCGTTAAAATTACACAAAGGATGATGAAATCATAGGCTATGTAACACCTCCCCACAAAGAAAAAGAAATTTACAAAGGAAATTTCTTATTACTCTAAAATAATGTCTAAAGTCTAGATAAGCAATCTGCAATAACATTTTCTTTCCTCTTGACATGTTGTATGTCTAATGAATACTCCTGAAGAAGTAGACTCCATCTTGTCAATCTCTGATTTTTATCTTTAAACTTACTAAGGAATTTCAGTGGGTTATGATCGGTATAAATGACTATGGGGTCAAAACCAGAACACAAATAAAATGAAAAATGCTGTAAACCCAAAATCAAGGTCAAAAACTCTTTCTCAATAGTTGAGTAGTTCTTTTGAGGTGGAGTGAACTTCTTGCTGTAATAAGATACAGGGTGTTCAATACCCTGATCATCCTCTTGCAGCAAAACAGCCCCAGCTCCTGTATCACTTGCGATAACAGCCATCTTAAAAGGCTTAGCAAAATTTGGAGTAGCGAGCACTGGCTGACTTAATAGGATAGCTTTAAGTTTGTTGAAAGAGGATTCACAGTTATCGGTCCAGACAAATTTAACTCCCTTTTTCAGTAGGTCTGTAAGTGGTGATACAAGAATTGAAAAGTTAAGAACAAATCTCCGGTAATAACCTACCATTCCCAAAAATCTTTGTAGCTCTTTCCTACTTTTAGGTCTGGGAAGATCACTTATAACCTGAACCTTAGCTGCTGGTGGTGCAACATGTCCATTACCAATTATGTATCCAAGGTACTGAAATTTTGCTTGACAAAACTCACACTTTGATAAATTAGCTACAAGATTAGCCTGAACCAAACGCTCAAGAAATTTACTGACATGGCATAGGTGATCTTTCCAGTTGTCACTGAAGATTAATACATCATCAATATAAACAACACACCCTGCCAGTCCCTCTGTTACAACATTCATGAGCTTCTGAAATGTGGCTGGTGCATTCTTCATACCATACAGCATTACAGAACATGCAAAAGTCTTTCCTAGTGTTACAAAACATGAAATCTCCCTAGCACGTTCAGTCATAGGTAATTGCCAGTATCCCTTTAACAAATCAAACTTACTTATGTTCCTAGCCTTTCTGATCTTGTTTATCCCCTTAACCGCGGGTCGTCACTTTCGTGACGCTTGGGAGCAAGGGATCATACCGTGGGGCGTCGCTTTTGTGATTCTGTGTTATTTTGAATTCACCCGGGCTTCCAAGTGGGGGCTTGTATCATCTATCAGTACTGCCAATGTCCAACACTAGTCAGCACTCCTAATCTCATCTGTACTCCCATCCATTGTTGACAATTTAGCCATTTCTCCTTGTTTATTGACTCCCCTCCCTACCCCCCCTCCATTACCCTATCCTCTCGCCTGCCCGGCCGTGCTACGCTAAGTAAATCTTCCCTGGAATTTTTCACTGATTTCATCCATTGAAATAAGCCCTATGTCCTATTCTTATACCAAATAATATATACAAGAAAGAAATAAGGTAAGTGAGAGTGCCATACACCTGGAATTGGCTAATTATCACCTGACAACACCTCAAGTGCACTCGTTCGCTAATTTTCGCTGTTTTTTTCCCCTTGAAATATGCTGTATAATCTATTTTCGTAATAAATATACATGTAAGGAGGGAAGGGAGAAGCCTAAGTGATATTTACATTCACCTGGAACTACCTAATTTATAATGTATTGTCTAGATTTCCTGCCAATCATATCAGTGCTAGACAAAGCTGTTTCAAGATATAACATTGGTAGCTCTGAATATATATCTCCTAAGTAGGCCTCTAATCTATTTTCGTAATAAATATACATGTAAGGAGGGAAGGGAGAAGCCTAAGTGATATTTACATTCACCTGGAACTACCAAATTTATAATGTATTGTCTAGATTTCCTGCCAATCATATCAGTGCTAGACTTAGCTGTTTCAAGAAGTAATATTGGTAACTCTGAATAACCCCTAGCAGGCCTCCACGCTGGTCCTCCGTTATCAGTTCACTCTCATCTTCCGAAGCAAGAGTACGTATGTTTCTTCTTGCTGACTCCAAGGCCTTTTTTCACCCCCATGCAAATGGCCCTGTGACCTTTACCCCCTACTAAACCTCGTGTGGAAAGAGGTAAAGGGCTGACAATTGATAAAAGAGTGACTACGATCTTTCTATTGAGTAAAACAGTGCAAGTGGAATTGTAAATAATGTGTAAATAATGTGTAAACAGCAAGTGAAAGTAATGAATGTAAATATACGTGAACAATGGAAAATAGTTTTATAAGTTATTTCAAGTGACAGTGCACAACACAGTGTAAATAAAATAGAAATGTAAATAACGTAAATAAAATAGAGAACGTAAATAGAAATGTAAATGAGTAGTATTATAAGAATACGAGTATATACCCTAGGAGTAATGAAAGTGAAAGTTTCACTCTAGCATGTCTGAATGCTATGAGTTATGAGAGTGAAGATGAAAGTGACATTCACTCTCAATGCCAGTATACAGGACGAGAAAGTGAATGCTACGTATTTTACTGAAAGAAATTGAATCCCTACAGTGACAATAAACTAATACTACTGAAGGAAACTTATGGCTAAAGACTGTAGATATATATAAGTGTTATATAGTAATAGAAATATAAAGTGTGAGGGGTTTTATGAATAATAAATGACAGACTACCAAGAGTGAACTAGTGCCAGTGCGACGATCAGACGCGCTCGTAATTTCCATTGCTTTCACAGTGTTTTTTTTTTTTTAGTATGGATCCCAAACTACTTGAAAATTGTAGAATAGTGTTTATAGTGTTTGTATCTGGCTGTGGTAATCATATTACGGGTTGTCGGGAAGTGTAAAGTGGAGACTTCGTTACCCTACTTCAGAGGTCTCCACAAGTCCTACGGTAACCGACGAAGGCTCAACAATCATTCCAGGAGAAAGCTGAAGGTATGTGCCATAAGCATATGTAATTTTATTATTCTAGGACTAATAACTGATTTTTGGCAAATATTTTTTGAGAGTCTGTCGGAGCCCAAATAACCCCGCGGCACACGCAAGTCATTGGTAAACAAGCCCGTGGTGTAGGGGTTATGCAATCTTCCACACGAGGGAGAGGGTAAGTGTCTGTTTTGGTTATCTGATTAACACGTCTGTAGTCAATGCAAAGCCGCTGTGACCCACCTGGCTTAGGGACTAGAGTGACAGGAGAACTCCACTCGCTCTGACAGGGCTCAATCATCTTGTGGTCCAACAGGTAGCCAAGCTCCTTCTGGATGAGAGGAACTTTCACCGGGTTCACACGGTAAGGAGGCAATTTAATTGGCTTTGCGTCTCCAACATTGACATCATGCATCAACACAGTGGTTCTTCCTGGAGTGGCACGGAACACTTGCGGGTACTCCTGCAGTAATGCCGAAAACTCCTGCCTTTCCTTGGGAGGTAGATGAGAAAGCTTAGTCTGGAGATCATTCATGATATCAGGATTCTTCCCCAAACTATCACTCAGGCTCATACTGCATGGGAGAGCTTCACTTGCAGACTCGAGTGGAACAGCTACAGTGCAGACTGGATTATTTTTGTCCCGCCTGTGATATAACTTTATGGCGATGACATAGTTGACATCACTGAGTTTCTTCTCCACGAAATAAGGACCACTAAACTTGGCTTGAAGAGGTTGCCCATGAACTGGTAGCAGAATCAAAACCTGATCTCCTGGCTGAAAGTGGCGTAACCTGGACTTCTTATCATACCAAGTCTTCATCTTCTCCTGAGCAGCTCCTAAATTCTCTCTCGCCAGCTGTAAAGCAGTGGACAGCCGTTCTTTGAACTTCATCACATACTCCAGCAGGTTGACGTCATCTTCCTCCGACAGCCAGCATTCCTTGAGTAGCTTAAGGGGTCCTCTTACTTCATGGCCAAACAGTAGTTCAAAGGGTGAGAAGCCCAGTGATTCATTTGGAGATTCTCTTGCAGCAAACACAACGAATGGAAGACCTTTATCCAAGTCTTTCTGATGTTCCAAACAGTATTTCTTGAGCATCGATTTGAGTGTTTGATGATATCTCTCCAATGCTCCTTGGGTCTGGGGATGGTAAGCCGAAGACGTGATCTGGGTGATGCCCAACTCTTTCAGAGACTGCTTGAAAACGTTTGACATGAAATTACTTCCCCGGTCTGACTGTACCTCCTTGGGTAGACCAAACTTTGTGAAGAACCCTAGCATTTCCTTAACCACGTTCTTTGCTGAGATATTTCTAAGTGGAATGGCTTCAGGATAACGAGTAGCCATATCAATCAGGGTCAACACATAAGAAAATCCTGAAGAAGTCTTAGGAAGAGGGCCCACAATATCCACCAACACACGGGTGAAAGGCGCCTCAAAAGGAGGAATGGGAACTAGAGGTGCAACCTTTTCGGTCTGATTACACTTCCCCACAACTTGACAGGTGTGACAAGACTTACAATACCAGGAAACATCCCTGAAGATACCTGGCCAGTAGAAGTGTTTCAAAAATGCGTGCCACAGTCTTCCTCACTCCAAGGTGTCCTGCCAAACTGGAATCATGAGCCACTTTAATGATATCCTGCCTACAAACACGAGGGATGACAACTTGATGTACAACCTCCCATTCACAGTCGGCTGATGCTGTTGGGGGTCTCCACTTCCTCATAAGTACTCCTGACTTTACATAATAACAAGTAGAAGCACCGGCTGACTCTTCTTCACTGTAAGCAGAGTTAGCTAGACCTTTCAACTCAGGGTCAGCAACCTGCAACTCAACCAACTCTTGACGAGACAAATTATCAACACTACGGGGTACTGCCTCATCTGGTGAGTGGTCCAAATTAGCAAGAAAAGTGTCAGCTAGGATAACATCATCATCATCATTATCCTCTAAATCACCAGTAACTTTAGACTTAGCTCTAGTGACAGCACATGCAGAGAACACATCAGGGACATCACAATCCTAGGTCGCAGCCACTGGCTCACTAGACAACTGAGGAGCTGGACACACTTGACTTCCACCAATATCATTTCCAAGTAAGAAAGTTACACCTGACATTGGGAGTGTCTCAACCAACCCAACCATAACGGAACCATTAGCAAAACCAGACTCTAAATTCACTCTGCACAGAGGGACAGAGAAGTAATTATTCCCTACACCTTGTAAGATTACAGTTTCATCAGAGGAGATAACATTAGAGCCTAGAACACTGGTAAGCATAAGGGGTTGGCAAGCACCTGTATCACGATATATTTTAACTGATTTCCTGTCATTATTGTCCAGAGGACTGACAAAACCATCAGACAGGAAATTAGCACATGAACTCTTGAGAGTGTCACCCACGTTACTGCTCAAAAGAGGAGCTCCATCATGAGAATTTAAGTTACCCCTCAAAGCAGGTTCAGTTAACTCAGTTAAAGAATTATGGGACCTCTCAAGGGTGGACACTAGACCAATTGACTGAATATTTAAAGACTCCTTTTTGTTCACATCACGCTGTCGCCTGAAACATTTCTCCGTAATATGACCAAGCTTACTACAATAAGTACATTTACTTTTCTGAAATCTAGAGGTGAAGCTGGCATTTACTTCCTGAGAAACATCATCTTTATTCTCTTTCCTGTTACCTGTACTCTGAGTAGAGGCAACGTACTTACCCTCAGCTTTCCCTTTTTCTTTAGAATATCTCTTGTGAGTGAGAACATATTCATCAGCTAAAACTGCAGCATCAGACAAATTATCTATTCTTTTCTCATCAAGATATAGGCTTACATCTTTATAAATACACCTCTTGAAGTCCTCCAGCAAAATCATCTGCTTAAATTTACCAAAATCAGAATCCACATTCTTAGAATTTAACCACTGCTCTAACAGATCTTCTTTGATTTTTTGCATACTCAACATGGGATTGCTTATCTTGCTTATAAGTTGTCCTAAATTTTACTCTATAAGCTTCAGGAACAAGCTCATAGGCCTTAAGAATCAAGCTCTTAACTACATCATAATTATCACATTGATCCTGAGGCAAAGATGCATAAGTTACTTGAGCTTTACCGGTGAGAACAGTTTGAAGGAGTACTGGCCAATACTTTTTGGGCCAATTAAAACCTGTAGCTACCCTCTCAAACAACTGAAAATACTTTGTTAAATCAGATTCATTAAAAGGAGGGACAAGTTTAACATTTTTAGCCACATCAAAATCATCAGAGCTAGATGATCCAGTTCCACCTTGTTTCATGCGATACTCATGGTCTGCCTGAATCCTGGCAAGTTCAACTTGTGCGTGTATCTGTGCCTCCTGAATACGAGCCTGAGACTCCGCCTCCTTAGCATTTGCTTGAAATTCAGCCTCCTTAACACAAGCCTCCTTAGCCTGAGACTCAGCCTCCTTAGCACGTGCTTGAAATTCAGCTTCCTTCACACGAGCCTCCTGCAGGGCTAGCTGTAACTTAGCTAATTCAATCTGCGTTTGCTCATTTGGAGGAGTTACATTAAACAAGCTTTTATTAATCATGCCAACAATTTGATCTTTAGAATGATGAGAGCGAACAGCAATTCCCAATTGTTGAGCAACAAGCTTAAGTTCATTCTTTGTTCTGTTTTCTACATCACACACTGTTTGCACATTTGACAAAAAATCTTTGGCTTCATCAAGTGTAGTAATAGTAGACATCATGAATAAATCACAGTCACAAAATATCAAGCAATATCCTTATGATAATATCCTGAATATCCTGATATGAGGTCGCCAAATTTATGTTACGGAACAGAGAAAGATAATGTACACTTTAAGTGAGAATACTAATAATCACTAGTGTCCCGTAAAGTTCCAGGTTCAAAACAAAAGAGTTAGGTAAAATTACAAGTTAAAGTTTAATGCTCAATCTAACAACAAAACATTCAGGACTCATAAGGATAATGTAATGGCAAAAAACAGGTTTAATATATGGTTAACTGCAATAGCCTCTATTAACACGAAATTAGCATGAGTAAATTTATCTAAGTCAGCCCTGATAAAATGAAAATACACTGGGTAATGCTCAGTTAATGCAAGATAAATTATTACAGATACAAACTATTATTAACAATGGCTAACAACAAGAACCCTACATGAATTACAAAAAACCTCACTAGGCCTAAGAAATAACCCTATGCTACACAGCACAAGAAAAAATGCAACAACAGTTATACTCAAATTACACAGCTGCTAGATGGTTGGAGACTTCCTGAGCACTCACAACAATAACTGTACAGGGGAGGACAGAGATGTGAACAAAATGAGGAGTAGATCTAAGTGGCAATGATGCAGAGACTGAGCTCATTATATAGGGGCCAGCAGAGCTTGATACAACTTGTAAGAAGGACGCGCAAATGAAGCCATGGGGACAAAGAGCTGACAATCCCGCTCTGAACAACAGAAAGGACGACTTACTCTACTATAACGGTAGAAGGGGGGACTGGAGGCAGAACACGCTCGTGATCAAACAGGCAGCATACTGTGCGTTAAAAATTACACAAAGGATGATGAAATCATAGGCTATGTAACAATATATATATATATATATATATATATATATATATATATATATATATATATATATATATATATATATACAGTATATATATATATATATATATATATATATATATATATATATATATATATATATATATATATATATATATATATATATATATATATATATATTATGGTGTGATGAGGTGTGGTGTGATACAGTGTGGTGTGCTGTGGTGGTGTGGTGTGATGTATTGTGGGAAGTGCAATATGGGGTGGTGTTGTAGAGGGAACGGTAGATGGTGTGATGCGATGTGGTGGGACATGAGAGGTAGATGCGGTATGGAGAGGATTATTGGCGTTGCAAAACGGGTAGACAGGATGGGGTACGATGATGTGGAAAAGGGCTGGCTGGGATGAGTAGGTAATGTAGGGGAGTTAGTCTGATGGGATGGGATGGTGTGTGAAAGTGAGATTATGAATAGGATGGGGTGGTGAAATGAAGGTGAGTGCTGGAAGCAATGGCAAATGTATAGATGAGGTGGTGTGAGAGATATGAATGACCAGGTTCGTGATGGGCAAGATGGCGGGATGAATGTTTCATGGGTAGCAGAAGACAGAATTTGTGAAAGGATGTCAGAGGCAACGCATAAGAAGGGATAGGATAGGGGTAGTGCGAGGAATATATGGTAGGGAACTTGACATTAATGGGAAGGATACAAGGGTAGGAATGGGTCAGGGGATGGAATACAATAAACAACCAGAGGACAGAAAAGGAAACTACATGGAGAGGGCAGGATGGCGGCAGGATAGAGTAGGCTGGGATGGGAGAGGGAAGGAAGGAATGAGGAGGGAGGGAGTGAGAAAGGACAAGGATGAGGAGAGTAAGAACAGGATACAAGGGAAAAAAAAAGAGTGCAAAGGAGTACAAAGGAAAGTAAACAACAACAGACTTGTTGATCTTGTCGTGGGTGTTCGGTATAAGGAAGGTTGTTACTAACAAAACTATTTTATCAGTTAAGGACAAGGAGACAAAAGCAGGAAGGAGAAAGAGAAGAAAGGAAATGAGAAGGAAGATAGGAAGGAAAGGTAAGAAATGTAGGAGGTGAGGAAGGTGGGAAAAAAGATAGGGAGGATGAGTAGGAGCAGAAGAAGGAGATGGAGGAGGAGAAAAGAGGAAGTAGAAGAGTACTGCAATCTGGATGAAGGAAAAAAATAGAAGGGGTATAATGCGAAGCTGGTGGGATGTGAAATATGAAAGCCATCAGTATCAGCTTCACGTTCAAGGCTGTTATTTGCCATTTGACATGAAAAAAAAAAAAAAAAGGATTTTACGGGATAGACAAGTAGAGATGTAGCAGGGGGAAGAGAATGAATTAGAGATAGATAGACTTGTGAAGTGATAGGCGGTCGAGGAGATGGAGTGGTGGAGTACTGGAGGTGGACTGATGGGTGAAGATTTACTAGTAGAATACGACATAAATGAGATAACACGGTAGATTAATATGTGGAGATAGAGTGGTGGGGGTACAGCTAATTTTCTCATTGATAATTAGCTGCATGATGGTCTTCAGCTCAGTAATACATGTACGTTTGCATATGTTCATGTGATCATTCAGCAGACAGTATTTAATAATTCAGTTTATAATTATCAAAGTGCAGTGTTAATCGGTAGCCAAAAGATTTATTCTGGCTGTAAAAGGATATGAGGAGCCAGAAAAGTGTACGAGGTGCTATCCAAAATTTTCCGGACAAACGCTATATAAAACTGAAAACTAACAACAGCTCCTATTGGCCGCGACCATCTTCAAAGTAGTTTCCTTGCTCATTGATACACAGGTTCCAGCACTTCCTCCATTGCTGGAATGCTGCCTAGAAGTCCTTTTCGGCGAGTGTCGAGCACCACTTGCTATTCCTTCTAGATATCCTCACTGGTATCAAAACGAAGTCCTTTCAGCTTGATCACTATATTTGGGAAGTCACAGGGGAAATGGATATGAAGGTTCCATTTTCTGAGGCGGGTCCAAGAAGCTCTGTGCAGACTTTGACGCATTGCTGCAGTTGGTCACACATCAGGAGCCTGAGGACAAATTTGGCTGTGATGCGGTGCATGCACAATTCTTCAGTGAGAATTCTGTGACAAGTCCCGTAACGGTTTCCACCTCACAAACATCGGGAATGCTCTGAAGTCGATTCTCACAGACGAGATGTTGAATTTTCGCAACATTCTGAGGCGTTGTGCTGGTTAAGGGCTTTCCTGTGTAGCTGTCATTGTAAACTGATGTTTGAGTGGCCTTGAACCATGCATGCTGCTGAAACACCTGTGTCCGACAAAGAGATTGCTCACTAAACACTCGTTGAATCGTTGCCAGGGTCTCTGTTGCATTTTTCCCGAGATTCGCACAAAATTTGATGCAAGTACGCTCTTCCTTTTTTGAATGTATCTCGAAAATCGCCTGAAGACATGTGAAGAACAGCAAACAACAAACGTCGCTAATCCCCTTGTCCAACTCCACACTGCGTGGCATGCTGACCCACAACGCATGTCAGTCCTGCTGCCAAGAGGCACATTGCACTACTACAACCCGCTTAGGCATCGTGATCCCAGTCCTGAAAATTTTGGATAGCACTTCATATCATCAAATTTTACTCTTTACACTGAAAAGGTTGAAACTTGGTGATTGTAATTTTCCTTTAAAATCCAGATATCCATTTCTTCATTCAAATATTTTATATTCTTGTTACTTCAGATTATTATATATACCGTATGAGCTTTTTAAAAACTGGTGGGGTTAGATACTACCTTTAAGTAATGCATACGTACGTACAGTCGTACATATACAAAAACGACTCCATGTTTCCTCCATTGGAATCCCCACACGGGTTTGCCACGGTACAGGTAATGATTGGTATGGACTGGAAAGTAACCCAGTTTCAAAACCAAATAAACAATTTTCAACAGTTCCTGGAAGCTGTTGGAAAAATATAGCCAAGATATGGAATAATACATGTAACAAAATAACATTCTGAGCCTGATTTGATTCAGTGCAAAAGTTTTTCCTGTGTAGAATGTAGCCATCAGTGAGTACCAAGAATAACCACAAACTGCATTCTTAGTTTGTGAGAAATAGGTGTGAATGCTATTGTCACTTAGATGACCCATGTTATTACAGTATCATCTTCTGTGTGTGTGTGTGTGTGTGTGTGTGTGTGTGTGTGTGTGTGTGTGTGTGTGTGTGTGTGTGTGCGTGCGTGCGTGTGTGTGTGTGTGTGTGTGTGTGTGTGTGTGTGTGTGTGTGTGTGTGTGTGTGTGTGTGTGATACTGAAAACAATTTTATACATTTTGAGAAAGACCGTTTTTAGTGGAGGTCATGACGATTATTTCAGAAAAATTGACTCAGTACAATGGTGAAATATGTAGCACCCAAAACACTGTAATATTTGGTGATTTTAATTTACCGGTTGTCAAATGGAGAAAGGCCCTGTTGTTACACACAAGTTTCAACGTGCACACTAAGTTACAAAAATGTTCATTGCACCAGCTCGTAGGCTGTCCAGTATGAGGAGGTAGCACATAAACGGTTTTGACCACATCAGACAACATTGTAAGTCATGTTATGGTAGGAAAAGAGTTTAGTACCAGAGATCATTGCATGGTCACAGAAAACATTAAATTCAGTGATTGCAGTGTCAACTATAGTTAAGAAAAAGTGCCTAACTACAGGAAAGTGAACCGTCAAAAATTATAGGAAATTATTGGCTCTTGTGACTGGAGTCCCATTGTTCAAGCAGTAGAAAATGCTGAAGCCTGAAAAATATTCACAGATATTCTCACCAAAGCAGTCAAGTTATGTATTCCAATGCACAATAGACGGCCTGGTAAAAACAGTAAGACCAAATGATGAAATATGGAAATTAAGCACTGGCTATCAAGTAAAAACATGCACAAAAAATTTATATCACCACAAAAAAGCAAAGTGATTAAATATAATGTTCTTCGTTGTGAAGCAAAAAAATACTAATAAAGCAAAGTAAGAGAGACTTTAGTTCACATTACTCGAATCAGTAAATCTCTCCCGAAAGAATTTTTCAGCTATATCAGAAAGAAGAAGGTAGCAGCAAAAACAATTGTCCCACTAATCACAGAAAAAGGAGAGCATAGCGGCAATGAAACGTGGATGGCTAAAATTCTGAACACTTTCTTTGCATCCTAATTTACGACTGAAAATACATATTAAATTCTTGCAATTTTTCCTGTTGTCTAAGAACTGGGGTAACAATTAATGACTCTACTGTTAGTAACAATGATGTACGACTTGCCACTGGTAAACTTAATATAACACTGGGGACAGATAAAATATCTCCCCACACTCTGAAGGATACAGTCATTGAATTATCAAAGCTTTATCTGAGTTATTTAATATATCTTTAAGGAGTAGAAAGATTCGCCATGTGTGGAAACTAGCAAATGTAACTCAGACATACAAAAAAGGCAATAAATCGCAACCAGAAAATGATCGACAAATAAGCATAACTTCAGTGGTGTATAAGTGTTGAAACTATTGTCAGAGAAAAGATTTTTAAACACTCAGAAAGAAATAATCTCATCAAAGATTCACAACATGGTTTTCGAAAAAATGGTTTTGCATTTCGAATTTCTTGGATCGTATCTATGATATTTTCACTGTATATGATGAGACCAGATCCGTTGACATTGTAATCTCGATTTTCAAAAAGCACTTTGTGAGGTTCCCAATAAAAGATTATCACAGATTTAGAAGGTGAATGGGTTCAGAGGCAGTCTGCTTACGTGGATCGACATTGGCCTTCAGGACATGAATGGTGAGTCGTAATAAATGGTAAAGAATCAAGCTGGAAAGATGTTATATGTGGTGTGCCACAGAGCTACCTACTGGTTCCTATTCTGTTTTTGTTATACAGAAGTGATATCGATGAGGGTTTATTTTGTAAAATGTATAACATTGCTGATGATTAGTAAAGTAGGAAAATGAGCAGACACAACTTTACTGAGGCAGGCAATTTAGAGTGACTTCAACTGACCGTTTAACTGGGCCCAAATCTGGCAGATGAATTGTGATTTTAGTAAGTGCAAAACGTTAAACATTCGAAATAGAAATGAAGAAGCCAGTTACACTGTGAACGATCAACGATCTGAAACAAAATATGTCATTCAAAAAAACTTTGGAACTGTAGTAGCAAATGATTTTAAACTTAGCCAACAGTGTACAAAGGCTGTTATGAAAACTAACAAACTAATTAGGTTCATCGGTAGAGCATTCGAATATAAATAAGAAAATATTATTCTCACCATATATAATTCTCCAGTATGAGCACACTTAAATAACTTGGTCTAGTACTGGCAGCCTTATATTGAAAAAGATATAGAGAAACTTGAGAGAGTAAGATGAAGGATGACAAAGTTGATACCTAGATTGAGAAATAAATCATACGAAGAGCATTAAGAAATCCTGAATCCCTTTACCTTAACTAACTCATGTTACGAGATTTAATTCAGATATTCAAAACATTCAAAGGACATGATAATATGAATGTCAGTAAATGCTTCACAGTTGATCACTAGAATTATACAATAGGTAATGGGCAACTCCCCGTACTGTTGTTTGCAGATGATACTGTGTTATTGAGTGAAGACGAAGGGGAGCTGCCATGCTTGGTGGATGAGTTTGGGAGAGTGTGTAAGAAATGGAATCTAAAGGTGAATGTAGGGAAGAGTAAAGTGATGGTCTTTGAGAGAGATGAAGTCAGTGAATGTACAGTGAGGTTAGATGGTGAGGAATTGGAAAATGTGAGTACGTTTAAGTACTTGGGTAGTGTGATGAGTAAGGATGGAGGTTTGCAGGGTGAAGTGCTTGAAAGGGTACAGCAGGGAAGAAAGGTTGCTGGTTCTTTGAAAGCAGTGATAAGAAACAGGGAAGTGAGCATGGAAGTGAAAAAGTTACTACATGACAGTATTGTGATACCAACTCTAACGTATGGAAGTGAAGCTTGGACGTTGTTGGAAGGGCACAAGTCAAGAGTGAGAGCAGTGGAAATGAGTTATTTAAGAGGAGCCTGTGGAGTCACATGGAGAGACAGGCTGACGAATGAGGATATAAAGGAGCGTTGTGGTGTGGATGTGGATGTGATAGGAAGCGCTATGAGGAACACACTGAGGTGGTTTGGCCATGTGGAGAGGATGGAGGGTGAAAGACTGACGAAGAGAGTGTATGTGAGTGAGGTGGAGGGGGGAAGAGGGAGGGGAAGGCCGAGGATGAGATGGAGGGATGGGGTGGAGAGGTATATGAGAGAGGGGTGTGTGAGTTGGGAGCAGGGCAGTGAAATGGCGGGGGACAGGGCGACTTGGAGGAGATTTGTTTGTGGCCACCCCAAACGGGATTGAGGCGTCTGGCAATAGATAGATAGATAGTAATGGGCATAAAATTATTGGCAAAAGATTTCAGTCATACGAGGCCAAGAATTTCTTTAATAGAACTGTAAATATACTGTATGGAATAATTTGCCCTCCAGTGTAGTGAACTATGGTACAGTACTAACCTTTAAAGGTTATTTGGGGGAAAAAAATCTGTCTTTCTAACGCCTAGCTAAATTATGTTCACTCCTGAATAATAGATTTCTGTAGGGTAAATAACACTTTTTTCAGAGCCTGGATGATACAACCCGTAGAGTAACATTGATAAACATTGTTGACGATGTTACTTTCCTTAGGTAAACAATGTACAGGAATACTTCCTTTTCCTTTTCCCAATGAAATTTTCATGACAGCTTTTCTATGCTGCGGAGTGGTCCTTCTTACTATTTCCTGCTGACTTCGCCTGGAGGGTCTGGCGGGTGGCGGGAAACCTTCCTGCTATTCTGTCCTTGTCTTTAGCGATAGAATAGTTTTGTTAGTTATAACTTTCCCAATACCAAACAGCTACGGAAGGACCTACAGGTCTGTTGTTGTTTCCTTTCCTATGTACTCCTTTGTAATCATTTGTACTCGTATGCTGAATTAGCTTGACTGTCAACTTTAAGATTAACAAGCACAAAGTATCTGAATCGGGAGCTTCCAGGACCTTCAGTTAACGCCCCTAGTTAAGAAAAAAAAAAAAAAAAGTGTGGTGTGTGTGAGTGAGTGATTTTTTTTTTTGTGTGTGTGTGGTGAGATGGTGGTGTGCTGTAGTGTGTTGTGTAGTGTTTGTGGTGTGCTGTGTAGTGGTTGTGGTGTGCTGTAGTGTGTTGTGTAGTGTTTGTGGTGTGCTGTAGTGTGTTGTGTAGTGTTTGTGGTGTGCTGTAGTGTGTTGTGTAGTGTTTGTGGTGTGCTGTAGTGTGTTGTGTAGTGTTTGTGGTGTGCTGTAGTGTGTTGTGTAGTGTTTGTGGTGTGCTGTAGTGTGTTGTGTAGTGTTTGTGGTGTGCTGTAGTGTGTTGTGTAGTGTTTGTGGTGTGCTTTAGTGTGTTGTGTAGTGTTTGTGGTGTGCTGTAGTGTTTGTGGTGTGCTGTAGTGTGTTGTGTAGTGTTTGTGGTGTGCTGTAGTGTGTCGTGTAGTGTTTGTGGTGTGCTGTAGTGTGTTGTGTAGTGTTTGTGGTGTGTTGTGTAGTGTTTGTGGTGTGTTGTGTAGTGTTTGTGGTGTGCTGTAGTGTTTTGTGTAGTGTTTGTGGTGTGCTTTAGTGTGTTGTGTAGTGTTTGTGGTGTGCTGTAGTGTGTTGTGTAGTGTTTGTGGTGTGCTGTAGTGTGTTGTGTAGTGTTTGTGGTGTGCTGTAGTGTGTCGTGTAGTGTTTGTGGTGTGCTGTGGTGTGTTGTGTAGTGTTTGTGGTGTGCTGTGGTGTGTTGTGTAGTGTTTGTGGTGTGCTGTGGTGTGTTGTGTAGTGTTTGTGGTGTGCTGTAGTGTGTTGTGTAGTGTTTGTGGTGTGCTTTAGTGTGTTGTGTAGTGTTTGTGGTGTGCTGTAGTGTGTTGTGTAGTGTTTGTGGTGTGCTGTAGTGTGTTGTGTAGTGTTTGTGGTGTGCTGTAGTGTGTTGAGTAATGTCTGTGGTGTGCTGTAGTGTGTTGTGAAGTGTTTGTGGTGTGCTGTAGTGTGGTGTGAAGTGTTTATGGTGTGCTGTAGTGTGTTGTGAAGTGTTTGTGGTGTGCTGTAGTGTGTTGTGTAGTGTTTGTGGTATGCTGTGTTGTGCTTCATTGAAGTCGGGATGAAGTACTTCGTTTTAGTGACAGGCAGGCGAACTTGGCCGCTTCTAGAGATACTGCTGCATTTAAAAAGGTGCTTAACTCGTACTTAAAGGGACTACGGCCAGCACTGAGGGAAATCTCTGGAGCTTAGGCTTTTCACTAATATTGGTTACATGGATCAAGCAAGAAAGTTTTAATTAAATCGTGGTTGAAAAGACCCTCGAGGCCAAGTTTCAAGAATTTATGCATGGATATCCAAGTTCATGCACGGAGAAAGAAAGCGGAAGGAGATGATGGGCGTTTGTATTGCTGTTGTTGTTGTTGTCGTCGTCGTCGTTGTTATAATTATCTTGTCCCAGGCTCGTCTGGGTGTGAACTCAGTGACCTACAGCCATAAGTTGCATTGCCCATATTCTCCAGTCGATCGGGGACGTTCGTAATCGGGCAGTGAAAGCACCTAATTATGTTGGTGAGGTAAAAGGAGACAGGTAAAACAATCTAATGAATGTTGAAAGTCTTTTGCCTGAAAGTAAGATTCAAAGGAAATGAACAACACAATGCACAATTATGCAAAACTAAGATGTCAATAGGCTTATTTACAAATTATCAAAGTAACTTGGAGGTAAAAGCAGAGTCAAGATACCTCTAGATTTGTCTTGATTTTAGTCTAAAATTCTTGACGATACTTCATTTTGACTTTCTAGTGAGGCCCAAAAGCGTTTTTCAGTATTAAGTTGGTAAAGTGGCTTCCATTCAAGCCCGTATTCTTTTCAGCTTAGGAGGCTTCCTAACACCTCATTCTTTGCATTTTTTTTTTGTTAAATAATCTAATGTAGCAATATTATATAAGCAATATATCATCTTTCAAGTATTTAGGTAATGTGATAGGTGATATGTGGAGGTGCATGGTATGTAGGAAGACTGCTGGGCCTTGGAATCAGGCAGTGAAGCCTATTCCCAGAGTCGGATACATTAAAGAAAAAAAAAAAAAAAGGATGAAATTTAGTGGACGAAGTGCTTGGAAGGGTACAGCAGGGATGGAAGGTTGCTGGTTCACTGAAATCATTAACAATGAATAAGGAAGAGATCATCTATCTATCTATTTATTGCTAGACGCCTCAATCCCGTTTGGGGTGGCCACAAACAAATCGCCTCCAAGTCGCCCTGTCCCCCGCCATTTCACTGCCCTGCTCCCAACTCACACACCCCTCTCTCATATATCTCTCCACCCCATCCCTCCATCTCATCCTCGGCCTCCCCCTCCCTCTTTCCCCCTCCACCTCACTCACATACACTCTCTTCGTCAGTCTTTCACCCTCCATCCTCTCCACATGGCCAAACCACCTCAGTGTGTTCCTCATAAAGCTTCCTATCACATCCACATCCACACCACAATGCTCCTTTATATCCTCATTCGTCAGCCTGTCTCTCCATGTGACTCCACAGGCTCCTCTTAAATAACTCATTTCCACTGCTCTCACTCTTGACTTGTGTCCTTCCAACAACGTCCAAGCTTCACTTCCATACGTTAGAGTTAGTATCACAATACTGTCATGTAGTAACTTTTTCACTTCCATGCTCACTTCCCTGTTTCTTATCACTGCTTTCAAAGAACCAGCAACCTTTCTTCCCTGTTGTACCCTTTCAAGCACTTCACCCTCCAAACCTCCATCCTTACTCATCACACTACCCAAGTACTTAAACGTACTCACATTTTCCAATTCCTCTCCATCCAACCTCGCTGTACATTCACTGACTTCACCTCTCTCAAAGACCATCACTTTACTCTTCCCTACATTCATCTTTAGATTCCGTTTCTTACACACTCTCCCAAACTCATCCACCAAGCCTTGCAGCTCCCCTTCGTCTTCACTCAACAACACAGTATCATCTGCAAACAACAGTACAGGGAGTTTCCAAACACTATCCTCCCTCACCAAGGCCACTCCAACATCCACTACCCTACTTTGTACCTCTTTTATTACCCCATCCATGTACAGATTGAACAACCATGGAGACATGAGACATCCCTGTTTCAACCCAACCTTCAAAGAGAAAAATTCACTTAGTTCACCATCCACACGCACTGCAGGCTAAGCACCATCATACATACTCTTCACAACACTCAACAACTTCCCATCTACTCCGTATATTCTTAATACTTTCCACAATCCTTGTCTATCCACCCTGTCATATGCTTTCTCCAAATCCATGAAAGCTGCATACAACTTCTTTCCTTTCTCTAGAAACTTTTCCACTAAAGATTTAGGAATGAATATCTGATCTACACAACCTCTTCCCTTCCTAAAGCCTCCCTGTTCTTCTCCAACTAATTCCTCTGTTCTTTCTCTAACTCTGTCAGTAAGTATCCTACCATACACTTTTCCTATTATACTAAGAAGACAAATGCCCCTATGATTACCACACACTTCTTTTTCCCCTTTTCCTTTGTACAAGGGAATAATTATACCTGACTTCCAATCCTCCTGGACTCTACCTTCCTCCCATGCCAATCTACACATCTTCCACATCCATTCTACTACTATCTCTCCCCCATGCTTCAGCATTTCACCAAACACTCCATCAATTCATGGTGCTTTCCCCAATTTAACTTTCTTCATTGCTTCCACAACTTCTATCCTACTGAGTTTGTCCTGTCTTCTCACCTCCCTCCTTCTCCCAGGCATTCCCCAGCCACTTATACTCGCATTACTTCCATCCTGTATGTTCAACAATTCCTTTAAGTGTTCTATCCATCTGCTCACTTTTTCTACCTTCTCCGCTAGTAATCTACCATTTTTATCCTTCACTCTCCTGCTAACCTCTCTTCCACCCTGTCTTACTCTCTTCACCTCTTTCCAGAACATTTTCTTACAGTCCCTTCACTTTACACTCAAATTCCTTCCAAATTCCTCATCCACTCTCTTCTTACTCTCTCTTACTAATCTTTTCACCTCTCTCTTTCTTTCTACATATAACTCTCTCTTCCGCCTCTCAGCTTCTTCCACGCACCTATTTCTCATCCATTCATTGTATGCTTTCTTCTTTTGTGCCACAGCCTGTCTCACCTCTTCAGTCCACCACGCTGTTCCTTGCACCCCCCTCCATCTTCTCTTCCTCCCACACACCACATCACATGCTGCTCATATTTCTGTAAATATCCTGCACACACCTTCCACGTCCCCCATCTGCTGCAATTCATATTTGCCCAATCGTTCCTCCACTTCTCTCTTATACTCTGCCTTTTTCTCATCCTCTTGTAACCTTTCCACTCTCCTTGCCAGTACTCCTTCCTCTTGTCTTTCCCTTCTTCTATTTTCCATCTTACTTGGATCCTATTTCTGGCCACCACCAAGTAGTGGTCAGAAAGTCCACTCCCCGAACCTCTATAAGCTCTTGCATCCATTACACATTTTCGCATCCTTTCATCCACACACACATAATAAATCATTGCCTTCCTTTCATTCAGTTGACCACCCACCCTTCTCATCACTCGCCATGTATACCTGTGGATCATTTTATGCCTGAAGAGGGTATTGGCTATCATCAACCCCCTCCCAGCACAAATGTCCACTAACGCACTGCCATTCTCATCTATCTCAGCAGGGACACCCCACTCACCAACTATTGCATCCACCTTCACATTCCCTACTTTACCATTCATATCATGAAAGTAGAAAAAAAAAAAAAAAGTTGCTGCGTGACAGTATTGTTATCCCTACTCGAACACCTGAAGGTGAAGTTTGGATCCTATTGGAGGGACAAAAGTCAACAGTAAAGCAGTGGAAAAGATATTTGAGAGGAGGATGTGGTGTTCCATGGAGAGACAGACAAATGAGTAAGTGAAGGAGCGTTGTGGTGATGACAGGGATATGACTGACAACGTTGAGAGAAATACTCTGAGATTATTTGGTCATGTAGATGGGATGGAGAACGAGAAACATATTAGACAAACGTAAAAACGTTTATGAGTGAGGTGAAGGGGGAAAGGGCTAGTGGGCGGCGGATGATGAGATTAAAGGATGAAGTGGAGAGATACATGAGAGAAGGAGTGGGTTAGATGAAAAGGAGCCAAGTGACAGAGAACATGGCGACATGGAGGCGATTAGTTTGTGACCACTCTTTATTGGATCGAGTCGTCTGGGCATATATAATAAATAATTATTAAGTAAATAAAAATAGTAGATAGAGAGATAGATGTAGATAGACAGATAGACAGACACCATTATTGTTTATTTTGTTAATATTTTTTAATACCGGCAGAGTCCATACCACATCAGAATGTTAATGTGCCATATGTGGAAATAGACTGGAAAGGAAGAGGTGCTTTAGAGCCTCCTTTATCAACAAAAATATAAAGATAGCAAAAACACTCGTCCATGTTGCCTGACTGGACTGATTTAGTAATAAGATTAAAATCAGTGTTAAGGACTTTTCCGAAGCCGTCTTCGCCGCTGCCGCACAGTGAATGTGACAAATAAAACAGCTACAGATTACTCTGAGAGCGCATACCTCCACCAATATCATTTTAATATCGGGTTTATAAAAAATACTCAATTCAACTTCTTTAGTGGAGGTAATTTATTCTACGGTCTTAATCTGCCTGGTAAACAATTTCAAAGAAGATAAACATTAGGCGAACCACAAAAAAACAAAAAATGATCTATTTCTACATCCGGATCTGGGTCTACCTCACAGTGCAGTCAACGCTTCCTTGACACAGTGCCCTCCTGTTAAACAATATGTGGTTAAACACCAGAAACAACATGTTGAAAAATTTTTGTGCACAGTCAAACAAACGAACAAACAGACAGAGAGGGGTGAATATAAATCCTCCATCCAACTTCGTTATCAAAGGTAATAATCTTCCAGCAATATAGGTTGGATTTCTAGTGCGAACTGTAGAAAGTAAACCACATTATTACAGATTTGTGTCTCTTATCATTCATATTTATTTACCCATACCAGCCACTGCATGACAATATTTGATATCGATTCCTGCCACTGCACAGTGGTATTATAATATACAAGTACGTAAGGAGAGAGAGAGAGAGAGAGAGAGAGAGAGAGAGAGAGAGAATTTCCCTTTCGGTCACAGTCATGTTAATTGCTTAGTGGCTAAACAAAGTAAAATTGTCACAGCTTCCACAGAATATTTGCATTAAAAATAATTGCCGCTTTATTTATTATATTTCTTTCTAGCGGGAAAACATTTGCCCTCCATTATTTTTGGCAGGAAAGTTTAGTTTGCCCTCAGTCTGGTCCTGGCCATGCAGATTTTATCAGTTCGCCTCGTCAAATTTTTCTTACCTGGGCATTACGTTCTCTGTCTCTGTCTGTCTGTCTTTCTGCCTGTCTGTCTGTCTGTCTGTCTGTCTCTCTCTCTCTCTCTCTCTCTCTCTCTCTCTCTCTCAAGGTCCCGTGAGCGTGGATAAACGCGTGCTTTTTAAATTTATTCCCTTGTGAGAACTGAGGGAATTTGTGATGTGACTGCGATTTGAGGTTAAGAGTGGATTCACACACACCTACACACAAACACATACATACATACATATTAACACACTCACACACACACACACACACACTAACACACACACACACACACACACACAAACACTTATGAAGAGAGAGAGAGAGAGAGAGAGAGAGAGAGAGAGAGAGAGTGATAAAAGTGTTAGGATTTATTATGCTGTGGAGGGGAATGTAGTTGAGAATCAGAAGAGAACTGTAATAACATGTTTAGCCTACAGAAGGCGAGTGTGTAGTGTACGATGTTTCTCTTTTCAATATTTGCATACACATAACTACCTGTTTCACCTGACCGTCCCAGTGCATTATTCATGAAGTCAATTTCAACATTTTTGATCAAGAAAAAAATATGAGAGTTAATGTTTACGCCAACAATCAGTGTGTAATAACTGCAACCCATCTCTCCCAGTCTCTCCCTTACCACGACACTGTTAATTCGTAGATAAAAGTAATTAATATCCCAAACCATGCTGCCTGAATGGCTAATCGTGTACCAGTAAAGTGCGCTTTGTGAGCACATGATGAGCGAGCGAGCGATTGTACATATGCCTCTCATCGCAGTTTCATCTTGGTGTAAACGTGCAACATTTCTCGCGAGGTAGTTGAACAATAGCAGAAGAGTTATTGAGCTAGAATATTAGCTTTCTCACGTTATTCTTTCACGCTTACTATCTGAATGTGCATATAGCAAGGCGCTGTTGCATTTACCACAAGTGCAATGTTCATTTCTCTGCTTCCAACTTGCCATGTCAAGGAACTTTGTCGGTAAGCGCTTGGATATTGATCAAATGATAAAACCCAAAAATAGGGTGATTACATTGCTGATTTCTTCCCCTAAACATAGAAAAAACGCTCATGTAAAATTATGAAGGTAGTATCCGATAAATAACTGTTAGAATTCATGCAAGAAAACAGTGTTACAACAGGAAATCTTGTTGCATTCGATTTCATAGTGTAGCATGTCAATTGAAGCCTACCATTCCCTTGGAAAGCTGGGATTCCAAGAGATTGCTTTGGTCTCATGAGTAAATATATATCTATATACAAAATGTATTGAATATATCTACTACCTGCTGAAAGAATCTCTTCTCTGTCTCTCATGGTAGAAATGTTGGTGGCCTCTGAAAACCATAACAGTCGGACCGTGTCCTGTCAGGCTGGGCCGAGTCGTGTCGGACCATTCATTTCTCAGCTGAACACAAGCATCGCTTCACTCACCTATAACATGATGCGTGACAGATAGTATGGCGTACGGATATTCAGTTAGTTTCTCTACTTTCATTCTAAATAGCCTGGAACCTTCCCATTATCGAGGAAATCAGTAGGTCCTGACATGATTGCATATCAGCCAACTGTTGGAGTAAATCTGCACTTCAGGGAAGTGATCCTCAAACAGAAGATGGCACCTGGGGTTCTCCAAGAACCACAGGGAGAAGACAAGTAGAAAATCAGCACATATTACAATATTGTCAAGCGAGCCAGCAAACCTCTCAGGCAACAGCCGATTGCCTCTCCCCTCCATCCTGGAACTGTCCATGAGACAACCCATGGGGCCACGATGAACTTTTGTCGTAGTGACAGGCTTGGTTAAGAAGATACTTCATCCTCTGCAACGCAGACTTCCCTCATCCACCAACCATCCTAATTCATTTTAGTATTGTGCACAGGACAGCCCATTGGACAAGCTATCTGATTACAATGACAAGTCTGGTCAGGGTAACCAACATCGTTGCAAAGATACTGGTACTTTTCTCTGGCATCATGATGCGTAAGATGAGTTATGGAGAAAATTTTCTAACTCTTTGTTGCTACATGGTGATATTGTAGGCCTGAACTTCATAATTTACAGAAAAAGACATAAATCTACTGGATCAATACATATGTTTTACACTTAGCCACAAATATCCCTGGTGTGTCTATCAGTACTTGTCATCCACACGAGTCTCTTCATATCTTTTCCCAATGTCGAATACATTTACATTCACGTTCATTCAGTAATTTGTAAATATTAGCTGCGGCTAATGCCCTATCCTCATTGGATGGGGAACAGTGATGATTAAGTGATAAATATAGTTATTCATTGTAAATGGTGTCCGTCCAATAGCCCTTACTGTGACAAAGTGCAGTAATTTCCTCATTCTGGCCCTACCAAGCTATCTGCATTATCTTTCTAGTGTCACTTAAATTCCGAGAGTATTCTAAGTAATACTATAAGATAAAACAACAAAATACTTTAAAATATACTCAGGTAGCAGCGTCAATTACTGAGGCACCGGAGCCCTGAGAAAACTGTTGACCGAAGTAATTTATTAGCCTAACATCATATTATTCCGCAGTACATTGACAGCTGGAACCCCAGGTGATGAAGGGCAAGAGAAATTCCCACGGATTGCGTAATGGCTGCCTTATGAACGTACACGGTGGCACTTCTGAACACTCCCTTATCTATTATTGCTAAGGGCTTAATTAAGGGACACTTGCCTGTTCTGGTAGATAACATATTTTAAATAATCTAAATGCAAGCTATTTCTTCTTCAGCGATATGCAGTATATACTATTTTCGAGAAATTCTTCTGTGCCTATATGTCATAAAATAATGTTTTCGCATAAGTTATTTTATTCACAGCAAAATTATATGCTAAACTTTGACACATGTTACAATGTATATACAAGACTGTCGTTTGAGTGTCAGTCTTAGGCTATGAAATAATACTGTATCACATGGAAAGAGGCGGGAGAGCCCCATTCCTGTGCGCTCCCGTGAGCACTTCAACGCGGGATATACTGTAATATAAAAATAACGGAACACTAAGTAATATTAAGGAACCTCCGAGTCCCAAAGAACACGGTGGTGCGTGGCAACTGGTGCTGGGCGTCAGGGTGTGGGTAATTAACGAGGCCTCAGCCAACCTGGTGGCACGGGGGGAATTGTGGCAGTAAAGTTGCCCACCCACCACCCACATGGTAATTAAACTTGCTGAGAAATATTAAAAGGGAATTTTTAAAGAGTTTTACAAGAAGGTGATTTTCTACACCAAGAGAGCAGGATGATTGTCTCGTGTAGATGAAAGGGAATGAAAATGGATATTAAATGGACAGTGAATATGCCAATATACTGCACAGAGAGAGAGAGAGAGAGAGAGAATGTTTCAACTAGTTGCTGACTGAGGTATAAGAAAGGGTCAGAGAGGAACAGACAATGGGGGAAGAGATGGGAGAAAAATAAGAGATCGGTGGAGGTGAGGTGTATCAGGCAGAGAACAAGCTTAGGCAGGAAAGGCTCGAGGACTGAATGATGTGAGTGTTGAAATGTTATTGATGGAAGTGGAGCATATATATATATATATATATATATATATATATATACAGAGAGAGAGAGAGAGAGAGAGAGAGAGAGAGAGAGAGAGAGAGAGAGAGAGGGTGATTTAAAAAGAGTTTTAATAAATTTGAGGAAATATTCATCAGACAAAAATAAGACTATATTACTCTATGACGTTTCTGGTGAATATTTGTAATTTCGGAGATATTACACGTTTAAAGTTATCGATAGATAGAAAATATAAAAGTCTCGGGAGTGAAGATGGAAATCTCATTGCTAACCCAGGGCAGGAAGGCCAGGCCAACACGTGATAATGCGGTTACCATAGGGGCTCTGAATCGCCCTACGAATTCGAATTGTCCAACGTTCAATGCATTGTTGTTATTATTATTATTATTATTATTATTATTATTATTATTATTATTAGTGATAGTAGTAGTAGGAGTAGGAGGAGGGGGAGTAGGCACTAATTCGATGTGTATGCACTTATTTGCTTACATACCTACTTACTGTACTTAGTAGTAGTAGTAGTAGTAGTAGTACAGTAGTAGTAGGATAAGGAGGAGGAGGAGGAGGAGGAGGAAGAGGAGCATTACAGTACTAATAGTAGTAGTAGTAGTATCCTCTAAATAAACCAGTCCCTGCACATAAAAGAAGACAGGTTGTTTTTTCTGCCGGTTACAATTTGAGCAATGAAACTCCGGTGTGTGCCTCAGGTTTTGGACATTGTTGCCTGATGCTTTGAAAATGTCTTAAAACATTGCTGATATTCTCATCGAGGCTATTTAAGGCTTACATTTGTACATCAAGACTGTACAAGATAAATAGGGAGAAAAGGTAAAGACGATTAATGACAGATCAGCCATTAGTAAAATATGGAATGGCAACAGTGCTCCTTTTATGGCTATTAACCACATAAATCGGACAAGTACAGTATGATAGTGATGTTTAGGTACTATACCCCATATGTATTGAACACATGCAACTAAAGACATGCAACTGAACCGAACGATACAAATGAAAAAGATCAACAAATTGTAAGTATGAATAACTTTAGAAGTGATATTTCTAAAGGCATATCTGTTGTTCATTTCGTTTTATTTATTTATGTGCTACGAGCATAATTACCAGATGAGGTACTTCGAAATATCGGATGACCTCAGCAAGCTTCTCTGACTGGGAGAACACATACAATACGGCTCACTCGACGACAGACCATGAAGGAGTATGGATGCGACGAGTACGCAGATATGCACCTCGCTCTGGGAGAAGCTATGAGGAATGCTGCTGCAGCGATACAACTGTAGAGTGAAAATGTCCCAGCCGTAGGCTCCCATCACGACCAATATTTCTCTCTGTAGACCGTCGGTTAAGTGAAACAGGTTCATTTATATCACAGAGACCAGACAGAGGACGGCTCTGAATCGCTCTACAAATTAGAATTGCCGAACGTTCAATGCAGAGGAACAGAGGAACAGATTCTCAATGCCATCGGGGAAATTGCTTCTCAATATCACCAACCACAAATATCCGTTTGGAGAATTTTAAATCGAAATAATCTTCATCCTTATCACCATCAAAAGATTCATGCATTACATGAAGGTGATAAGATTAATAAGCTTCACCAGGGAAGGAAATGTGAACCTTCGCAATACACATACTTGGGCAGGTGAAAATCCTCATGCAACAACTGTCAGAGAACACCAGGTAAATTTTTCAATAAACATTTGGACGGGCAAAACTGGTGATCATCTCACTGGGCTACATGTTCCACCTCAGCGCCTTACAGGGGAGGCTCGTGCAAGATTCCTTCAAGAAGATGTACCACTGCAACTCGAAGACGTCCCCATCAGGACCAGGCAACAAATGTGGTACATGCACGATGGTGCTCCAGCACATTTTGCCCGTGTGACAAGAGATTACCTGGATGATGCGTATCCCAACAGGTGGATTGGGCGTGGTGGCCCTGTTTCATGGCCACCGCTGTCACCTAATATAATCCACTTGATTACTACTTGTGGGGACACATGAAGGGCAGAGTGTATGTACGCTACTGAGTCCAGACTCATGAGGAACTGTGGAATCGTATTCAAAAGGCAGCTGCAACAATTAGCAACAACCCAGGGGTGCTTGAGCGTGTAAGACAATCACTAATACGTCGTGCTGAAGCTTGCATCAGTGAAGACGGTAGGAATTTTGAACATCTACTCTGAATAATACCAATAATCTAGCTGTAAATGAAATATGTTTAAAAATGTAACATTTTGTTCGCTCTTCATTTTTTAAAGATAAAATAACAAAGTAAAAATAACTACAATTACAAAACAGGAAAAAACCACGACAAAAACCATAAGTAAAACAACAACAACGACATAATAATAATTACAACAGTAAATAAAAAAATACATAAAAAGTAAATAAATAAATGTTCACTCAGTAGTAGAAATACTCCTCCTCCTCCTCCTCCTCCTCCTCCTCCTCCTCCTCCTCCTACTACTACTACTACTACTAACAATGCATTGAACGTTGGACAATTCGAATTCGTAGGGCGATTCAGAGCCCCTATGGTAACCGCATTATCACGTGTTGGCCTGGCCTTCCTGCCCTAGGTTAGCAATGAGATTTCCATCTTCACTCCCGAGACTTTTATATTTTCTATCTATCGATAACTTTAAACGTGTAATATCTCCGAAATTACAAATATTCACCAGAAACGTCATAGAGTAATATAGTCTTATTTTTGTCTGATGAATATTTCCTCAAATTTATTAAAACTCTTTTTGAATCACCCCCCCCTCCCTCTCTCTCTCTCTCTCTCTCTCTCTATATATATATATATATATATATATATGCTGACCCAGATTTTCATCCTTTTGTAGGCTGGCTTATTCCACTCGGCTCGATTAGGGTATATGAGGCACCATGTATTGTAGAGAAGATAAAAAATATATATGATATGGAGACGGTGTTAAGAAGTAATAGACCTTCCTCTCCCCTGTCAATGGTTCCACCCTAAAAATCTAAAATCATAGATACTATGTAGTAGCTTTGCGTACATTCACCTAAATACCAAAATACCGAAGTTGTACAGTATACCATTACCTAGATATCAGAGTTCTGCAATGACCTAAATATCTAATACCCAAAGTTCCATTTCTGTACTATAAGGTAAATACCATAATACCAGACTTCTCCGCCAAAACATCTCTATTTCCGCGTTCACTCTGTGATTCTCTCCTAACCTCTCATAGTTATAAATAATCTTGGCTGTAAAAATTGTTTTTGATAATTAAGCTGTTATTCATTATAATATTGCTATTTAGATATGGGAGTTATTAGCAATATATTTCGCCTCCCACAATCCTATTAAACTCTTCTCTCTCTCTCTCTCTCTCTCTCTCTCTCTCTCTCTCTCTCTCTCCACACACACACACACACACACACACACACACACACACACACGCACACACACACGCACACAGTTCCCGTCAGTTGCTGCAGGTACAAAATTAGAGAAGTCAGCGTAAAGGCATCCCGTTGTCAACAATTAAACTAAAATTAAACTGTATTAAACTTTCCTCTCTATGCAACACTGGAGAACAGAAATAACAAAACTGGAAGTCCGTTCTGCTCACCATAGTATATTGCTTTCATTATTATCTTACTGATATTTATTAATTTAAATACGGTTGAGTAACCTCCTGCGAGTTGAATGTTAGCCTAATCCAACGATGGGTGAATGTTGGATGTTGGGTACGGTCTGTGAGGGTGTGTGCAGGGTGGATGAGGGTGGGGGTATTGTTTGTGAGGGTGTGTGTAGGGTGAATGAGGGTGGGGATATGGTTTGTGAGGGTGTGTGTAGGGGGAATGAGGGTGGGGGTATGGTTTGTGAGGGTGTGTGAAGGGTGAATGAGGGTGGGGGTATGGTTTGTGAGGGTGTGTGTAGGGTGAATGAGGGTGGGGGTATGGTTTGTGAGGGTGTGTGTAGGGTGGGTGGGGGTGGGGGTATGGTTTGTGAGGGTGTGTAGGGTGGGTGGGGGTGGGGGTATGGTTTGTGAGGGTGTGTGTAGGATAAATGAAGGTGTGTGTAGGATGAGTGAGGGTTTGAGCTACGGTTTGTGAGGGGGTGTGCAGGGTGAAATAAAAAGGAGGTACGTTTTGTGAGGGGGTGTGTAGGGTGAGTAAGGGTGTGGGCTACGGTTTGTGAGGTGTGTGCAAGTTGAAATAGGGCGAGGATACGTTTTGTGAGCGTGTGTGTAGGGTGAGTGAGGGTGTGGGATACGGTGTGTGAGGTGTGTGTAGGGTAAGTGAGGTTGTGGAATACGGTTTGTGAGGGTGTGTGTTGTGTGAGTGAGGGTGTGCGACGGTTTGTGATGGTGTGTGTAAGTTGATTGAGGGTGTGGGGTGCGGTTTGTGAAGGTGTGTATAGGGTGCGTGAGGGTGTGGGATACCGTTGGTCGGGGTGAGTGCAGAATGAGTGCGGGAGTTAATGGTGTGTGCAGAGTGAGCGTGTGGGGTGCGGTTATTGAGGGTGTGTGAGGGGATTGTGAGGGTGTGGGATTCGGTTGGTTAGGATGTGTTTAGGGTAAGGATTTGGGGTACGGTTGGTGAGGGTGTGTGCTGGGTGAGTGAGGGTGTCGGTGCGGTTAGTGAGGGCATGTGCAGGGTGGGTGAGGGTGTGGGGTGCGGTTGATGAGGGTGTGTGCAGGGTGGGTGAGGGTGTGGGGTGCGGTTGGTGAGAGTGTGTGCTGGGTGAGTGAGGGTGTGGGGTGCGGTTAGTAAGGGTGTGTGCAGGGTTAGGGTGTGGGGTGAGGTTGGTGAGAGTGTGTGTAGGGTGAGTGAGGGTGTCCGAGACGGCTGATGGTGGTATGGGATAATTTGGGTGGCGATATGGGGTCGGGTTGGTAAGCGTTTGGGATTGGATGGGTCTGAGTGTGAAATAGGGTGGATGTGGATATGTGGAAGGGTGAGCACTGGTGTGGATGAAGGTGTAGGGTAGGATGGGTGAGGGTGGGGTGGAAGGGCAATGGTTGAGGACAGACAGGGGTGAGGGTGCGTGAGGGTTTGGTCTTCTTCACTCTCCTCTTTCCCATTTTTAGTTCTCCATCCTGAGCACCAACAACAGGCAGTTTTGTAGGAGTGGGCATATTTCCTGTGTTGAAACCTACTTCCTATAGAATTATAGCAATTATTTCTTCTCACTGCACAATCAGATTTGTTTATTACAAAGGTTTATTTTAAAGATCTGCTTCCTGTCTACATGAAATAACATCTTTAACTTTGTTCCTGTTCTGACTTATATTACAGAAGTATCATCCGTAGGTTGCCTGGAAATGGTGACGCAAAGTAGTATATTCATGGTATTGTTTTGTATGATAATTATGTGTCTGCATCGGCATGGTCTGCATCAGCACCATGCAAGAGGATACTGAGGTGTAACAGAATGAACTGCTGATGTTACAGACGTTACAAAACATTCGAAACGAAAGAAAGTACGACTCAGTACTATCGGCAGTACTGTCGGCACCATAATGACACACAAAAAAGTTACAGCCCAAGCTGACTGGTAGAATGACACTGAAGCTGGCATACTCATTTAAGGAACCCAGAACAATTCTTTTCTCATGTAAGGGAAGAAAAATCATGGGAAAGAGTAAATGCAAAGCACATGCATATACCACTTTTATACACCTGATTACTGTGAAAATACAAATCAAGTCAGAGTTCGACCATCCGGGATAAAATGATAAGCAGAGGAAGAAGCGATCTGTAAAGCTAACAGGGCGAATTTCGGGGTGGAGGTGGCGATGTAGGGGGTCTGTTTATATGTAAACAAGGGAGTAAGGTTACGAGTGTGTACACCTGTATGAATAAGTACAGTTCAGACTGAAACTGAACTTACACCGACATCAGTTAATTCCTTCAGTGTGATAACATATTTTTCTTTTATAAAAACACTTAAGTAAAAAAAATATTGTTGCTGCTGCCAGACTGTCTCAAACAGATATGAAGGAAAATTTTGAAGTGTGGTGGTTACATTTAGGCTCCATTAAACCTTTTTCAAGTAAGACGCTTTCTAAGCTAAATAAAATTATCCGAGATAGCAAGAAGAGGCTGAAATGAGTTTTCGGAATGAAGAGTGATAGCTCACCCTATTTCTCATATTAAGCATGGTGGTGGGTAGGATCCAGAAAATGGAGTAGAGTAATAAATGCGTAGTAATTTGGAGATTATTTCCCGTAAGCAGAAAAAGGGGAAAAAATTATACTCAGAACTGAAGGCACCAGACGGACACATGAGTTTAAGTGAACTGAATGATCAGTGAGCTGAGCCTTGGCTCAGTTTGGCAGGGTCTTATCCGTCGTGTGTGCACAGGGATGGGTTGAGATGATGATGATGATGATGATGATGATACATAAATGCCATAGCGCTGGAACTTGTGGAATATGCAGAAATTGTGAAACGTGAACCGTGATGAAGTATATAAAAAGAAAAAAAAATACTCATTAGAATATAAAGGAGGCTTCTGGAAACGTGTGGGAGTGGATCATGGGCAGGACTGGGTCACAAGTGGGGAATAATTTTGGGACAGGATATTGGGATGTGAGGGTGGAGGTTGAAATAATCTGTGACGGAATGGAAAAAGGTGCTGCACCAGCGAGTGTGTGTGTGTGTGTGTGTGTGTGTGTGTGTTGTGTGTGTGTGTGTGTGTGTGTGTGTGTGTGTGTGTGTGTGTGTGTGTGTTGTGTGTGTGTGTGTGTGTGTGTGTGTGTGTGTGTGTGTGTG
Organism: Coenobita brevimanus; assembly: GCF_032717465.1. NCBI lineage: Eukaryota > Metazoa > Arthropoda > Malacostraca > Decapoda > Coenobitidae > Coenobita > Coenobita brevimanus. The sequence goes on along the minus strand of NC_137062.1, from coordinate 17,874,325 downwards.
TGTGTGTGTGTGTGTGTGTGTGTGTGTGTGTGTGTTTTATAGGCTGCATTGGTGTTGGTAACACGAACAACAATGGCCTTAGACTGCTTTCCTTATGCTCAAAACACAGTCTGGTCATCACCAACATCATCTTTCAACTTAAGAATAAACACAGGACCACATGGATGCATCCACGATCTTCTAGACACTGGCACCTAATGGGGTGCTTTCAGAACTATTATCTGATAGAGGGCACTGCAAACTCTAGTTTAACACATTCCCACACTGTTCAAAAAGCCTATTTATCTTTGTTAAATATCTACATTGTTGTGTGACTCTGCTCGACTTGAATTCGTGTGGGAAGTTTTCCCACCATTGCCCTCGCCTGAGGCTTGGCGGGCAGTCTGACTCAGGCTGCACTAGAGAGAGGACACACCCTTGCCTGTTCCTATTAGAATAAATCTCAAGCTGGCCTCGCTGTTTCCATCATCCTCCTGGTTCTCACCCCAACACGGCACAGCGAGTAGGATGAGAACTACAGGCTCCCCCATGAGTGCGTGAGCACCGGGGACTGGGCCGACCGGAAAAACGAATGGCCAATAACACTCTGCCCATATTACAGGATGGGGAGGCACCTGTCATGCCAGGGGAACACTGTCATGTACCCCTGTGACGAATGGCACCTACAACTTGTAATTCCCACAGCCCTTCACCATGAAGTCCTAGCCAACCTCCACAGCAAGTAACAAGGGCAGGGACTCCATGCTCAGGCGTGCCAGGCAATGTGTGTACTGGCCCGGCATAGATGCTGAGGCAAAGCAGAGGAGACACTGTCAAGAAGGCAAAATCAATGCCCCATCACAACCTGTGGAAAACTTGCTGCCCACACCCCTACCAGAGTACCCCTTCCAGCAAACAGTGGCTGACCTGTTCCAACTGGAGGGGGAAGAGTACATCGTTTACACAAACAGATTAACTGGCTGGCTTGAGGTGGAGCATCTGCCTAGGGGCACCACCAGCTCACGGCTTATAGCGGCCTTTCGTAAGTGGTTCAAAAGGTTCTGTATCCCGGTGGTCCTGTCTTATGATGAGAGTACAAACCTCCTGAGCGGGGAAATAAGAGCATTCCTATCAGTGTGGCGTATGCAGCTGAGGGTGTCATAGGCCAATTACCTGTAGGCATGATATGTTGTAACACAATACCATATGTAACTATGGTAATCAACTATATAGCTCTAGGTAACAATATGTAAAACAGGTAGTTATGTCTGAGTTCTCCAGGAAGAGACAACTACACATCTCCTTACCTAGACTAATCAAGAATGCCAAACACCCCTCATTATGTGCCTGACACATGACCGACACAAACACACACACGCACATACTTACGCACGCGTATGCCTACGCATTTTAACCAGAAACTAGATATCCCATGTAGAAAGGCTAGTAGACAAGGAGAGAACAAGAGAGAGAGCAGGAGAGAGAAGGGGGTGGAAAAAGGCCCGATAACATGAGGATCAGCTGCGAGGCTTGGCTGTCATGCTACATTATGCTGTAAATCACAATTTGATATAAGTGTCTCACAACCAACTCCATCGACCCAAATCTGCCTATTTCATCATCCCACTTAAGATATAAAGACGATAAAGGAACAGAGAAGATCTACACTGACATCTACATTGCTTCATCATTACTATCTCCTGGTGCTTCTCCCATCTACGATACAACCAGATAACCTTCTCTATATAATTACACTCCTTGGCTACTCTACTTTCATTGGTGGTTAGCAGTAACAACGAACCAACTACGATCAAACCAAGTCTTTTGAGTTTATACAATGTTAAACTATGATAAACTACATTCACTGAGATACCCACAGTCCAACAGCCGAGATGAGACGGCAGTCAAGTCTGCCAAGAGGCTGCTGAGGAACAAACTTGGCTGGGGAGCCTCCCTGGACTCCGATGTAGCAGCCAGGGCCATATTGCAGTACCTCAACACCCCACTACATGACACCAATGTGTCCCCAGCCCAGCTGCTGATGGGGCATCAGCTGAGAGACTCCGTACCCACTGCCAAAAAAACACTACAGGATCAGCAGGTGGTGGGCTGGGATGTTGAGAAGCATGGAACGTGCCATGGCCAACACTGGGGGTGCACCAGCCATGAGATTCAACCTGATGACACACAACCGTGTCCCTCTCAACCCAGGCCAGTGTGTGCACCTACAGAACCAGGAGACAGGGCAGTGGGACTGTGTAGGGATTATTCTTGACACACCAGCCCCAAGGCAATACCTGATGAGGCTAGACGGAAGTGGGTGAGCCTCCCTCAGGAATCGCCGCCCATTCCCCTACGAGGAGACAGGGGAACAGACACACACCATGCACGTTGAGAGCAGTTCCTGGCAGGAGGATGACCGCAGGGGGGAGGCCCCTCAGCCTCTCCCTTCCCCAGAGAGGCAGCGGCTCTCTAGGCGCGGCCCAAGACACCTGGAAAACTATATACCATGACATTGCAGTGTTTTGTACCCCTGGGCATGTTAAGGTCTTTTGTAATGTGTATAACCTTGTTGTCCTTGTACCATGATACCAGAGCACTGGTTACTCCAGGGCATGTAACTGAATTGCTTATTGTTGTAGCAATTATACCATTCTGAAGCCAGCATATACTGTATGTAACATGTAAATTTTGCCAGCACTGTGTCATGTACCGCCTAGTCTAAAGTTATGATGAGTGCCAGTATCTGCCCTTTGTTTTGTTATTGCAGTGACCTCCCTCCTCCTCGATCAGTGTGCACTGTGTCAATACTACAGGATGTGAGGAATTCACTGCAATGGAGAGGGGATGTTGGAGTTTGAATTCGTGGGGGATGTTTTCCCGCCACCGCCAGTGCCTGGAGCTTGGCGGGCAGTCTGACTCAGGCTGCACTAGAGACAGGACGCGCCCGTGCCTGTACCCATTAGAATAAACCTCAAGCTGGCCTCGCTGTTTCCATCTCCCTCTAGGTTTCATCGCAGCAGAAACAGTGAATCACAGTAATGTCACATACCATAATATAAATAATACAAATACAAAACGTAATTATAATGTTATATGTAGAAAGGAAGAGAGGGGTGACAAGATTAGTAAGAGAAAGAAGAGAGTGGATGAGGAATTTGGAAGGAATTTCGGTGTAAAGTGGAGGTATTGTAAGAAAATGTTCTGGAAAGTTGGTGAAGAGAGTAAGACAGGATGGCAGTGAAGTTAGTAGGGAGTGCAAGATAAAAATGGTAGATTACTAGTGGAGAAGGGAGAAAAAGTGAGCAGATGGAGAGAACAATTTAAGGAATTGTTGAACATGGAGAATGGAAGTAATGCGAGTACAAGTGGCTGGGGAATGGCTGGAAGAAGGAGGGAGGTGAGAAAACAGGAATAAATCAATAGGACAGAAGTTGTGGAAGGAATAAAGGAAGTCAAATTGGAGAAAGCCCCAGGAATTGATGGCATGTGTGGTGAAATGCTGAAGCATGGGGGAAAAATAATAGTAGAATGGATGTGGAAGATGTGCAGATTGGCCTGGGAGGAACGTAGAGTCCCAGAGGATTGGAAGTCAGGTATAATTATTCCCTTGTACAAAGGAAAAAGGGAAAACGAAGTGTGTGGTAATCATAGGGGCATTTGTCTTTTTAGTGTAATAGGAAAAGTGTATGGTAGGATACTTATTGACAGAGTTAGGGAAATAACAGAGGAATTAGCTGGAAGAGAACAAGGAGGCTTTAGAAAGGGTAGAGGTTGTGTAGATCAGATATTCATTCTTAGATCTTTAGTGGAAAAGTTTCAAGAGAAGGGAAAGAAGTTGTATGTGGCCTTCATGGATTTGGAGAAAGCATATGACAAGGTGGATAGACAAGGATTGTGGAAAGTCTTAAGAATATATGGAGTAGATGGGAAGTTGTTGAATGCTGTGAAGAGTATGTATGATGCTGCCAAGGTTGTAGTGTGTGTGGATGGTGAACTGAGTGAATTTTTCGCATTGAAGGTTGGGTTGAAACAGGGATGTGTCATGTCTCCATGGTTGTTCAATCGGTACATGGATGGGGTAATAAAAGAGACACAAGGTAGGGCAGTGGATGTTGGAGTGGCCCTAGTGAGAGAGGGTAGTGTTTAGAAACTCCCTGTACTGTTGTTTGCAGATGATACTGTGTTGTTAAGTGAAGACGAAGGGGAGCTGCAAGGCTTGGTGGATGAGTTTAGGAGTGTGTGTAAGAAACGGAATCTAAAGATGAATGTAGGGAAGAGTAAAGTGATGGTCTTTGAGTGAGGTGAAGTCAGTGAATGTACAGTGAGGCTGGATGGTAAGGAAATGGAAAATGTGAGTACGTGTAAGTACTTGGGGAGTGTGATGAGTGAGGATGGAGGTTTGGAGGGTGAAGTGCTTAAAAGGGTTCAACAAGGAAGAGAGGTTGCTGGTTCCTTGAAAGCAGTGATAAGAAACATAGGAAGTGAGCATGGAAGTGAAAAAGTTACTACATGACAGTATTGTGATACCAACTCTAACGTATGAAAATGAAGCTTGGACGTTGTTGGAAGGACAGAAGTCAAGAGTGAGTGCAGCGGAAATGAGTTATTTAAGAGGAGCCTGTGGAGTCACATGGAGAGACAGGCTGACAAATGAGGATATAAAGGAGCGTTGTGGTGTGGATGTGGATGTGATAGGAAGCGTTATGAGGAACACACTGAGGTGGGTTGGTCATATGGAGAGGATGTAGGGTGAGAGACTGACAAGGAGAGTGTATGTGAGTGAGGTGGAGAGGGGGAGAGGAAGGGGGAGGCCGAGGAGGAGATGAAGGGATGGAGTGGAGAGGTATATGAGAGAGGGGTGTGTGATTTGGGAGCAGGGCAGTGAAATGACGGGGGACAGGGCGACGTGGAGGCGATTTGTTTGTGGCCACCCCGTACGGGAATAAGGCGTCTGGCAATCGATAGATAGATAGATAGCGAATTCTTTTATTTATCATATACGGAAATGAAATATTCAATTAGGGCAACCCCACCATTTCGATGGTCCTGTCATATTACATTTCTACTACATGTAGTGGAAGTGAGATTCTTAATGTATAGTTGAGTCAGACAGGAAATTAAGCCTAGTGAGTATCTTGACCCGTTCAGTCTCTATGTTGGCTTAAATTTAATGATGAGTAAATATTGGTAGTCAACATTTTGCCCACCCAAATCATGCATGCACAGTGCAGGACAGTCCCCTGTTTAAGTTTTTCACCAGAGATTTGTTTACAAAACAAATGCACGGGAACCAAGCAACGGGAGTATCAAGACCATGTCCTCTAAATCTAGCTATGCAGATCGTGAATATAAAACTTGACTCCCTGTATGTGCAACGAAGACAGATGTCTTGGCTTGGTTTACCTTCAATATTGGTCCTCAGCAAGATCCATCAAACAATGACAGATAAATGATCCTGGTTATCGGATGGTCTCCTAGACCGGATGAAATGTGATGATGAATGCCAGTATTTACTCAACATTAACCCATTGTGAGCTGAGCCTTTCCAAATTACACGGGAGGCTGATGTGCTCCCACTGGACCCCAAAATTTTTAGTGGATTTCAGCCATATGCATAAAGCTACGTCATTTAATATTTGTACATATGTTGCCCAGGACACGGCACGTGGAGCCAACCCACCAGCGTCCCTTTTTTTTTTTTTTTCTTTAAGAAAATTATTTACAGTTATCACTAATTTATGAAAGTTTCGGTATGGATGCACTAAACCTACACTTATTTAAATGTTTGACTGTCAGTACTCATGGGATAGGTTCTTTACATAATAATAAGCTCTGGTATACAGTATGATACATAATCATAAAATAAAACTATCCACATAATGTTGCTGGTTCCTTGAAAGCAGTGATAAGAAACAAGGAAGTGAGCATGGAAGTGAAAAAGTTACTACATGACAGTATTGTGATACCAACTCTAACGTATGGCAGTGAAGCTTGGACGTTGTTGGAAGGACACAAGTCAAGAGTGAGAGCAGTGTAAATTAATTACTTAAGAGGAGCCTGTCGAGTCACATGGAAAGACAGGCTGACAAATGAGGATATAAAGAAGCGTTGTGGTGTGGATGTGGATGTGATAGGAAGCGTTAGGAGGAATACACTGAGGTGGTTTGGTCATGTGGAGAGAATGGAGAGTGAAAGACTGACGAAGAGAGTGTATGTGAGTGAGGTGGAGGGGGGGAGAGGGAGGGGGAGGCCGAGGAGGAGATGGAGGATGGGGTGGAGAGGTATATGAGAGAGGGGTGTGTGAGTTGGGAGCAGGGCAGTGAAATGGCGAGGAACAGGACGACGTGGAGGCGATTTGTTTGTGGCCACCCCGAACGGGATTGAGGCGTCTGGCAATAGACAGATAGATAGATAGACATATGTTCAAATTGGATACAAAAATTTTTGTTTTCAGTGTCACACAAATATAAGGAAAACTTACTTTTTATCATAGGGAAACTAAATGATAGTACCTTTCTCACAAATACAAAGAAAAGTGACTTCTGCAATGTTAACAATGATAATACAGCAGAATGTTACTGCCAGATTGTTCAACCACTTCACATTCATCAGAGTCAGATAATTCACTGCCTGAATCAATATCCTCAAAAAAACTCGGGCTGGTCCTTATCTGCCAACAAATTTCTGCCATAAACATTGATTTTGGTATTGACATTGTCTGTAGATATAAAAAATCTAACAACAACAACAACAAAATTACACGGAAGGCAAGGTGGGGTCCCAGCAGATCCCACAAACATTTTTTACACTGTCACTCCTATATGCTGCAAATTTTTTTTGCCCCCAGATTTTTTGCATATACTGTACACTAACCATCTACAATAAAAGTCGGGGACGGGCAGGTCGGAAAAATAAACAATTGCTTAATATTATTTTAAAGACATGCTGGTGTCCACAGGGACCCCACTCAGCTCACGAAGGGTTGAACCATGAGGTCAGACTCTTTTACCTCGTTCTAGGTCTTTTTCTGTCTGCTTCTCACACCCCTACCCTCAATGTTCATCCTACAAACCTTTTGCATCCAACTGTCATCCTTCATCCTCTCAACGTGCCCAAACCAATTCAATCTCAATTTTTCATCAACAAAGTATGGATCAATAACATACAAAAGGATGATGTAGTGTAAGATGAAGAGTAAATCATTATTATGCTATGAAATCTCCACAGCAACTTAGATTATGACCACACAACCTATGATGACCAAGAGTAAATCATTAATTATGTTCAGATTGTTTCAAAACACAGCAGTGTATGTCAATACCTCTTGAGTAAATTCATGAAATATATCATGAACTAATAAGTTTAAAATATACCCCCAAACTTATACAAGTAAATATGTTACCAAATACAAATAAAAAACTCTAAATTTTTGTAGGAACGCATCCACTGCCACTGAACCATTATTGTTCTCATAACTAAACAGTAGTATACTCATTCTTGATAAAGTACTATATAACAACCGGTTGAAAATACCCCCTTTGTGCAAGATGATGCAATGCGAGTCATAATCCTTGTAATCTGAGGAGTAACCGATGATGCAACATGACGCAACTTCTCCATAAATGGTCGTAGAAACTTTTCCTGGGGATAGATTTGCATCAAATTTGGTTGAGTCAAAGCTGAGAGTAGCGACGTCTAGGGGAAGTATATGGCAACTCCCGGGAGCTTATCAGAGGGGCAAGCAGCCTATATTCAGCTCAGTATTCTCCTGGCATTCAGGCTTGAAGGGTGAGTGAGCGCACGGCTGGGCATTTAAACCCACCTTTCCTACTACCGCACCGTCCATACCTAAATTGTATTATAGTGATATTGTGTTATATATAGTGCAGTGTGTTGTAAAGAAGGTGTATAAGTGTTTCTTATATATTTTCAGAGAAAGCCATATTTGAAAAACACTAACGATTTTTACTGTTCCCCTCCTATTTTACACTAAACCTACAATGTCTAGCAAGGGGTTTTCAGAGAAAGAGTACATGACAACTGACACCACTGCCATCACACCTATGACAACTGACACCACTGCCATCACTCCTATGACAACTGACACCACTGCCATCACTCCTATGACAACTGACGCCACTGCCATCACTCCTATGACAACTGACACCACTGCCATCACTCCACACACACACACACACACACACACACACACACACACACACACACACTTGCACATCACAAATATACACACACACACACACACACACACACACACACACACACACACACACACACACACACACACACACACAAACACATCGAGGAGGCACCAAGGAGGGCAGACGCAGGCCGACAACGATCCATACCGGGCCAGCTTGGCCAGTGGCATTACCTAAATTAGTATCTTTATATGAGTCAAGCTCTCTACCAGGTTAGACTAAATGGTTTTCTATTATTAAAAAAAAATAAAATAAGAAGTTTAAGCAACACTTGTTCAAACAGAAAAGAGAACAAAGTAGCGAAAGAATGCACTCAATCAGCTGATTTTTTGTTTAGACTACAACTGCCCCAGGGAATGTAAGTACCATATGAGGTGCTTGGAGGGAAAACCAGGTAAGCGCCACCCCGGCCAGAAACGGAGTTACATATACCACTTTATTCCCCAAATCCTCTTCTACCACTACAACAAGGGTTTAAGTGAAAAAGATGTCCCTAAGATGGTTGAAAATTACGATTTTTAAAGGGCTGTGAACGACCGTACTGCTATTGATAGCCAACCACTCCATGACATTACCATTAGGTCCATTTTGGCTTAGTATTTTCTTCTCCCAAGTACTGCATCCTTGGAAATAACATCATGTCCGGTTTTCCTACTTGAGTTAAGGCGATTTTACCATAGTATTCATGTCAAAACACGCACTTATTGTAAGCTGCATGTATGTGAGGCTGAGTGAGAGGGAAAACCAGGTGAGCGCCACACAGCAGGAGGTGGCTGCAAGACGGGCCAATCTCGTGGCTCGACGCATACCACCAAGCTTTTTTTTATGACACCACCATAAAGGCACATGTCCTTACTTACCTACTGACATATTTTCAGTCTCAATATCTTATAGCTGACCTACAATAACACATATTATGGGTAAAAGTACTACTACTTTGTCGTCGATTGTTGTCTAACAAGAGGAGAAAGAAGATGTTATTGAATTTTTTCATTTAAAATACCACTGATTATCAGTGTCTGAGTATCATTACGGAAAAGTTGATGAATTAGGTTACATGGAAAAAAAAAACAAGAGCAGAATATCCTCATTGGTTGAAAAGTTATGTCATATTTAAAGTACACAAACTTTAACAGCGTTTTTTTCTGTTTTCTTTTTTTGGTGCTTACCTGGTTTTCCATCTAATGGCCTCACATGTGCTTTTAGTACTGCAAAATGGCCACATATTTTAGTAAAGCAATTTTGGAAAAGAAAAGGGATAAAGGTAGAAAGCAGGATGATGATTTCTACCAAGAACTGGTTGAAATGGAGACTCACAATAAACTGGTGGAACGTGTACACAGACTGAAGATGGCTTTTCAGAATGAGATTGATGAAATTAAGAAGCAGATGCACTTGCAAAAGGAAGAAATAGAAAAACTAGGAAGGGAGGTCAACAAGAAAGACAACCATAGATGAACTAACAGTGGAAGTGAGTACACTTAGGAGGAAAATGAGTGAAATGGCAAGTACAGTAGTCAACCACGAGAGTATTATGGAAGAGTTCAAAAATAATACAGAGACAATTAAGCAAGTAAACAGTCTGATAGACCAGAGCAGTGATATTGAGAAGATAACACAGGTGAATGAAGCTATGCAAAGCTACAAAAATGATGTGGAAACCACATACGCTGAAATGGTGAAAGTTAAAGAAAGACTTACAGTAGAAACAAGGGTGGAAGAAAAAAGCATTAAAAAGGAAGTGAAAAGTATAATCCAAAACAATCCAAAGTTAGTCAGAGATTCAGTATATATCAACAAATCTATAGTAATCACTGGTATAGAAGAGGAAGAAATAAAAAACAAGATCTCAAGAGACAAAAAGGAGTTGACAAATGTACTGAGCTTATTGAAAGAAGTATCAGAGGAAATCTGTAGTAAAGACATAGAGGACCACAGAAGGTTAGGGAAATACGAGAGAATCAAGTCAAGACCTCTAAAGGTAACCTTCCAGAGTGTAAACACCGTGGAGGAGAGACTAAAAAATGTAAAGAATCTTATGGAAAAAGAGGAGTTTAAAAATGTATGGATAAAAAGATGCCTAACACAAGAGGAACTGGAATTACTGAAAGAGAAGAGGCAGGAAGCAAAAACAAAAAATGAGGGAAGATCAAAAGAGGAGAAGAATACTTTTTTTTTACAAAGTAATAGGATTGTAGGTACGAAAGTGGTACATAAACAGGAGTGAATAAAAAGGAGGAAGGTAGTAGAACCATGTCATGACAAGTATATAGACAAGATGATTCAGTTGATGTACTCAAATGTGGATGGAATGGTAACTAAATTATTAGAGATGAATGGTTATGTCAGAGAAAATGAACCACTTATAATATGCCTAACTGAAACAAAATAACACCAAGGATATCAAATGACATACTAAACTTAGAGGAATATAATATATGGAGAAGAGATAGGAACTTAAAAAAAGGAGGAGGAATTATATAATATTAACTAAGAAAAATCTAAAAGTCAATGAAATAGAACTAGATATACCCTCACAAGTACAGTAGAACTGATTGCAGTAGAGATCAATACATCTAAAGGGAAAGTACTGTAATTGTAGCCAATTTGTACATGCCACCCAGACTCTCTTCTTCTTCATTTCTGCAACATTCGCGGCCTTTCATCTAACTTTCGCTCTGTTGAGCACCACCTCTCCTCCTCTAAACCTCACCTTCTTTTTCTGACGGAGACTCAGCTGTCTGAGGCAACCGACAGCAAACCCTTTTCTGTATCCTCCTACTTTCTCTATACTCATTTCAAAGCCAAAGGTGGCTGTTGTGTATACATACGCAACGACTTATCTTGCTCTCGTGTTCCTGAACTTGATTCTTCTGAATTCTCCACACTCTGGCTTCGGCTTTCCTGTCATTCTCTGACTAAATATATCTGTGCTGTTTACTTATCCCCTAATTCTACTGACTATCAAAAATTCTTCGACTATCTTACTTCTACGATGGAACACATTCTGTCCATTTCTCCTTTCTCTGAAATCTCCATTCTTGGAGATTTCAATGTTCACCACCACCTTTGGCTCTCCTCTCCTTTCACGGATCCACCTGGTGAACAAGCCTACATCTTTTCTATCCTTAATGACCTAGAGCAGCTTGTACAGCACCCTACCCGAATCCCTGACCGCCTTGGAGAGAGCTCCAACATACTTGACCTCTTCCTCACAACTAATCCTTCTGCTTACTCTGTTAATCTTTTCTCTCCGTTGGGCTCCTCCGATCACAACCTTATTACCTTAACCTGTCCTATCACTCCAGTACGGCCTGTGGACCCTCCAGGGAAACGTCGTCTGTGGCATTTTGGAGCCGCGAACTGGGAGGCCCTCAGGCAGTACTTCTTTGATTTTCCCTGGAATGATTATTGCTTCCATGGCCGGGAGCCATCTGAGTGTGCCTCGCGCATTACTGAGGTTATTCTCTCGGGCATGGATGCATACATTCCTTTCTCATATCCTTTGACTAACGCAAGAAAGCCTTGGTTTAATCACGCTTGTTCTAATGCTGTCCGCAACAAGGAGAGGGCCTACAAAAGGTACCGGAGCCAACCCACCCCTGAATCACATCATCTTTACGTTTCTGCCCGGAATCGTGCTAAGTCTGTTCTTCGCTCTACTAAAAATAATTTCATCCATACTAAATCCTCTCAACTCTCCAACTCGAATTCTTCCCGCTCCTTCTGGCACCTTGCCAAAAATCTTTCTAACAACTTTACCTCATCATCCTTCCCTCCTCTTTTCTACTCTGATGGTTCTGTAGCTATTTCTTCTACTGATAAAGCAGATCTCTTCGCACAGCACTTTCTCCTCCAACTCCACCTTAGACGATTCCGGTGCTGTTCCTCCATCACTTCCCCCTTCTGACTTCCTCATGGCTGACATTAAAATTTCTTCAGTTGATGTATTTTCTGCCATCACTGGCCTCAGTACTAACAAGGCATATGGGCCTGATGGGGTCCCTCCTGTTGTTCTCAAGAACTGTGCTTCTGTGCTTACACCCTGCCTAGGCAAACTCTTTCGCCTTTGTCTGTCAACTTGTACCTTTCCTTCTTGCTGGAAATTTGCTCTCATTCAGCCAGTCCCAAAGAAGGGTGACCACTCCCAACCCTCCAACTATCGTCCAATTGCTTTAACGTCCTGTATTTCAAAAGTTTTCGAGTCAATTCTTAATAGAAAAATTTTAAGGCATCTTTCCTATCACAACCTTCTTTCCGATCGTCAGTATGGGTTCCGTCAGGGACGCTCCACTGGCGATCTTCTCACCTACCTTTCAGACTCCTGGTCATCCTCCTTTCGGGACTTTGGCGAAAGCTTTGCCATTGCACTTGACATCTCAAAGGCTTTCGATCGAGTCTGGCATAAATCTTTAATTTCCAAACTGCCCTCCTACGGTTTCTATCCTTCTATCTGTGCCTTCATCGCTAGCTTCCTTTCTGGTCGTTCTATAGCCGCTGTTGTAGACGGCCATCGTTCTTCTCCTAGATCTATCAACAGTGGTGTTCCTCAGGGCTCTGTCCTATCACCAACTCTCTTCCTTTTATTCATCAATGATCTTCTAAGCTGTACATCTAACCCTATCCACTCATACGCTGATGACTCCACCCTTCACCTTTCCATTCGGTTCCCGCAACGCCCATCTCAACAGTTACTTCAAGAAACAAGGGATGAGGCTATGGCACACCTAATGTCTGACTTGGCTCGTATCGCTGATTGGGGTAAAAACAATATGGTTGTCTTTAATGCATCTAAGACTCAGTTCTTACACCTATCAACCCGACAAAATCTTCCACAGGTATACCCATTGATGTTTGATAATGTTCAGCTTAATCCTGCATCATCCTTGAACATGCTTGGGGTTTCATTTACTCAGGACTTATCTTGGAAAGATCATATTACATCTCTTGTAAAATCTGCTTCCAAGAGATTGGGTGTGCTAAGCCGACTCCGCTCTTTCTTTACCCCTGCACAATTGTTGACTCTATACAGAGGTTTTATCCGCCCCTGTGTGGAGTACAACTCTCATGTGTGGGGAGGCTCCCCACATACAGCTCTTCTCAATAGGGTGGAGTCAAAGGCTTTTCGTCTCATTAACTCTCCTCCTCTTACTGACTCCCTTCAACCTCTGTCTCTTCGCCGCACTGTTGCATCTTTATCTCTTTTCTATCGCTACTTTAATGGTCACTGCTCCTCTGAACTGTCTGCTTGCATTCCTCCACCTCTACGACGGGCGCGTAGCACCCGTCTGGCAGCAAACTCTCATCCCTTTTCTGTCCAACTCTCTAATGCAAGAGTTAACCGTTACTCCCAGTCTTTCATTTATGCAACAGGTCAGCTCTGGAACTGTCTCCCTCTGTCTGTATTTCCTGCTGCCTATGATCTCCAGTCTTTCAAACGCAGTGTGTCCAGGCATCTCAAAATGATCGGATCTTGAATTTGGCTCTCTATTGTATTTTGTTTTTCTCTTGGAAGGAACTGTTACTGCGGGCCACGGCCTTTGGTTCCTTCTTCCTCGCATAAAAAAAAAAAAAAAAAAAAAAAAAACACATGTGAGGACCTGGCAGAGAGTACAATTCAGAGTTTAACAGCATTACTACATAAAATGGAAAAGAAATAGGAAAGAATTATACTAACTGGAGATTTTAATACAAATACAAATTGGAATACTCTAGATATAATAAGCCAAGAAAGCCGTTGGGACCAAAAGCTCCTGGATCTCGTGCAAGAGTTTTTCCTAACGCAGCATGTGAGGGAAACCACCAGAAAAAGAGGACTTGATGAACCCTTAATGCTAGATCTCATATTTACTAAGCAAGAAAATGATACTGACAGTTTAATATATCACCCTCCATTCGGCAAAAGCGACCATGCAGTACTAAATTGCAACTTCAGGATAGCATATGACATAGTTAACAGCAATGAAAGTTACAAAAAGAGCCTAAATCATAAAAAAGGAAATTATCATGACCTAAAGAAGTACTTCTTAGAAACTGATTGGGAAAAGGAGCTTAGAGGACAAGATTTAAATGCTGTATATAAAAAATTCTGTGAATTTTATGAAATAGGAGTCCAGAAGTACATCCCACAGCACAAAGAAGCAGAAAAGAAAATAAAGAAATGGTTCAATACAGAATGTAAAAAATCAAAAGAAAGAAGAGATATGTTGTGGAATTGATACAGAAGACACAATAGTGAAAGAGCATAATTATGATCATTACAAACAGGCAAGAAACGATTATATAAGAATAAGGAGGGAATCCCAAAAACGTTTGAGGAGGATATCATAAATAAAATTAGTGATCAACCGAAGCTATTTTACAGCTACATCAGAAGCAAAACCAAAGTAAAAGATAAAATACAATCCATTACGGACGAGGGAATCACCTATACACAAGAGAAGGATATTTGTGAAGCACTAAATAAGAATTTCTAATCAGTTTTTACAGAAGAAAAAAAATTTGAGAGGGACTATGAGGAACATGCATGTCCACACATACTACCAGATATACAAATATCAGAAAAAGTAATACGGGAGGAGTTAAGTAAATTAGACAGAGGAAAAGCAAATGGTCCTGATGAAATTTCATGTTGGGTGCTACGAGAATGTGCAAAGGAGTTAAGTAAACCATTATTTTCAATTTTCAAGAAATCCTTGAGTCAAGGTAAACTACCTGATATATGGAAGAAAGCAAACATTGTTCCCTTATTCAAGAAAGGGAATAGACAAAATCCACTCAACTACCGACCAGTATCACTGACCAGTGTTGCAAGCAAGGTATTAGAAAAGCTTATAAGAAAAGCCTGGGTAAATTATCTAGAAGAACACAGTATGATAACAGAAAGACAGTTTGGTTTCAGAAAAGGAAAATCATGTGTTACTAATCTGTTGAGCTACTATGACAGAGTAACAGACACAATACAGGAAAGAGAAGGATGGGTGGACATTATCAATTTAGATTTCAATAAAGCATCTGACACAGTACCACACCAAAGACTTTTATGGAAACTGTACCATCAAGGAGGAATTCGAGGCAAACTGTATTGTTGGATGCAAGATTTTCTCATAAAAAGAGAAATGAGAACAGAACTAAGGGGAAATTACTCATCATGGAAAGAAGTGACTAGTGGAGTACCACAGGGCTCAGTGCTGGCACCAATCATGTTTTTAGTGCATATAAATGATATAGACAGTAACACTGGAAATGAAAGCTATCTAAATATGTTTTCAGATGATGCAAAAATACAAAGGAGAATTACTAACACAGACTCTTGTAAAGAGCTACAAGAAGAATTAAATAAACTTCATGAATGGAGTAATACATGGATGGAATTCAATGTGGACAAGTGTCATGTAATCAAGTTTGGTAAAAGTGGAAAAAGGCCTGATTGGGATTATACGTTAGGAAATAAAACCCTACACACATCAGAAAGAGAGAAGGACCTAGGTGTGATTATCAGTAACAGACTATCTCCGGCTGACCACATCAGTGAGAAGGTACGGAACGTGTATACACTGCTTGCAAATATGAGAATAGCATTCACATACATAAATGAAGACATGCTAAGAAGGATAATAACATCATTCATTAGACCAACCCTGGAGTATGCATCAGTAGTCTAGAGTCCTCATCTCAAAAAACACATAGACAAGATTGAGAAAGTTCAAAGGGCCGCTACAAGATGGGTACCAAGCTTAAGGGATCTAAGCTACAAAGAACGACTAAATAAACTGAATCTACCAACACTACAGGAGAGAAGGAAAAGAGGTGACATGATAATGCTATATAAATGCATATCAGAGAAGGAGAAAATAGACATAAATGATTACTTAACCTATGGGGAAGCATCAACAAGAGGACACTGCAAAAAACTGCATAAGAAGAGAGGTGATAAAGACGTAAGGAAATTCAGTTTCCCAAACAGAGCAACTGATTAGTGGAATGCACTACCGAATGAAATAGTGTGTGCCAAAACAATTTACAAATATAAGGATATGTACGATAAATATGGTTTAAGACACGGGACAGTACGAGCTTGACTCATTCCTGTAAAGATACAATTAGGTAAGAACACACACACACACACACAGACACACACACACACAGGCTGTTATAGTACCTGTCCTCCTCTCCGCAACTCCATCTCTTCTCAAGAAACACTACAACACTGCTAGAGGAAGTTAGTAACCAGGTTATTTGTCTAGTTTTTATACTGTTGTATTGTAAGGTATAAAATGTGTGTTTACTATATATGTCTCACTGGGAAAATGTGGTGGATTTAATTGCTATTCTCTGAGTCATTATACTCATAAAGTATAGGTCGCATCAAAAATCTGAAGAAACCTTGATAAAGCCGATGATTTCTTATGCATCCTTTTCTAAAGCAAAGCAACCTATGTGTGAAAATAATTGGGGAAAAGTTACGAAAGACGAACTTACTCAGCCTACGAGCTGGAGCATAGGTGCTGTCACCACGCCCAACCCATCGTAACTTTTCAAAATTCATTTTCTCCGTAACAATAAGGGTTATAACACTGTGAATTATATCACGGGCTTCCTTGACCTTTAGGCTACAAAACTGGATAGCAGTTACATATATGTTTGTTACAGTGTCAGTAACAACATACGAAATAAACAAAATGTAGTTTTTTCAATTTGCTCAAAAACTATTTGGACGTATCAACTTGAAATTTTCGCATATGAAAGATCGTAAAATTATGCATATAAACATGTCCTTTGCAACTGCGTGTCACGGGAAAAAATTTTCAGGGTGATGTTGGGCAGTTATAAGAAGCAAGTTTTCACCTAAATAAGGTTTATTCTGACTTCATTTCTGTACATTAAGTCATCTGTTTTATGTTTTTTTTTTTTTTAATCTGATAGTATAAACATCAACGAAGATGATGTGAAGCGATTTATAACAATATATGCACTTTCCAGGGGTACATTGGGCCATAGAATTTTTTCCTTGCCACGCGAGCGGAGCCAGCCTGAGCCAGGTTTTAGTTCTGTGCGTGAAACCAAAACTTACTGAAAACTTACGGTGCACGAGAGGGATACTCCTAATTCATTGCATCACTCTTAATGCAACAATGAAAGCATCTGACTTCAGGACTTTTCTCATGTTAAGTCAATGGCTCTAATCTCTTTTACTACGATGGTGTCCTTTTCTTTTTAATCATTCCTGTCCCGGCCATGAAATATTTTCAGTTTAGGAAAAATTTTCTTTACTGGAGGGATTACATACAGCAGTTGTTATACACGGGCACTCTGCAAAGGAGTAAAATATCAATCACCATCATCACCATCGCCCCCCATGATCGCCCCATCATCATCACCACCACTACTGGCCTCATCATCATCATTACAACCACCATCAGTGCCCCCATCATCGTCATCAGCACCATCATTGCCCCCATTATCATCAGCACCATCATTGCCCCCATCATCATCATCACCATCATCTTCCTAAGTACATGAACAAAATACTTCATTATTGCCTGGTCCGATCAGGATAAAAATTGGCATGCATATTGTGTGATCATTTTTTGTGGATCTAGGATGCAGTTGGCAGCTTTTGGCGCATAATGATCGAAGGTTAAGAGCACAGGTCAAGGTCAGAATTCTGGGCACATTATTCTTTTATGAATGCCGGATTCGCCTTGGATTAAACTTGGCACACATATTACCTGCCGGAATGGACACAAGTTATTCCATTTGATGTAGATCTACCAGAGGTCAAGGTCGCAGGTTAAGGTCCAGTGTTGCTGCAGTATCTTTGTGCCATAGCATATTGAGTGAAACAAACAACCTAAATAAGTTATTTAACACAGACAATGTGAATGAACAAGTAGAAATAATGAACTCTGTTTTTATCAGTAGTTTAGATAGATGTGCTCCAATGGTGACTAAAGAAATAAACAGACCCCCAGCCCCGTGGATGAGTGACGAAATTAAGGAAGCAATATGTGAGAGAAATCGTGCACAGTGCATTCTGAAAAATGATAGATTTAATAAAAATCACCACGACCACTATAAACATTTAAAGAAGCATGTAAAACAACTAATAAGTGACGCAAAAAATCATTATTATCGAAATAAACTAGAAACCTGCAGAGGTAATTCAAGTGTCACCTGGAAAATCGTGAAAGATATAATCCCTAGGAAAAAGAAAAACACTGAAACTGGAACATTTGATGACATTCAAGAAACAACAGAAAAGTTTTATAGTTTTTTGCTAATGTTGGTAGAAATACATATGAAAAAACACAAGAAAACCTACAGTGATGATAATACACTACCAATAGAAAGCACTGGACACCGGGGCCACCTGCATTTCCGACCCCAGCCGAGCGATACAAACACAGTTATATTAACCATTAAAAGCCTACGTGATACGAATTCTTATGGTTCTGATAAAATACCAGTGCGCTTCATTAAAGACTCTCTCTTTGTAATTGCATATTATCTAACTCACATTATAAACACCTCCATTACAACAGGGATATTCCCTGCAGCCTGGAAAAACGCTGTAGTCACTCCCCTTCATAAACCGGTAACACGAGTGACATAGGCAACTATCGGCCAATTTCATTATTATCAATATTTTCAAAAATAATCGAAAAAATCGTTGCTAAGCAACTTACTAACTTCCTAGAAACTAACAGACTGCTATCAAACACTCAACCCGGTTTCCGACCTAAATTATCTACAGATACAGCGCTTACAGTAATAGAAAAAATATATAAAAACATGGAAAACAAACATATATCTCTGTTAACTCTTTGTGACCTCTCCAAAGCATTTGATAGTGTAAGTCATAATATTCTTCTTAATAAACTAAATAAAGTAAACATTGATAGCTTCTGGTTTGATAACTATCTTAGTGATAGATCACAAAGAGTGCGTATGCATAATACTGTTTCCTCTGATGTAAAAGTGGCATATGGTGTCCCTCAAGGTTCAATCCTAGGCCCAATACTGTTCAATATATACGTCAATGATATGGCACAAAACTTTAATGACTGCACACTGGTCCAATATGCTGATGACACACAGTTCCTTCATAGTGGTACACTAAATGAACTAAATACTCTAATCAGTACGGCAGAAGAAACTCTAAATAATGCCAGAAGTTATTTCTCAAGAAATGGACTTATGCTAAACACAAACAAGACTCAGTGTATCTTCACAGGGACCCGTCAGCTAATTGCAAATATACCACCAAACACTACTGTTAATTTTGTTGATAGTCATATTAAACCAAGTAATTATGTCAAAAACTTAGGAGTGTACATGGACAGCTACCTTATATTTGACACCCATGTGAACGAGATAAGCAAAAAGGTTACAGGGGCCTTAATGTATATTAACAGAATAAAAATAGTTTTGATAGTTCAACTCGGCAAGTCATTGTTCAGTCACTTGTACTAAGCCTTCTAAACTACTGTATTACAATATGGGACTCAACAAACAACACTTTACTCAGTAACGTCCAAAAACTACAAAATTTTGCTGCTAAAATAGTAGATGGGAGGGCTAGAAAATATGATCATGTTACCCCTATCTTAAAGGAACTAAAGTGGTTGAATATTCCTAATATTATAACCTTCAACATAGCCGTCAAAATTTTCAAACAACTACACAATCAATACCCAGATTATCTTCTATCTCTCCCTACTGTAAATCGTGTAACTCAAAGTACTACCAGACAACAAAATAACCTGTATGTCCCCAAAGTAAACTCTAATACTGATGCCAGATCCATCTCTGTAAAGGGACCTAAGATATGGAATCAACTCCCATTAAATATCAAAGAAGCCAGTAATATATATTCATTCAAAGCAAAACTAAAGGAATTCCTTCTGACTTAGGCACATCAATTTATGTAGACAACTGTACAGTATTGTATATACCATTGTCAATACTATGTATGAAGAATAACCACTCAAGTGGAAATAAAGTTTATTATTATTATCATTATTATTATTATTACTATTATTATTATTATTATTATTCTGAGTGTTGATCATCTAGTTAACAATACATAACTCTCTTTTTATTAATTCACACATACTATACTGCACATATTCCATTAACTTTATATATTTCTTTCTTTACTTCTCTGTAGCCCCTCACTCATATTACATCGTCATATTACACAATAATTCGTACTCGTAATTCTTCTTAACTCGCCGTCACATATTTCTACCAGCATCTCGGATTCGCTGCCATGTTCTGTTCTTCCGTATTTTCATTATACCCGCTGTGGCGTACCTGTGGGGGGGGGGGGGGGCTGTTTGAAACTGCTCCCCCGGGCCCCCAATTGAGGGGGGGCCCCAAAAAGCCTTAAAATTGTATAAACTTTTTTCTTACTATTTAAGAATATATATATATATATATATATATATATATATATATATATATATATATATATATATATATATATATATATATATATATATATATATATATATATATATATATATTGATCATCCCGACAATCCCGGCTGAGATATTAGATAAGTTTTGAGAATGAGGGGGGCTAGGGTCTTTGCAAGGCCACCCTCCTGGAGGGGGGGGGGGCCGCAAAGAACCTAGCCCCCCGGGCCCTCAAATCTCTAGGAACGCTCCAGTATACCAGCATACTACCTCTCATCATATTTCTCGCTCTACAATTTCTCAACAAGCGTTTGTCCTAATATCTTTCACTTATGTTGTTCTCTGTCACTTTTCCATCACTTCCTTCTTCCTCCTTCTCTCCTTCTTATTATCCTCTTTCTCTCTCACCCCTTCGTCTCACTTCCTATCCACAATCTCTCTCATCACCTCGCTCCTTTGTTGCGCCAAATTTTCCAAACAGCTCCCATTCCTTTTCTCTTTTGACTAACTTTTCCCACTGCCCGTTGCCGCGGGCATTCCTCTGCTCTCTCTCTCTCTCTCTCTCTCTCTCTCTCTCTCTCTCTCTCTTTGTTTTCTTTAATTACCTGAAGCACACAGACATTTCCGCCCCGTAACCAAGAAAAATTGTGGCTTAATGGACACTTTCGAGTCACCAGGCCATCTCGTCCCAAATACTCATCATCCTGTGAAATGTGTTGAGAGAGAGAGAGCAATCACAACCTGCACACTGAAAGCCTGATTGCATGTAAATGAAAAATTATAAATGCAAATGGCTTGGCTTGATTGCTTTCCAGTTAAGTAAAACGAGAAATGGGTGACGTAAGCTGAGAGAGAGAGTTAACCCGTTGGATGAATAAAATCGTTTGGTATTAACCAAAATATGAAAAACACCTCTTAAATTCTCAATCAATCCATGATTGGATAGTTTTTACCTTCATGGAACAGAATCAAGGATTCTTGAGAGAGAGAGAGAGAGAGAGAGAGAGAGAGAGAGTGGAGGGGAGTGGTAATTAAAACTGCGCATTGTGTATTCATGTTTATGCACTTATGTATAAGGAACACAGTATACATATGCATGTCGTTGCGTGTATCTGAGTGCGCTATTCTGCACTATGTTTAAGGTTACATAATATGCCATTAGTGAGTGTAACTGTTGGTTGTGACAGATTCTTGTTATATCGAGGTAACGGTGTTTACAAGTGCACAGTCAGCGACTCAACTATATTACTAGTTTCATGTCAACCACCATTTTGATACTTGCAAAACATAACCAAAGTGTGAAAACCTTCAGACCCGGATGTCATTTACGAGTTTCCTCCCGTTACTCTAAAAGTACTGTATATTACTAAGCTGATCCCCAGCCCTAATTGCCACTTAAGAGATGAGGCGAAGTAGGATACAGAAACAAAGAGAAAGCATACAAACAGAACTATCAAACAGCTTGCGCAGTGATATTACCCACTTAGTCGTGTATACACCATCTAAACCTTCAGTATCTGGATTCCACCTCACATGCAAAACCAACTGTATATATTTCAAATTGTATTTCAGATTTAGATTCACTTCACTGACTGCCAAGTTAAATCAGAGGGGCTAAACCCTTGTAATGTGCTTCTCCGTATATATTACACCCAACTATTTTGATCTCTCGTCAGTGCAAAATATAATAAGAAAAACACTCCGCCGTTTGAGAAGAGCTCTCCCAGAATGCCTACTCCTATAGCTGTTCTGGGGCATTGGGTGAATAATTACTAAAAGGGAGAGAGACAGGAAGGAGCCACTGTTGACTACTGCATAACAGGAAAGAGAGGACACAGGGGAATGAACTACAGCAAATGTAGAAAAAATGTAACTGGCGTAGTATGAAGCTTGTGGCTGTACAATATAGTTAGATGACTGGCATACTGTATAGCTTCCTCAAGCAGTGAAAACTGCAATATCAGTGAGAAGAAAAATGCACACTACCTAAGATAAAACGGATGTATGCGAATCTATTTGGGAAATATGGAGACTATGAAAGTAGGAAAAAAGTACGTGCGGGAGATTGAACATAATCAAGGAGCAACAATGATGTCTACAATAAACGAAATAAATAAAAGAAAACTTCTACAACAAGAAACAAGACAAACAAAAAAACAGAGGAACAAATTATCAATGTTGTTGTTGCGCTGTTGCTGTTGCTTAACCCCGGTTTCTGGTCGAACAGACCCGTTAACCATAGGTAAGCAACTGTTGCTGTGCAACCGCCCTACTCGTATAGCACAGTGCATACAGTACACCGTACAGGGAACCGCTGCCCCTTTGTGGTAGACATTGCCTTGCCAGGGTCGAACCAAGGTCCTTCCCCACCGATAAGTGAAGGAAAATATAAGGAGGTTTGGTTCTAGGCGGACGCCGCAGCTGCTTCACTCCACACAGGATACACAGCGCAATCACGTGTTGGGTCCTCGCCAGCGCCACAGCAAATGTAATGAACTGTCGTTGCAGAAATATGAAGCTTTGTGTGGAGGGAATGTGAACGAGAGCTCGGTTGATGGCTTGTGTAGTCAGCTGGAGGGATGACTTGACGAGTAACCAAGGAGACTCAGTACTACTCGTAACAGAAGTTCATCTAATTTCATCCATTCATAACTTGGAAATTAAGTAGTAGGAGAGGCCCATTTCTGTCAGATGAAAAAAAAAACAAAACTACTGCAGTAAACAAGAAGATTCATTCCTGTCTCACACCTAATGACCTTTCAGTACCATGCATCCGCGACATAATATTTAAGTCATATCATTTCACTTATTCGTTGCACTGTCTTCCTCTAGTCTACACTTTCCTTGCAATGTACTCCATCCAACTCAGTCCTACTCATCCAACCCTACCATACATATCCTACCCTACCTAACTCTGCCTACTATACATACCCTAACCAACCCCACATTACCTTAGCAAACGCAGCCATACTTAATCATACGTCTTTTCTTATTTCCGTATCCTCTTTCTTCATTTATTACTATTTTTTTTTCGTAGCTAGCTATGCTAACTGAGATATCCCAGCTAGTTCCTCACACGTCCTGAAATGCAAGACACTGAAGATGTTCTGACAACAGGGGATGCTAGACGATGAGTGAAGTTGGATGTACATGAGAGAGAGAGAGAGAGAGAGAGAGAGAGAGAGAGAGAGAGAGAGAGAGAGAGAATCACCAGGAACGCAGAAGGCTTAAATTCCAAACTAATCGATGTGTGGTATACTATTAGTGTTTGACGATATATCTCCTAGTTTTCTTTTTTTTTTCATTTTTGCTGGATCATACATAACACCTCTGCAATAACTGGATGATGATGATGGTGATGATGATGATGATGATGATCATGATCATGATCCCACTGCCAGACCATTTATAACTCTATCAGTACAATAACTGTACTGTGTCTTTAATCCGATGTCAGTATCGTGGCGTGTCTTGACACCCTCCAGATTTTAAATCCATTCGTTTTCTAATTGGTTGATCGATTATTAGTATCTCTTGTATTTTTTTCCTAACTCGGTGAGGAGAGGCAGCAGCAAGAGACACTAAGTCCATTGTCTGCCCTTGTGAAGACTGGGCGATATTTCTCAATGTGGGGTGCTCTGTCACCCCAAGGTACGTGTCGTACACACAGTAATATGCATATAGCCTACTTTTAACTTTTTTTGTTCAGTGATATCCGCATTAGATAGACTAATAATGGAGATTATTAATATTGTTTACTTCATGGAACATCTTTTAGTATTAAAACTAATGCCGTGTTTCCAGATACAACATGGACAACTACAAAAACGAAATGCAGAGGATTCAGCGGATGTTTGAAGATGAAGAAATTGAAAGTAATGCTCTACAGTAGATGATGACAGTGAAGGTGAAGATGTTGTAGAAAAGAAATCCTACGATTCAAAACATGATGATTCACCACAAGAGGCGCCAAGAAACAGAGCAGAAGTGATCAGTTGTTTGTAAAAGTCAAGAAAACCTGTGGGAATAAGAAAGCATCCACAACAGGTTGTAGGCTACACGTGCCCACAATGTTGTCTACATGAAAGGACCAAGAGGGCCAACTCTAAATGCCCCAACACCTTTTCACTTCTTGGGATTTTTTGTCACTCCTGAATTGCTGCATCTATTGGACGAAAAGATTAACCTGATCTTCAGGGAAATTAGGCATTAGAAAGTATTATTATTA
The DNA here is from genome assembly GCF_032717465.1 of Coenobita brevimanus. Lineage (NCBI taxonomy): Eukaryota > Metazoa > Arthropoda > Malacostraca > Decapoda > Coenobitidae > Coenobita > Coenobita brevimanus. Next base: position 17,849,473 of record NC_137062.1, on the reverse strand, counting down.
CAATGAAATCTATTGTTGGGCGTATACTTTTAACTGGTAGCCTATACCTTACACTCACAGAATAAAATCTGCGTTGTGGAATAAAGAATGACAGTGTCACTGCATTGTTTTCCTTTTCTGTTATCTTGCTTGAGATCTGATGACAAAGCAGCTCGCCCAGCAAGAAGGGAGGTGGATTAACTTGCTTCAGTCGGGGAACTCTTTGAGATGTTTGTTGAAAATTGTAAGAGGAACCATTCTCCATCAGAGTTTGTGATCACTAATGAAATGCTTGTAGAGTTCAGGGGAAAATGTCCGTTCCGGCAATATAATCCTGCCAAACCTAACACACACAAGTGTACTGTGTATGTAACATGGAACAATATACAATTCATTTTTGAGTATGGTTCTAAGGCTTATCTCAGGATCTGGGGGAAATGTCACGTTTGACAATTGGTACACAAGTTGTGACTTAGTTCAGACGTTGCTTAATGACCAGAAACTGACTGCTGTTGGGATGCTGTAAAAACAAGCGACATATTCTTCCAGAATTTTTGATGACTAAGCTTAAGCCTCAGTTTTCCAGAGTGTTTATGTTTACACGGCTATGCTACGTAACCGATTACTTTCAGTTAACAGTATTAACATTAAACTTTAGCCAGTACTGTGCTATGGAATATTTTGTATTTTGTTTATTAAAATGTAAGAAAAATACACAGTCTTTAGTATAATCATGTAAATCTTAAAATAATAAAGGACCACTCCAATAGAACATTCATTCTTTCCATACTTTGGCACAAAAATTAATGAACATCAGCTACAAAGACGTCAGTCTGTTCCGTAGTGAAAGAAAGAACATGATGAAATAGCTGTTCCACTATCTGTTGCAAAATAATGACAACGTGTGTCCGGCGTTGCCCGGGTGAAACCCTGTGATAATGCATACCGACATTGCCTGGAACCCTGGATGGCCACTCGACCTGTGGGAGGGGACCTTGGGCCTATTTCCTCAGAAATATTTTCCCAATGGGCTTATTCCTACCTGGGACCCATTTTCCCATTACCCACTCACCCACCCACCCTGCCCACCCATCCCACCCACCCTGCCTACCCCACCAATCTGTCCACTCATCCTACCTTTTGTAGTTAGTAATGATACGGTTGTAAAAGTTTAGAAAAAAAAATCTACGGCTATTACCTACCATGTTTCCACCAAGTTGACCTGATTATATCTAATTATATCTACTTTTGGCCATCAGGGACGCCAATATAGCAGCTGTAATGTACACATCTAAATTCGCTATAAGAAGTTAGGCTACATCTGTTAGAGCTGTTTAGAGATTTCTGTAGACATCCCACTCGATTTTCATAGAGTACAGATAGACAGACAGACAGACAGCCATTCTAATATCTATCTGTCTATCTATCTATATATCTGTATTGCATAATTATGTATATACGGATCAGTTACTCTAAATAACCTTCATTAGTTCCAGTTGTATGAGTCATCAGAACCCTAGTTCAGTAGCGTTGTCCGGGATTCCGAATTTAGGCCTACTTTGCGTTGTGGAGGAGACGCTCCAAGGCCTACGGCGCTCGGCTGCCATGACATTTCAGTTTGTACTCTGTCCTGTGTGTGTGAGGTGTGTTCGTGTTGCTCCCGGTTTTTTCTCATCTGCTGTAGCCAATTGTCCCGTATTCCGTACAACGCTATTAAAATAGGACCTTGTGAGTGTGCCTACGAAACATATCCTGTAATGTGTCGATTTTTTTCCTGGAAAAATAGATTTCTTCAGTATTCAGAAAAACTAATTGTATTTTAAAATAGGACCTTGTGAGTGTGCCTACGAAACATATCCTGTAATGCAGGAGGTGCAAAGACAGCTTGTGTGCCCGCCACCTGTACCTGTACTGCGACAGGTGCTGCTTGTCCTTAGGGTGAGTGGAAGATGTTCAAAATATTTTATTATTATCATATCTTATTATTTCTTTTCCATAATTCATTATTTATTCCTGTTTTCCACATTATGTCACTGACATATACTTTGCTACATCCAGTGTATTGCATTTCTAATGTCCACAATTTATTTACTTTCGTATTATTTCAATACATGTGTGGCACAAGTCATCACCATCAGGCAACACTGTGGCTGGCAGTGGTGAAAAGATTACAAGGCTGTAGCATTTTTTGTTACTTTTTCACATTTTTTTTTTATTTTTTTTTATAATGTTTTAGTTAAATACATTTAGTTCATAGTTCCTAGAGTTAAGATTGGCATCTAATTTAAGTGAAATTTTTTTTAAATAAACTGTACCATTCCTATATGTATATTTCTACCCCCAAAGTTTGTCCGGGATTCCGGACATCGCTAGTAGGCACGTGATGCTGACAACGCTACTCTTCCAGAGTTAATCTGAATTATGTTCTTTGACTCAAACCCTCAGATTTACACGTGAATTTCTGCTTGACGTGAGTACACTGCTCACCTTGCCTACTTTGCAATGACTCTCTGACAAGCGTCGTTAGATGCAGCAAAAAACGAGTAGCTTCAATTTGGACCAACTGAGGACACCGGGAAAGTCCACCTTTTTGCAGTTCAACGTTTCACAAAATTTAGCAACTGTATTATACACCACTGAATGTAGTTCCAATTTTGTCATATGAATCATCAATCAATCGGAATAGCTTCCTTACATTTAGTTATATGATTCATCAATACGTCTGAATTATGTTCTTTGAGTCTAACCTTCAAATTTACACGTGAGTTTCTACTCACCCTTCCTGTGAAGCCCCCCTGTTTGCTTAGCTCTGGCGCCTCAAAAAGTGTCGTTAAAAGCATCCAAGATATGTAGTTACATTTCGAACCAGCAGAGGAACACTATGAGTATCAACCATTTTGCAGTTTTAGCCACATTTTACAAGAATTTTGCATATGTAATGGGCACATGTAAATTCGTCATAGTTACACATGTTAGTCCCGGTTAGAGAGTTGTGTGTGCTCCCCCTCGATTTCCATAGAGGACAGACCGACGGACATTTTTTTTATAGATATGTACGGATAAGCCAGTTTTCCTTACATGGCCGTGGGAAGTACAGGCTCATTTTTGGTCAGTCTCTCCTCTTGAGTTTCAGGGCTGCCTCAAAGACATTAACTTTTTTTTTTTTTTTTTCAATCTTTTGGTGACGTTAAGATTAGCAAGGTACTTCTTATCCTCCCATCCCCTGTAATTTGGCACAGTAGGTGTCTGTACCTTAGTACTGACCTTGCCTTTGTATGCTCACCTTTGTAATGATATCCCCCCAGTGATCGCTCTGGGGTGTGAATTAATACAGACGCCTCCTCTTGAGAATCGTTTGAGAGGGTGATCTCAGACTTAGCTGTTTTGCCCCGGGTGTCTTGTCCCTTGCTCGTTTTCTCTTTCATCCCACTTCCCCCACAAGGGAGAGGTGGTTATTACAGGGAATTCACCTGCTGCCTCTCCCCCCCTTCAGGGGGGAAGGTGGTCCTGACAGACTTTTGATTGTTAAACAGCTAGACCACCCCCAGACTCACCGACCTCAGATTCGTACCCCACCTGACACTCATGTTGACAATGCACCTATTAGACTTCATGCTGTTGGTTCTGCTCCTCTGTCCAGTCTTATTCCCTTCATCATCAAGAGGTTTATTGATGGTTGTGCTGGTGACGTAAAAGAGGTGAAAAAAAATGCTAGTGGAGATCTCTTGAATAAATCTGTCAATTCATGGTACGTTTAGGAGTTGTTGAGATGTGTAATTTTCACATTTATGATGTCGAGCTGAGGATCCTGCATCCCATTAATTCCTGCAAGGGTGTTATCGGCTGCAGGGGTTTCATGGGTATGCAAGAGGACGACATAATAGGTGAACTTCCTAGGCAACATGTCATTCATGCTAGATTCATTATTAGGTTCGACGAAGTGGATAAAGACCGCGACTGTTTTAACTTTTGATAAAGTTTCTCTTCTTTCATATTATCAAGGTTGGCTATGAAACTGATAATATCAGACCCTATATCCCCAGCCCTCTTCGTTGTTTTATACAGGTATTTCAAAACTATAGGCATAATGAAAAGTCTTGTTGGGCTACTAACTCAGTGTATGACAAGTGTAGGACTGTGGAACATACAGCAGAACATTGTACAACTGAGACTGAATGTAGCTTTCGGTGCAATGGTGCTCACACCACTCCCTCAGGGGATTGTCGCAAGTGGAAGAAGAAAGAGGGTTGCACAGTGAAGGCAAGAAAGGGTACATCCTAGTACGATGTTAGGAAGAAGGTGAAGAAGTAGCATGCAACTCCCAAGCAAAATGTCTCTTATGCATCGGAGGTTGTGTTTCGTCCCTATTACTGCCTTTAATATTTTTTCCCTCCTATATTTCATTCCCTCTTTTTTAATTCCTCCACCGTATTAAACTTCTTTCATGTTACCCTTCATTTGTAAAACTTTGGTTTTATTCCTTCACTCATCCAGCCTTCCCAGATATTAAACGTTTCCTAATATTATGTGTTCTTTAGTTTGTAATTTTCCTTTGGTGTTTCACTTCCTTCTCCATTTCATTCCTTCCCTCCAGTTAACCTCTTCATTCATCTCCCTTATGGCTTCTCTCAACAGTTTTTCTTTCTTCTCAGCTCCGAACCAATATATATATATATAGATATATATATATATATATATATATATATATATATATATATATATATATATATATATATATATATATATATATATATATATAATTTTGCTAGGCTCCTTTATACTTCCTCACCTTACTCCCTGTTTCCCTCCATCTTATCTCACGCTTACAGTCCCTCCTTCGATATTTCTCAATACACTGTTTTCTGTATCTATCTTCTTTTTCAGCTCATTTTCTTTTTTCCGTATTTTCCTGACTCATTTCTTGCTGTCCGTCACCCTCCCTTTCTTTTCTCCCACAAATCTTTTTCCATTTCCCCCCCCCCCATCTCAAAGTTCAGTTACCACATTATATATCTATTTGTCAGTTTCCTTCCCTGTTACACTTAAGCCCTTCCTGCCTCTCACTGCATCATCTGCATCGTCATCATCTTCACCACTGTATTCCCACAAATATAAATGAGATGTGTATGATCTACCGAAGTTAAAACACAAAACACAAAGTAGGACAGCCATCATCCACGTGCCCAGGTACAACATGTTACTCCTCCGTTCATTTATCACACAAACCTACTGTCTCAAAAACACTTCTCTTCACGTTATTTCAAGTTTTCTTCATTTAGTCATTCGTATATCTCTCTTCGTCCTCCCTTTATCTTTCTCTAACACCCATTTTTTCATTCTCTCTTCACTCTGTCACTACTGAACACCTCTTCCTCTTTTTCATTTTAATTCACCTTATTTAGTTTTCTCCTCCAGCTTCTCTCCATCTCTCTTAACAGGCAGTCTTCCTTTCGCTCCCTCTCTCCCTTGACAAATTCCTTCTCCTTCTTCCCCTCCTCCTGCTCTTTTCCTCCTTCTCCTCTTCCTCCTCCCACTTCTTCTTCTCCTTCTCCTTCAACATCTATTGCTCCTTCTGCGCCTCCTCCTCCTCCTCCTCCTCCTCTATATGATCATCATCTTCACTGTCATTATCATCATCGTCATCATAATCTTTCCTCCCTACTCCTCCACCGTCTTCACTTCCTCCTTCTTCTCCTCTCAGATGGAGGTGTTACTGGATGAGGAAGGAAATTTACGTCTCGGGCCTTCTCCCTTTTGCCTACAGAGTAACTGTCAATCTGGGACCAGACGAAAGGGAAGGAGAGAAGTGAGGAGAGGATGGCGAGAGGGAAGGAGACTGGGAGAGTGGGCAGAGAAGGAAGAACAGTGGGAACAAAGAAAATACCGGAGGGAAGGGAACATAGATATATGTAACACAGATATACTCGTATGTAACACAAGCTTTCTCACTGTATCACTGATTGCATTTCTCTTACTGTCTCCTACCTAACTGTCTGTCTGTCTGTCTGTCTGTCTGTCTGTCTCTCTCTCTCTCTCTCTCTCTCTCTCTCTCTCTCTGTCACACACACACACACACACACACACACACACACACACAATAGCTTTCTCATAATATCACACTCACTTCACTTTTCACAGCATTGCTTTCTGTCTGTCGGGTTGTCTGCCTATCTCGCTGTCGCTCTCTCTCATATTATCATTCTGTTTTGTTTCTGATTCCAGTCCACCAGTTCCAATTACTTCCTCCTTTCATTACATTCTGTATCATCACACCTTCCTCTCCCTGCCTTCATACCAATTTCATTTGTTTCTTATTTCTCTTATTACTTCTTCATCTCTCATCACCCACTACTTTCTCCTTGTTCCCTCATAGATATCTTTTCTTCTTCGATATGATATTTTTCTTAATCCTTCATCGCCCACCAACGATTTCTCTCTCTTTCCCTCCCTTTACCTCTTCATCCTAGACCAGTCCTTCTTCTATATCCCACTTAGCTATTCTACATTTTTTTCTTCTCTCTCCGTCACTCCTTTCTCAGTCACTTATACTTCATTTCTTTTTTCTAATAAATTCTTCCTCTCCCACTACAAACAGCTTTCTATTTCTACCTTCCTCTCCCCATTTTCAGACCTATCTTCCTTACATTTTCCCTTTATGTCTTCTTATACTGTATCATCCTCTGCCATGCCACCTAACTGACTGTCGACCATTTGATTACCTCCTCACATATATCTTCCTCTTATTTTTCATATATCTTCCTGACTCACCAGCAGCACATCAAGCTGCTTCACTCCCTCCTTCATTTATTAATTTATATCTCTTACCCTACCTGCTACTTAACTCATTTTCTGAATCTCTTTTTCCTCTGTATATTACTGTACATAGGATCCGTGTCTTCCCTTCTTTGTTTAGCTCTTCTCACATCACACTACTTTCTCTCTTCATATTCTTATTTCTTCTTATATCATCCTCTGGCACCAGACACTCCTCTTTCCCGCCCCATAACTCATTTTCTCTCCTTCGTTACCTCCACATCTACCAACCCTGTACTTTCCTTAGCTTCCTGGAAAGCATCTCTAAACATCTGTTTCGTGTTCGTTCACTTCCCTGATACTCATACCAGTTTAGTGTAAGTTATTCCTATTAAGACTTCCTTTTTTCGTATTTTCCACCCGCCTCTATCTTATTAACTTGTGCAGCTTTGCGAAGCTGTGTGCAGCCTACTTGTTTCTTGTTAAATACCATATGTTTGAGAGTCTGATATTGCTTTCCATGTAAGAACACTGGATATCCAGAAACCTGATTATTCAGATATCTGTATCCCATAACATGATTACCCAGACGTTCATCAGGTACTGTCTTTAACGTTAGACATGTCATTTTGTTCTCTTGTTCAAGTTTCTGTCACACTCTGTGGAGTTAAAACATCGCGATGCAGGTTAATCGGTGGTGTGTTTCCTTAACGTATGCCTTCCACTGATCGCTAAGTCCCTTCATCCCAGCGTTTCCTTTTATCCTATAACTGTAGGATCTGATCTCTCTGAAATTTTCCTGGAATTCCTTTTGTGTGGTATAATGAAGTTTTAGTCTGGGTTTCATACATTTTCGTTAGAAGCAATAGACGGTGGTATGAGGAATGTATTCTGCTTTTATTTTCAACATAGATGTTGAAGACCATCATAAATTAGATAACTTATTCTACTTTACGTGAGAGCCTGATGATGGCAGGTTGTGGTGAGTGGGAGTGGTGAAGACAGGACCAGTCTTAGGGACAACATATAGAAGAGAACAGTTAAATTATGACAAAGTCTTAGGATCTGAATCTTCTTTACTTCCCTTATCCTAATTCCTACAATGTTGTACTTTTTGTCTGAACTACCCAGTGCCTCTTTCTAGTCCCAGCAAATGTATTATGGATACAGATAAAAAAATATGTGACAGGTGTTCATCAAACGAAAGGAGCGCGAATTACTGATGATATTATGGCCAATTAAATGAAATACTATGTGGCAGGTGCTTATCAAATACTAGGGGAGTGAACTGCTGATGGTAAGATGGCCAGAGTTATCCCAGTTGGGGCAAACAGTCTGAAGATTTGGATTTCATTAGCCCCTTCATTCCAATGACGTTTTTCACTGATTTATTTTGGTGACTCATGATGAGCTTATTCAGCCTGGGTAAACTTTTCTGTGGTCAATGGGTAAAAAAGGTTTTATTTAATTTCTCCAGTTTTAAGAATTTCTTCAAGGCTAAATAAAAACAGTTGCAGAAAAGAAGAATGAAATGGAAAATAAGCCACTAGACTGGAATGAAGAAAATAAATAAATAAATATTCAAATTCTTATACAAACAACACAGTTATATCATACTAACACCTCTGTTAAGGGTATTATAACCATATTGATGGAGTATATCTGGAGTAAGTAAACAGTGGGTAATGAATGAGAGGAGAGAAGTATTTGATCCAACGCAAGATTTTGAACTACATGCTGCTGGGGGACGCATGGCCGATTGTTCATAGTACTGAAATAGACATTCTGATAACGCAGGTTCGAATCCAGGTGTAATTGCCCTGACATAAAAGCACCCTTGCTATTGCTAATATTTCATACCGCATATTATCTCCCTATTTCATGAAACTCATGGGCATGCAGGAATCATGCTACCACTGCTGGTATATGCTTAGGCTATATTATGTGGAGCATGGGAACTCACTTTGTTAGAGGGCCACGAAAACAAGTATTGCTGGGCCTTTAGGAACGGACTGATCTATCTAGAGTCCAGTACCTATGAAAAGGTGAGTTACTTCTTACATAATATAAACCCATATTGCCATGACATTACAGGCATACCAAGGAGAGCTAGAAGGGGCTGTGAGAGTGTGATGGGGAGAAGAATTGGGAAGACATTGAACGAGATGTAGAATCGGAGTAACATAGAAGTACAATCCTAATGCCAGACTCCAAAGCTATCTGTATCTCGGTAGTGTCATTAATATTGGAGGAAGGACTGCAGAGAAAGGAATGGGAAAGGGGACGAGAGCATGGCGATGAGAGAGGCACAATGATGATAAACTACGGTTGTAGTTGTGTTAATATTGTGATGGAATATCATGTTAATATGAAATATTAAATGTGTCACGGATAATAATGGAGTACGGCGCAGCAAACACTATGGCGCCTTAAAAAATGAATGTTTAGCAACAGAGGTTGCAGGAGAAACGACATGGGAAAAAGGTAAAAATGGGAGGAAGAGAGGGAGGGGGAGGGGTTATAAGTTGGGGGAAGGAAGGAGGTAGAAAGGGGGGAGGGGAGGCAGTGTGGAAAGGAGGGACAGAGGGAAGGTTAGGGGAGAGACCAGAAGGGAATTAGCCCCAAGAGTATAATATATTTTCGTGCGGCATTTCATACCTTCAGTTTAATTGCATTCTGCATTTCAAATGAATATTACATACATAGAGATTATTTTGTTCCAAACATGTCTCCGAACGTTGAACATAAACACAGGCCATTAAAATGCATATCTGTCAACTCTTCTCCATACAGCATTTACGGACAATCAGGCTCATTTCATACCCTGCTGGCCTAACGCGAATTTATGCCTCCTGCTGTACCTGCTCTCTCTCTCTCTCTCTCTCTCTCTCTCTCTCTCTCTCTCTCTCATCCAAGGCCAGTAAAATTCAAGGTACACCCCACAGTAAAAGAGTATTCAAAGTACTTAATTTTGCCAGGTGTCAGTGTCACGGGGTTTTTAAATGATTATACAATATTAAAGAATAATTTTTCAATAATATTGATAACAGGGACAATGAATTGTCTTGCTAAAAATCAAGCAATGATTACTTTATTCTGGCTTGCTTCGCCAATTCTCTAAGGACGAGAATTTATAAACTTTCTCAGTAGTACGCAGCAGAGACTAATTCCCCACAATTGCTGTTTATTAGTACTGTTAGCATCTGGAGAAAGTGACTTCACCCCCGACAATCAATAACTGATGCTATTAATGATAACAGATTCTTGCTGATGAATTAACTCCTAGATGGCACAACGGATTGTAAGCTTAATACAACAAGACTGGCCTAAGTACCAGTTATGAATAGCAAAGCGTTTATGCAAGCTAGGAGCTGCAACTAGAATAAGCTTAATATGGAAAATCAAACACGAGTTTACATTACATTAAGCTCGAGAAAAAGAACTGTTAAATTTATTGATTACAAAGGAATAAATTTACGTTACATTTCAAAGTGAATTCAAATAAGGAGATCGCACTCACTCGCTCACTCAAAAGCTAAACTCTTAAACCTAGGAAAAAAACAAAAAGAAATACTGGTCAAAGAGTGGACTAAGCCAGTGACTGGGTGTCGTTACTGAGGAAGGACGCTGCACACGCTGAGTCTCTTGCCTATCACACTATGTGGAAATTCAGGAACGGCGGCACTACACGCTCTGGCCCAACCTGCTTTCGTGGCGCTCAAACCTCGACTGACTAAATCGTGGGAAAGAGGGGAGCGTCCAACCGCATTACCAATGGCTAGAATGAGTGAAACACGCCCATAACAAATCGCTCAGTGGAAGCGCTAATGTCTCGCACAAAGACGATCACTTATGACAGTGAAAAATTGTTTTGAAAACACTCCCGACCGGGTGAGCGGATTCTGATAGAGTTCGCGGTTTCCCACTAAATTTAATGTCACGAGCTGACTTGTGACAGTCAGCCTCACGGGACAGGAACGAAAACAAGTTATAACTAACGAATCCACTTTCTCATGCATATAATTGCCGCCTGTCTTCCTGCTCATTAGTATTGTTGTTGTTGCTGTTGTTGTTGTTGTTGTTGTTGCTGTTGTTGTAGTTGTAGTTGTTATTGTCTCAGGTTTATACGAAGCGTGAACCCGTGAACTGAAAGCTTAAATTTTCCTTTCCCGGTAGTTCACCAACTTCATTTTTGGGAATATGGAAGTAGCTGAGGGACGTTTGTATAGCCGGGCTATTAAGCCGCACGGCTGTATCGGTAGGACTATATGAAGGCGTCCCCCTCCCGCACCATTCCTGCTTTTTCCTTAATACAAAATAAATCAGTTCTCATTCTTTTTCAGATATATTTTTTGTATTACTCCTCCATTGTTACTTAAACCTCATAAATTTTGTAAATAATTAAAACGTTTAATTATGAGGAGCTGCAAAGTAAAGAACATACAGTTAGCGAAGAAGAAAAAAAGGTATCTCAAGTAAATGAAGAGAAAAGATAAAATGAAATGAGAAAAAGGCAATTTCAATGCTTAAGGGACAGAATAAAAGAAAGGTTTGACTGGAGAAAATTAAAAAGATTCAAGACAGTAAAAGGCAAAAAGTAATGAACCGGGAAAAAAAATCATGTAATGAACGAAGAGAAATATGTAATTTTTATTTAAACAACGAAAAAAAAAAAAGACATTGGCCTATGCATGAGTATTTAAAAGCCTGCATCAGATGGTCTCTGAACACACTGATACCTGGATGTCTAGGCTATATCATTATACACCTGCAATATTATCACAGATATATTTAGCATAGGATGGACTCTTTGAACTGGAAGGGTTATAGTTAACGCTAAGTAACCCACCACCACCACCATGAGGGGCTTTTCATAAGCTGAATAAATGCGCTTGGTACCAGCAAAATAAAAACTTGCTCTGTCCGGAATCAAGGAGATAAAATGCATTAAATTGTAGGTAGTGGCAAGACCCCAGAGAAAATATGTAATCGAACTGAAGGGGTAAATTTGTGGCTTTGTGATGTGTCAGTCACGGGGTTTAACCTGGCTCATTTCCGCACCCCCATGTTCCTGAGAGAGAGAGAGAGAGAGAGAGAGTCACACACTCAGCCATGAGGCTCCTGGCATCAAATTTCCGCTCACGTCCCTGGCCCCTCCCTCCCTCTCTATCTCCCCTCTCTCACTCCCCCTCTCCCCCTCTCCCATTCTCTCCCTCTCTCCCTCTTCCCCTCTCTCCCTCTCCCCCTCTCCCCTTCTCTCCCTCTCTCCCACTTCCCCTCTCCCCTTCTCTCCCTCTCTCCCACTCTCCCCTTCTCGAACCCAATCAGAGGAGGTGATGGAGAAGTATAGGAAGATGATCCGACGCTACAAGGAGAAAACTAACCATATTTTAATTTCAGGCATACTACCAAGGATTAATGCAGGGAATGCCTTCTTCAGCAGAGCATTTAGTATTAATTACAGAGTCAAGTCACTTTGCTTACAGGAAGGAGTTCAGTTCATCGACACGTGGAACCAGTTTTACGAGCAGCGTACACTATTTACTAACGATGGACTACACTTGAATGCCGTTGGTTTTGCCCGTCTCGGTCGTTTGCCTAATGATGCCGTAGTTTTTTTCTGGAGAAAAAACAAGCATCACGGGAGGCAAACGTACATGTCATACGATCTGATAAATCAATAAAAAATGAAAGCTCCCCACATCAGAAAGGAAAGCACATTAAAGCAATCCTTGCAAATGCTCGTAGTCTATGTAATAAATTTTCTGATTTAGAGGCCCTTGCCTTTACCGAAGATTATGATGTAATTGGAGTAACAGAATCGTGGCTAAATACTGAGCAGAGAGATTTTCTAGCAGAGTTTAATTTACCAGGCTATCACATTTTCAGTAGTGAAAGGAACAATCGAGCAGGGGGGGGTCGTGTTGTTATATGTTAAATCAGGATTTCATCCAGTCGAAATTACCAAGCCATGTATTGAAAACATCGACACTATTTATATTCAGTTTAGAAATGAATATTGTCATAAAATCACTCTTGGGTTAATTTATCGTCCACCTGGTCAGCCACTTAACATTGATAATGAAATCTACAATCAAATTGCTGAACTATCTTGTATGCAAAGCACTGTAATATTTGGTGACTTTAATTTACCAGTTCCAAAATGGGGAGAAGCCCTATCCTCACACACAGGGTCAGACCTATATATAAATATGCAAGAAAGTTCTTTGTATCAATTTGTAAATTATCCGACACGTAGAGCTAACATCCTAGATCTTGTCTTAGCGACATCAGAAAATGTAGTGAGTAATGTTATTGTAGGAGAAGAATTTAGTACGAGTGATCATCGCATAGTTACATTTAACATTAAATTCAGTGAAAACAGTGTCAAGGCCAGTTGTGAGAAAGTGCCCGACTTTAAGAGAGCAAATTTTAAGAAATTAAAGGCAATTGCAGGTGCAGCTGACTGGCATCCCATTGTCGAAACTTTAGATATCAATGACGCTTGGGGTAACTTTACAGAAACTCTCAACAGTGCCATCAAATTATGTATTCCTATGCGCAACAGAAGGCCCGACCCAAATGGTGGAACTCCAACATTAAACATTGTCTAGAAGCAAAAAATCTTGCATATAAGAATTATAATACCACAAGGAGTCAAAGTGATAAAAATGAATATGATGCCCTTTGACGAAAAGCCAAAAAATTAAATAAATGCAGTAAGAAAAATCTTGAGACACATATTGGAAGTATCAGTAAATCAAATCCCAAAGAATTTTTCAGTTACATAAGAAGCAAAAAGGTAATAACTCCATCAATCGGTCCCTTAGTCACAGATAACGGAGAGCACACTGATGATGAAACTATGATGGCGAAAATTCTTAACACTTTCTTCACGTCGGTATTTACAACAGAAAATATACATACAATTCCTACTGTTTCCCCCATTCCTATAGAAGAGGGCAACATAATCACTGACATTACAGTCGGTGATCACGACGTACTGCTTGCAATAAACAGATTAAAAGAGAATAAAGCACCAGGACCAGACAAAATATCACCATGTGTATTGAAGGAACTACAGAATGAAATATCAAAGCCTTTAGCTGAACTTTTTAGCTTATCACTTAAGAGCAGTAAGGTGCCACATGAATGGAAGGTTGCTAACGTAACCCCAATATTCAATAAGGGCAACAGAGCCCAACCAGAAAACTACTGGCCAATTAGTTTAACATCGGTGGTTTGCAAATTGCTTGAAACTATTACCAGAGACAAGTTTGTAAAACACTTAGAAACAAACAATCTCGTAAAAGATTCGCAACATGGTTTTCGTAATAATCGCTCTTGCCTCACGAATCTGCTGGACTTTTTCAATGATATACTGAACATGTATGACGAGACTAAATCTGCTGATGTGGTCTACCTCGATTTTCAAAAGGCTTTTGACAAAGTTCCACACAAAAGACTCCTTCAGAAGCTAAAGGCACACGGTTTCAGCAGCAGTATTCTCGGGTGGGTAGAAGATTGACTCACCGGACGAAAACAAAGAGTTGTAATAAATGGAAAAGAGTCAGACTGGATAAACGTTACAAGTGGAGTGCCGCAGGGTTCAGTGTTAGGTCCTATTCTTTTCTTAATATATGTGAATGATATTGACGAAGGATTGTGTTGTAAGATTTCAAAATTTGCTGATGATACTAAAATAGGTAACAGAGCAGATACAGCACTTCAAAGACAGGCAATTCAGAGAGATCTTGATCAACTCTTTAACTGGGCCCAAGTCTGGCAAACGGATTTCAATATTAATAAATGCAAAGTGTTAAACATTGGCAGTAAAAATGTAAGAGCAAGTTATAGCATGAATAATGTCCAGCTTGATAGGGTAAACCATGAAAAAAACTTTGGAGTTCTTAGGAGTTATAATAACAAATGATTTGAAACCAAGCAAACAATGTACAGAAGCTGTGAAAAAAGCCAACAAATTGATTGGGTTCATAGGCAGAGCATTTGAATATAAATCCGATATCGTCCTCACTTTGTATAATTCCTTAGTACGCCCGCACTTGGAGTATTGCGTTCAGTTTTGGTCACCGTATTATAAAAACGATATTGAAAATCTTAAAAGAGTGCAGCGAAGGATGACAAAGATGATACCTAGATTGAGAAATAAGCCGTACGAGGAACGGTTAGAAACCCTGAATCTCTTTACCCTAACAAAACGGAGGATACGAGGAGATTTAATTCAAGTATTCAAGATATTCAAAGGACATGATAACATGGCTGTCGATAAATACTTCACAGTTGATCACTCGAACTACACTAGATGCAATGGGCATAAATTGATTGGCAAACGATTCCAGTTGCATGAAGCTAAGCATTTCTTCTTCAATAGAGTTGTAAATATATGGAATAAACTGCCCTCCAACATAATAGATTGTAATACAGTACAAACCTTTAAAGGTCGCCTGGATAAGTATTCGGCATCCAACCCCCAGCTTAATATGTTTACTCCTGAATAAAGCACTTGTGTACGTATAATTTTCTGTTTTATTTTATTTTAGTTTTTTAGAGCCTGGATCAATTTATTACATGCAAATATAGTATATGCACAGACTAGGATATGCACAGATAGCCCTGAGTTAACGGTCACTACTCATACTTTCGACCTGTGATGGGCTGTGGATCACTGAGGGTCCCTGTTAGTTACGTGGCCACCATCGGGATTTTTTTAATGTACCAGGGGTCACTGCTTCAGGAGGTGACTTGTTTGCTTGTCCTGCATGGGAAAGTTCCTAGCCTCAGTGGAATGAATGGAGCTGGGGCCTGATTGACTGCTGCCTACCTTAATAGCCCCAGGCAAGGCTGCCACACCACTCCTGAATATCCACACTGTGCACTGTGCAATATCCACACTGTGTCCGCAGACGCCCCATCAACTCAACGTACCCGTAGAGTGACATGCATTAGTTATTTATTTATTCGATTACTCATTGTACTTTACTACTTTACTACTTTCTCTTTCAGGTTATTCATACTGGTAGCTTATAGATAATGTATTACAGAATGTAGTTTTCCTTTTCAGTCTTTCCTATGAAATTTCCATGTCAGTTTTTCCATGCTGTGTGGTGGTTTCTCTCACTTTCTTGCCAGTTTTGGCTGGAGGGTTTGGAGGCGGGGGAAGCCTTCTTGCTTTACTATCCTTATCCTTCAGCATGTAGAGTTAGATCTTGTAGTCATAGTTTACTCTACCAAACAGCCTCGAAAGGACCATAAGGTCTGTTGCTGTTTGCTTTCCTTTGTACTCCTTTGTACTCTCTCCTTCTTCCCTTCTCCCCTTATCCCCCTCTCCCCCTCTCCCTCTTTCCCTCTCTCCCTCTCTCCTTCTCCCTCTCTCCCTCTCTCCCTCTCTCCTTCTCCCTCTCTCCCTCTCTCCTTCTCCCTCTCTCCCTCTCTCCCTTTTCCCCTCTCCCCCTCTCCGCTTCTCTCTCTCTCTCTCTCTCTCTCTCTCTCCTTTTCTCTCCCTCTCTCCCTCTCTACCTCTTTCCCTCTCCCCTTCTCTCCCTCTCTCCCACTTCCCCTCTCCCTTTTTCTCCCTCTCTCCCACTTCCCCTCTCCCCTTCTCTCCCTCTCTCTCTCTTCCCCTCTCCCCTTCTCCCCCTCTCCCCTTCTCTCCCTCTCTCCCTCTCTCCCTCTTCCCCTCTCCTTCTCCCCCTCTCAACCTCTCCCCTTCACTCCCTCTCTCCCTCTCCCTCTCTCCCCTTCTCTCCCTCTCTCCCACTTCCCCTCTCCCCTTCTCTCCCTCTCTCTCTCTCTTCTCTCCCTTTCTCCCCTTCTCCCCCTTTCCCCCTCTCTCCCTCTCACTCTCTCTCCCTCTCCCCCTCACTCCCTCTCTCTCTCTCTCTCTCTCTCTCTCTCTCTGTCTACTGCATATCTCCAGACCATCATTCTTCCTTTTCCAGCATCTGCACTGTGATAGACTACTGCTGCTGCTGCTGATGATGATGATTATGGTTACAGCGTTGACGATGGTGGCGATAATGATGATGTTGATGGTGATGACGCCAACGACATTACCCTGTTTCACTGTCTTCCCTTACTCTGTTCTTCTGTGTATATAGTAGCTATTAGATGTCACATCTTATCTGAGTACATTCATCTGTTGGTAGTAAGACTAAAATGTGATAGATTTACTCGTATCACATCGAAATGCGTTACTGAAGGATGTAATTTACACCTTAAATGACGAGAGGCCACACCTAAGCTTAATACTCGTATAATCACTGTAGGAGTAAAATAATAATATTTTCTCGATGTTCTGAATATTTTGATCTACCTCAGTATTTTCTCTTCCAATTGCAAACCGTATTTCACAAAGTCTTAATAGCATACTTGACAAGACGTGGATGATGATCATGATTATTATTTTTATTATTTTAAGCTGCCACAAAACATTCTCTTTCACAAATTTCATACTATGTTACATTGTCAAAAAATATGCATTCTCTCATCCATGCAACCCTACATCCTCTCAAATGTATTCTGAGAGAGAGAGAGAGAGAGAGAGAGAGAGAGAGAGAGAGAGAGAGAGAGATTTGGTGGCATGTTTTTCAGTATCTTAGTCATTCAATGTATACCATATCATCCTTTCTGCACAGAGTCGCAATTGTCTTATCTTCCACGACATCCTTTTTCCAACCCTTATCACTCAATTCTTCCGGAATATTCAACTTTCAAAAATCATAACCCATCACTGTCTCTTATGTCGTATCGTTTCTTGTTTTCCATTGCTTTCTTACACTTCCATTTTTTCAGCGATGCAGCCAGTGTCCTTTTCCCACATCCTGCTCATCTAATATCTCAGTTTCTCAGCCCGCCTTTCACCCCGGTATTTTCACCTTTCTAATGTTCCAGTATGTCGATCATTCCTTCTTTTAGTCCCCTTTTCCTTAAGTCTCTTTGCTGAGGTCACTCAAATAAAAGCCATCTTCCAACCAACCTATCACTTACGTATACCTCATTTCCACTGCATATAATTTCAGGAACTGTAATCATCCACAGTTTACCGGTCATTATCTTTCTCCTACCAAACTTTTAAGATCTTTCAGTATCGGCCGCTCTGTCAGTCTTTCAGTCTTTAATCCCTTTCTCACATAAGGCTCTCTTCTTGGGCAGCTCTATCTCGGCGTAGTCGATAATGATGCTTGTTCAGTATGTAAATTTTGCAGGGCCTGGTTTTATGTTTCCTGAATTTCCAGTATTTTAGTCCTTCATTCTTCCATATCCTTTTGTCGATATGACCCTTATTAAACCAATCTTCCAGCATACATATCACCCAGAATATTTCATCTCCAGGATCCCATTCTTCCAGTCTCGTACTCCAGTATATTTTTCTGTCTTCAAATGTCTTGCCATTATTTTTCTCAGACTTCAAATGTCGTTCCTAGTCTTCAAGTCTCTCTTAGTCTTGTAGCCTCTTCTCCTCTCTCATTACCGTTGTTGGAATGGACCCAAGTCTTCTCCAGTTCCAGTCATTATCTGCACTCTTCTCAAATATGTAACATTTTGTATACCATCATTCATATATCTTTTCCTGTTTCTCCGTCCTACAGCCAGTCTTTCTTATCCATTACCTTTGATGCAATGGCCTCAAAAGTTTTTTATGTTCAGACATAGCATTCACTCACTATTCTTTTTCAGAACTTTATCTTTACAGACTCCCAGGCCACCGATGTCTTTCTCTATCTCCCAATCTCCCAATCATACAATCTTACTGTACACTTTCTCCGTTATTTGCTTTGTCGCAGTGGACTCAGATCTTCACCAGCTGCGGTCAGTATTGCCTCTCCCTGCCCTGTGTCTTACTGATCTGGTACGTCTTCCAGGCCCTCAGTCCGTAAAAGTCTGTGCGTTCCAGCTTCTTAGTCTTCCATTGACTTTCTGTCTTCTAGGGTCTTTGTCTTCCAGAATTATAATACACCATTTTTTTTTTAGCCGTCTCTTATTTTTCAGGATTTCATTTTTTTTTTTTTTTTACTCAGAACACAGTTTCTGTCTAACCAAACCGCATTTGTTGAGTATCTCTTCTCAAGTATTATTCAATTTCTCAAACTTTAAGTTTCCATTTCCTTAATTTCCTCGTGTATTTAGGTCAAATTATCCGTTTCCAGACAACATAATGCCAAATATTCCTCTTCCGAAAAGTCTGTTTTCTTAAATCATTCTCTGTTTCCAGTATATTTCTGTTTCATGAATATCTTCCACTCTTATAAGGTCTCTTTCTTACAGACACCCCTTCTCCCACATTCCCATTGTCACAGTGGACCCAGCCTTCTCCAGTTACACTCAGTACTGGTGTTCTCTCTTGCAGTGTACTAGTCTATCAGTAGATCTTCCAAGACATATGTCTATAACTTTTACATCTCCCAGTTTTCCAGAACTTCCAGTCACCAGTTGTATTTTCCTATTGTCTTCATGACACCTTGCAATCCGATATTCCACCATAACTATAACCCACTATTTCTATCTACGAATATAGTTATGGCCCAAAATTATTATTTTCCAATATTTCTACTTACAGCATTGCAGCAAGTCCTCATTCTCTCCCTCCCTCTCTCTTTCTCTCTCTCTCTCTCTCTCTCTCTCTCTCTCTCTGGTCCCACATCTACGCCATCGCCAGTCAATATTGGTGCTCTTCAGTTTGTTTACCTTCACGACTGACAGACTCCTACTCGGGGATGCTCTCTGCTCTCCACATGCGTCATTGGCTCACCTTGGCTGTGTGATATTGTCCTCCAGCCTTCCTAGTGCCACAGTGCTGCTTATATTGGGAAAAAATGAAATGGAACTTGTGGGATGCATGAATACTATTCAAGCGACTGAAAAATATGTAAACAGTACTCAAATGCCAATGTGTTATTTTAGTCGTACGTGGGGGCGCTCACCATTCACTCACTCGATGTAGTGTTGCTCTCGGATGGCTGCCCTTCCCCTCTTCCTTCCTTGTTTCTCTCCTTCTCTCTTTCCTCTTGCTTCTTTTACGGGTGACTCTACATTGAGTGACAAGCCAAATTGTTTCCTGTACACCAGGAAACCATTTACTACGCTGAGTGGTAACCATATAACCAAACTAAGGCTCCTGTTGGGCTAGTGGTTAATTAAGGCTCTCCATCCAGATTGAGCCTGTGTCGGCTTATATCCATGGAGTGGTTAGGGTTTATTGCTCACGCAATGCCACTCAGGGATGAGTGAGGCTGGTCACTCTCATTTTAAATGTCAGGACGAACATGCCTAGTCCCGGGCTCCTACGCTCCTCGTGGGGTAACATAGGAATAGATGATGTATGTATGTATGTATGTATGTATGTATGTGTTATTTTTCTTAGGAGCAGAAAGGATTATATGTCTCTTTAAGGAATTGTGTATCCACTGTCCAGTTCACTGAAATACAGTAAACAATATAATTATTTGCTCATCTGTCAATCAATCAATCAATCTATCTATCTACCTATCCATGTACTGTATACTGTATATGTATGTATGTATTCAAATACAACCAAATATATGTATATAGACACACACACACACACACATGTATATATATATATATATATATATATATATATATATATATATATATATATATATATATATATATATATATATATATATATAAAATGTATGTATGTAGAGAGAGAGAGATAGAAAGGACCGGATTAATTTCTCCTAGTTCTTCTGTTTGACTCTAATCAACATTGTCTCGAAGGTAGTTCATTTTTTTACTATTTTCCCATTGCAGCCTAAATTTCTGAAAACGTCTTCTAGTCATGCAGTGAATACATTGAGCATAATTGTCTCTCCTTGTCGAACCTCTTTACTTACCGGTATTTTCTTTACATCATTCCTCTACATTTTCTTCCTGAATAACATAGATTTAGGTCAATCTTGTTGTTTCAGCTATACAGTAGTAAATCAAACAGTTCTATTGATGTCTCGCCCGTTCTTCTGACTTCATTACGACCTATGATATCCAAGTTCACATATCCGTTTTTCAAGAACCTTTGTGCCTACCTCAGTAACCTGCGTCAGTACGTTGTGTGTCTCAAGCTTTTATTAAAAAAAAAAAAAAAAAAAAAAGGTTTGTATGCTACCCAAATATTCCTAGATCCCTTCGTCTGGAGAACCTCTAACCTTCGCCATGGCCAGCTACTCCATCACAGTTGGGATCTATGGGATGTGCTTTGAAGGGCCTTGTTGCTGTAGCTAAATGAGAAAGAATACTTTATTCTCCACTGGATTCGCTCAAATGATGTTACAAGGTAAGCACACTTATAGTTATACTTGGCTGCTATAGTTCCATTGATCACTGGGAAACACAAGTCTCTTCGCCACCGCATGGCAGTGTCCCTTTCATCCCGACATCCTGTCACATATACCCCTCCACCTTCCCATTCCGCAGACCAATAATGCCAGCGGCTATTTGTGGCATCAACTGCAAAGCCATGGAAATGCTACCAGACCGTGCTGGCTTTATGAATGGTGATGGCTGGACCCTGCTGGTTTAATCATTCACACACGTCCTCTTCCTTAATGGTCAGGCCAATCCATATTGGTGCCTCTCTCGTGCATATTGGCACCACCTGCGTATTGGTGCCGTTCTCATCCTCAGCTATATCTAACTGTGTCCTGTCGGTCAGTTGTGCTCTGATCCGTCCCCAGTAGAGCCTTGGACGTCCATACTGGAGTCCATACCATAAAACTGACTTTTTTTCAAGCTCTACTGACGTTTCATCATTTAGTTTTCCTGGTTATCGTCTCCTCACAAACTCTTTTAACAAGAGTGTCATCTGCTGTTATATAAGATTTGAATATACAGCTGATACTATCTTGAACTTCACTTCTACAAACTTTGATTACTCATTATACAAACTGAATTATCTAATTATAACCAAATATATCTGTATGCTTAATCGCCCCCCCAATGCTTCACCAGAGCCCGGTGTATTTGACTCCATATCCCCACAATTGACGCTTACAACTGAAATTACCTTGTTGGATGATTTTAACGTATAGCACCTATCTCTCGGACCTATTCCTGACAAATAACCCAGAGGAGTAAAGGATAGAGGTACTGTCACCACTTGGATCCACTGACCACAATCTCCTCAGCTCCATTACTCAGTTGCACCAAACCTCACCGTTCTGAATCAGCCAGGGTGACCAGATATCACTTTGATGTGGCAGACTGTGATGGATTTAGACATTATCTTGCTATTATTCCATGGCGTCTTCTCCACTGCCATCAAATCTACCCAGTCATACATTAATGACAGTGCAAGCTGATATGAAATTCTTCACACCCAATCAATAGTTTATTAAAATATTTAACTAAAAAAAAAAATCGACAGCATTTGTGCCAGAACAACTACCCAAAAGTCCTAAAAATACAACGCTTTCCTAAAGTGAAAATGAACCGAAATCCGTCAGTCAGTTTAAGATTGCTTGAAATCACGCAAAGGCGGTAATAAATCTCGCCAAAAAAATAATCTTTCACGACCAAACATCCAGACTATTAAGTAATCCTAATGATAATAGAATATTCTAGCCATCACCCATTCCACCACTAAAATCTTCTGACGGAAACACTATAAATGACCCTCGTGGAGAAGCGAACATCCTAGTCAGTATGTTTGCCAGAAATTCTGCCTTAGAGGAAATCGGTCAGAACGATGCCGTACTAAAACTAGACTTTCCCGAAATTGTTGCAATAAAGATACATACGTAGAATCAGCCCTAGGCAATTAACTAACCTACAAAACTCCAGGTGCAGAAGGAATACCCCCAATTGTTTTGAAAAAGCGCTCCTCAGAACTCGCTCCTGTTTTAGCTTAATTATTCATATTATATATACCTACTTTTCAATTCTCTAATTTTTGGAACGAAGCCAATATCCACCTAATTCCGGAGAAAGGAAGTTCCTCTGATCCCTTTGATTACAGACTAAAAGCAAACACAACTTCTCTTGGTGCAGTATTTGAGACTATTATTAATAAACACAATGTTTAGGAGAGGGAGGGGATGCGTGGATCAGGTGTTCGCTGAGAGACAAGTGTGTGAAAAGTATTTAGTGAAAGGCAAGGATGTGTTTTGGGCATTCATGGATTTACAGAAAGCGTATGATGGAACTGATAGGGAGGCTTTGTGCACTGTTTTAAGATTGTATGGACTTGATGGTAGGTTACTAGAAGGGGTGACAAGTTTTTATGTAAATAGTAGAACGTGTGTAAGAGTGGGAAATGCTGTGAGCGATTGGTTTTCTGTGAGATTGGGGCTGCGACAGGGATGTGTGATGTCGCCTTGGTTGTTTAATATTTATATGGATGGTGTTGTAAGGGAGGTGAATGCAAGAGTTTTAGGTGGAGGTCTGAGTCTGGTGAATGTTGATGGTGGAGAGTGGAATCTGAAGCAGCTGCTGCTTGCAGATGCTGCTGCACTGGTGGCTGATTCAGAAGAGAGATTGAGACAGTTGATAGGGGAGTTTGGAAGGGTGTGTGACAGGAGGAAGTTGAAAGTAAATGAAAATAAGAGTAAAGTGATGAAGTGTAAGAGGTTGGTAGATGGTAGGAGGATGAATATAGTTCTGAATGGTGAGTTGCTTGAGGAGGTAGAATGTTTTAAATATTTAGGGTCACATGTTGCTGTGGATGGAAGAAAAGATGTAGAAGTGAAGTTTAGAATGAATGAAGTAGGTAAGATGCTGAGAGGAATGAAAGAAGTGTTTAGATGTCATTCGCTTAGAATGGATGTAAAAGTTATATGAAACCAGTCTTGTTTAATATGTCTTTCCTATGATATAATCAATCAAGCAATATATAAATTAGCTTTTGTAGACACAGGAAAAAAAAAAAAGAGAAAGTAGATCGTGGTGTTTATAGTCTTCATAAACAACCTGTTCAGTGTTTCCGTCTGTGTAGCTTCTGTTGCATTTGTCTTTTCCTGCTGGAGTTGTACTGGACACCCGGTGGGACTCGGGTGACTCACTAACACTTGAGGCGGATCAATTATACCGATCTGCTAGTCAGGCATCCCAGGTCAAGGCCTACTTCACCAATTTTTTGGTTCATTCACACTTGCATTTCACAGTTTTAAATACTTCACCATTAAACGCCTCCCCTACGTCTGGTAAAACCGCCTGATGGTGATGAAGATAACTATCCATGGCGTCATTATTATGAAGGGGCTAATGAAGTTTCTACGTACCCTCTTCAACACTCAACATAACCATGCTTCACTCACACTCAGTTTATATTCCCGTTTCTACGTCGCTTCTAAGCTGAATAAAATGTCTGACATTCATAAGAAAAACTAAGAAAGGCGCCATTAAACTGAAGGAATTATCTTGTTTTGACTCTTTGTCTTCAGAGTAGCACGGAACAACTTACCGATGGGGGAAGGGCGGTACGCTTCTGACCCTTTCAGCAAAGTCTCTCATTAAGGAAGCCTGGGCACTAATGGGTTAATGATTGTTTAACGCATTCACCACCACACTTTTTTCCTATGCTGGGTCATTCACCACCACACTTTTCTTCTAAGAAAGCGGTCACCGTACTGAAGGTGAAAATGCATTTTTTCCTGTAAGCACTTCACCTCTTGACGACACTTCTGCAAGGAATTTAAGTCGTCCGACGATAAGAAGAATAATGAAAGGTATCACCGTTCTGCAGGAGTTTACACGTTTATACACACAAAACATCAACTCATGTTTTTTTTTTTTTTTTTTTCATCATACTGAAACTAATTCCACGTGGCGAATTACGCATTTCATAATTCGGTGTCGGGAAACGTTTGAAATTATTTCTCTTCCTGTAGTTAATGTAAACCTTGTAACCAATTTATGGAGGGTTGGCAACGTATCGTTCATTTATTTTTTGGCGTTTGTCGAAAAAGTTTATGGAAGGGAATTAGAGGGTGTTTGTGGTATTTTGGAATACAGCCTATCTTACACGAATATTAATAAGTACATTTCACCCTGCGCCTTAACCCTTTTATAAAGTTGACTATTATCGTTATCTCCATGTGATACTGTCTTGCATAGGCG
Organism: Coenobita brevimanus; assembly: GCF_032717465.1. Classification (NCBI taxonomy): domain Eukaryota; kingdom Metazoa; phylum Arthropoda; class Malacostraca; order Decapoda; family Coenobitidae; genus Coenobita; species Coenobita brevimanus. Next base: position 17,824,648 of record NC_137062.1, on the reverse strand, counting down.
AGAATTTTCGAACTGGAGGCGTTACGTATGGCCTTCATTAACCTCTTCAGTGCAAGAAATACTGAATAAGGTGAATAAAATCGTCTGAGGGACGCGATGATTTCTAATAATATAAGTCCACATTGTGAGCTGTTCCTCCATCACTTCCCCCTCTGACTTCCTCATGGCTGACATTAAAATGTCTTCAGCTGATGAATTTTCTGCCATCACAGGCCTCAGTACTAACAAGGCATATCGGCCTGATGGAGTTCCTCCTGTTGTCCTCAAGAACTGTGCTACTGTGCTTACACCCTGCCTAGGTAAACTCTTTCGCCTCTGTCTATCAACTTGTACCTTTCCTTCTTGCTGGAAGTTTGCTTTCATTCAGCCAGTCCCAAAGACGGGTGACCATTCCCAACCCTCTAACTATCGTCCAATTGCTTTACCATCCTGTCTCTAAAGTTTTGGGTCTATTCTTAATAGAAATTTTAAAGCATCTTTCCTATCACAATCTTCTTTCTGATCGTCAGTATGGGTTCCGCCAGGGACGCTTCACTGGCGATCTTCTTACCTACCTTTCAGACTCCTGGTCATCCTCCTTTTGGGACTTTGGCGAAAGCTTTGCCATTGCACTTGACGTCTCAAAGGCTTTCAATCGAGACTGGCATAAATCTTTATTTTCCAAACTGCCCTCTTACGGTTTCTATCCTACTATTTGTGCCTTCATCTATAGCTTCCTTTCTGGTTGTTCTATAGTCGCTGTTGTAGACGGCCATTGTTCTTCTAGATCTATCAACAGTGGTGTTTCTCAGGGCTCTGTCATATCACCAACTCTCTTCCATTTATTCATCAATGATCTTCTAAGCTGTACATCTAACCTTATCCACTCGGATGCTGATGATTCCACCCTTCACCTTTCCATTCGGTTCCCACAACGTCCATCTCAGCAGTTACTTCAACAAACCAGGGATGAGGCTATGACACACCTAATGTCTGATTTGGCTCGTATCTCTGACTGGGGTAAAAATAATCTTGTTTTTAATGCATCAAAAACTCAGTTTTAATGCCTATCAAACCGTCAAAATCTTCCACAGGAGTACCCACTAATGTTTAACAACATCCAGCTCAATCCTGCATCATCCTTGAACATGCTTGGGGTTTCATTCACTCGGGACTTATCTTGGAAAGATCATGTTGCATCTTTTGTAATATCTGCTAACAAGAGATTATGTGTGCTAAGCCGACTCCATGCCTTCATTACCCCTACACAGATGTTGACTTTATACATGGGTTTTATTCGCCCCTGTTTGGAGTAAAACTCCCATGTGTGGGGAGGCTACCCACGTACAGATTTTCTCAATAGGGTAGTCAAAGGCTTTTCGTCTCAACTCTCCTCCTCTTACTGACTCCCATCAACCTCTGTTTTTTCACTGCACTGTTGTCTCTTTATCTCTTTTCTATCGCTACTTTAATGGTCATTGCTCCTCTGAATTTTCTGCTTGCATCCCTCCACCTCTACGACGGGTGCTACGCACCCGTCTAACAGCAAACTCTCATCCTTTTCTGTCCAGCTATCTAATGCAAGAGTTAACCGTTACTCCCAGTCCATCATTTATGCAACAGGTCATCTCTGGAACTGTCTCCCTTTGTCTGTATTTCCTACTTCCTATGATCTCCGGTCTTTCAAACGCAGTGTGTCCAGGCATCTCGAAATTAATGGATCTTGAATTTGGCTCTCTTTTATATTGTTTTTGTTTTTATTCTTGGAAGGAACTGTTTTGCAGGCTCAGCCTTTGGTTCCTTCTTCCTTCAATAAAAAAAAATAATAAAACTAGGAGATACGACCGTGAACGTGGTAGTGCAGTGTTATCATTTCCGACACTGACGTTCTGTAGTGCTTTAACCTGCCCCATCCCGACGTTTTCTGAGCAGTGATACGCCCCAGTCCCGACATTTTTGGACTTTTTTTTTTTGGCTCAAACATCCGTTTTTGGTGAGAAACATCGAAAATTCATTGAGAAATCGCTCACCTGAGGTTTAAAATACTCGATCCAGGTAGGAGTACCTCCTTACCTTACAGGGTTTTCTATCAGGCTGGCTGCAAAGAAAACGAGTTCAATGGGAGGATAACTATTCTACACCACTCATAAACGGTATTTATTTATTAATTTGGTACGAATTTATATGTAGTACTAGAGTATATTGGTTTTCAAACGGTAATATAGGCATTATAAGCATTGTTTCACTCACTAACTCATCACCATTCCTGACCTTTTTTTGCCACATTACCTGATCATCATTTCTGACTGTTTCTTCCTCTAATGTTTGTCCTCCACATTCTCATCAATTGGGGAATCACTCTGGCCCTGAATTTCATACTGTGGCATGACATGGTTTTACTGGCCAGGTCACTGATAACAGGTGAATTGCTGAGAAAAGGTCATGCAGGGGGGGGGGAAGGAGGTCATGCTGGATAAGGCATTGTCCCTGCCTGGAATCTTGTAGAGGAAGGTGTCCCGTGTATACGTGCCAAAAATCGCTCACGAAAATTGAAAATTGTGCAAATTAGGGACCTTGCAATGTTGCCGCGTTAATTTACGTATCCGGGATATGAGTGCACATCATGTGAGGACGTGAATTCACGTCTCCGGGACGGGGTGGGTTAATGGTTCAAGCTGCCTCTGTCAGTACATTAACACCTTGTAATTTTTACTAATGGTCTAATGCTGCCACCAGACAACATTAATCACTTTTGGAGATCTAGAATTGGTGGAATTACATACAACCTTCAGTCGGTCACAGACAGGGCCCTCCACAATCCGTCCGTCTACTTCTTTTCTTCTGTATCGAACAAAGTAACCTGTAGCAGATTACATCATATTGCTTCCCCCTTTCAGTGTGAGAGACAACACCTATTACACAGTGTAATGTGGCATGCTGCCCAGTCGCATGTGTTGCCTGCAAGTTCTTCATAAATGATAACTGGGAGTTGCATTTGCCTTCACCCTCAATGTTTTAAGATTATGGCTGTTGAAGTGACGTCTGATGAAACAAATTACCTCACAAATGCCTCATGGAGTGACTATATTCTTTTTTTATTTTACGTGGCCTAAAACTGCCGTATGTCGATGCTGAATACAGAGTTGTAACAAGATAATACCTGAATATAATGCTGACCACGAAGTAGCACTATGGAAAAGATGCCAATGAGATACATGAAAGGAGCTTCAAATTGATGGAAGTCTGGGGCAGTTTGAGGTAAATTAAGTATAGATAGATAAATTAGCCAGTGTACTTTACTTATCATTTATTTATCTCTTTATCTATCTACCTGTCAGTCAGTCTTCCTGTGGCACTGCCACTTGTGCCTGATGAATGAGGAATTAATGAGACAGGGACACTGAAACAGAGCAGGAATGGAGAATAGGGAGAGGTGTGAGTAATTGTGAAGAAAGAATACGAAAGGAAGACAGCAGAGGTAACAGCAGCAGCAGCAGTAGTGACTGCAGCAGCAGTAGTAGTATTTGGAGTAGTAGTAGTAGTAGTAGTAGTAGCAGTAGTAGTAATAGTGTCGTACCTCCTTCAGTAACCATTTACATATTTTACTCATCTTATGTGAGCAAGATATAGGACTGCTATTTATCTAGATAGGTAGCACTAGAACAATAGCAGTAAGTATTGCAGAGACAAGTCCAGAGATAATCTGTAACATTAAAGTTTGGACAATATGACACTGTGTATCCCTTTCTGTCCCGACTAATATAAAAACTGTTCCACATATTGAGATTCCAAAACACAGTTTCGTTTTCTACTTTACTGTTAGTAACTTAGTACAAGACAATTACATTACTTTAGCAACACAGATGGAACCAAGTCACTCAAAACATGGAGATTTAACTCAATTACATATAATTACAACCCCTTAATGTATCATAATGACATACTTATGAGTATTGTATGTTTATTTGAGTTCTAACTCACTACTGGAATAACCACAAGAATTATTCCCACGAACAGGGACTATAGTAGGACTCGCGTACGTTTGCGGCTGTGGTGTGGCCTGCACCTGTGTACAATGGTGCCACTTTTCCCCAACTTGCGATGTGAAACGGAAGCTATTTATGTACAAGGCATCACAAATTCGATAAATTCAGATGAATAAAACTTACACTTGTGTATTTTGATGGATGAATCAACAGTAATCTTATTATGCATAAAATATTTAAACAGTAACACAGAAACATGGCATACATATTGTACACTGTTGCTAAAAGAAATTGTAGTCACTTTTAATGGTTTTTAGCGTAGTTTTAGGGTGGGTAATAATATCACAGTTATGGATATAAGATAATGAGCCTGAAAAAAGAAGAAATATGCCAATATCCAAAGTAAAAGAAATAATTCATGTAATTCTTGTGAGTGGCAACACTTACACACCCAGTCTGGCCTAAGGTAAAGTACGTACCCCTCCGTAGACCCAACCATAGCTTGTACAGGTGTTGCTAGGGAAAAATGCTCACATTTACTGGCTTTTACCGTAATTTTAAGAGCGAGGAATAATCACATAATCAGAAGCTAATATGTAGGACAAAATAGTAGGCATATGCCAATACCGAAGTAAAAAAAAAAAAAAACATTATTCACTCGCGAGCGGCAACACTTCCACACTTCTGTGAGAGATAGAGGAATAGGCCTATTGGGGACACCTCTTTAAAAAAAAAAGCGCGCCAAGACAAATACCTCAAGGGTGGTGTGGAAATGATGTCAAATTTACAATATATACAATATTATGTAAAAGAAAATATCAAAAATGTCTCTTGCAATAAAAGAGAGAGAGAGAGAGAGAGAGAGGTAGGAGAGGGGCATGCATTGAATGCATTGTCGGCATCACTAAATATAACAAAACCAAATTAACAAATGAAAGCACAATTATAAATAACTTATAAAAGAATCAAAAGTACTCAGGGTGGCTCACATTTCCCACCAGGAGAGAGAGAGAGAGAGAGAGAGAGAGAGAGAGAGAGATAACGGTATAGAAAACGTGGCAACACTGTACACAGGTGCGGGCCACACCACAGCCGCAAACGTACGCGAGTCCTACTATAGAATTAATTATTGCTGATTATCCAGTGGAAGTTCTCTTGCGTTTTTAATTTACACTTAGGCATGTGAAATTCCTTTGTCTAGTACACTCAGTCTCCCCATATAAGCTACTTCCACGCACCATATTCCTTGAGCTGTCCATGGCCTCGTGAATGTCTACTCTCTGCAGCATTGTTGTGTACCGAGACACTCTCAAAAATGTCTGCCAGCCACCTAAGTCTGTACTCTGCTGTTCACCCTTATGCCTCTGTTTTTATCTAGTTCCAGGAGCACTGTCTTGCCCCTCACTCTGTCTAGCTCCATCTGAATCACTTATGCTAAAATTAACGTTACATTTAGGGGTTTCTTCTCGTAACCTCTTACTAAAATTAGTTATTGATTTGAGCAGTACACTCTCTCATAACGCCTGTTTGTTCAGTCCACGCCCCACAGTGGATCCTTGGTACTCCATAGGAGTCGGGCCTACATAAAAGATCTCAAGAAATTTCGCATATTTCACTGTGATGCATTTTTACTTGTTATTTTATCTTTTTTCTCCAATTTCCTTGTCTCCCATTGTCTCAAAGTCTTCACTGCAGCTGTTCATGCTTCCTGAGGTATGTTCTGATTTCCCCCTGATGCCTAGTTTTAACAGCATTATATGCCACTTTCAGCAACTTACGACACTTTCGGTGTGTAGGAGTTTTTTCCTCCACTTCATTTTCTCCTTCTCTACTTCCTTTTTTCTCTTCGAGGTCGCCAGCCGATCCTAAAACATGTTTAATGGGTGTGGCAGGTAGGCTTACTGGTCAAGGGGAAGACCGCCTCCCATATTTATAAGTTTTATAAACACTTGCTCCACACTTGTTGGCTTCGGCATGGTTGAGATCCATGACTTTATCCAGCGTTTGGGTGTCTCGACATATACAGTGTGGCACCATCTGTCTGTCTGTCTGTCTCTCTCTCTCTCTCTCTCTCTCTCTCTCTCTCTCAGTTTATACATAAATTTGTGTCTGTTCCTTTATCAGTCTACCTTCCTAAGTACCTACATATCATCCAATCGTTTGTCTGACTATTAGTCTATCTATTTCTGTAATTTTTTTTATCAGTCGGCCTGTCTATTGCCTAATGCCATATCTTGTAAAGAGTAGACCAGACAAAAGAGCATCCTGGACACACACACACACACACACACACACACACACACACACACTTTTTAACTAGATTTTCCATTAGTATTTTTCCAGCCGGAATCTCTCTCTCTCTCTCTCTCTCTCTCTCTCTCTCTCTCTCTCTCTCTCTCTCTATATATATATATATATATATATATATATATGTGTGTGCCCTAACCAGATATCACCAAGTTAATTTCATCCTTTCCACCCAGTTACCACCACTATCAAAATCCCATCAGCATCGCCAAACTGAGACTCATCCACTTAATGGTACTGTATTGTTATATCGGGGTACTGAGGCGTTGCTGGCAAATGGGTGTTCATGTGGGAAGTAATTCGACTGTCAGGCTGTTATTTGCCAAGTCACTTGCCTAATTGTACTGGCTATTACCTCCCCCGGGAAGAAGTCACGCGAGGTATTGTTTTTGGTCTTGTTTGTTTGTCTGTTTGTTTGTTAGCAACATTACGGAAAAAGAAGCTGAATGAAATTACATGCAACTTTCAGGATATGTGGACACTGATCTCAAAAGAAAGTGATTAAATTTTGAAGGTACAGTACTCGGGTGTTCCTGAAAGATCAAAATCAAGGACACCGATTTTCAGAAGGCTATAACTTGAAACCGGCTGAAGATAGACATATTTACTATTATCAACGTACAGGACCTCCCATATGTGCTTTCATTTGGCACCATGACCTTTGACCTTGGGTGACCTTGAAAGGTCAAACTCAAGGTCACGGATATTCAGGGGGCTATAACTCGAAACAGGTTGAAGGTAGAGATATTTACTATTATCAAAATATAGGAAGTCTCACATGGGCTCTCATTTGGCACCATGACCTTTGACCTTGAGTGGTCGGGCGAGGTTTGTTGTGCCATGCATCACTTGTTTGTCTGTGTTAGCCAGCCTGCAACTTGCCACAAACTCATAACGATTGGGACTGATTACAGCAAAGAAGGTTGGGTTTGGTTAGTTTAGGTTGAATGAGGTATATTACGGTAGGATTAGGCTAAGCTAGGTTAGTTTGAGTTAGACTAGGTTAGGTTGGATTGGGTTGGTAGGGATGATATAGTAAGGTATGGTTGGGTTAGGTAGGAAAGATAAAGTAAGGTAAGGTGAGTTAGGTAGGAAAAAGTAAAGTACTGTAAGGTTGGGTTAAGTAGGGAAGATAAAGTAAGGGAATCATCGGTTAGGTAGGACAGATAAAGTAAGATAAGGTTAGGTTAGGTAGCAAAGATAATGTAAAGTAAGCATGGGTTAGGTAGGAAAGATAAAGTAAGGTTAGTTTGGGTTAGGTGGGTAAGACTCACTGCACCTTTTGCGTAGTCTCTTTTCATATTTCGTGCACTTCAGCTGTGCATTCTTCATGCATAGAGTGCATCAACCTTGAGAACATGTCACCAGAAAGTGACTGACTCCATCGTATCTCACTGCTTTGGTTGGGGGTGCCAATGTCCCTCCAAGTCTCTTCCTTATTTCTTCAACCCTTATAATGCCTCGTGCATTTGTCTCCTGTACTGTAGGTGTGTGGTAACTACTGATGGATCAATATGATTGTGGAACCTAAAGGCAGCGACTATTGCCATGTTCAGTATGTCTGAAAAAATGTTCCACCACCACCACTTTGGACGTAGTCTTGGTCTATACGATGCCAACATTCTCTCACAGACATCAACACCTCTCATTCCTTTATTGTACATCTTCATGAGATACGGTTGGGAGACTAGCTTGTTGTTTTCTTTCTTCACATCCCTTTCTCCTGTTTGAAGTGGATTCACAACATAACAGTTACTAGCAACAGTCACAGTAGAGTTGTCATTCCACTTCACACACACACTACAATACCATTTGACCTTCAATCAAATCACCCTCTCACGTTTTTCAACTTCATTCTTTGTTGGGAGAGGACAGCGTCCGTTCCCTTTTCAGGAATGGTTCCACAGGCTCGAATAGCCTTTTGAGGCAATTCTGTCAGCAGCTTGTGGCTTGTAAAAAAAATAATCAAAGAACACATGTTGGTATGGCCTCTCAATTGGCTGCAACATTTTATTGACAACTCGGGATTCCAACAGTGACATAGTCACCCTTTTTACCATAGTAGATGGAAAAGATGTATGGATATCGAAGCACACTACACACCATGCACATTATGTGTCTAAAATTGTGTTGTTTCTATTGTCAGCAAATTCACTGGATCTGCGTCTGAGACGAGTAAATATGCAGAAATACTCAAAGCAGGGTCAGTGACCTAATGTATCTTGGGGTAGTCCAGGTGCAGCAAGTATCAATTTGTTTCTGTCTGTAAGGCAGCGATGTAATACTAGATCTGAAACCTGCTTATTCCTGTATGAACATGGGTAAATTTTATAGGGCAACATGCCAACGTTCCCATTTGGGTAACATCAGAAGTCTTCTACTCTGCGCATTCTAAAAGAAGCAGTGGATGTAATATGAAAGCCATTAGTCGAGCTATTCAATAAAATAACAGAGAAACAGTAAGGTGCCTCGTGAGTGGAAACTAGCAAATGTAACCCCGATATTTAAAAAAGGCAACAAATTGCAGCCAGGAAATTATCGACCAACAGGTTTAACTTCAGTGGTGTGCAAGTTGTTGGAAACTATTCTCAGAGACAAATTTGTTAAGCACTTAGAAATAGTCTCATCAAAGATTCACAACATAGTTTTCGAAATAAGAGCTCTTGCCTCACGAATCTCTTGGATTTCATCTGTGATGTGTTCAATATATATGATAAGACCAGATCTGCTGACACTGGATATCTCGATTTTCAAAAATCATTTGATAAAGTTCACCATAAAAGATTACTTGAGAAATTGAATGCGCATGGGTTCAGAGGGAATGTGCTGGGGTGGATTGATAATTGACTTACAGAACATAAACAGAGGAACGTTATAAATGGTAAAGATTCGGACTGGAAAGATGTTACTAGTGGTGTGCCACAGGGCTCAGTACTGGGTGTTATTCTGTTTTTAATATACATAAATGATATAGATGAGGGTTTAATTTGTAAAATAACCAAATTTGCTGATGATACTAAAACTGTTAACAAAGGCAGGCAATACAGAGTGACCTCGATCGACTGATTAATTGGACCTGAACCTGGCAGATGGACATTAGTATTAGTAAATGCAAAGTGCTTAACATTGAAAATAGAAATGGAAAAGCCAGTTACACCATGAATAACATTCTACTAGATAATATCAGTCATGAAAAAGACTTAGGAATTATTATGATAAATGATCTTAAACCAAGAGAACAGAATGTACTGAGACTGTTAAGAAGGCCAACAAATTAATCGGAATCATTGGTAGGGCATTCGAATATAAATACAATAATAACATCCTCACCTTATATAATTCTTTGGTTCGCCCAGATTTAGAGCATTGTGTCCAGTTCTAGTCACCTTATTACAAAAAAGATACTGATAAACTTGAAAAAGTACAACGTCGGGTAACCAAAATGATACCTCGCTTCCGAAACAAACAATACAAGGAGCGTTTAGAAGCCCTGAATCTCTTCACCCTACCTAAACGCAGATTACTAGGAGATATAATTCAAGTATTTATAATATTCAAGGGGCACGATAACATGGCTGTTGATAAATACTTCACAATGGATCACTCGAATTATATTAAAGGCAATGGGCCCAAAATAAATGACAAACGATTCCACTTCCATGAAGCTAAGCATTTCTTCTTTAACAGAGTTGTGAATATATGAAACAAATTGCCCTCCAGTGTAGTAAATTGATACAGTACTAACCTTTAAAGGTTGCTTGGATAAGTATCTGTCGTCTAACCCGCAGCTTAACATGTTTACTCAAGAATGAAACACTTGTGTATATATAGCAACTTTTTTTTTTTCTCAGAGCCCGGATCAATTTATTAAATGCAAATATAGTATAGCACAGACTAGGATATGCACAGATAGCCCTGAGTTAACGGTCACTCCTCTTATTTTCGACCTGTGATGGGCTGTGGATCACTGAGGGTCCCTGTTAGTAAAGTGACCACCTTCGGAATTTTTTTATAATCTACCAGGGGCCATTGCTTCAGGAGGAAACTTGTGTACTTGTCCCGCATGGGAAACTTCCTAGTCTCAGTGAAGTCAACAGAGCTGGGGCCTGATTGACTGCTGCCTACCTTAAAAGCACCAGGTAAGGCTGCCGAACCACCCCCGAACATCCACACCGTGCACTGTGCAATTTCCACACTGTGTCTACAGGCGCCCCATTAACTCAAGGTACCAATACCTGTCGTGCCTTAGTTATTTATTATTTGATTATTCATTTTACTTTACTAATTTCTTTTTCAGATTACTGAAACTGGCAGCTTATAGATAAAGTATTATAGAATGTAACTTTTCCTTTCAATCTTTCCTACAAAATTTCCATACCAATTTTTCCATGCTGCATGGTGATTTTTCTCACTTTTTCCTACCAAATTTAACTGGAGAGTTTGGGGGCGGGGAGAGCCTTGTTGCTTTACTATTTTCGTCCTTCAGCATGTGGAATTAGATCTCGCAGTCATAATCTACACTGTAACAAACAGCCTCGAAAGGACCATAAGGTCTGTTGCCATTTGCATTCCTTTCTACTCATTTGTACTCCTTTATACTTTATCTTTACAAAGTTATGCTCTTTTAGTCTATTGATGATTTCAAGTGGGATAAAACTTTCTAAAGAAATACTCAATATGATATATATTTGGTGACTAAGATTTAACAACAACAACAAAAAATAAATAAAACCTAGATTGGTAAAAAATTGTGATAAGTAGAAGAGCAAACTGATAAAAAAATAATTTCTGTACATATGATTAACTGAACACCAATGAAGTTAGTTTGGCACTGTGAGTAAGAAATCATCAATACACTGATTTTTTTTTTTTCATTTTCATTTTAAAGTTCCCAAAATGAATTTAAAAGCATTTGGGAGTAGAATGCTAATCGCCAGCCAAAATATGTTGTTGGATAAGGTACACGGTACCTACAAACCATATTAGAAGACCAGCTATTTTGGCAATAGATACATAAGCATACAAACACGCACAGACCCTCACACAGACACACACTGACAAAAACTATATCACCTATCCTTGCTAAAAGCGGGTGATCAAGATATATAGCCGCTGGCATTCAGTCGTCTTTGATCAAACCCGCACCAAAAATAATAGGCTTCTGCACACCCGCATAGTTACTATATCCTGAAGGTTTCGTGAAAAATTGTCCCTAACTTTTCGAGATTATTTGGCAAAAAACAAACACACACACACACACAAAAGCTATATCTCCTCTGCTTGCTAAAGGTGGGTGATAAAGTGAAATAGAACCGTTATTAACAAAATGCGAATGCCTCTTTAGAGCTGGGTACAAAAGCACTTAAATAATTTTCTTATCTCTCATTTTGTAGGATGAGGGTACGACATATTAATGTAAGGTCTGAGGTACTGCTTGTTTAAAGGGAAAGACTTCAACTCAAGCGTAGGGTAAAAAATTAAATTGATGTGTCAAGGATGAAATTGCTCTCACGTCAAGTGTGTGTGTGTGTGTGTGTGTGTGTGTGTGGTGGATTGGTGGTGAGTCTTATTAGGATTTAGATAATGCAACAGTGCAGTGTATGTACAGTATATTTTATATAACTAATTATAAAGTATATGTCAAGTATAGGAGAGGAGGAAGCAGAGGTGAAGGGAAGGTAGCCAGAGAACAAAGAAGAAACTGACTGTGGCAGTATGATGTATGTATGTGTAGATAATGTATAGATAATGTGAATAATTATAATGGGTTAATAGTGTAGGTTATGTAGATGATGTCCAAGTAACGTGTACATAATGTGTTGATGAAATAGATGTTTTGATAACGTAATGCCTAGAATACGTACATAGTGTGTAGAAAATGTGTAGATAATGTGTAAATAGTGTACATAATGTGTAAGTACTGTAATGTGTAAATAATGTAGACAATGTGTATATAATGGAAATGATGTTTGGATAATGTAGTTAATGGCGGCAACGTTTAGATAATGTGCAATTTTTTTTTCCTCTGAGGAAAGGAGGAGGGAAGAAGTTAAACTAGCCATTTAGCGAAGTACAGATTCATTATCGTAAATACCGATAGGTGGAGTGACGTTGTTAGTGTTGATCAACGCCGGACTGTTTGGCAGAATAGACCCATCAACTGCAGGCAAGCAACAGCTTGGGTGTATGTAGGTGAGGTGGAGGGAGGGAGAGGGAGGGGTAGACCGAGGATGAGGTGGAGGGATGGAGTTGAGAGTTATATGAGGGAGGGGGGGGTGAGTTGGGGGGAGGGGAGTCAAATGGTGGGTGACAGAATGACTTGGAGGCGTTTTGTCTGCGGCCACCCTTTGCGGGATTAGGGCGTCGGGCTATAGATAGATAGATAGACTTTTTTAATTACCTCACCTCTTAATATTCATCCTAATTTACACTGGAAAGAAGGATAGAATGATGATGAGGATAAGGATGAGAATGGGGAGGAGAAGGAGGAGGAGGAGGATAATGAGAAGGATCATGAGGAGTATTTATTTATTTTTCTTTCACTCTGACATTAAAGGGTTCAAATGATTCCTCCGCTTCCCTCACACAAGACGTATGCCTCAGAGTAAGAGTCACGGCTCTTTTTTTCTTTTTCTTCGTAATGGTTCGTATCTCCAGTGGAATTACAGATGGATTGATGACGATGATTTTCAATGGTGTAAAAAAAGTACATATGTCAACACAAGTTGATGTCATCTTTCATAACACAGCAATCAATGGTTTAAGAAAACTCCTGATTACAACTTAATATCAAATATCACAAACTGTTATGTAATATTATAATTCATTAATTTGTTCTACTTCTTCACACTAAAGGCGTGACAATTAACAATCTTATTCAGACACAAGACACACGCTTCTGGGCAAGACTTACTGTACTGCTCTTGGAATTCATCATGGATACAACCACCACAAATTTTGCCTCAGGGGCGAAAGAAAGAACGCTGAGAGAATGCTAATGAGATGCAGGTGGAACCAAAAATTCATGCATGTTTGTGTGTTTGTGTGTGTGTGTGTGTGTGTGTGTGTGTGTGTGTGTGTGTGTGTGTGTGTGTGTGTGTGTGTGTGTGTGTGTGTGTGTGTGTGTGTGTAGAAAGAGGAAGAATGGAAATTTTTTTTTTTTTTTAAGAACAGGACAGAGGAAGGAAAAACAAATGAATAAAAAAAAAAACTAATCCATACACCAGATTACTGGTGTCCTCTGTTCATAAAATATCTGTAACAGTTAGACTTGAACAGCTGTAGGTTGAAGTTTGGAGGGAAACAACTCTGGGGAAGCGAGTTCCAGAGAGATGCAGTTCGGGGGATGAAGGAATTCTGATAGGCAGAAGTTCTGCAATATGGCTGAGTGACATTCCAGTCATGAGCGCTGCCAGCTGCCCGTGTAGCACGAGGGAAGGCATGGAGAGGTGGCACCATGGACACAACTTCGTCTGAGCATTTGCCAAAAAAATATCTGTAAAATAATGCAAGGGTTGCAACATTCCTTCTTACTTGCAGGGGAGGTAGTTTATTTGTAATAGCAGGGTTGTTAATGATTCTAACAGTTTTGTTCTGAATTTTGTCTAGTTGTCTTAATGCAACCTCTCCACATCCATTCCACAAGGGTGAGCGGTATTCAAGCTGAGAGCGCACATGACTCTTAAAGCTAACTGCTCGTCAGTGTGTGAATTCAGGTGTATAGAGAGAAAGGGAGGAACGTGTGTGTGCGTGTGTGTGTGTGCGTGCGTGTGTGTGTGTGTGTGTGTGTGTGTGTGTGTGTGTGTGTGTGTGTGTGTGTGTGTGTGTGTGTGTAGAAAGAGGAACAAAGGAGAATGTGTGTGAATTCTGATGTGCAGAGAGAGAGGGAGGATTCTGTGTGTGTGTTGTGTGTGTGTGTGTGTGTGTGTGTGTGTGTGTGTGTGTGTGTGTGTGTGTGTGTGTGTAGAAAGAGGAAGAAAGGAGAGTGTGTGTGAATTCAGGTGTGTAGAGATGAGGAGGAATGTGTGTGTGTGTGTGTGTGTGTGTGTGTGTGTGTGTGTGTGTGTGTGTGTGTGTGTGTGTGTGTAATTGTTATTTTCACGTGTATTATTTTAATGATTTAACGACAACTTTATCGTTTTATTTTTGTTGCCATAGTTATTGCTTTAAGCCTGGTGGGCCTTTGCCTTGTTGTGTTGCTCAGATTTAATTGCTCTCCCTCTCCCATCGCTTTATTGCTCAGCCTCTCTTTCTCTTCACCTGCTCCATCCCTTCCTCTTTGTATATTACCATTGATGCATCTCTTCCCATCCTTCATCCCTCTGCTGCTTCTGCTAGCCCTTAGTTAGCCCCTCTAATCAGAGGCTCGAGGACACGCTTTTTACCTGCGTCACAAGGCACCAGGTATTTGGGATTAGCGCCACCTTAACTTATTGTTGATGTTGCAAAAAATTTTATATTTGTTTTCACTGCAGTTAAATCGATAATCCTACAATACCCATAATCATAAGTTATATTCTAATGACTGCTCCCCAATATTATCAAAATTCTAAATCATGCCACTCGTTTTTTGCCCTTATTCCCTATTCTCTACCCCATGACACTTTTACTCTTAAAAAAAAAAAAAAAAAAAAAAGCTTTATTGCACTGAATCCACTAGTTCTACAACACTGATTATCACGAGTTGTGCTTTCCTATCCCAGCCTCACCGCCAACCAACATTGTAGCCCTTTCCATCAACTCCTTTACCTGCTAGACCCACTTCATTCATCTCACCCTCTGACGGTTTTTTGGCTCGACAAAGGTCACGCAGTCGACAATCAAACTTGTTTATGTTCTTCTTAGTACCAAACGACTGCATTTACCTTGGAACCATACCAGCTGTGAAGGGACGCGTGACGGCTGTTGAAACGTTGAAAGGTAACAGGAATAATTATAAAGAAGTCATCATAATCAAGTGAAAAAAAAAATGTAACTTCCTAAATAAATTAATAAGGAAGAAGGGCTGGCAAGACTCCTAAGCTCTCGAGGATAAGGCCTTTAGTTTCAAGGTCTTAGCAGGTTCCCTTAGATAGCATCGTTGTTTATACTGACTAATCTAGTGAAAGTTGCTTCGACACAATCTTACTGTAGTTCACACCCTCCAGAACGACCACGCCTTCTCTTAACTTTTCTACTATTGTATGACAGTTTTATTTAGCTTGGTGGAGACACACCGGCGAGAAGGGGCTACAAAACGATCTTAATTAATCCATTTACTTCCAGAGAACCATCCTAAGTATTGGGGGAGGCGGTGGCAGAATCGGTAGAGAGATGATCTGTAGTCCTAATGGACCCAGGTTCGAATCCCGGCTGGGGCAGGGACCAATTTAAAGATTTGAATTTCATTAAAGCTGACTTTCGTGATCTACCAGAAGACCCTCCGATATGTCATAAAAATACCCCCCTTAATACCAGTACACCAGTCCTGTATGAGACAGCCCTAGCATGTATTCAATATGGACGGTGGGTGTTAGCGCCGAAGTGGTGACATGTGGAGGTGTGTGGACGTAGGAGGACTACTGGGCCATGCTAACGGGCTATGAAGTCTATGCCCAGAGTCGGACACACACACACACACACACACACACACACACACACAAAGTGAGCAAGGAAGGTAAAAATATAAAAATATAATCGTTCAGAAAGAGTTAATCTAGTCAGCAGGATTACCTACTAAATACTGTAATATCGCCATATCCAAACAGTTTTACTCAGCTGAGCAAAAAGCACTGGGATCCGAAATGTTAACAAAAAGAAAACAATTAGACCTGAGGTTTATAGCGAACTTATCCTCCTGAGAAACACACATCCGCTGGAACATATACCAGTATTTTATTCAGTCTAGCACCAGAAGATTTATTTATGAAGGTCCAACAGCAGTAATGTTAAAGAAAAGCCTGCAGCCTGTTGAACTACCCTAAACCTGCATCCTATGTTGGTAAAATTTCCTTTCAGTTAATTTTTCCTTTGCTTTAGCATGCTCTTGTAGCAGTGATAGGTGAGGGCATCAATCACCCACTCGCCTTATATACTACTACCTTTAGGTGACTCTGCACTGAGAGACAAGTGGAAGGGTTTCCTATTTTCAGGAAGCCAGTTATCACGTTGGATTTGTCAAGATAATCAGTCAAAAGTCTGATGGTCCAGTGGATTAAGGCGATCCAACCCGATGTGGCTCATAACTTTACATTTGAGGGAAAACTGGGGTTTGTGACCCACAGTAGGTCATTACGGGGCACCGTCTGATCACTTTCACTTTAAATGTCTAGACTAAGTGGCTTAGCCTGGACCCCGACGTTCCTCATAGGCTAATTAAGGAGTGGGTGAGTGATAAACATAATTTAATACTTCTTTTCTTTCACCTTAACATAATCTAATGCAGGAAATATTTGTTTTGCTATATTTTCCTTTATATTTATCATGCTCTTCCTGGTTTTTCAAATTTTGACCGTAATTTAACATATATTTTCTTTCTTCGCTGTAAAGTTTTTCCTTTTTTTTTCATGTGTCAATCAGCATATATTCTACAACCATTTTCATATACCGAGGATCGTTCCCTGACGTTATTACTGTCTTCAGAATAAGCACAAACCTTCTTTACCATTATCATTCTTTTTTTTTTTTTTTTTACTTTATTCTCTCTCTCTCTCTCTCTCTCTCTCTCTCTCTCTCTCTCTCTCTCTCTCTCCACAGCCTCATAAGCTCAACTGTGCCTCACCAGATCACCTGCTTGGTGAAGCAGCTGGTGATCAAGTCTGGTGGGTGGAAGGCTACAACATTTCTTTATAAAATTCAATATACATTTCGTTCACATTAAGTTGGTCCAGGTTTTCGTCCTTCTGCAGTTTATTTCACAAAACTCAATGGCAGGAACAGATAATGCAATGGCTTAACGTCCTTTCCATAGCACTTTTTTGTGATTAACGGCATGTTTTTTATGCTCCCTATTGTTACAGGTCTTTTGTAGAATAAGATAATGCTATGGATCTACAGCTTCTTCATGGCCTTTTATGTGACTTGCACCACAGTCTGGTGATAATTTCTTGTTATAGCTCAGCGTTGAAGATTGAGGCACGGTATATTTATACCAGACTAGTGAGCGCAGGATAGACCTTCACAATTTTCTGGTTCTGTTTGTTGTTTTTAAAGAAGCATTGGAGAGTTCACAAAATTTTCATACTTAGCGATTTAATCTACCTTAAACAGTTTACTATTTTCTTGTATGTTGTGTTTATATATTTATTACGTTTAAAGAGAACATTATTAACACACAAGAGGTTCCTGAAGTGTAATTTGTAGTATACAGCGCTAAGGAGAAGGTGTTATGAAGTCTGCCATGACAATAAGATTACGACGGTCTGTGTACAGTAGTGCGTCCCTATACTTCCAAGTGACAAGGCAGGCCGCGTAACGTATATTTCATTGTTATTTATTGTGTATATTACACCTGGGCATGGTGCTGTGTGCTATCTAAATCAGTTTGACTCCTTCCAACCGGTAATGTATTTGAATGTTTTACTGTTGCTATAATTTAACCAGATTATTACTTATTTTTTAACCTTTGTGGAGACCTGTTGTGACGAAGCGGTTAACGAAGGTTGTATCAAGTTTCTCCATTGCAAAATATCTATCTAAGGCTGAATAAAATTGTCTGGAGATGACAAGAATAAATGGAAAGGAGGTTGAGGAAGATAAACACGATATTCATATTTTTCAATCGGGCTCCCTTGTTTACTTCAAACAAAATGTTCTTCTCGGAATAACCAGTTGTCACCTCGGTCAAGAGTGGCTACAAGTTCCCGGATTTATTAATGCACCTGAATGTGACAACAAAAGGCTGATTAAACTTATTTATTTATTCATCCATTTGCCTTACATCCTCATAGCTACGTATAAGAAACTTCAGTGAAACCTCTTACATAGGAGAGCATAGAAAAAAAGTCTTCAACTAGCGAGACAGCAATTGCGAGCAAATACTCTTAACATTTCTTAAACTTTGTTTCTTAAAGGCCAATGCATATATTTGCTTGTATTCGTAACCCATATGAAACGAACGACTCTCACAATAAAGAGGATAGAGAACCCATTGAAAGTGATATCGTTCCGTGCTGAAACTTCACGCGAACCCAAGCAGAACATGTATCTGTACTGGGATGGTTATTCTGGTGTCTTGTTCCTTTACGGCCTCCTTTTGGTGGTTACTTGCCCGTCTTTTTAAATTGCGGGACTTTAAAATATTTCTGAATGTCTCATCAGAAATAAGATTGGTGTCTCGAGGCAACGTGCCCAGATACATGTAATTCACCGGGTCGGTCAGGATCACTTGATGGTCGTGATGGTCAGCTTTTACCCTCCCGGAAGGGAGCTGAGAGCTCATATAGTCCGATCTAAGGGCAAGGCTGTGACCTTCACACACGCACACACCCGTCCCCTTGCTCAAGGGGGACAGTAACCACCCACTTCGTCAGTGAAATCCGCAACCTGAGCGAGGCGCGAACTCCCGTCCACCAGTTGGCAAGCGGGAACGTTACCACTGCACCAGCGAGCGGTGTAACGCATATGTGATGCCAATCAACCCATAAATAAGGGTAAGTGGCCGCGGCAAAAAGTGTTGGTAAAATGACTTAAAACACAAACATTAACACTGTAAATACAGAGAGAAAAGCAATACATTTTACTCTTCGGAGGAATCAAGATAAAATCCTTTATAATAGAAAGGCCTATGCCACACAATAAAAACTAGAATCCAACGAAATGTTCTCCAGTGATTATTAACATGTAGGGGCCAAAAATAATTACAGAAACATAAATATTCCTGTAAAATGCACAGAAAATAAGGAGGACATTTAAAATTGGAGGTGATATTCAAAGTTTCATACTCATTACTACATTCTAAATTGTACGCACAAACCGATTGTACCTGGTGGGATATAGTAATGGGTTCATAGCTTTGAATCTCCTTCCTTCCCCAAATGCTCTCTTGTATCTGTGCTTTTTAAATATTGGTGTTTCTATACTACCTGGTCGTCCTTACATGTTAGGAATCATTTATAATTATTTTTTTATATATTAGTTCATGATCTGATAATGGAAACTAGTTGGCAAACACTGTTTTACATTGGCACACAAACCCATATCCGGCTACACCCTGTAGGTGCCAACCCCCACCTGCCTTTTCCCTTCGAGGGATCTGTTCTTACTTTGAAAAAATATCTCTACTTGGGCCTATTTTACCACATGGACCAATTTCCTCTATGGACCTATCAGGTATTTCTCCGATAGATCTGTTTCTGAATCGACATGTCTTCTTCATGGAACTCTCTCCTCCTTTGGATATATTTCCCCATCAACCTGCACTTTCTTCGTGGTCCTATTCTTCCTATGGACTTTTTCCCCCATGTTCCTGTTTCTTCCCTCCATGTTCTCTATTTTTCCCCATGTCTCTACTTTCCCCTAGATTTCATTTCCAACCAGACCAGTGTCTCCACCATGGGTCTATATTGTCCCATCACTGGCCTTTTATGGTGGAATGAGGCAACAGGGAATCCGTAAAGCGTTACATATCTCAGTAACTTCCGAATGCTAAAGCATGTTTTTAAGTTGTAACTACAGTACTGTTTGCTCGCATGCTGCTGTAAGTATTTAGGAAACATCCTTGGTTGTTGTGAAATGTCTTCGTGCCTAATATACCCATAAAAGACTTTTTCGTTTTGGACTGTGACTTCGATGAAAAAGAAGGAAGAGAAAGCACGAAAGAAAAAAAAAAAATCGAACATTTTTGCCATCCAGGTTGGCAAGACTCCTGTGTAGGATAAGTGGTACTTTGCGAATAGCCTTGCACTCCTAAGCAGCAATTTCCTGTAGTGTGTGTGCATATAGCTGGGCTTCTGAAGTGTTTTACTGCTAGAGTCCCTGTGCCCTTATCTACGTGACGTCACTGGAACTCTGGGCGACTACGTAGCGATACAGCGATTACTGATGTTCGGTGGCAAAAAAAAAAAAAAAAAGTAAAGACATCATTGGGATGAAGGTATTAATCACACACGATGTACTGAATTTCAGTATACTTTCCACATCTGTCGTTTGATCCATTCTCAATGTTATAATGCTTCAGTAGTAGAGGAGAGAGAGAGAGAGAGAGAGATATAGAGAGAGAGAGAGAGAGAGAGCAACGAACTGAGGCACCATCAGTGAAGTATGCAAACAATACATCCCTTAGGCCTCTCTCTCTCTCTCTCTCTCTCTCTCTCTCTCTCTCTCTCTCTCTCTCTCTCTCTCTCTCTTCTTCTTCTTCTTCTTCTTCTTCTTCTCATTCTCTTTGGTTCCCACTTCCTCCTTCCCGTATCCCAAACTTCCTTCCTTCCTTTTCCTTCTCTAGTCCTCCTTTCTCCACTTCCTCCCATGTTCTCTCTTCCTTCTCTCCTCATTCATATTCTCGCAGCTTTCTCTCTCTTCTTTCCCTTTCACTCCCTATGCCTCCCTTTTCCTCTCTTACTTTACCTCCCTCCTCTATTTCCTTACTTCCTTTCATCCGTCCAAGCTATTCTTCCTTCCTTCCTCACTCGCTAGCTCCATTCCCTCCTCCTTTTATTATTCTAATTTTTTCCATCTTTCATTAGTTAATCAATCATTCCACGTTTTACGTTTTCTCTTACTTCTTTCCTTCCGTCTGTCATTCCTTCTTTCTCTCACACTTTTTCTTGCTTTCCTGACTCCTCATGTCCTCCCTCCCTCCCTACCATCCTTTTTTCTTTTCTCATTTCTCCTTCTTTCTTTCACTCTAGCTACTTTCTTCTTCTTCTTCTTTTTCTTCTTCTTTCCATGTTGTACGCATAGCTCATTTTAATCAACCTGTCAGCCCCCCACCTGTCTTTTTGTTTGTTTGTCAGTCTGTCTCTCTCTCTCTCTCTCTCTCTCTCTCTCTCTCTCTCTCTGACTGTCTGTCTGTCTGTCTCTGTCTCTGTCTGTCTCTCTCTCTCTCTCTCTCTCTCTCTCTCTCTCTCTCTCAGTTATTCACTTCTCCTTCCCATCTCAGTCTTCCAATTGGTCGGATAATCTTTCATACACATCTTTCGCTCTCCCCTCCCTCTCGTTTTCACTATTTATTAATATCTTTTAATACCTTCATGTAGACAGAATGAAGAAAGAGAGGTTGACTAAGAAACTGTGTGTGAATGATGAGGGTGGGGAGAGAAAGTGAGGGTAAATACTCATGAAATAGAGGGATGGTGTTGCGAGGAACAATGGTGAGGCTGGTATGAGAAGACAGCCTGATGACGGGGGACAGGATGGTAATATCATCCTGTCCTCCGATTTGTTTGTTGCCATCCCTGCCAGGATTAAGGCGTCTGGCAATCGATAGACCGCAGTTAACACTGTAGACAACAATTTTATTGTACATAGCCAACATGCTGCCACCACTGCTGACGAACACTCGATGATTGAGAGACTTTCGCCTCAATCACAGTCACATCGCAAGTAAATCTTCGTTCAGCCTGAGAAGTTTATCAACTAAAAATGTAGCAATTTTCTCAATGAAGATATAACTAGCATGGACGCTCCAACTGTGCAAGTGCCCAAGTGATTAGTGATGATCAGAAAAAAGGAACAGTATTACTGTACTTTTAAAAATGCCACCACACAAAAAAGACGCTGCCAAATCGTAGCCAATTTCCAGCCTCATCCAAACCACGATCATACCGCCAGTCAGCCTTGTTCAGCACTGTTATTAACTCAAATACAGTAATAAGCGCCAACATCCCGCTTAACTTATATGGTAAAATTTGTCCCACATAAGCTTGAGTTGTGAGGGCAGTTAGGTATAATGATGGTGAATGGAAGTGAGAGAGAGTGGTGGGTGACGAGGGATGGCAAGTTGGTGTGGTGGTGTGACAAGAAAGTGGGAGGTAATGTGGTAGGCTAATAAGAGGTGAGAGGGTGTGTGTTTCGTGTACAGTTCCCGTCAGTAATTACTTCACACGACAGGAGTTATGAAGCATATAATATTCCAGCCCATCCAGCCCATATCACACTGTCACACTACACACTGCCCTGTCTTCATTTCCTAATTCCAACAACATTTTCTCTTGCCTCTCCCTCTGCTTGTGCTCCTCAACTACTTGACTACGTCCACAGAAGTAGTGGTCCTCATATTGGACACTTTGGGATTGTACACCAGAATCATGGAACTTTTCCCATTGTACTCCCTTTTTTACTGGTTTTCCTCAAAACTTAATCTCCCTCCTGTCCTTCTCTTCCCATTTACACTTCATTTTACTAACTTGCTTTCCCTCAACCCCCTTTGCTTCCCCTTTGCGATCTCCTTTCCCTTCCCCTGAGTACTTAGTAGAAAAAATCGTCTTTTCATACTTCTTCTCTTTAGTTCTCTCTTCCACTGTCTATTTTTACCACTCTACCTCCCCCGTTTCACACTCTCCCATTGCCCTCCCCACCCTTCCTACTTCTGTGGCCCAAAACTTTCACCACCTTCCTTTTTCTTTTCTCTTCTCAGTTATTCTCTCTTGTCTGCCTCCTCCCTTCCCATATCTTTTCCCTTTTTTTCAGTCACCTCTTCTTTTCCTTCCCTATGCTATCATCCAACATCTATCTAGCCCTCTCCCCTTCCCCTTGTCCTATCTCTCCAGCTACCTTCAACCTCCTTCCCTCCATCACCCCCCCCCCTCCCTTTCCTGTTTCCCTCTGTGCCTGCTGTTTGACACTGGGGGGGAGGGGGTTGCATATTATCCCATTCCCGAAACTCTCGAACTGGTAAGGCAATTGTCAGGTTACCCGGATCCACAGATTGGCACTGGCTCCAGCAACCACTCCATCCATCCATCCATCATCCAATCCTACTTCTGCCCCATAGAGGAGCGTAGGAGCCCAAGGGCTAGGGCAAGATGGTCCTAACATTTAAGATGAGAGTGACCAGCCTCACTCATCCTTGAGTGGCATCACATGAGCAATAAACCCCAACCATCCCTTGGTTATAAGAACTTTCACAGGCTCAATCAGATTGGAGCAAGCCATAATTACTCCACTAAACCACCAGGCGCCATAATTTGGTTATATGGTTACCACTGGGGCAGCGTGGTAAATGGTTTCCTGTTATACAGGAAACCATTTGGCTTGTCACTCAGTGTAGAGTCACCCACAAAGCAGAAGGAAGAGGAAAGAATGAAGGAACGAAAGACAGAAAGAGGGAGTGTAAAGGTCACCCGTAGGCAGATGGACGAGGGGAAAGAATAGGAAAGGAGAAAAGAAAGACAGAAGAGGATGGAAAGAGGAAAGAGGGACGGAGGGAGAGGAAGGAAGGAAAAGCACGAACACCTGAGAGCAGCACTACATCAAGTGAGTGGATGGTGGGCGCCCCCACCTACCACATACAAGCGTTTAATCCTTTCTTTCTGTTATCACTCACTTGCTTGCAACAAAGCCCACCACTCAAAAAGGAATGAAACATGTCTCTATAGAAATATTTAACCTAACAAGAAATTCTGTTCTAAACAGACTCAGTTATACTCTAGTCCTAATCAACTGGAACGTAATAAATCAAAGCTTAGTTAACAGAATGTAATTAAACCTTCAATACGACGAAGTTCCTTATATTCTATTTTTGGTATCTTCATAATTATGATTTTATCCAGTTCTGGGTAGTTTTCAACCTGGAGTGGTTAGGTGTTGCCTTTATCAGTGTCCTCATCAGAGAGCTTTCCTAACTGAATATAAATCGCCTACAACAAACTACTAAAAGGCGTCACTGTAAACAAGGGAAGAACAGATTTTCAGTGTCTGGTATATCCAGCCTCCATTGTCTTCCATTTTCTCCTTAATACATCTCCCCTGTGTTCAAAATATTCCAATTCACTGTCAGCCCCGGTACGGTAAGTCTTTCACATCTTTCTATTCAGACCTGAATGCTGAGTGAATGGATGTATGGTTCGTTTCTTTAGGCGCGCTGATGAAAATTATTCCCAACTTCTCGTGTTCTTTTCTATATCTGAGATCTGTCCACCTCCTTCACTACCACTGCCATTACCATCATCAACACCAGCACAGCCACCACCATCACCGCCATCCAAAATTTAATCCAGCTTGAGAGGCGGGGAGATGTAGGAGCCAGAAAGAAAGAAAGAGATCAGTAGGGTTCAAGAATCATTATCATCATCATTATCATAAGCAGTATTCTAGCTCTACCGTGCACCTGAGAGATTAGGTGTCGTAGGATCAAGGAAAAAAAAAAAAGACAAATCGTCATCACCATCACCAAAACTCTAACTCCCACATGAGAGATGAGGTGAGATATGATCCAAAAACGAAGAAAGCGAATGCAATAAACTCGCGGGAGAGCCATTAGTCATCAGGTCCAGTGACACAGCTTGGAGGCACTTCAAGCCGGACCGCAGTGTTCTGTCATGACAACAAATATAATTTCAGCATGTGGCATTA
>NC_137062.1:17755084-17799787 GCF_032717465.1 Coenobita brevimanus | reverse complement strand
CGTGACAATTAACAATCTTATCCAGACACAAGACACACGCCTCTGGGCAAGACTTACTGTACTGCTCTTGGAATTCATCATGGATACAACCACCAAAAATTTTGCCTCAGGGGCGAGAGAGAGAACGCTGAGAGAATGCTGATGAGATGCAGGTGGAACCAAAAAATTCATGCATGTTTGTGTGTATGTGTGTGTGTGTGTTTGTGTGTGTGTATGTGTGTGTGTGTGTGTGTTTGTGTGTGTGTGTGTGTGTGTGTGTGTGTGTGTAGAAAGAGGAAAAAGGGAATGGAGAATGTTTTTTTTTTTTTTTTTTTTTTTTTTAAGAACAGGTCAGAGGAAGGAAAAAACAAAATGAATGAAAAAAAAAACTAATCCATACACCAGATTACTGGTGTCCTCTGTTCATAAAATATCTGTAACAGTTAGACTTGAACAGCTGTAGGTTGAAGTTTGGAGGGAAACAACTCTGGGGAAGCGAGTTCCAGAGAGATGCAGTTCGGGACATGAAGGAATTCTGATAGGCAGAAGTTCTGCAGTATGGCTGAGTGACATTCCAGTCATGAGCGCTGCCAGCTGCCCGTGTAGCACGAGGGAAGGCATGGAGAGGTGGCACAATGGACGCAACTTCGTCTGAGCATTTGCCAAAAAAATATCTGTAAAATAATGCAAGGGGGGCAACATTCCTTCTTACTTGTAGGGGAGGTAGTTTATTTGTAATAGCAAGGTTGTTAATGATTCTAACAGCTTTGTTCTGAATTTTGTCTAGTTGTCTTAATGCAACCTCTCCACATCCATTCCACAAGGGTGAGCAGTATTCAAGCTGAGAGCACACATGACTCTTAAAGCTAACTGCTCGTCAGTGTGTGAATTCAGGTGTATAGAGAGAAAAGGAGGAATGTGTGTGTGCGTGTGTGTGTGTGTGTGTGCGTATGTGTGTGTGTGTGTGTGTGTGTGTGTGTAGAAAGAGGAACAAAGGAGAATGTGTGTGAATTCTGGTGTGCAGAGAGAGAGGGAGGATTCTGTGTGTGTGTGTGTGTGTGTGTGTGTGTGTGTGTGTGTGTGTGTGTGTGTGTGTGTGTGTGTGTGTAGAAAGAGGAAGAAAGGAGAGTGTGTGTGAATTCAGGTGTGTAGAGATGAGGAGGAATGTGTGTGTGTGTGTGTGTGTGTGTGTGTGTGTGTGTGTGTGTGTGTGTGTAAAAAGAGGAAGAAAAGAGAGCGTGTGTGAATTCAGGTGTATAAAGAGAGAGGGAGGAACGTGTGTGTGTGTGTGTGTGTGTGTGTGTGTGTGTGTGTGTGTGTGTGTGTGTGTAGAAAGAAGAAGAATGGAGAGTGTGTGTGAATTTAGGTGTGTAGAGAGGGAAGGAGGATTGTGTTTGTGTGTGTGTGTGTGTGTGTGTGTGTGTGTGTGTGTGTGTGTGTGTGTGTGTAGAAAGAAGAAGAATGGGGAGTGTGTGTGAATTTATGTGTGTATGAGAGAGAGGAGGAATTGTGTGTGTGTGTGTGTGTGTGTGTGTGTGTGTGTGTGTGTGTGTGTGTGTGTGTGTGTGTGTGTGTGTGTGTGTGTGTAATTGTTATTTTCACGTTTATTATTTTGATGATTTAACGACAGCTTTATCGTTTTATTTTTGTTGCCATAGTTATTGCTTTAAGCCTGGTGGGCCTTTGCTTTGTTGTGTTGCTCAGATTTAATTGCTCTCCCTCTCCCATCGCTTTATTGCTCAGCCTCTCTTTCTCTTCACCTCCTCCATCCCTTCCTCTTTGTATATTACCATTGATGCATCTCTTCCCATCCTTCATCCCTCTGCTGCTTCTGCTAGCCCTTAGTTAGCCCCTCTAATCAGAGGCTCGAGGACACGCTTTTTATCTGCGTCACAAGGCACCAGGTATTTGGGATTAGCGCCACCTTAACTTATTGTTGATGTTGCAAAAAATTTTATATTTGTTTTCACTGCAGTTAAATCGATAATCCTACAATACCCATAATCATAAGTTATATTCTAATGACTGCTCCACAATATTATCAAAATTCTAAATCATGCCACTCGTTTTTTGCCCTTATTCCCTATTCTCTACCCCCTGACACTTTTACTCTAAAAAAAAAAAAAAAAAAAAAAAAAGCTTTATTGCACTGAATCCACTAGTTCTACAACACTGATTATCACGAGTTGTGCTTTCCTATCCCAGCCTCACCACCAACCAACATTGTAGCCCATTCCATCAACTCCTTTACCTGCTAGACCCACTTCATTCATCCCACCCTCTGACGGTTTTTTGGCTCGACAAAGGTCACGCAGTCGACAATCAAACTTGTTTATGTTCTTCTTAGTACCAAACGACTGCATTTACCTTGGAACCATACCAGCTGTGAAGGGACGCGTGACGGCTGTTGAAACGTTGAAAGGTAACAGGAATAATTATAAAGAAGTCATCATAATCAAGTGAAAAAAATGTAACTTCCTAAATAAATTAATAAGGAAGAAGGGCTGGCAAGACTCCTAAGCTCTCGAGGATAAGGCCTTTAGTTTCATGGTCTTAGCAGGTTCCCTTGGATAGCATCGTTGTTTATACTGACTAATCTAGTGAAAGTTGCTTCGACGCAGTCTTAGTTCACACCCTCCAGAACGACACGCCTTCTCTTAACTTTTTTACTATTGTATGATAGTTTTATTTAGCTTAGTGGAGACACACCGGCGAGAAGGGGCTACAAAACGATCTTAATTAATCCATTTACTTCCAGAGAACCATCCTAAGTATTGGGGAAGGAGGTGGCAGAATCGGTAGAGAGATGATCTGTAGTCCTAATGGATCCAGGTTCGAATCCCGGCTGGGGCAGGGAACAATTTAAAGATTTGAATTTCATTAAAGCTGACTTTCGTGATCTACCAGAAGACCCGCCGATATGTCATAAAAATACCCCCGTTAATACCAGTACTCCAGTCCTGTATGAGACAGCCCTAGCATGTATTCAATATGGACGGTGGGTGTTAGCGCCGAAGTGGTGACATGTGGAGGTGTGTGGACGTAGGAGGACTACTGGGCCATGTTAACGGGGTATGAAGTCTATGCCCAGAGTCGGACACACACACACACACACACACACACAAAGTGAGCAAGGAAGGTAAAAATATAAAAATATAATCGTTCAGAAAGAGTTAATCTAGTCAGCAGGATTACCTACTAAATACTGTAATATCGCCATATCCAAACAGTTTTACTCAGCTGAGCAAAAAGCACTGGGATCCGAAATGTTAACAAAAAGAAAACAATTAGACCTGAGGTTTATAGCGAACTTATCCTCCTGAGAAACACACATCCGCTGGAACATATACCAGTATTTTATTCAGTCTAGCACCAGAAGATTTATTTATGAAGGTCCAACAGCAGTAATGTTAAAGAAAAGCCTGCAGCCTGTTGAACTACCCTAAACCTGCATCCCATGTTGGTAAAATTTCCTTTCAGTTAATTTTTCCTTTGCTTTAGCATGCTCTTGTAGCAGTGATAGGTGGGGACATCAATCACCCACTCGCCTTATATACTACTACCTTTAGGTGACTCTGCACTGAGAGACAAGTGGAAGGGTTTCCTATTTTCAGGAAGCCAGTTATCACGTTGGATTTGTCAAGATAATCAGTCAAAAGTCTGATGGTCCAGTGGATTAAGGCGATCCAACCCGATGTGGCTCATAACTTTACATTTGAGGGAAAATTGGGGTTTGTGACTCACAGTAGGTCATTACGGGGCACCGTCTGATCACTTTCACTTTAAATGTCTAGACTAAGTGGCTTAGCCTGGACCCCGACGTTCCTCATAGGCTAATTAAGGAGAGGGTGAGTGATAAACATAATTTAATACTTCTTCTCTTTCACCTTAACATAATCTAATGCAGGAAATATTTGTTTTGCTATATTTTCCTTTATATTTACCATGTTCTTCCTGGTTTTTCAAATTTTGACCGTAATTTAACATATATTTTCTTTCTTCGCTGTAAAGTTTTTCCTTTTTTTTTTCATATGTCAATCAGCATATATTCTACAACCATTTTCATATACCGAGGATCGTTCCCTGACGTTATTACTGTCTTGAGAATAAGCACAAACCTTCTTTACCATTATCATTTTTTTTTTTTTTTTTTTACTTTATTCTCTCATACCTCTCTCTCTCTCTCTCTCTCTCTCTCTCTCTCTCTCTCTCTCTCTCCACAGCCTCATAAGCTCAACTGTGCCTCACCAGATCACCTGCTTGGTGAAGCAGCTGGTGATCAAGTCTGGTGGGTGGAAGGCTACAACATTTCTTTATAAAATTCAATATACATTTCGTTCACATTAAATTGGTCCAGGTTTTCGTCCTTCTGCAGTTTATTTCACATAACTCAATGGCAGGAACAGATAATGCAATGGCTTAACGTCCTTTCCATAGCACTTTTTTGTGACTAACGCCATGTTTTTTATGCTCCCTATTGTTACAGGTCTTTTGTAAAAATAAGATAATGCTATGGATCTACAGCTTCTTCATGGCCTTTTATGTGACTTGCACCACAGTCTGGTGATAATTTCTTGTTATAGCTCAGCGTTGAAGATTGAGGCACGGTATATTTATACCAGACTAGTGAGCGCAGGATAGACCTTCACAATTTTCTGGTTCTGTTTGTTGTTTTTAAAGAAGCATTGGAGAGTTCACAAAATTTTCATACTTAGCGATTTAATCTACCTTAAACAGTTTACTATTTTCTTGTATGTTGTGTTTATATATTTATTATGTTTAAAGAGAACATTATTAACACACATGAGGTTCCTGAAGTGTAATTTGTAGTATACAGCGCTAAGGAGAAGGTGTTATGAAGTCTGCCATGACAATAAGATTACGACAGTCTGTGTACAGTAGTGCGTCCCTATACTTCCAAGTGACAAGGCAGGCTGCGTAACGTATATTTCATTGTTATTTATTGTGTATATTACACCTGGGCATGGTGCTGTGTGCTATCTAAATCAGTTTGACTCTGTCCAACCGGTAATGTATTTGAATGTTTTACTGTTGCTATAATTTAACCAGATTATTTTGTTTTTTTTAACCTTTGTGGAGACCTGTTGTGACGAAGCGGTTAACGAAGGTTGTATCAAGTTTCTCCATTGCAAAATATCTATCTAAGGCTGAATAAAATTGTCTGGAGATGACAAGAATAAATGGAAAGGAGGTTGAGGAAGATAAACACGATATTCACATTTTTCAATCGGGCTCCCTTGTTTACTTCAAACAAAATGTTCTTCTCGGGAATAACCAGTTGTCACCTCGGTCAAGAGTGGCTACAAGTTCCCGGATTTATTAATGCACCTGAATGTGACAACAAAAGGCTGATTAAACTTATTTATTTATTTATTTATTCATTCATTTGCCTTACATCCTCATAACTATATGAAACTTCAGTGAAACCTCTTACATAGGAGAGCATAGAAAAAAAGTCTTCAACTAGCGAGACAGCAATTGCGAGCAAATACTCTTAACATTTCTTAAAATTTGTTTCTTAAACGCCAATGCATATATTTGCTTGTATTCGTAACCCATATGAAACGAACGACTCTCACAATAAAGAGGATAGAGAACCCATTGAAAGTGATATCGTTCCGTGCTGAAACTTCACGCGAACCCAAGCAGAACATGTATCTGTACTGGGATGGTTATTCTGGTGTCTTGTTCCTTTACGGCCTCCTTTTGGTGGTTACTTGCCCGTCTTTTTAAATTGCGGGACTTTAAAATATTTCTGAATGTCTCATCAGAAATAAAATTGGTGTCTCGAGGCAACGTGCCCAGATACATGTAATTCACCGGGTCGGTCAGGATCACTTGATGGTCGTGATGGTCAGCTTTTACCCTCCCGGAAGGGAGCCGAGAGCTCATATAGTCCGATCTAAGGGCAAGGCTGTGACCTTCACACACGCACACACCCATCCCCTTGCTCAAGGGGGACAGTAACCACCCACTTCGTCAGTGAAACTTTTCGCAACCTGAGCGAGGCGCGAACTCCCGTCCACCAGTTGGCAAGCGGGAACGTTACCACTGCACCAGCGAGCGGTGTAACGCATATGTGATGCCAATCACCCCATAAATAAGGGTAAGTGGCCGCGGCAAAAAGTGTTGGTAAAATGACTTAAAACACAAACATTAACACCAGATACAGAGAGAAAAGCAATACATTTTACCTTCGAGGCATCAGATAAAATCCTTTATAATGAAAGGCCTATGCCACACAATAAAAACTAGAATCCAACGAAATGTTCTCCAGTGATTATTAACATGTAGGGGCCAAAATAATTACAGAAACATATATATTCCTGTAAAATGCACAGAAATAAGAGGACATTTAAATTGAGGTGATATTCAAAGTTTCATACTTATTACTACATTCTAAATTGTACTCACAAACCGATTGTACCTGGTGGGATATAGTAATGGGTTCATAGCTTTGAATCTCCTTCCTTCCCAAATGCTTTCTTGTTTCTGTGCTTTTTAAATATTGTGTTTCTATACTACTTCGTCCTTACATGTTAGGAATCATTTATAATTATTTTTTTATATATTAGTTCATGATTTGATATGGAAACTAGTTGGCAAACACTGTTTTACATTGGCACACAAACCCATATCCGGCTACACCCTGTAGGTGCCAACCCCCACCTGCCTTTTCCCTTCGAGGGATCTGTTCTTACTTTGAAAAATATCCCTACTTGGGCCTATTTTACCCATGGACCAATTTCCTCTAAGGACCTTCAGGTATTTCCCCGATAGATCTGTTTCTGAATCGACATGTCTTCTTCATGGAACTCTCTCCTCCTTTGGATATATTTCCCCATCAACCTACTTTCTTCGTGGTCCTATTCTTCCTATGGACTTTTTCCCCCATGTTCCTGTTTTCCCTCCATGTCCCTATTTTTCCCCATGTCCCTACTTTCTCCCTAGATTTCATTTCCAACCAGACCAGTGTTCCACCATGGGTCTATATTGTCCCATCACTGGCCTTATGTGGAATGAGGCAACAGGAATCCGTAAAGCGTTACATATCTCAGTAACTTCCGAATGCTAAAGCATGTTTTTAAGTTGTAACTACAGTACTGTTGCTCGCATGCTGCTGTAAGTATTTAGGAAACATCCTTGGTTGTTGTGAAATGTCTTCGTGCCTAATATACCCATAAAAGACTTTTCGTTTTGGACTGTGACTGATGAAAAAGAAGGAAAGAAAGACGAAGAAAAAAAAAATCAACATTTTTGCCATCCAGGTTGGCAACTCCTGTGTAGGATAGTGGTACCTTGCGAATAGCCTTGCACTTAAGCAGCAATTTCCTGTAGTGTGTGTGCATATAGCTGGGCTTCTGAAGTGTTTTACTGCTAGAGTCCCTGTGCCTTATCTACGTGACGTCACTGGAACCTGGGCGACTACGTAGCGATACAGCGATTACTGATGTTCGGTGGCAAAAAAAAAAAAAAAAGTAAAGACATCATTGGGATGAAGGTATTAATCACACACGATGTACTGAATTTCAGTATACTTCACAACTGTCGTTGGATCCCTTCTCAATGTTTTAATGCTTCAGTAGTAGAGGAGAGAGAGAGAGAGAGAGAGAGAGAGAGCAACGAACTGAGGCACCATCAATGAAGTATGCAAACATTACATCCCTTAGGCCTCTCTCTCTCTCTCTCTCTTCTTCTTCTTCTTCTTCTTCTTCTTCTCATTCTCTTTGGTTCTCACTTCCTCCTTCCCGTATCCCAAACTTCCATCCTTCCTTTCCTTCTAGTCCTCCTCTCTCACTTCCTCCCATGTTCTCTCTTCCTTCTCTCATTCATATTCTCGCAGCTTTCTCTCTCTTCTTTCCCTTTCCTCCCTATACCTCCTTTTCCTTCTTCTTTACCTCCCTCCTCTATTTCTTACTTCCTTTCATCCGTCCAAGTTATTCTTCCTTCCTTCCTCACTCGCTAGCTCCATTCCCTCCTCCTTTTATTCTTCTCATTTTTTCCATCCTTCATTAGTTAATCAATCATTCCACGTTTTACGTTTTCTCTTCCTTCTTTCCGTCTGTCATTCCTTCTTTCTCTCACACTTTTTCTTGCTTTCCGACTCCTCATGTCCTCCCTCCCTCCCTACCATCCTTTTTTCCTTTCTCATTTCTCCTTCTTTCTTTCACTCTAGCTACTTTCTTCTTCTTCTTCTTCTTTTTCTTCTTCTTTCCATGTTGTACGCATAGCTCATTTTAATCAACCTGTCAGCCCCCCACCTGTCTTTTTGTTTGTTTGTCAGTCTGTCTCTCTCTGTCTGTCTGTCTGTCTGACTGTCTGTCTGTCTGTCTCTGTCTCTGTCTGTCTGTCTGTCTCTCTCTCTCTCTCTCTCTCTCTCTCTCTCTCTCTCTCTCTCTCTCTCTCAGTTATTCACTTCTCCTTCCCATCTCAGTCTTCCAATTGGTCGGATAATCTTTCATACACATCTTTCGCTCTCCCCTCCCTCTCGTTTTCACTATTCATTAATATCTTTTAATACCTTCATGTAGACAGAATGAAGAAAGAGAGGTTGACTAAGAAACTGTGTGTGAATGATGAGGGTGGGGAGAGAAAGTGAGGGTAAATACTCATGAAATAGAGGGATGGTGTTGCGAGGAACAATGGTGAGGCTGGTATGAGAAGACAGCCTGATGACGGGGGACAGGATGGTAATATCATCCTGTCCTCCGATTTGTTTGTTGCCATCCCTGCCAGGATTAAGGCGTCTGGCAATCGATAGACCGTTAACACTGTAGACAACAATTTTATTGTACATAGCCAACATGCTGCCACCACTGCTGACGAACACTGATGATTGAGAGACTCGCCTAATCACAGTCACATCGCAAGTAAATCTTCGTTCAGCCTGGTTATCAACTAAAAATGTAGCAATTTTCTCAATGAGATATAACTAGCATGGACGCTCCACTGTTAGTGCCCAAGTGATTAGTGATGATCAGAAAAAAGGAACAGTATTACTGTACTTTTAAAAATACCACCACACAAAAGACGCTGCCAAATCAGCCAATTTCCAGCCTCACCAAACCACGATCATACCGCCAATCAGCCTTGTTCAGCACTGTTATTAACTCAAATACAGTAATAAGCGCCAACATCCCGCTTAACATATGGTAAAATTTGTCCCATAAGCTTGAGTTGTGAGGGCAGTTAGGTATAATGATGGTGAATGGAAGTGAGAGAGTGGTGGGTGACGAGGGGTGGCGTTGGTGTGGTGGTGTGACAAGAGTGGAGGTAATGTGGTAGGCTAATAAGAGGTGAGAGGATGTGTGTTTCGTGTACAGTTCCCGTCAGTAATTTCTTCACACGACAGGTGTTCTGAATCAAATAAGATTCCAGCCCATCCAGCCCATTTCACACTGCCACACTACACACTGCCTGTCTTCATTTCCTAATTCCAACATTTCTCTTGCCTCCTCTGCTTGTGCTCCTCAACTACTTGACTGCGTCCACAGAAGTAGTGTCCTCATATTGACACTTGATTGTACACCAGAATCATGGAACTTTTCCATTACTCATTTTTTACTGGTTTTCCTCCCAACTTCATCTCCCTCCTTCCCTTCTCATCCCATTTACCCTTCATTTTACTAACCTTTCCCTCAACCCCCTTTGCTTCCCCTTTGTGATTCCTTCCCTTCCCTGAGTATAGTAGAAAAAATCGTCTTTTCATACTTCTTTTAGTTCTCTCTTCCACTGTCTATTTTTACCACTCTACCTCCCCGTTTCACACTCTCCCATTGCCCTCCCACCCTTCCTACTTGTGGCCCAAAACTTTCACCACCTTCCTTTTCTTTCTCTTCCCAGTTATTCTCTCTTGTCGCCTCCTCCCTTTCCATATCTTTCCCTTTTTTCAGTCACCTCTTCTTTTCCTTCCCTATGCTATCATCCAACATCATCTAGCCCTCTCCCCTTCCCTTGTCTATCTCTCCAGCTACCTTCAACCTCCTTCCCTCCATCACCCCCCCCCCTCTCCTTTTCCTGTTTCCCTCTGTGCCTATTTGACACTAGGGGGGAGGGGGTTCCATATTATCCCATTGCCGAAACTCGAACTGGTAAGGCAATTGTCAGGTTACCGGATCCACAGATTGGCACTGGCTCCAGCAACCACTCCATCCATCCATCCATCATCCAATCCTACTTCGCACCATGAGGAGCGTAGGAGCCCAGGGCTAGGCAAGATGGTCCTAACATTTAAGATGAGAGTGACCAGCCTCACTCATCCTTGAGTGGCATCACATGAGCAATAAACCCCAACCACCCCTTGGTTATAAACCTTCACAGGCTCAATCAGATTGGAGCGCCATAATTACCCACTAAACCACCAGGCGCCATAATTTGGTTATATGGTTACCACGCAGCGTAGTAAATGGTTTCCTGTTGTACAGGAAACCATTTGGCTTGTCACTCAGTGTAGAGTCACCCACAGGCAGAAGGAAGACGAAAGAATGAAGGAACGAAAGACAGAAGAGGGAGTGTAAAGTCACCCGTAGGCAGATGGACGAGGAAAGAATGAAGGAAAGAAAGACAGAAGAGGATGGAAGGAAAGAAGGATGGAGGAGTGGAAAGGGCACACACCTGAGAGCAGCACTACATCAACTGAGTGGATGGTGGGCGCCCCCACCTACCACATACAGGCGTTTAATCCTTTCCTTCTGTTATCACTCACTTGCTTGCAACAAAGCCCACCACTCAAAAAGGAATGAAACATGTCTCTATAGAAATATTTAACCTAACAAGAAATTCTGTTCTAAACAGACTCAGTTATACCTAGTCCTAATCAACTGGAACGTAATAAAACAAAGCTTAGTTAACAGAATGTAATTAAACCTTCAATACGACGAAGTTCCTTATATTCTGTTTTTGGTATCTTCATAATTATGATTTTAACCAGTTCTGGGTAGTTTTCAACCTGGAGAGGTTAGGTGTTGCCTTTATCAGTGTCCTCATCAGAGAGCTTTCCTAACTGAATATAAATCGCCTACAACAAACTACTAAAAGGCGTCACTGTAAACAAGGGAAGAACAGATTTTCAGTGTCTGGTATGTCCAGCCTCCATTGTCTTCCATTTTCTCCTTAATACATCTCCCCTCTGTTCAAAATATTCCAATTCACTGTCAGCCTCGGTACGGTAAGTCTTTCAAATCTTTCCATTCAAACCTGAATGCTGAGTGAATGGATGTATGGTTCGTTTCTTTAGGCACGCTGATGAAAATTTTTCCCAATTTCTCGTGTAATTTTCTATACCTGAGATCTGTCCACCTCCTTCACTACCACCGCCATTACCATCATCAACACCAGCACAGCCACCACCATCACCGCCATCCAAAATTTAATCCAGCTTGAGAGGCGGGGAGATGTAGGAGCCAGAAAGAAAGAAAGAGATCAGTAGGGTTCAAGAATCATTAGCATCATTATCATAAGCAGTATTCTAGCTCTACCGTGCACCTGAGAGATTAGGTGTCGTAGGATCAAGGGAAAAAAAAAAAGACAAATCATCATCATCATCACCAAAACTCTAACTCCCACACGAGAAATGAGGTGAGATATGATCCAAAAATGAAGCAAGCTAATGCAATAAACTCGCGGGAGAGCCATTAGTCATCAAGTCCAGTGACACAGCTTGGAGGCACTTCAAGCCGGACCGCAGTGTTCTGTCATGACAACAAATATAATTTCAGCATGTGGCATTATTCACAAGATGAACAACTCACTCGTTTGTAAAAGTGAAACAGAAATTCGAGGCGCCGTATTTTATTTCTTAACGAAAATATTACAGACAGCAGCCTAGAAAAGACATTTCTGAGAGAGAGAGAGAGAGAGAGAGAGTATTGTAATCTGCAGAACACACTATTTAAACTCACCATTTCGTTAGCTCTTTAGATTGCAATACTCTCTCTCTCTCTCTCTCTCTCTCACACTCAGTTCCCTTCCCTTCCCTTTCCGAAATCACTTTACATTTTCCAGGCACTTTTTGACCAAAATTGGAATGATTATTTAGGAACACCAGAGGAGCACATTTTGCGTGAAGAAGGTTGAAGGTCAAGGTCACAGATAAGCTCAAAGGTTTCGTCCTTTGAAAGAACATGGAGGGAGCTGGTGTAGCACTCTCAGTGACACCTCGTAGCTTGTTCCTCATTTTTTCCCATTGTGTGATGGCTCGTTCCATTTATTCCTCTCTCTCTCTCTGTCTCTCTCTCTCTCTCTCTCTCTCTCTCTCTCTCTCTCTTTCCGACATTGGTGTTGCCTGGTCGACCAGTAATTTACTGTTTTATTCTCTTTAGTATAATGATGGATTGTCTACACTGTCTTCTTTCTACTAGCAGACGAAGTTAATCCTTTTCGTTTATTGACATATTCTTGACTATGTTCTTGCTACCATTTGGCGATTTACTTTTTAGTTTAGGAGTATCTTTTTGAACATAAGGAGTTAAGCACAGCCTTCATTAATCATTACTAAGAGAAGTCTACTAGAAGGTTGCCCAGAATCGCGTGAAAGTAGCAACAATAAAAATACTTAACCGGATTGAAAGGATTAAGTCTTCAAAATGAATGGGTTCGAGAATAATTATAGACATCTTTAGGTTTATGACATCTTTTAAATTTAGTTTTTTCTACCTGAGTGTGATTTTATTCAGCATAGGCGAGCCTTTTTGAAGGTGAGGTATTAGGTGTTGCCGTGTCAACCCGTTTACTAATGGAGGTCTTGCCAAAGCTGAAAAACCCGTCCTACAGATGCATGAACAGAAGAAAAGACATTATTGCAGTGAAAGGGTTGTTATGTTTAGTCGTATGACGTATTTCTAAGTCTGTTTTTGCTGCCACTTGATGTTATCCTTCAGTTAAGGAGAGACATCTCCTTGTTGTAACTGTTGTACCCAAGTCAGGCTGGCCGAGCAGCCCCGTCGCCCATAGGCAAGCAGTTGCTTTTAGGGGGCCGTCCCACAGGCAAAGTACAGTACAGTACTTCGCAGAGATCCGGCTCCCCCTTGTGACAGCACCTCACCAGGGTTGTGCCAGGGTCCTTCCCACGGAGAGATGCAGTGATATATGAGATGGACTGGCTCCCGGGGCGACTAGCAGCTGTTCCTGTCATGGGAGGACCAACGCAACGTCACCACGTGTAGGCTCTTCATCTGCGCCATGTCTTGTATCTCTCATAGTGAAGGGGTGAAATGTTTTGATAAAAAGACAAATTACTTATTTTAAGTACGTTAGGTTACTGTTTACCCGGTCTCATAGCTCGGTAATAGGATAAGGATGATGATGATGATACTGATGGCAATTATTTGACATACGATGATTGTAAAGTCAGTGACTGACTCTTTGACAATGATGATGATGACGATAATAATTTTTATGATGATGATGATAATCGGTATGTTGATTATGGTAATGGACACACGTATTTAACAGTGATCGTTCACGTGGATTTAATTTTCTTTTATCACACCTGAATAACGGCTGTTCAGTCAAAAGCGCTTCATTCACTGATAATTACAGGCAACCAGTAGTTCTGTCATTCTTTCCCCTGAAAACCATTTATAATCTGACGGCCATCCAAGCCTGTTATTATACTGGTTGGCATAAGAGCTGTTTTTGTGTGTACGGCTGAAGTGGCTGTTGTATTAGAATATGTCGTGTTTAATGTGTCTCGTGCCGCATTTGGATTTCACACCACGGCAGACTACTGTGCATTGCATTATGCTGCACCATATCACATTCCAGACTCCTTCACCGCACTCAACTACAGTGTACTACAGTACACCCCACCACATTACACTGTACCACACCACATGACACTACAGTACACTGCACCACACCGCACAACACTACACCATACAAGACAACACTACACCAAACTGCATTATACTGCATCATGCTATACTACGCCATTACGCACTACACAACATTGTACCATACCACACTACAATTCAGTACACTATATGGCACCACACCACACTACGCTACACTGTACTACATCAAGCTAATACACAATGCTTTCTATACCACACTGCACTAATCTCTTACACAAACCAAATTTAACAACACTCCATTTATTCTATGGCTGTTATTGCCAAAATGCACTTCGATAAACATATCTTGCTTTATTGGTCAGTAACATCAAACTAACCTCTGTCATCAACACTAATCCCTTCAGTACGAGAAATATTTTCCAGTCTGATGAAACTGCTTGTCGGTAGCAAGGACATAGTAGATGTCATTTATTAAAGGCTTCATCGTCATCATCATCATCATAGAGAATTTTTCCCACATAAGGATGGGGTACTGTGGGGTCCTGAAGCACGGGAATAAAGAGCCTGTCGTCGGGAGAGTTAATTAATAGCATACCCATTGAAAATGGACAACGCACCCCTATGCTAACCTCCAAGGCCCAATTGCATCTCGAACTCACAGTTATAACCATCCACACATATGCGCCTCACATTATTTACCGTACCAGAGTCACCACAACGACTCTCAGGTTAAAAAGAGGTGCCAAACACTTGTACACTCTTCCGCACAAACTTAATATCATTAGCTGGATTATTTGTCATTTCCCTAGTTTAATCAGCCTTCAGTTTGCTTTCCTCTTTGTTCACTCGGTAGTACATTTGAGAAGCAGGATTTTCTTTTGTTTTGTTGAAAGAAGAAAAACTTTCTAAAACCAGAAAAAAGGTAAAATGAAATTCAAGACAGATTCGTGACGTAATGTCAGGACACACGGCTTGATGAGATTAAGGGTCACAGGCAGAAGGAAACTGAGTGAAGAAGACATTTCGAGAACTGATCTGTTATACATGAATGACAGAATATCAGTTAACCAGTGCAGTAGTGACTAGGACCAAAAAAAAGTGAGGCTATTTTGTCAAGTGGGCGAGACGTGCTCGCTCTAATGGAGGAAGAATGGAAGCTTACAGTTCAAACGAGTAGTGGTCACTGAATTAATGATAGTAAATAGATAAAGATTCAACAGTGCGGCGAACAGAGTGAGGTTGGATAGAGCCGTCAGAGGAGGCGAGTTGATGAGACGATAAGTTTGACTCCACTCTGTTCAGGAGAATTGTCTGTGGGGAGTCCCCCTACATGAGAGATTTACTTCACCCTCCACACAGGAGTTATTAATTACTCCTGTACAAAATGCCCCACAATCCACTCACTCGATGCAATGCTCTCTCGGGTGACTGACCCTTCCTCTCTTCCTTCCTTCTTTCCTTCTTTCCTCTTTTGTCTTTCTTTCCTTCATCCTTTCCTTTTCCTTCTGTCTAAGGGTGACTCAACACTTAGTGACAAGCCAAATGGTTTTCTGCACCCCAGGAAACCATTTACTACCCTGGGTGGTAATCATATTACCAAATTATAGCGCCTGGTGGTTTAGTGGGTAATTTTGGCACTCCAGTCAGATTGAGCCTGTACAGGTTTATATCCAAGGGGTGATTGGGGTTTATTGCTCATGTAATGGCACTCAGGGAAGAGTGAGGCTGGTCACTCTCATCATAAATATCAGGAACAAGTTGCCTAGCCCTGGGCTCCTACGTTCCTGATGGGGCAACGCAGGATTAGATGATGATGATGATGGTGATGATGATGATGACAATCCTAACAACTGTACGGGTTGATTGATAGTTTTATGGAGATAAATATTAAATTACAGTGGTATTTTTATATTATCAGCTGTGTCGGGACAAAGAAAAGTCGGCTTAGCACAATAATAATTTTGCAAGGCATGTAATTTGATGTATCCATTATCGGTCTCGAGAAAAAGAAACCCAAGATTATTCAGAGATGATGAAGGACTGAACTATTCATTGTTCAGTAGAAAGATATACTCCACTGGAAGATTTGGAGGGTCGAAAGATGTGAGAACTGAGTTTCTTCTTTTTTTTTCTTTTTTTTTACTCCACTCAGAATCATGAACCAGGTCAGCAGTTAGATGTGCCTTAATCTCATCCCGTGACTGCTGAAGCAACTGCTGTGGTGGACGCTGAGAGAAGCGGGTGGAGATGTGAAGGGTAGAGTCATCGGTGTATAAACAGATAGGGCTAGTTGTGGAGTTCATAAGGTCATGGATAAGAAGGAGGAGAGTTGGTGACATGACAGAAACTTGAGGAACAGCACTGTTGGTAACCTTATAGGAGAAACAGTGGCTATCAACAACAGCAGTTATGTAACAAACAGAGAGGAAACATGGGATAAAGGCAGAGATAGATGGAAGGAAATCGTAAGCGTGCACTCTGGAAAATAAGGATTTGTGTCAGAGTCAGTCGACAGCCTCCGGGATGTCAAATGCAATGATAAAGGCGTCACTAAAGCCCCGAAATAAGAATGACAAAGATTCAGAAACGAAGATAAGTAGACCGGCAGTCGAGCATCCTTGGCGGGAGCCATACTGGCAGATGGGAAACAAAGTTACGCTTCTGAAACCTTCTGTTAAGGATAAATGGAAAGGCTATGAAAATTCAAGAAATTAAAGTAATTAGACGATTGTCAGTGGACTGACAACGATTTCCTTCATTTGAGACAAGCTGTATGAGCGCAGACCTTCAGGAAAGAAAGGTACAAGCTGATAGCCGAGACAAAAGAACTTATCTTGGAAGGGCATCAACACAGAAGCAAGGTTCTTGAAATTAAAACGAGGTACCCCATTAGGTCCGTATGTCATGTAAATACTGATACCAGCCAGCAAGGGTAGAAAATACATTCTTTAATGAGACTTTATGGAGAGGTATAGGGAAATCAACGGGAGAAAGAGACAGTGGGATAGCACCGGAATTGTCCTTAACTGGAATTGAAGGCAAATGCTTGGGCAAAGACTTGCTTTATTAGTAGAAGAAACAGCTACAGAACCATCTGGGCAGAAAAGAAGAGGGAAAGAAGGTGGTATAAATTTATCAAAAAGGTTTTTGGCAAGATACCATAAGGAGTGGAAAGAACATGAACTGGAGAGTTCAAGACAAGACAAAAATTTCGCACGACTCCAGGCGGAAAAGCATCAAGATCGGTATTCGTGGGTAAAATGGCGCCGATATCTTTTGTGAGCCACCTCCTTCTGGTGAACAGCATTAGAACAAGCGTGATCAAACAAAGTTTTACTTTTTTTATTATTTTTTTTACACTGGTCAAAGAGTATAGGAAAAGAATGTGCAGTATGTTTTCATGCCCATGAGGAAAACCCTCTGTAATAAGAGAAGGACACCCAGATGGCTTTTGTCGTAGGACGCAGACTAATGAGAACTGTATTCTAGGGAAAGATGGAGTGATACCAAATATCGACTGCCTGCCTTAATAACCCTCGCGCGGTCGATAGGTCATCCGCTAAGTCTTCATAGCCCACTGTATGAGATCCCAGCTAAGCTGAGTGAATGTTTTGCCCGAACGTTTGTTCTTTCTCCTGAAATTTACTTCCTCACCGTTTAATTCTTCCTCTGTCCCTCTCCAATCCTCAGATTTAGCACCGTATTCTCGACAGGATAGGAACCTTCGTAGCACCTTTTCTTTAGTTATTCATTTTGCTTATCACACCCTAGATATCCTCTTCAGTGTTATTTATATGTCTCTAGTACCGACATAGTCTTCACCAATACGATGCGAGAGGATGCTGAAATGCAATATGCGAAATATATCGCCTGGGAAGAGATTTTACGAAATCTCTAAAGCCACACACAGCATAACCCAGAGCAGCAAGCACTACAACACTGAGATTTTCCTCGTAAGTTACACCAGGGCCTTGTTTACCGCAATGCAGTGACAATATTGACCTTGATTTAACACTTACGGTGTGATGTTTTCTAGGGAAATGTTTGAGCGTTTTCCTTGTGAGTCCCACATAACCAAGGGCATGTGACGCATGGATGAAAGTAATGCACGGGAATGAATGTACCCTGTATGGGGGGTATTTAATGTACAGTACGGTATTTCATTGTCAGAACAATGTCAGTCAGTTAATTATATATATAGGGAGATATGAATATGTTTACCCACGTCCACACTGGCTTACCTATTTAAAGTTTTATTCAGAGCTCCTGTCCTTCTCCACCCTACACACATGTACTGTATACCCAGGCTTTCACATATATCCGAGAGAGAGAGAGAGAGAGAGAGAGAGAGAGAGAGAGAGAGAGAGACAGACAGACAGACAGACAGACAGAGACAGACAGACAGAGAGAGAGACAGAGACA
Organism: Coenobita brevimanus; assembly: GCF_032717465.1. Taxonomy (NCBI): domain Eukaryota; kingdom Metazoa; phylum Arthropoda; class Malacostraca; order Decapoda; family Coenobitidae; genus Coenobita; species Coenobita brevimanus. The sequence continues at coordinate 17,781,572 of NC_137062.1, read as the reverse complement.
GACAGACAGACAGACAGACAGACAGAGGGACACAAGCGATGAAGTGGAAGATAGTGGTGGCTGCTGGTTGGGAGAAGAAAGGACAGATACAAGGAGAGGACAGTGACACAAGATAATCCTATTGCAGACTGCTGTGGTGTAGGTTAGGAGGACGATAAGACCGATGCAAAGCAGAGGCGGTGAAACAAAAGATAGTTGTAATGGACAGCGGTCAGAAGGAGGGTAAGACAGATACATGATACAGATGGTGAAACAGATGATACAGGTAGTTGACTGTGGTATGGTGGTGACTAGAAGGATGGGACAGATACAAGCACTGACGGTGAAACAGAAGATATTGCTAGTAGGCAGTGGTTAGGAGGGCAGGACAGGTGCAAGTCACAGACGGTGAAGCAAAAGATAATACTAGAAGACTGATTAGGAGAAGGGTGGGACAGATACAAGCACTTACGGTTAAACAGGAGATATTTCTAGTAGACAGTGGTTAGAAGAAGGTAGGCAAGCACTGACGGAGAAACAGATGATAACGCTAGTAGACAGTACTTAGAAGGGCAGGACAGGTACAAGTCACAGACGGTGAAACAGAAGATAACGCTAGTAGACAGTGGTTAGGAGAAGAGAGGGACAGGTATTGTATAAGTCACAGACGGTGCAGCAGAAGACAGTGGTGTGGTGTAGGTGGTTGTTTGTTTGTTGCGGAACAGGCGATGGCATCCACTGCCCATTCCAAAAACTCAGGATTGTAAGTAGGACTCGAACCCACTGCAGAGAGTCCACTGAACATGTTGTAGTGACAAACCGGCCAAGCCACCGAGTCCTTTATATTTATCTGTCTTTGTATCTATCTGTTATACAGCAAGATGTCTTAATTTCGGAAAAGAGGGCTACAAACAAATCGTCTCCATGGAACCCCTTCCTCTGTCATCAGGCTGCCTTATCTACAACTCCCACCAACCTCATTTCCTCCATCTCATTCTTGGTGTCTCATCCTTACCCTCGTTCCTTCATTTCTTCACCTCAGCGACACAGCTCATCATCCAGTGTAAGTAAAATGTCATTAGTTTACTCACACAGCCTTTGTGACATTCCTGAACCATTACACGCTCATGTTTTTGCCAGTTTCCTCTCAACAGATTAATTATAGTCTGGTAAATCTGGCCTAGCCTCTTTAGACCGAAGATGCCATTTTAGAGCCATTCTTGATACCTGTACACGATCTTATACAGCTTAGGGAGACTTTTCTAAATGAAGTCTGGGAGGCCTTCTCTAGACTGAATAAAATCGTCTGGCAGCAGCAAGAGTCAATGAAATAAGACGTCACTGGTATTCATGGCGTAGGGAAGCCTGGGAAGGAGAAAGGAAAATGTAGGAAATGGAAGTGACAGTAATGTGAACAGACAGGGAACGAATCTATCTATACCCAGATGCCTTAAACCCAAAACGGGCGGCCATGTCACCCTGTCTTCCTGTAACCACTTGTATGTAACCACTTGTAAATCAGAACTATGAAAGGATGTACTAAGTAGTGTGTACATGACCTATTTCTCTTATCTAAGATCTAACCTAGTTCAGCTTCTGCTTACGTAGTGCTTTACTAGAAAGGCACAGGAGCACGCAAGCCTCCGCTGGGCAGATACAGAAGAGGCATGGTGGGGACAAGACCTTGCAGTTCTTTTACAAATATATATCTGCAGTATTGAACCGGACTTTGGATTTACCTGCATTCCACGAGTGGGCAATAAACAAGTGGTGGCAGCGGTGGGATATGATGCGGGTAAATCACCAAACCATGGTATGGTGTGGTAACGTGATGGTTGGTTATGCAAGACTGGTGGTTGAGGTTAGTGGGGAAGGACTTACTGGAGTTGTAATGGAGTAGTAGTAGGTGGGTGTTGATGTGGGTTGAAGGTCTCACCACAACAGAACAGCACCAAAAAAAATATGTAGGAGACATTGCCACAAGTCCAGTGAACAGAGGCTGGAGGCTAAGGGCAGGAACACACTGTCATCGTGGTAGGTAAGGTACCGTGGGCAAGGGGGCAATTGCCCAGAGACTGACTGCAGGAAACGTGAAACGAAGTTTATCCCACTCGCTCTTCCCAACTGCCCACACCACAGTGAGCCACAGCCACCTTGCCACACCCAGTGATTTACCACTACCAAGCTGCCCTGATGTCACGAGGAGGGAACATGGCCTATCACGATGCTTTACGTCACAGTTTTCCTCTCCTATCAACTTCCCTGCATTGCCTGGTGCATCAGTGCCTCCCGGCTGTGTCACAGTTTACTCTGCCCAGTGAACATCTTCCACGAAAAGAGTTTGCTGCAACATGCTATGCTAGTTTGCCTTCGAAAGAACACTCATTTTCTCAACCCACGGTACACTGTGAATATATTTTTCTCTTATGTGATTATCTATATATTATCTTACTTCATTTAACCATTCCATTCCTTTCAACGGAGACTGGGTGCTTTCTTTACAGATTGTGACTATGTTGTTCATATAATTATGTTCATTGCATTACATTCGTCATTATTTTTCGTTTACTCACTCCAGTTCATTCCATTTTCTCCATTTTACATTCTTTAACAAAGCTTCACTGTACATAAATCTTTTACTCCCATTCACATTCCTTTTATATAAACTATATTTCTTCATATACTAATTGTTTATCATTCATAGTAGTATATTCATTCATTTATTTATTTATTTTCTTTCTCCTTCTATTAATGAACTTTTATAAGAAAGTACTTCTCTCTCCAACTGAATATGACAGTGAAACTGATGATAATGTTAGTGATGATGGCGTAACTTTCCTCCATAGTGGGAAATCTTACTCAAAATCTCAAGCAACTCCTTTGACTACTTCAACTGTTAGTACTGCTATTACTCCTACCACATCTTCTACCACTTATACAAATCCTACAACCACTGTAGAAAATCCAGATAATTTGACACCAGATACTTTAACTTCATCTTCCCAACTGATTCTCTAGAACTTCAACAACCTTCACCACTGCCTCTGTCTTTACCTTCTCCTACAACTACGCCACTACCAACCCCGACACACACCACCACCACTACAACAGCCTCTTCCCATTCACCATCTCAACTTAATGCAGTGACTACTCCCACACATTTGGCCTTTCAACTTAATGCCACGATGGTAATTCAAGTCCCCCCTCCACAGCCAATTTTCCTAGATGATGTTAACCACCCAAAATTCACTGCTGAGGATTCTTCTATTTTTATTTATGACTTCCTCAGTGAAGTCGAAACAGACATCGCAAACAGGAGCACAACAACAAATCATTGAAGATTTTTATCTTAAAGGCAAGTTAAATCAAGACAAATTGCACGTGGGTGCCGGGTTGCGATCAGCATACTTTGACAGTTGCACTATATTGCTCATTTTGCAAGAAGTTAATTAATTTCAATTGTGCTGATTTAAAAGAGGGTTCTTTCATTGTCTTCCCTACTACAGTATCTTAAAAAACAGGCACGAAGACGCACTCATACCATCCAAAGAGGCCACTCTATTTGAGGCAGCCGTGGTAGCGAATGCAACCTCTTCTGCGATAAGCCAGCTACTGAGACAAACACCACGGGTCACTAGTATCGGTGAATGTGAAGTCATCAAATTAAAAGACTTCAGTCGTTTGATGGGATACCTTAGATTTCTAAACTGGTTAACTCCCAAGCAGTTGGAAACAGTCCTGCAAATTGGGTTCCATCCATAAGATAAGTTGCTAGTGGTTTCAAAGGAGATAGACGAAAGATTAGGCTCACTTGTCACTCGTCAAGCGAGTACTCACATCACACCCACTCACTCTACTAATACTGCTACAAGGGCTATACCAACTGCTAAAGTCTCAACTGATTTTTCACGTTCACTTCCGACTGCCAGAGGTCCCACTAACATTGCAACAATGCACGTTCTCCCTCGAGACGCCGACCGCTTGCTAATAACCGTGGCCAGTCTAGTGCATATTGGACAAGGCAGTCTGGCCAGTCACCTATGCGTCGTTGCCAACAGTTCTCGATCGTATGCTGGTATTGTGGTTTAACTGGTCACTGCAAATTAAGCTGTTCGCGCAAACATGGACGAAATCATCATGAGCCATGTTGGTATACATGTTCAAGACTGCACCACCCTTATTGCATGTATCATAAAGATTCCAAAACTCATACAACAGAGGAGCATCATTACCTTGCATGTTGTCAGACAGCGGAAGAGCAGCACGACATTCAAAAGCACCCCAACCTAACAGTCACCCAGCACAATGCACTACCACTCAGTATTGTTCATGTATTAGACTAGTTAAGGGTATTTGTGCGTGGAAATTGCGGTGAGGTAGATGTCTCACTTTTTATGGATTCAGGTTTTGCCATCAGCTCACTATCTGAAGAGGCGTTAGCAAAAATGCATTGTAACAGATCGAAACGTGTTAGCTTCCTTCAGCCCCCGGATTGAAATCTATGCACGATGGATGGATCGTATTTAGACAGTGAAAGCAAATCTCAGCTTCAAATGACTACATGATTCGGCAGATCCGTTCATTACTGGTTCACGAGTGGGAAAGTGGCACTCCACCATCAGGCTGCTCTCTCCCCAACTCACAAATGTCTCCCTCATATACCTCTCTACCCCATCTCTCCATCTCATTCTCTGTCTTCCCTTCCCTTCTCTCTCATCCGCCTCATTCACAAATACTTTTCTAGTCAATCCCTTTTTCTCCATTCACTACAAATGGTTAAACCATCTCAGGGTTCTCAAGTGCTTTCTTGCACATCCACTTCAGCACCTGAATGATCCTTCTTTTCTTCATTTCACCGTCTTTCCATAGAGAGAACTGTCGATCTTGGAGTGGTTAAGTGTGGACTTCTTTAACTCCATCATTATGAAGAATTGCTTCTAAGCTGAAGAAAATTGCCCATATTACTTACATCAGTGGGTACTCTTATTACGAGTGAGCAAGCGCAGCGAGTGAAGCAATGTTTACCCTATGTTCAGCTGAGAAATGGGCAGCCTGACACGACCCGGTCCTGCCTGATTGCGATGGAATAACTTTTCTACTATGTGAGATAGAGAAGAGATTTTTGCAGCAGGTAGTAGACACATTCAATAAATTTTGTTTTTAGCTATAGGCTATATTTACTCATGAGACCAAAGAAATCCTCTGGAATCCCAGCTTTCCAAGGGATTGTACCAAGGGCTTTTATTGACATGCTCCACTGTGAAATCGAATTTTAAAAGATTTCCTGTTTTATCACTATGTTTTCTTGCATGAATTCTAACAATTAAATGTAGGGTATTACGCTCATTACCGGGTATTTTAGAAGAAAGTTTTTCTATGTTTAGAGGGTGAAATAATTATTATTACTTAGTGCAGCACTGTGTGGAATATAAGAGTACCTCTACATTCTTTTGGTATCGTTTTTTTTATATTGTATTTGAAAGAAAGTAAATTTGTCATAAACTATTTGTCATAAAGTTTTCAATCCCTTACCACTCAGTTGTGCCCCCTTCTTTCTCTGTTCGTGAGTTAACATTCGTGTCACAGAATATTTCACACCGCCCAGGCAAACTGAGCCTTGGCTTCAGAGAAGGCTTTCCTCGCACTTCTCGTGGGGCGTCACTCCACCAAGACCGCTGAAAGTTTACACCAAGATGAAATTATGATGATGGGCATATGTACAAATGCTCGCTCGCTCTTCACGCGCTCACGAAGTCCACTTTACTGGTGATAGGTTCTCTCCATTTTTGCTGCCCTCATAAGGGGGTCAAATCCAGTGAGTATGTACCTCCCTGACTCAGGCATTCATTGAATCACTGTGCCTTATTTTGAAGGATGAAATCTGGTCAAGTGGAGTCATAGGCAAAAATTTTTTTGATGAGTACGCTACTGGGGGTCATGTGTTGAGTGGAAAATAATGTCTGTGTTTCTGGTGTGCTGCTAGGGTGTGTCTGGGTTGGGTCAGGGGCGAGTGTGGTGGATAGCTGGGATGTCTGAGGGGTCTGTACAGAGACAAAGGGCACCTGGTGGAAATAGCTGCAGTTAGAGCGGCTGTCATATGAATTGCCTGTCTTATTTGCGTTATCATCAACACTCCCCTTTCCATTCGCCTTGCCCAAAGTAAAACAATCCAATGAAAGATAAGCAAGTTAAAAGTGTAAAGAAAGACAGAAGCCCTTCAGTTAATTTCTAACAATAGTAAATACATTAGTGTATGTGATGGCATTTGACAGAATTACTCTATCCTATTCTATTTGTGAAGCAAATCTAATAAAAAATGTTAGAAGAAAACTAAGTGAGTATGGATTTGCCTGTGAGGGAGAACCAGGATTTCGAAGGTTTGAATGGCTGTGAATAGTTGTGTGGCCAATTTTACTGAGTATGTTGTTTAATGGTTATACCAGTTTAGTATTTTGTCTCTTTTTCTGTAGCCTTCTCCGTCTCATCCCTCATCTGAGCATGAGAATAAAGCATGATGATGATGATGATGATGATGATGAGTCTGGATCGTACCTCACCCCAACCTTTAGACGGGAATCACGGCCGAGATGATGGTAATAATAATAATAACAGGGATTTTTGGAGACGCCATGTCTTAGGTAGGCATATGTGTTTGTTTGTTTGATGATAATGATGATGATGATGATGATGAAAGTGCTGTTGACTAACACCAATCCCCCAAACTCTTCCATTCCTATCCATCTCGAATCCATAACTCTGAATTTTAAATCCAGTAAAGTCCAGCCATGTGAACAAAGGTGCCAATCTTCAGTATGTCCATCGAGGGTGAAAGCTGTAGTGTTTGAGCTTCGTATAAGGGAGGCCACACTGGAAATTTCGCAGCGCTAAACTGCATTCCTGTGACCACCATGGCTGTGTTTCAGGTTTATTCTTGATGGAGACCAGATCACTGTATTCACATCAGGCAAGTACTCAATGTTTTTTTTATTCACCTACGGCGACTACTAATGAATACCATACTGTACATGCTGTATCTGACCTCTAGAGTTCAATCAACTCCTCTTTGCCAGATAATGTCTTATGGAGATTTAAAAAAAAAAAAAAAAAAAAAAATCGCACTGATGTTACTTAAATATATTTTTTTTACCACACCAGACGTTCTCATTCGGTTTTATGAAGGAAAATTCTTTCATGAGAATTTAATGGAGGCTGTGTAACCTCTTCACTAAGTATGATGGAGGCGGCAGTGACAACTTTGAAGCTTTTGTTTGTAACCACTCTTGTACGAGGCGCCTTTTTGTACATTTATTCGTGCTGGACAGAGACACCTTCTCGTTGTGGCGGAGATGCTACCGATATACTACGGTACTCGGTCATACAAACGTCCCTCATCTCCCTTCCTAGACCCCAAAAGAAGCACATTTCTTTACCAGAGAACAGTAAATTAAGTTTTCAGTCCACTGGGTTTTCGTTTTAATTAATTTGAATGTGTAACCAGCGTTACTGCTGCTAAAACTACTACTACTCTTGCTATTGATGAACGTAGCCGAGGGGTTTGATTAAATGGAGAGATTGTAGGTGTATCGTAGATTAATGGCTTCCCCTCTATCACCAGTGGAATGTAATGTGGGCCGCTGCTTAGTAAAATGGTGCATCGTGGAGTAGAGTGAATAGGTGGGTCTCTTTCTCGTATCGTAAGCGAGGTGAGTTACAGAGCACTCTTAGGTTACAGAGTTTATTGTACACACTTATATCGAAGTGTGATTGACAGCGTAACGTAACATGACGGCAAACCTCCTAGCTGACTCTGTCTCCTGCCTTTTGCCCTGGATCGTACTCTCGGACTCTATCCCCTTCTGACCTGAAGGGAATCTCTCTGACATTATATACAGCTCTGAGGGGATGAGTATGTGTGATGTAGTGTCCGGTAATTTCCATTCACGTGGACTAACTGACTAGAGCTGGTTAGCCCACGTGTTTGAATACGTCACGAAATTCTTGGTCGTCTGGGACAACAGGATTGTGGATATACGTCATGTGGATTGACACTCCTAGTGAGAAGCTGTGTATGTCTCCAGCAGACATTACATACTGCACATTGTGGTACGAGTTATATACTACTGCATGAAATGCGTACATTGCCGCGCTACTACTACTATTACTACTACTACTACTACTATTACTATTACTACTACTACTACTACTACTATTACTAATACTACCACTACTGCTACTACTATTACTATTACTACTACCACTACTGCTACTACTACTCCTACTACTACTACTCCTACTACTACTGCTGCTGCTACTGCTGCTACTGCAACTACTACTATTTTTTTAATGAAAATAATAAGGGACAAAAGGCCAGAAGGCAGAAAGATTGGTTCCTCCAAGAAAAAATAAAAACATAATTAATAGAGAGCCACATTCAAAATCTGTTCACTTCGAGCTGCCTGGACACATTGCGTTTAAAGGACTGGAGGTCATAGGCAGAAGAAAATACAGACAGGAGAAGACAGATGCGGAGTTGACATGTTGATTACGTGAAGGACTGGGAGTAACGGTTAACTCCTGCATTAGAGAGTTGGACAATACAATGAGAGTCTGCTGCTAGATGGGTGGTACGCGCCCGCCGTAGTGGTGAAGGGATGGAAGCAGACAGTTCACTGAAGCAGCGATAGGAAAAGAGATAAAGTTGCAACAGTGCAGCGAAAAGACAAAAGTTGATGGGAGCCGATAAGAGGGGAAGAGTTAATGAAATGAAAAGCCTTTGACTCCACCTTGTTAAGAACAGCTGTATTTGAGGAGCCTCCCCACACATGAGAGTTGTACACAACACGGGGGAGAATACAACCCATGTAAAAAGTCAACAACTGTGCAGAGGTTGAGAAGGAATGGGGTTGACTTTGCACACCTAATATCTTGGAAGAAGATTTTACTAGAGAGGTGATATGATCTTTCCAAGATATATCCAGAAAGAATAAAACCACAAGTACTCGTATGTTCAAGGATGGTCCAGGACTGATTCGGATATCTTTACCAATTAGAGGAAACCCTTGCGGAAGATTTTGACAGGTTCGATAGATGTTAAATCTGAGGTTTTGATGTTTTAAATACAACAATATTGCTTTTATCCTAATCAGAGAGATGGGCCAAATCAGATATTAAGTGTGCCATAGCCTCATCTCTTGTTTGTTGAAGTAACTGCTTAGATGGACACTGCTGGAAGCAAATGGAAAGGTGATGGGTGGAGTCATCAGCATATGAGTGGATAGGGTTAGATGTACAGTTCAGAAAGTCTCATGAATAGAAGGAAGAGAGATGGAGACAGGACAGAACAAAGAGGAACACCATTGTTGATCGCCCTAGAAGAGCAGTGGCCGTCTGCAAAAGAAGCTATAGAATGACCAGAAAGGAAGTTAGAGATGAAGGCACAGATAGAAGAACAGAAATCGTAGTGGGGCAGTTTGAAAATTAAAGAGTATGCCAGACTTGATCGAAAACCACTGAGATATCAAGTGCAATGGGAAAGCTATCGCCAAAGTTCCGAAAGGAGGATGACCAGGATTTGAAAGGAGGGTAGGTGAGCAGATCGCTAGTGGAGCATCACAGGCGGAACCCATACTCGCGATCGGAAAGGTTATGACAGAAAGGTGCTTTTAATTTTTTTCAGCACGTGGTGACGCTAAACTGCTTTATTGTTGCTACCGTATGATGACTGTATTCAGCTTCAAGGTGGCCTCTTATAGTCAAAATGTTGAAAATACAATCCAGTAACCGCTATGTAAACAAGGAGAGAGAGAGAGAGAGAGAGAATAGGGCACTAATCCAGTTATGCGCAGTGGATTACAATGGGCCATACAGCCGGGACAATAGTTCCCCTGGCTGTCTGGCATGGAAATGGCTCTGTGAGGGTGAGGCAAGGATGGTGCTGGTGTTGAATATGATGGAGAGGCGAAAGAGAAAGAGGTGGAACGGTGGAGAGATGGTCATACTGGTGCTGGCAGAGTGGAAAGGTAGTGGGGGCAGAAGTGGTGTGATGTCGTAAAAGGGTGGTGGTACTGGCAGTAGAGAAGAAAGGAAGTGGGATCTTTCTATCAAATGATACCATCGTGGTGGAGGAGGAGGCTTTGGAGGATAGCTGGAAAAGTATTAAGAAACGTTGTGAAAGGGTGGAAAAACAACGGAGAGGTGGAGACCACGAGGAATAAGAGGTGAAGTGATGTAAAAGAAATACTGGTACTGATGCGGACGGTGGGAATATAGTAGTAGTCTAGTAGATGGCCGGGGAAGACAGTGGAACGATTGTGCTGTTTAGGTTTATCTCCGTCTGTTACAGCTGCAGACCTAAACTGTGATCCGCTTCTTGACGATAAACAACAAAAAGTAAACAGTGACTTGCGAAAACCCGGTAATGCTGTTTCCGGAACCCAACAGACTTTCAGAATGTGACCAAAAATCAGGGTGACATTATTCTCCGCGAGTATATGCATTCAGGATGAGTTACCCTACAGATGTTTCCTTGATAACTTTAACTCTTGTTCGCTGGATCTTTTACTTATAACAGCAACTTTTATGCTGAAAATATCCAAGCCTTCAATGACGAGTGACTGCATGTTGGACCATGTCACTGAACAATGACTTCAGTTTTTAGCACCTTTGTCGTTTAAAGTTTTTTTCTTTTCTTTTTTATCTTCTCCATCCCAGCAACTATACAAATAGGGATTATTTTCATGATGATGATGTGGAGTGAGGAGGAGGAAAATAAGGAGAGTAGTGATGAACCACTTTTTCTGGGACAGCAGTGAGCTCAAAACACTAGGAAGGATACCTAGTTACCTTATACCGACAATGCTGCTGATCAAAAAACGTTCTCTCTCTCTCTCTCTCTCTCTCTAGGTTACTCCAATATCGCAACTCATTTTCAGAATATTGTTAGTTCCGACTTTTATTTCTCTTATTTCTGACCCTGTGTACCTAATGGTTGATATTAGTGTTAGCGTTTACTGTCACATCCACTTTATGATGCGATTTGCCTCGAGGGCGCGTGACAGAGAGAGAGAGAGAGAGAGAGAGAGAGAGAGAGAGAGCAATGCGTAGTGACGGGAAAGAAAGTAACGGAAAGAGAGCGGAAGAGGAAGGGAGACAAATTACCCTACCCTATTTCTAACCTACCTACCCTACATTACCTTACCTTAACCTACCTTACCCCCTCTACCTTACCAAGCATTAAAAGCAAACACTCTTTGTATTCTTTTAACCACTAATGTCGGGCATTTTTGCAGCATAAACAATGATCCAGCCAAAATCTGAAGTGTGATTCGACGCGACTAGTTTTATAACTTATATGGCCTTTACTTTATTGTTATAGATTTCAGCTTCGTTGTCGTACACTTTCATATATTCAACTTTCCGTGACGATTGTCTGTCCTTAGCTGAATAACGGAGTGTGTCTGGTAGAAAAGAAATGATTATAAATAACCCTATCATAAAGGTAAAATAAATATTGCCTTTAACGCCGTCACAGCGAGATGTCTCCTCCTATGCTGAATACAGTCGTAGGCGGCAGCAAGAATTAAATGAAAGGTTATCATCCCACTGAGTGAACACGTGCGTCAGGGAGACCTGGCAAAATTACAAAACGTGATAATGGCAGCTGCACAATGGCGGTCTGTGGTTTGCTTGCATTACCTTGAAATCCCAATGATATTTTGATAACGATGCAGCGATATTCAAGCGCGTTAGAAGGACTTTGATCTCACTTCATTACTTTGGAATTACACATGTGTAAAAGGATTATTGACCGAAACTTCTAGTTAATTCTTGCATTAGAGAGTGGGTTAAAAATAGTGGTGTTAGTGTGTGGTTAGTATGGTGAAGTGTGTAATGTCAGTACTACACGCTGTCCATCCTGTCGTGTCAGTATCTGCACCTTCACCATCACCATCATCATATCCCTGCAACTGTAAATGCAATATGCCATATCATTACCACCGTCATCATAAGCCTGTAAAAGTAACTGCAATATCCCATGTATTATCTTTTGCAGGATATTGCTAGAGAAGTTTTAGTATGAAAATAATCACATACAAGTTTGGAATGAATGGGGATGCAGTGCCTGAAGAGAGTGATGCATGTGAAGGTCGAAGATTTTATATATATATATATATATATATATATATATATATATATATATATTGTTATATAGCCTATGATTTCATCATCCTTTGTGTAATTCTAACGTACAGTATGCTGCATGTTTGATCACGAGCGTGTTCTACCTCACTCCCCTCTTCTACCCTTATAGTAGAGTAAGTCGTTCTTTCTGTTGTTCAGAGCGGGATTGTCAACTCTTTGTCCCCTATGGCTTCATTTGCGCGTCCTTCTTACAAGTTGTATCAAGCTTTGCCGGCCCCTATATAATGAGCTCAGTCTCTGCATTAATTGCCACTTAGATCTACTCCTCATATTGTTCACATCTCTGTCCTCCCCTGTACAGTTGTTATTTTTGTGAGTGCTCAGGAAGTCTCCAACCATCTAACTGCTGTGTAATTTGAGTATAAGTGTTATTGCATTTTTTCTTGTACTGTATAGCATAAGGTGTTAATTCGTAGGCCTAGTGAGGTTTTTGTGATTCATGTGTTTTAAGTGTCAGCCATTATCAGTGTTGCCATATGGTGCAGAGGAAATTTCAGGAGAAAATTGCCAAAAAATTCAGTAGATACAGGTAAAAATTCGGTAGACACACACCAGTATATATATGCACCATATTGGTACTTAACATATATATTTCTGGAATCAATTAATGAAATTAAGGAGAAGCTTTTTATATATTTAATATCTTATTACAATAGTTGGTGAAATATTACAAAACAAAATATAATTTTCTTCACAAAATAAAAATTACAAAATCTTTCTTTTATATGCAAATCAACACGACTCAGGTGTTCCCTATGAAAATGAATATAATGAATATCGAGTAGCTTTTTAACGACCGTAATTGACGGTAATTCGGACATCTAGTTTTTTTTTTTTTTTTTTGCAAAAATGAACTGATTAAGTCAGTATAGGCCATCGTTTACTTTAAAATATCCCCAAAACATATTATGATCTATTAAAACTTCTCATCTTTCAATTATGGCAAGGCACAACTGGGTACTTGTAAGATTTGCTGCACTAATGTCTATCTCCCTGCACCTCGTCTCGTCCTCAGCGGCCACTATATTTACAAATTAAAAGCAATAGAAAAGCGCTGGATTCGATATTGGCAGAATTACTAACTAGTCAACTTTACAAACTTAACATCCAAATAAATCAACAAAATATTTTGAGCCTTTAGGCCATTATATTAGGTCTCGTGGATGTGTGTTCCTCATTGTCTGCAACTCAACCCCGAGCGTTCAGTCTCATCGCCTTCCTGTACACACCAACGTGTTTATTACGAACGGGTGGCAGTCGGCAGTGGCACACGTACAGAGAACGTCACAACACCGGCCATCCAGTCCTCCCTCACCCCTCCCCTGGGCCTCCCTCTCCCCCCTCCCTCCCCCCCTCTCTCTCTCTCTCTCTCTCTCTCTCTCTCTCTCATATTTAGCTTTTATGGATTTTCAACTGCCGGGAAGCATAATTTCTGCCGATTTTCTGGAGAACCTTTCAAAATTCAGTAGATTAGAGCAATAATTCGGTATTTCTTGTGATCCATCAGAAATTCAGTAGATCTCACGATATTTCGGTAGATCTGGCAACACTGGCCATTATTGATAATATTTTGTATCTGTAATAATATATCTTACATTCACTGAGCATTATCCGGTTTTCTCATTTTATCAAGGCTGACTTAGATAAATTTACTCTTGCTAATTTCGTGTTAATAGAGGCTATTGCAGTTAACCATATATTTAACCTGTTTTTGCCATTACATTATCCTTATGAGTCCTGAATGTTTAGTTGTTAGTTTGAGCATTAAACTTTAACTTATAATTTTACCTAACTCTTTTGTTTTGAACCTGGAACTTTGCGGGACAGTTTTCTCTGTTCTGTAACAATATATATATATATATATATATATATATATATATATATATATATATATATATATATATATCTATATATATATATTTTGTGTGTGTGTAAAAACAAGGGAACATATTTTGGCTAATGAAAGGACACACTATTAGCACACCGTTTAATTCTGTTTATCTCGGCTGATGACTTGTTTCTACTCTGCCTAGCGGGTAACAAATTTACTTGTCACTGGGAGTCCTTTCGAAACTAAGACACAGTTTGGATTTCCAACCCTACACTTGTGGTGCACTTGGGTCGTGAGACATACCCGCCACCACCGAGTCACCAGTAGCTTCATCACATCCGTATTTCACTCATACATGCAGTGCTATTACTCTGACTTCCTCTGTCTGTCCATCCATCCTGTCACTCCACCACATCCTGTCAGTTCACAAATCATGCCTTCCCAGCTCTCATCTTCCCCATCTTCCTTCCATTATTCCTACTCCCTTCGTTATTCCTTCTCTTCCTTTCTTCCTTCACTCCCTCTCATCCATTCTTCCTTCTTCCCCTTTTTACTCTACTTTTCCTCCTCCTCCTCCGTCTCCAGCTTCGAATTGTCCCTGGCACCTGGAACCTAAACTTCCTCCTAAAAGTTTACAGGAAAAAAACATGGTTGGGGGAGAGTTCAGAGTGAAGGACTTGTCTTCCGAAATTAAGTTCAGGTTATTGCCATAAGACTGCTGGACTTTTAATGAACTGCATCATATCTGTGAAGCGGATCTTTACAATTAAATGAGAAATTTGGCAAATTTTAGATAATACATTTTCTTCTTTGCCCAGATGGATACTGTTTACATCAGCCACATTTTCTAATTGTATTGTCTGTCCCATTCCTTCAAAATATACGGGAAAAAATGTAAGACTATTATTTGGAAATTTACATATCTATGGGGATGTGTCGAAAATTCTTTGAAATTACGAATTATTCGATAGGTTAGGCTGGGTTAATGTAGGTTTAATCAGAGGAGGTAAGGTGTCATCAAATACTTATTCTTTCATTTGTATGAAAAGAAAATTCCTGTCAATAAATCACACAATATATTCGTTAAATCGGGAAAGGTAACTGATGCAATATTGGCCTCTCTGTGTTTTCTCGAGCTGTCAGCATGAAACCTAATCACATAGATAAGTGTGTAAGATGAAATGTGGACTGGGAGGGCTGGGAGCTTCTTGCATACTCTTTTCATCTTAAATGGTTCTAAAACTAAGAAGTCTTCGTTTTCAATGCTGATATGTAATGGATTAACGATAGAATATGATGCAAATCATGATGAGTGTTAAGGAAGGTTTTAGAGAAATATCATTGTCTGATTTTGCCATCAAGTTGCGCGAAATAATCCACAAAAGGATGAAATTATCGGCCGAGTTAAGGTGAGTGAATTACAGTTTGAGTTTACGTGGACAGGTGAGGTGCGAACGTTGGATGACATAATGGGGAGGAGGGGATGATTCTGGCTGGCTGGATTTGTTGGTCAATTGGTAGAGTACTTGACTGTTACTGGAAAGAATGTGCTGAGCTAAATATTGATCCTGGAAGTCATAGTCTTCTATGTAAATGAGGAATCCGTCACTCGTAAAGTGAGCGTGATAGAGCAAAAGAAGTGGATAAATTCTTATGAATGTACAAACACACACACAAAGAGAGAGAGAGAGAGAGAGAGAGAGAGAGAGAGAGAGAGACGTCATCGAAACGACATAGTTAAATCTCCAAAATGTGCATCTGAATCAGTACATAATATTAGATCAGATACACGACCGTATCTTTCCCGAAGAGTAAAAGTAATAGCCATATTCCTCCCTTCCCCATGCTGGCAAAGTATGGATGGGGAAGGGGTGACCGTAGGAACAGTGATGCAGTTATAAGTTGGAATGTTCTGACTACGAGTATGTCTGTATGTTCCGGGCCTGTTTGTCATCGGCAGAACCGACTGAGAACAAACATGTGCAAGAATATGACAATCTATTAACACCCAGTTTGAATGTACGCCACGGCCTGTGCTCAAGCCCTGGACTCGGGGCTCATGTATCACGATACTAATACACTGACCACCCAGTCATCGCAGTTCCAAGCCACACTTACTCATATTGCAGTCTTCATCACACTGAAGGGTGAAAGGGAGCCATTTTTGAAGGCTGGTAACAAACAAAAAAGAACTGACATAGAACAAAGATGTAGGCACGTATAAAGAGAAAAGCTGGGAGAGAGAGTGTGCATCCCATTTTGACGGAACTGCTTAACTGAACCTTAGGAAGATAAGAAATTGCTTGTTTATGTCCGAATTTACATTTCCTCTGAAAGAGAAAGAGACGTCTCTTGCTCCAGGCTTTTTCTACACTACCTACACTATCCTAGACTGGATGTTTTATTTGGAAATTGGTATTTCATGAAGAAATTAACCTGATTATTTGCAAAGAGACCGAGTTTCAGGTGCAAGGTGTGTGTGTGTGTGTGTGTGTGTGTGTGTGTGTGTGTGTGTGTGTGTGTGTGTGTGTGTGTGTGTGTGTGTGTGTGTGTGTGTAGTCCCAGTTCATATGTGACCTAAATATTCAGGCACAATTACAGTCATTCTTCCTGACTGTCCTTTATTCCCCTGGCAGAGATGCCGCCTCTAGCTGGATATGAATGTGGGTCTGAGAGTATTTACATACGCATATACACAGTATAGTCTAGTTCTGAAATTAAGTGCGTTAGAAGACACACACTTATTAACTCATACGTCTCATGTAAATTAGTTGCGAGAAGGATGTGAAGAAAAGTTGATGATCATGGTGAGAATGATGGTGATGGTGATAAAGACGACAGTGTAAATAATGAAAAAAAAAAAAATAGAAACAAAAACAGTTTATAAACAATGTGTGTGTGGCATCATGTAAAGGTAGGCAACCTTGAGGGTATCACTAAATTACCTGACCATGGCATCTTTACCAGTTGCTAATAAGCTTTGCAATTTAATATGAAACATGGATGCCACTAACTCCTCTTGCCTATATAATCAAGCCGCGTTGAAATGAGCAATGAAATGCTTCGTCTCCAGTTTTCTTAGAAGTTAGTTAAGGTTATAGTTGCACTGGAGGTGACACATGACGTTAATATCACTACGACTTCCACTGAGTTTTGCCTCACAAGGTAAACGAATTGCTGAAAAGAATTATTTGTCCATCTTGTAATTTATCTAAATTTATCACAACGAGAATGAACTTTTCAAATCATGTTATCTCCAGGCACTTTAATTAAGATTAGAAGAAAGTCTTCAAAAGGGAAATAGCTAGTCATAGCCATCAGAACCCCTTCACAGGTAGGACTCTCCTCTCCTGTATGAAATCGTCTGGCGGTATCAGGAATAACATTATAAATGCGTCATTATGCGAAAGGGGCTGAACCTTCCTCCTAGGTTTATTGTGCACCATAAAAGTACAGTCTCCTCATGTTTTGCGTTTATGAGAAAGCTTCAACCTTCAAGCAATGTGTCAGTGCAGTGTTTGTTCATATTGGCTCACAGGGAAGTGAGCATGGAAGTGAAAAAGTTACTACATGATACCAACTCTAACGTATGGAAGTGAAGCTTGGACGTTGTTGGTAGGACACAAGTCAAGAGTGAAAGGAGTGGAAATGAGTTATTTGAGAGGAGCCTGTGGAGTCACATGGAGAGACAGGCTGACGAATGAGGATATAAAGGAGCATTGTGGTGTGGATGTGGATGTGATAGGAAGTGTTATGAGGAACACGCTGAGGTGGTTTGGCCATGTGGAGAGGATGGAGGGTAAAAGACTGACGAAGAGAGTGTATGTAAGTGAGGTGGAGGGGGTAAGAGGGAGGAGACCGAGGATGTGACGGAGGGATGGGGTGGAGAGGTATTTGAGAGAGGGGGGTGTGAGTTGGGAGCAGGGCAGTGAAATGGCGGGGGACAGGACGACGTGGAGGCGATTTGTTTGTGGCCACCCCAACGGGATTGAGGCGTCTGGCAATAGATAGATAGATAGATAGTCCTCCTTACAGGAAGCATACTATGCAATGCGGGTAACAGAGAGTCTGCTACAAAAAGCATCAGGATTTATAGGCATTGCTTGAAACTTGGAAATTACCTGTAAACACAGAACTGGGAGACATGGGATGGGTGGAGGGAAGGGAAACTTTTTTTTTTTTTTTTTTTGGGGGGGGGTAACTTTGGGCATACGCTTCTCAGCCTGTTCCCAAGGGCAAGTAATCCTACGTACTATACTCCTCCACATGTCACCATTTCGTCACTTTCGCCCACCGTCCATATCAAATACATGCCTGAGCAGTCACATATTTTTTTTTTTTTTATAAATAACAGAACGGAGGAAGGAAAAACAAATGGGTAAAAAAAAATAATCCATACACCAGATTACTGGTGTCCTCTGTTCATAAAATATCTGTAACAGTTAGATTTGAACAGTTGTGGGTTGAAATTTGGAGGAAAACAACTCTGGGGAAGCGAGTTCCAGAGAGATGCAGTTCGGGGAATAAAAGAATTCTGATAGGCAGAAGTTCTGCAGTATGGATGAGTGACATTCCAGTTATGAGCGCTACCAGATGCCCGTGTAGCACGAGGGAAGGCATGGACGCAACTTCGTCTGAGCATTTGCCAAAAAAATATCTGTAAAATAATGCAAGGGAGGCAACATTCCTTCTTACTTGCAGGGGAGGTAGTTTATATGTAATGGCAGGGTTGTTAATGATTCTAACAGCTTTATTCTGAATTTTGTCTAGTTGTCTTAATGCAACCTCTCCACAACCATTCCACAAGGGTGAGCAATATTCAAGCTTGAGAGCGCACATGACTCTTATAAATTATAGCTAACTGCTCATCGGCGAAGAAGTTACGGACTTGCACAATAATCCAAGTTTCTTTGAGACGGTTTTTAGCAAGTGATCTGACATGAGAGGTCCAGCTGAGGGCACTGTTAAGTGAGACACCAAGAATTTCAAAACTTTTGGAGATGGGAATATTAGTAGCACTGAAGGTAATGTACGAATCTGGCAATATCTGTCTATTAGTAAACTGTATATATTTAGTTTTACTAGCATTAAAAGAGACAAGGTTGTTTTGTCCCCATTCACTGATTGTAGATAGATCTTGATTTATGGAGATGGCTGTACTGAACTGAAAGGTAGAGATATTAGACTTTGTAAATGGATGTCTGAGTGTGAATGAACTATGTAGTGTTGAGTCATCTGCATATGAGTGAATGGGATTGTGAGTGACAGATAAGAGATCATTAACATGAACCAGAAATAGGGTTGGCGCCAGAACTGATCCCTGCGGCACGCCGGCGTTAATTGAGTGGAAATTCGAATATACATCATCTACTTTTACTCTTATTTTCCTGTCACTAAGATAAGAAGAAATCAAAGGAACAAAAGACGTTAGTCCATAGCAAGGAGTTTGGACAGCAGGGAACGGTGCCATACTCTGTCGAAAGCTTTAGAGATATCAAGAGCTACTGCATGAGTTTCTCCAAAAAGATCAATTGATTGATGGATGGTATGAGTTAAGAGATTGAGTATGTCAATGGTGGATCTTTCTTGGCGAAAACCGTATTGTCTATCACTAATTAAGTTGTTGGATTCAAGATGTTTAACAATATGCTTATTAATTAAAGTTTCAAATACCTTACCAAGAGAAGATGTAACAGCTATTGGTCTGTAATTGGAGGGGTCAGACGAACTTCCTTTCTTCGGAACTGGGTGGATAGTGGCTTCTTTCCATGAATTTGGGAATAAAGAAGTACGTATGCATAGTCTAAATAATTTAGCTAGGACAGAGGCAAGTTCAGGGGAACACTTTTTCAAAACAATTGGAGGAATTCCATCTGGGCCTGGAGCTTTGTTGGTAGGGTATTGGTATTAGAAGGGGTATTTTTACGACAAGTCGGCAGGAGTCTGGTAGATCAGCAAAGGCTGCTTAAACGAAAATCAGATCCTTAAACGGTTCCCTGCCCCGGCCGGGATGCGAATCCGATTCGTTAGAACTGTAGACCAGCTCTCCACTGACTCCTGCCACTGTTCTGCAAAATGACATGTTAAATAATTTGCTGTACATCGAAATGGTCCTCGTTAATAACATGTGGGATACAATACCGGGTTGCTGGTTGATGAAAAGATATGATTATGTTGTGTGCGAATATATATATGATATATCGTGAGAAAAAGAATACTAATCCAGAAATAAATACAATTCCGGAAATAAATACAATATTGTTGACAAAATAGATACCTGTTGCCCCGTACAGACATGCTGAAAATAAATACATTTATGGCGGTAACTCTGCATTGTTAGCGCTGCGACGGGGGAATGATTTCGTGTTCCTGCATAGTACTTGTATCTGTCCTCGAAGGGAGAGTGACTGCTAGAAGTCACCTTTCCTCATGCTGGCCGAGTAAGAATAACGAAAGTGGATAATCAGACTCGGTATCACCATCAGTCCTAGGAAGGATAATGACTGCCAGTTTACCCTTCATTATGCTGGTCAAGTACGAATATTGAAAGGGCGTTGTCCGACTCTATATTTACACCAGTTTTCGGAGAGTGGGTGATATCGGTAGCCAGAATTAAAAATATACATCATCAGATTCATACGTTTGTCGCATAACTATCTATCTATCTATTGCCAGACGCCATAATCCCGTAAGGGGTGGCCATTTGACTTTGAGTTATTTGTTTTACGGGGAGGGGCACTAACCCTCCACCAACCCACTTGTTGACACGTAGGGAGCACGAATGGTTTGGTTATATGGTTACCACCCGGCGTTGTAAATGGTTTCTTGGCTTACAGGAAACCATTTGGCTTGTCACTCAATGTAAAGCCACCTGTAAAGGAAAGAAAAGCAATAAGAAGTGACAGGAAAGAGAGGACTGATAGGAAGAGAGGAAGGCAAGCACGGAAAAAGAATGATAAAGGCTAAGGAAGAAGTAGGCAGCACTACATCAAGTGAGTGGACAGAACAAAATTATATTCACTACCAATAATTCCTCCAGGTTCCTTCTAACTTGATTTTCACCAGTTTCCACTTCAAAACTCAGGATTAATTCCATAAAACGTATTTGTTTACAGTATCAGTCAAAGTCACCATATTTGTTCTCACATGCATTACATATGTAAACAACTGTACACACTTTCATGTTTCGGTAAAGAAGGGTTTACCGGTACTTTATTTTCCCATTTTCCTATATTATTCTTCTTCTCTTTCTGTGTTTTTTTTTTTTTTTTCCCGCAATGCTTTAGTTTCATTTATAATTAAAATGTCTGTTCTGATTCAATATAGATTTTTTTTTTTTTGTTCCTCATAACATATACCTTTTCTCAGTATTTGTTGTTGTTGTTGCATAACCCCTATCTGTTAGTGCCAGAACACCTGTTGTCCACAGGTGAGCAGCCATCTGTGTGGTGGCGTCCTACATATACAGGTACAGATACACACACGCCGTAATGGGAACCCACACCCATTTATGGCATAGCCACCATCTTCACCCAGGGAATTCGTGACCAGGGTCCTTTCCACGGCCTGTTGCAGGGAACTATCAAAAGGAAGTTTGGCTCCCGGGTGGACGCCACACCTGCTTCACCCTTGAGTTCTGGCAGAACCTTCTTTGTAGCAGGACTCACCTTGAGCAATGCATTTTTTCTCTTTTTTTTTTTTTTTTTATTGCCCACTACTAAATTGTCCAAAGCAGGATCACATTACAGTATCACCTATAACTTCATATTATTTCCTGTGTCAAGTAATAGGCACCACCTATAGCGAGATGTTTATCCATCTGTTTATCTGTCTACAGCAGTATAGACAGACAGACACACAAATAGAGAGAGAGAGAGAGAGAGAGAGAGAGAGAGAGAGAGAGAGCACACTCACATTCCAAGTCACCGTCCAACATCACATCTCACTATAAGCATTAACCGAGTGGTACAATACCTGGAGCTGCTGCATCTGATACTTGTGTACTTGTCAATATCTTTACATTGGCGAAACATTCCCAGCCCTTTTGCATACCAGTTATCTATTAATATAATTTTACTATCACTACTGGACGTTTCTGCAGCTGAAGGAAATTGGGTTCTATATCCTGGACCTATGGGAGGTGGGAAAGAGGGCACCTTCATGTGGAAAATAGCACTTGATATAACCGGGTGGAGGAACCTATCTCGGTTATACAAATGTTCTCTCCAGCAGACTTGCCTAGTCACTTCGAGAGGAGATAATGAACTTCAGTAGAAGGAAGGTCTCTGGTCCACCTAGTTCATGCTTCAAAGGATGAACCTGGGGCCACGACAGCAGAGACAGTAACATGAGAGGTGTTCACGAAAATGAATAAATTTTTCTTGAGAGTTAAAAGATGTGCTATGGTTAATGACGGAAGAGGTGACAAAGGTGAGACATGAAGGATGTCGAAGTGTGAGCAAGTATGCCAAGGGTAAAATCAAAGAAACATGTGTCGCTGTCGTATAATTTCTGACAGCATTTGTGATGTGAATATGTCTCTTTGAAAGGTGGATACCGTAACCAAGTACTCCAACCCATTCAGTATGATGACGTGTTTACTCATTTTCCTCTCAACTCCCAGATATTTGTGAACATAATTGTGGTAAATATCTGTTACTGAAGGACCCATTGACGGCTTATCAACCTGGTCGAATTAAATAATGCTGTATCCCTTAGCTAAATAAAATTGTCAAAGGACGGCAAGAATGTGAAATAAAAAATACTATAACCTGAATTCAGTAAGTTGACTACCAGAAAGCTGCGTCTCAATATTACCATGAGCTCAGTACAGTAAAGTGGTTCATCATGATCACTGACACGATCATCATCATCACTCATCATCATCATCATAAAATATCTTACAACTATCAATCCAGTTCTGGTTCAGAAACAGGAGGGGCATAAGCACAAAACTACCAGATGCTGAAATTAGTGTATTTCAGTGAAACAGGCCACATTTCTACTGCTTTCTCACTGGAAAGCGTTCAGTATTGTCCCCATAAAAAGTTATTGTTTTACAGTTCTAGTAGGAAACAAAGATTAAGTAATACAAGAAGCATTCTGGTTGGCTTAGAAGGCTAACTGGCACTTTTCTTTAGTCATTTATTACACACATTAAGCCTATCATCCTCTTCTGTCATATACACGAGTACTTACCCATTAGTGATAAATTTGGTAAAAAAATCCATAAAAGGTGGTATTATCATGCTATGTGTAGGAATATGCTGGTAAAGAAGAGGTGCTTTCTGGAACCTTTCTTAGCCACGATTGTATTATCTCTGAGGTAACACTTTTCTGAACCTGCTGCACCACTTGTTTGATATGCCGATGTGTCACTGAGCTGATCTACACCATTCACTCACGGTCTATCCACATCTCGGCCACTATCATACTCTTGTCTTCTTTTTCAGTGTCATAGCCTCATTTACATCCCTCTGCGTCTTCCTTTTCCTCATCTCCATCCTTCCCACTCATTCAATACTCCTTTACCACTCTTTTTGCTACGACTCCACCGCTTCTCCTATGTCCCCTCTTCCGCAGCCTTTTGGCATATTTACTTGTTATCAATAGTTAAAACCGCCTCAAAAGAAACTTGGATTATTGTACAGTCATTAACTTCTTCTACTGACGAATAGTTAGCTATAATTTATAAGTCATGTGCGCTCTCAGATTTGAATATTGCTCACCTTGTGGAATGGATGTGGAGAGGTTGCATTAAAACAACTAGACAAAATGTCAGAACAAAGTTAGTTAAAATGATAAACAACCCCTGCCATTACAAATATGTTACTACCTCCCCTACAAGTAAGAATGGAATGTTTTTGCCACCCTTGCATTATATTATAGATATTTTTTTGGCAAATGCTCAGGCGAAGTTGTGTCCATGGTGCCACCTCTCCATGCCTTCCCTCAAAGTGCTACATGGGCATCTGGCAGCGGCATCATTGACTGGAATGTCACTCAGCCATATTGCAGAACTTCTGCCAATCAGAATTCTTTCATTCCTCGAACTGCATCTCTTTGGAACCCGCTTCCCCAGAGTTGTTTCCCTCCAAACTTCAACCTACAGCTGTTCAGGTCTAACTGTTACAGATATTTTACATGAACAGAGGACACCAGTAATCTGGTGTATGGATTATTATTTTAATTATGTTCTATTGTTTTTTCCTTCCTCTGTTCTGTTATAAAAAAAAAAAAGTGTAAGTGGTGGCAACCATCACTTTATGTAGTGCGTCCTATTTCTTCCTTCACCCTTATCATTGCTATTTTCTGTGTCTGCCCTCCTTTCTTCGTACTTCTCCCTTTCCATCCTGTTACAGCGTTTATTATTACCCTTCTCTCCACATCAGGTGACTACAATGAGTGGTAAAATCATATACCCATATCATGGGGTGAAGTGGACCTTACTGTGGTGCCCCCTGTTCACTGGGTGGAGAGACACAAATGCAGCATCCACCAAGAAACCCAGCCTCCACAATTTTTCCTTGTGGCCTCACCCTGGCAAAAAGGCGCGCTGGCTACAGTAAGGAGACCATAGCACGGCAGTGTGGTGATAACTGTATTTGTGGTTGAAGGGTTTGGCTCCTGACAGACAAACTGGAGCTGTTCAACAGCAACAATATATTACCATTCTACTTCCTGATCACAAACCACTTCGCTTCCCCACAAGCTTCCCGTCAAAGATATTCCCACATCACTCCACTACTTCCTCCATTATTTCTCTTTTCTACCATTACCAACACCAGCATCTCTCCACCACAATCATCTTATCCTCCTCCTCCACCCTCTCCACCATATTCCCTGTATCACCCCACAGGAGCCATTCCTCTGCCCAGCACCCATGGAACCCTTCTTCATGCAGCTTTATGACCCATTTTAACTCAGTGTGCATAACTGGACTAGTGCAACCTCCCACACCTTTCTGTGTGTGTGTGTGTGTGTGTGTGTGTGTGTGTGTGTGTGTGTGTGTGTGTGTGTGTGTGTGTGTGTGTGTGTGTGTGTCCTTATCACACACTGAAGTGGTTATTGGATGCTGTTTTTAGTGTTTAAACTGACGAAATATACCCTCCCAAAGCTGAATTAATTTGCCAGGTGGAAGCAACAGCACAGTTGTTTGAGATCATTGTACTGAATGGAATGTTGGAGAAGCTTTATAGCTAGACGAGGGGAGGCCATTCCTAGGGAAAAAAAGCTAACCATCTGGTGCTAAGAACAAAAGAAGCCAGTCTTATCGCGTTCCTGATGACTCTAGTTATGAAAGGTCCTCTTGTACTGAAAGAGGTAAGTAACAAACTTCATATTGTTGCCACCCACAGATAGATTTTGAAAGCTCCTGAAAGCCCTGTGGGAAGTATAATTATTATAAACGATCTCTACATGTTCTCTTCGATGATGGCACTATAGTCGCTCCTTTTTCACTTGACGGAACTGGACCACTAGCGCAGCTTGAGTGTTGTCCTGGCTGCATGAAATTCGTTGAGCTTTAGTTTGGAGTAGGAATGAGTCTCCTTGGTTAATAGTCAAGGCAACCCTTCCATTTCAGTATGCCTGAACATTAAAGGTTCGGATCTTCTTTAGGAGAGCGTCATATCAACAAGGACAATGTCACTCCCATAAGCAAATATATCCGCGCTCGCGATGCCAAAGATCGGAGACTGACTCACTAGAAGCATCTGTGTGTGTGTGTGTGTGTGTGTGTGTGTGTGTGTGTGTGTGTGTGTGTGTGTGTGAAAGCTAACTCTGACTTTAACCGAACTTGGAGCGTTTGCTGTTCATGAAAGAGGATGACTTAATGTTTTAGGAAATGCCAGATATTATTTCAAGGTTACAGAGAATTGTTTCTCCTGGTAAGATTGCTTTAACAGTTTTTGTCCAGTTTGGACAAAAGATAATTGAATGATTGAGAATAAAGGAAGAATTCAACGAAATTAGATACACTCTCTGAGAACATCAATTAAAATCCAAAGTTACAGTCAGTGTCAAAATTCAGTGTCTTGTGTGGGAACAAAATGGCAAAATGATTCTGATATCATTTAAACATTACTTAATTGGAAGGGTTGGGGATCAGCAACGGAGTTAGCCTGTTGATTTTGAGCACGATGGTCCAGTGTTAAAGGCCAAATGGCGAGATTAGATTAAACAATTGTTATCCGAATTCGATCGAACTTTGTGTGGCAGGGTTCAAGTGGAACAAGAAGAAAAAAGATTCACGGTCTTGACAAAATTCATTCAAATGAAAGGGTTTTAGAGATAGGTCAATTGTCAAAGTTAGAGGACACAGTCAGCTCAGACAGATCTGATCCAATTTGAATCAAAATTGTTGGAGATATTCAGAAGTTAATATTTAAACAGTGGCGTAATTTGATTTTAAGAGTTATCGATCAGAAGTCAAGGTCACCTGGCAGAGTAAGAATTTCAGTCCATAACCTGGATCGA
>NC_137062.1:17695626-17754984 GCF_032717465.1 Coenobita brevimanus | reverse complement strand
CAGGAGTCAGTGGAGAGCTGGTCTACAGTTCTAACGAATCGGATTCGCATCCCGGCCGGGGCAGGGAACCGTTTAAGGATCTGATTTTCGTTTAAGCAGCCTTTGCTGATCTACCAGACTCCCTTGCCGACTTGTCGTAAAAATACCCCTTCTAATACCAATACCCTACCAACAAAGCTCCAGGCCCAGATGGAATTTCTCCAATTGTTTTTGAAAAAGTGTTCCCCTGAACTTGCCTCTGTCCTAGCTAAATTATTTAGACTATGCATACGTACTTCTTTATTCCCAAATCTATGGAAAGAAGCCACTATCCACCCAGTTCCGAAGAAAGGAAGTTCGTCTGACCCCTCCAATTACAGACCAATAGCTGTTACATCTTCTCTTGGTAATGTATTTGAAACTTTAATTAATAAGCATATTGTTAAACATCTTGAATCCAACAACTTAATTAGTGATAGACAATACGGTTTTCGCCAAGAAAGATCCACCATTGACATACTCAATCTCTTAACTCATACCATCCATCAATCAATTGATCTTTTTGGAGAAACTCATGCAGTAGCCTTTGATATCTCTAAAGCTTTCGACAGAGTATGGCAACCGTTCCCTGCTGTCCAAACTCCCTTGCTATGGACTAACGTCTTTTGTTCCTTTGATTTCTTCTTATCTTAGTGGAGCAGGAAAAGGTGAGTAAAAGTAGATGATGTATATTCGAATTTCCACTCAATTAACGCCGGCGTGCCGCAGGGATCAGTTCTGGCGCCAACCCTATTTCTGGTTCATATTAATGATCTCTTATCTGTCACTCACAATCCCATTCACTCATATGCAGATGACTCAACACTACATAGTTCATTCACACTCAGACATCCATTTACAAAGTCTAATATCTCTACCTCTCAGTTCAGTACAGCCATCTCCATAAATCAAGATCTATCTACAATCAGTGAATGGGGACAAAACAACCTTGTCTCTTTTAATGCTAGTAAAACTAAATATATACAGTTTACTAATAGACAGATATTGCCAGATTCGTACATTACCTTCAGTGCTACTAATATTCCCATCTCCAAAAGTTTTGAAATTCTTGGTGTCTCACTTAACAGTGCCCCTCAGCTGGACCTCTCATGTCAGATCACTCACTTGCTAAAACCTATTCAAAGAAACTTGGATTATTGTGCAGAGTCCCGTAACTCCTTCGCCGATGAGCAGTTAGCTATAATTTATAAGAGTCATGTGCGCGCTCAGCTTGAATATTGCTCACCCTTGTGGAATGGTTGTGGAGAGGTTGCATTAAGACAACTAGACAAAATTCAGAATAAAGCTGTTAGAATCATTAACAACCCTGCCATTACATATAAACTACCTCCCCTGCAAGTAAGAAGGAATGTTGCCTCCCCTTGCATTATTTTACAGATATTTTTTTTGGCAAATGCTCAGACGAAGTTGCGTCCATGCTCTTCCCTCGTGCTACATGGGCATCTGGTAGCGCTCATAACTGGAATGTCATCACTCAGCCATACCGCAGAACTTCTGCCTATCAGAATTCTTTTATTCCCCCGAACTGCATCTTTCTGGAATTCGCTTCCCCAGAGTTGTTTCCCCCCAAATTTCAACCCACAACTGTTCAAGTCTAACTGTTACAGATATTTTATGAACAGAGGATACCAGTAATCTGGTGTATGGATTATTTTTTTAACTCATTTGTTTTCCCTTCCTCCGTTCTGTTATTTATAAAAAAAAAAAAAAAAAATATGTGACTGGGTTTCAGGCATGTATTTGATATGGACGGTGGGCGAAAGTGACAGAAATGGTGACATGTGGAGGAGTATAGTACGTAGGATTACTTGCCCTTGGGAACAGGCTGAGAAGCGTATGCCCAAAGTTACCCCCCCAAAAAAAAAAAAAAGTTTCCCTTCCCTCCACCCATCCACATGTACTCCCAGTTCTGTGTTTACAGGTAATTTCCAAGTTTCAAGCAATGCCTATAAATCCTGATGCTTTTGTAGCAAACTCTCTGTTACCCGTGCATTTGCATAGTATGCTTCCTGTAAGGAGGACCCACATCTATCTATCTATCTATTGCCCAGACGCCTCAATCCCGATTTGGGGTGCAGCCACAAACAAATCGCCTCCCACGTCGTCCTGTCCCCCGCCATTTTCACTGCCCCTGCTCCCAACTCACACCCCCTCTCTCAAATAACCTCTCCACCTCACATCCCTCCGTCTCATCCCTCCGGTCATCCCCTCCCTCTTGCACCCCCTCCACCTCTCACTTACATACACACTCTCTTCGTCAGTCTTTTACCCTCCATCCTCTCCCACATGGCCAAACCACCTCAGCGTGTTCCTCATAACACTTCCTATCACATCCACATCCACACCACAGTAATGCTCCTTTATATCCCTCATTCGTCAGCCTGTCTCTCCATGTGACTCCACAGGCTCCTCTCAAATAACTCATTTCCACTCCTTTCACTCTTGACTTGTGTCCTACCAACTTAACGTCCAAGCTTCACTTCCATACGTTAGGAAGTTGGTATCATGTAGTAACTTTTTCACTTCCATGCTCACTTCTGTGAGCCAATATGAACAAACACTGCACTGACACACATTGCTTGAAGGTTGAAGCTTTCTCATAAACGCAAAACATGAGGAGACTGTACTCTTTATGGTGCACAATAAACCTAGGAGGAAGGTTCAGTCCCTTTCGCAGATAGATGACGCATTTATAATGTTATTCCTGATACCGCCAGACGATTTCCATACAGGAGAGGAGAGTCACTACCTGTGAAAGGGGTTCTGATGGCTATGACATCAGCTATTTCCCTTTTGAAGACTTTTCTTCTAAACTTAAATTAAAAGTGCCTGGAGATAACATGATTTGAAAAGTTCATTCTCGTTATGTGATAAATTTAGATAAATTACAAGATGGATATTAAATAATTCTTTTCAACAATTCCGTTTTTACAACCTTAAGAGGCAAGAAACTCAGTGGAAGTCGTAGTGATATTAACGTCATGTCCATCACCTCCAAGTGCAATCTATAACCTGTAACTAACTTCCATAAGAAAACTGGAGACAGAAAACATTTCATTGCTCCATTTCAACGCGGCTTGATTATATAGGCAAGAGGAGTTAGGTGGCATCCATGTTTCATATTAAATTGCAAAGCTTATTAGCAACTGGTATTAAGATGCACATGGTCAGGTAATTTAGTGGATACCCTCAAGGTTGCCTACCTTTACATGATGCCACACACACATTGTTTATAAACTGTTTTTGTTTCTATTTATTTATTTTTTCATTATTTACACACTCTGTCGTCTTTATCATCACATCACCATCATTCTCACCATGATCATCAACTTTCTTCACATCCTTCTCGCAAC
The DNA here is from genome assembly GCF_032717465.1 of Coenobita brevimanus. NCBI lineage: Eukaryota > Metazoa > Arthropoda > Malacostraca > Decapoda > Coenobitidae > Coenobita > Coenobita brevimanus. The sequence continues at coordinate 17,751,592 of NC_137062.1, read as the reverse complement.
TAATTTTACATGAGACGTATGAGTTAATAAGTGTGTGTCTTCTAACGCACTTAATTTCAGAACTAGACTATACTGTGTATAATGCGTATATAAATACTCTCAGACCCACATTTCATATCCAGCTAGAGGCGGCATCTCTGCCAGGGGAATAAAGGACAGTCAGGAAGAGCCAATGACTCTTCTGTAATTGTGCCTGGAATATTTAGGTCACATATGAACTGGGACTACACACACACACACACACACACACACACACACACACACACACACACACACACACCTTGCACCTGAAACTCGGTCTCTTTGCAAATAATCAGGTTAATTTCTTCATGAAATACCAATTTCCAAATAAAACATCCAGTCTAGGATAGTGTAGGTAGTTTAGAAAAAGCCTGGAGCAAGAGACGTCTCTTTCTCTTTCAGAGGAAATGTAAATTCGGACATAAACAAGCAATTTCTTATCTTCCTAAGGTTCAGTTAAACAGTTCCGTCAAAATGGGATGCACACTCTCCCTCCCAGCTTTTCTCTTTATACGTGCCTACATCTTTGTTCTATGTCAGTTCTTTTTGTTTGTTGCCAGCCTTCAAAAATGGCTCCCTTTCACCCTTCAGTGTGATGAAGACTGCAATATGAGTAAGTGTGGCTTGGAACTGCGATGACTGGGTGGTCAGTGTATTAGTATCGTGATACATGAGCCCCGAGTCCAGGGCTTGAGCACAGGCCGTGGCGTACATTCAAACTGGGTGTTAATAGATTGTCATATTCTTGCACATGTTTGTTCTCAGTCGGTTCTGCCGATGACAAACAGGCCCGGAACATACAGACATACTCGTAGTCAGAACATTCCAACTTATAACTGCATCACTGTTCCTACGGTCACCCCTTCCCCATCCATACTTTGCCAGCATGGGGAAGGGAGGAATATGGCTATTACTTTTACTCTTCGGGAAAGATACGGTCGTGTATCTGATCTAATATTATGTACTGATTCAGATGCACATTTTGGAGATTTAACTATGTCGTTTCGATGACGTCTCTCTCTCTCTCTCTCTCTCTCTCTCTCTCTCTCTCTCTCTCTCTCTCTCTCTCTCTCTCTCTCTCTCTCTCTCTCTCTCTCTCTCTCTCTCTCTTTGTGTGTGTGTTTGTACATTCATAAGAATTTATCCACTTCTTTTGCTCTATCACGCTCACTTTACGAGTGACGGATTCCTCATTTACATATAAGACTCTGACTTCCAGGATCAATATTTAGCTCAGCACATTCTTTCCAGTAACAGTCAAGTACTCTACCAATTGACCAACAAATCCAGCCAGCCAGAATCATCCCCTCCTCCCCATTATGTCATCCAACGTTCGCACCTCACCTGTCTACGTAAACTCAAACTGTAATTCACTCACCTTAACTCGGCCGATAATTTCATCCTTTTGTGGATTATTTTGCGCAACTTGATGGCAAAATCAGACAATAATATTTCCCTAAAACCTTCCTTAACACTCATAGTGATTTGCATCATATTCTATCGTTAATCCATTACATATCAGCATTGAAAAAGAAGATTTCTTAGTTTTAGAACCATTTAAGATGAAAATAGTATGCAAGAAGCTCCCAGCCCTCCCAGTCCACATTTCATCTTACACACTTATCTATGTGATTAGGTTTCATGCTGACAGCTCGAGAAAACACAGAGAGGCCAATATTCCATCAGTTACCTTTCCCGATTTAACGAATATATTGTGTGATTTATTGACAGGAATTTTCTTTTCATACAAATGAAAGAATAAGTATTTTATGACACCTTACCTGCTCTGATAAAACCTATATTAACCCAGCCTAACCTATCGAATAATTCGCAGAAATTTCAAAGTATTTTCGACACATCCCCATAGATATGTAATTTCCAAATAATAGTCTTACATTTTTCCCGTATATTTTGAAGGAATGGGACAGAAAATACAATTAGAAAATGTGGCTGATGTAAACAGTATCCATCTGGGCAAAGAAGAAGAAAATGTATTATCTAAAATTTGCCAAATTTCTCATTTAATTGTAAAGATCCGCTTCATAGATATGATGCAGTTCATTAAAAGTCCAGCAGTCTTATGGCAATAACCTGAACTTAATTTTGGAAGACAAGTCCTTCACTCTGAACTCTCCCCCAACCATGTTTTTTTCCCGTAAACTTTTAGGAGGAAGTTTAGGTTCCAGGTGCCAGGGACAATTCGAAGCTGGAGACGGAGGAGTAGGGCAAAAAGGGGAAGAAGGAAGAATGGATGAGAGGGAGTGAAGGAAGAAAGGAAGAGAAGGAATAACGAAGGGAGTAGGAATAATGGAAGGAAGATGGGGAAGATGAGAGCTGGGAAGGCATGATTTGTGAACTGACAGGATGTGGTGGAGTGACAGGATGGATGGACAGACAGAGGAAGTCAGAGTAATAGCACTGCATGTATGAGTGAAATACGGATGTGATGAAGCTACGGTGACTCGGTGGTGGCGGGTATGTCTCACGACCCAAGTGCACCACAAGTGTAGGGTTGGAAATCCAAACTGTGTCTTAGTTTCGAAAGGACTCCCAGTGACAAGTAAATTTGTTACCCGCTAGGCAGAGTAGAAACAAGTCATCAGCCGAGATAAACAGAATTAAACGGTGTGCTAATAGTGTGTCCTTTCATTAGCCTAAATATGTTCCTACCTTGTTTTTACACACACACAAAATATATATATATATATATATATATATATATATATATATATATATATATATATATATATATATATATATATATATATATATTGTTACAGAACAGAGAAAACTGTCCCGCAAAGTTCCAGGTTCAAAACAAAAGAGTTAGGTAAAATTATAAGTTAAAGTTTAATGCTCAAACTAACAACTAAACATTCAGGACTCATAAGGATAATGTAATGGCAAAAACAGGTTAAATATATGGTTAACTGTAATAGCCTCTATTAACACGAAATTAGCAAGAGTAAATTTATCTAAGTCAGCCTTGATAAAATGAGAAAACCGGATAATGCTCAGTGAATGTAAGATATATTATTACAGATACAAAATATTATCAATAATGGCCAGTGTTGCCAGATCTACCGAAATATCGTGAGATCTACTGAATTTCTGATGGATCTCAAGAAATACCGAATTATTGCTCTAATCTACTGAATTTTGAAAGGTTCTCCAGAAAATCGGCAGAAATTATGCTTCCCGGCAGTTGAAAATCCATAAAAGCTAAATATGAGAGAGAGAGAGAGAGAGAGAGAGAGGGGGGGGAGAGGGAGGCCCAGGGGAGGGGGGAGGGAGGACTGGATGGCCGGTGTTGTGACGTTTTCTGTACGTGTGCCACTGCCGACTGCCACCCGTTCGTATTAAACACGTTGGTGTGTACAGGAAGGCGACGAGACTGAACGCTCGGGGTTTAGTTGCAGACAATGAGGAACACACATCCACGAGACCTAATATAATGGCCTAAAGGCTCAAAATATTTTGTTGATTTATTTGGATGTTAAGTTTGTAAGGTTAACTAGTTAGTAATTCTGCCAATATCGAATCCAGCGCTTTTCTATTGCTTTTAATTTGTAAATATAGTGGCCGCTGAGGACGAGACGAGGTGCAGGGAGATAGACATTAGTGCAGCAAATCTTACAAGTACCCAGTTGTGCCTTGCCATAATTGAAAGATGAGAAGTTTTAATAGATCATAATATGTTTTGGGGATATTTTAAAGTAAACGATGGCCTATACTGACTTAATCAGTTCATTTTTGCAAAAAAAAAAAAAAAAAAAAAAAACTAGATGTCCGAATTACTGTCAATTACGGTCGTTAAAAAGCTACTCGATATTCATTATATTCATTTTCGTAGGGAACACCTGAGTCGTGTTGATTTGCATATAAAAGAAAGATTTTGTAATTTTTATTTTGTGAAGAAAATTATATTTTGTTTTGTAATATTTCACCAACTATTGTAATAAGATATTAAATATATAAAAAGCTTCTCCTTAATTTCATTAAATTGATTCCAGAAATATATATGTTAAGTACCAATATGGTGCATATATATACTGGTGCGTGTCTACCGAATTTTTACCTATATCTACTGAATTTTTTGGCAATTTTTCTCCTGAAATTTCCTCTGCACCATCTGGCAACACTGATAATGGCTGACACTTAAAACACATGAATCACAAAAACCTCACTAGGCCTACGAATTAACACCTTATGCTATACAGTACAAGAAAAAATGCAATAACACTTATACTCAAATTACACAGCTGCTAGATGGTTGGAGACTTCCTGAGCACTCACAAAAATAACAACTGTACAGGGGAGGACAGAGATGTGAACAAAATGAGGAGTAGATCTAAGTGGCAATTAATGTAGAGACTGAGCTCATTATATAGGGGCCGGCAAAGCTTGATACAACTTGTAAGAAGGACGCGCAAATGAAGCCATAGGGGACAAAGAGTTGACAATCCTGCTCTGAACAACAGAAAGAACGACTTACTCTACTATAAGGGTAGAAGGGGGGAGTGAGGTAGAACACGCTCGTGATCAAACATGCAGCATACTGTACGTTAGAATTACACAAAGGATGATGAAATCATAGGCTATGTAACAATATATATATATATATATATATATATATATATATATATATATATATATATATATATATATATATATAGATAAACTCTTCGACCTTCACATGCATCACTCTCTTCAGGCACTGCATCCCCATTCATTCCAAACTTGTATGTGATTATTTTCATACTAAAACTTCTCTAGCAATATCCTGCAAAAGATAATACATGGGATATTGCAGTTACTTTTACAGGCTTATGATGACGGTGGTAATGATATGGCATATTGCACTTACAGTTGCAGGGATATGATGATGGTGATGGTGAAGGTGCAGATACTGACACGACAGGATGGACAGCGTGTAGTACTGACATTACACACTTCACCATACTAACCACACACTAACACCACTATTTTTAACCCACTCTCTAATGCAAGAATTAACTAGAAGTTTCGGTCAATAATCCTTTTACACATGTGTAATTCCAAAGTAATGAAGTGAGATCAAAGTCCTTCTAACGCGCTTGAATATCGCTGCATCGTTATCAAAATATCATTGGGATTTCAAGGTAATGCAAGCAAACCACAGACCGCCATTGTGCAGCTGCCATTATCACGTTTTGTAATTTTGCCAGGTCTCCCTGACGCACGTTTTCACTCAGTGGGATGATAACCTTTCATTTAATTCTTGCTGCCGCCTACGACTGTATTCAGCATAGGAGGAGACATCTCGCTGTGACGGCGTTAAAGGCAATATTTATTTTACCTTTATGATAGGGTTATTTATAATCATTTCTTTTCTACCAGACACACTCCGTTATTCAGCTAAGGACAGACAATCGTCACGGAAAGGTTGAATATATGAAAGTGTACGACAACGAAGCTGAAATCTATAACAATAAAGTAAAGGCCATATAAGTTATAAAACTAGTCGCGTCGAATCACACGTCAGATTTTGGCTGGATCATTGTTTATGCTGCAAAAATGCCCGACATTAGTGGTTAAAAGAATACAAAGAGTGTTTGCTTTTAATGCTTGGTAAGGTAGAGGGGGTAAGGTAGGTTAAGGTAAGGTAATGTAGGGTAGGTAGGTTAGAAATAGGGTAGGGTAATTTGTCTCCCTTCCTCTTCCGCTCTCTTTCCGTTACTTTCTTTCCCGTCACTACGCATTGCTCTCTCTCTCTCTCTCTCTCTCTCTCTCTCTCTGTCACGCGCCCTCGAGGCAAATCGCATCATAAAGTGGATGTGACAGTAAACGCTAACACTAATATCAACCATTAGGTACACAGGGTCAGAAATAAGAGAAATAAAAGTCGGAACTAACAATATTCTGAAAATGAGTTGCGATATTGGAGTAACCTAGAGAGAGAGAGAGAGAGAGAGAGAGAGAGAGAGAGAGAGAGAACGTTTTTTGATCAGCAGCATTGTCGGTATAAGGTAACTAGGTATCCTTCCTAGTGTTTTGAGCTCACTGCTGTCCCAGAAAAAGTGGTTCATCACTACTCTCCTTATTTTCCTCCTCCTCACTCCACATCATCATCATGAAAATAATCCCTATTTGTATAGTTGCTGGGATGGAGAAGATAAAAAAGAAAAGAAAAAAACTTTAAACGACAAAGGTGCTAAAAACTGAAGTCATTGTTCAGTGACATGGTCCAACATGCAGTCACTCGTCATTGAAGGCTTGGATATTTTCAGCATAAAAGTTGCTGTTATAAGTAAAAGATCCAGCGAACAAGAGTTAAAGTTATCAAGGAAACATCTGTAGGGTAACTCATCCTGAATGCATATACTCGCGGAGAATAATGTCACCCTGATTTTTGGTCACATTCTGAAAGTCTGTTGGGTTCCGGAAACAGCATTACCGGGTTTCGCAAGTCACTGTTTACTTTTTGTTGTTTATCGTCAAGAAGCGGATCACAGTTTAGGTCTGCAGCTGTAACAGACGGAGATAAACCTAAACAGCACAATCGTTCCACTGTCTTCCCCGGCCATCTACTAGACTACTACTATATTCCCACCGTCCGCATCAGTACCAGTATTTCTTTTACATCACTTCACCTCTTATTCCTCGTGGTCTCCACCTCTCCGTTGTTTTTCCACCCTTTCACAACGTTTCTTAATACTTTTCCAGCTATCCTCCAAAGCCTCCTCCTCCACCACGATGGTATCATTTGATAGAAAGATCCCACTTCCTTTCTTCTCTACTGCCAGTACCACCACCCTTTTACGACATCACACCACTTCTGCCCCCACTACCTTTCCACTCTGCCAGCACCAGTATGACCATCTCTCCACCGTTCCACCTCTTTCTCTTTCGCCTCTCCATCATACTCAACACCAGCACCATCCTTGCCTCACCCTCACAGAGCCATTTCCATGCCAGACAGCCAGGGGAACTATTGTCCCGGCTGTATGGCCCATTGTAATCCACTGCGCATAACTGGATTAGTGCCCTACTCTCTCTCTCTCTCTCTCTCTCTCTCTCTTTGTTTACATAGCGGTTACTGGATTGTATTTTCAACATTTTGACTATAAGAGGCCACCTTGAAGCTGAATACAGTCATCATACGGTAGCAACAATAAAGCAGTTTAGCGTCACCACGTGCTGAAAAAAATTTAAAGCACCTTCCTGTCATAACCTTTCCGATCGCGAGTATGGGTTCCGCCTATGATGCTCCACTAGCGATCTGCTCACCTACCCTCCTTTCAAATCCTGGTCATCCTCCTTTCGGAACTTTGGCGATAGCTTTCCCATTGCACTTGATATCTCAGTGGTTTTCGATCAAGTCTGGCATAATCTTTAATTTTCGAACTGCCCCACTACGATTTCTGTTCTTCTATCTGTGCCTTCATCTCTAACTTCCTTTCTGGTCATTCTATAGCTTCTTTTGCAGACGGCCACTGCTCTTCTAGGGCTATCAGCAATGGTGTTCCTCTTTGTTCTGTCCTGTCTCCATCTCTCTTTCTTCTATTCATCAGACTTTCTGAGCTGTACATCTAACCCTATCCACTCATATGCTGATAACTCCACCCATCACCTTTCCATTTGCTTCCAGCAGTGTCCATCTAAGCAGTTACTTCAACAAACAAGAGATGAGGCTATGGCACACTTAATATCTGATTTGGCCCATCTCTCTGATTAGGATAAAGCAATATTGTTGTATTTAAAACATCAAAACCTCAGATTTAACATCCATCGAACCTGTCAAAATCTTCCGCAAGGGTTTCCTCTAATTGGTAAAAATATCCGAATCAGTCCTGGACCATCCTTGAACTTACGAGTACTTGTGGTTTTATTCTTTCTGGATATATCTTGGAAAGATCATATCACCTCTCTAGTAAAATCTTCTTCCAAGATATTAGGTGTGCAAAGTCAACCCCATTCCTTCTCAACCTCTGCACAGTTGTTGACTTTTTACATGGGTTGTATTCTCCCCCGTGTTGTGTACAACTCTCATGTGTGGGGAGGCTCCTCAAATACAGCTGTTCTTAACAAGGTGGAGTCAAAGGCTTTTCATTTCATTAACTCTTCCCCTCTTATCGGCTCCCATCAACTTTTGTCTTTTCGCTGCACTGTTGCAACTTTATCTCTTTTCCTATCGCTGCTTCATTGAACTGTCTGCTTCCATCCCTTCACCACTACGGCGGGCGCGTACCACCCATCTAGCAGCAGACTCTCATTGTATTGTCCAACTCTCTAATGCAGGAGTTAACCGTTACTCCCAGTCCTTCACGTAATCAACATGTCAACTCCGCATCTGTCTTCTCACTGTCTGTATTTTCTTCTGCCTATGACCTCCAGTCCTTTAAACGCAATGTGTCCAGGCAGCTCGAAGTGAACAGATTTTGAATGTGGCTCTCTATTAATTATGTTTTTATTTTTCTTGGAGGAACCAATCTTTCTGCCTTCTGGCCTTTTGTCCCTTATTATTTTCATTAAAAAAATAGTAGTAGTTGCAGTAGCAGCAGTAGCAGCAGCAGTAGTAGTAGGAGTAGTAGTAGTAGGAGTAGTAGTAGCAGTAGTGGTAGTAGTAATAGTAATAGTAGTAGCAGTAGTGGTAGTATTAGTAATAGTAGTAGTAGTAGTAGTAGTAATAGTAATAGTAGTAGTAGTAGTAGTAATAGTAGTAGTAGCGCGGCAATGTACGCATTTCATGCAGTAGTATATAACTCATACCACAATGTGCAGTATGTAGTGTCTGCTGGAGACATACACAGCTTCTCACTAGGAGTGTCAATCCACATGATGTATATCCACAATCCTGTTGTCCCAGGCGACCAAGAATTTCGTGACGTATTCAAACACGTGGGCTAACCAGCTCTAGTCAGTTAGTCCACGTGAATGGAAATTACCAGACAGTACATCACACATACTCATCCCCTCAGAGCTGTATATAATGTCAGAGAGATTCCCATCAGGTCAGAAGGGGATAGAGTCCGAGAGTACGATCCAGGGCAGAAGGCAGAAGACAGTCAGCTAGGAGGTTTGCCGTCATGCTACGTTACGCTGTCAATCACACTTCGATATAAGTGTGTACAATAAACTCTGTAACCTAAGAGTGCTCTGTAACTCACCTCGCTTACGATACGAGAAAGAGACCCACCTATTCACTCTACTCCACGATGCACCATTTTACTAAGCAGCGGCCCACATTACATTCCACTGGTGATAGAGAGGAAGCCATTAATCTACGATAAACCCACAATCTCTCCATCTAATCAAACCCCTCGGCTACGTTCATCAATAGCAAGAGTAGTAGTAGTTTTAGCAGCAGTAACGCTGGTTACACGTTCAAATTCATTAAAACGAAAACCCAGTGGACTGAAAACTTAATTTACTGTTCTCTGGTAAAGAAATGTGCTTCTTTTGGGGTCTAGGAAGGGAGATGAGGGACGTTTGTATGACCGTGTACCGTAGTATATCGGTTGCATCTCTGCCACAGCAAGAAGGTGTCTCTGTCCAGCACGAATAAATGTACAAAAAGGCGCCTCGTACAAGAGTGGTTACAAACAAAAGCTTCAAAGTTGTCACTGCCGCCTCCATCATACATAGTGAAGAGGTTACACAGCCTCCTTTAACTTCTCATGAAAGAATTTTCCTTCCTAAAACCAAATGAGAACGTCTGGTGTGGTAAAAATATATTTAAGTAACATCAGTGCGATATATATTTTTTTTAAATCTCCATAAGACATTATCTGGCAAAGAGGAGTTGATTGAACTCTAGAGGTCAGATACAGCATGTACAGTATGGTATTCATTAGTAGTCGCCGTAGGTGAATAAAAAAAACATTGAGTACTTGCCTGATGTGAATACAGTGATCTGGTCTCCATCAAGAATAAACCTGAAACACAGCCATGGTGGTCACAGGAATGCAGTTTAGCGCTGCGAAATTTCCAGTGTGGCCTCCCTTACACGAAGCTCAAACACTACAGCTTTCACCCTCGATGGACATACTGAAGATTGGCACCTTTGTTCACATGGCTGGACTTTACTGGATTTAAAATTCAGAGTTATGGATTCGAGATGGATAGGAATGGAAGAGTTTGGGGGATGGGTGTTAGTCAACAGCACTTTCATCATCATCATCATCATCATTATCATCAAACAAACAAACACATATGCCTACCTAAGACATGGCGTCTCCAAAAATCCCTGTTATTATTGTTATTACCATCATCTCGGCCGTGATTCCCGTCTAAAGGTTGGGGTGAGGTACGATCCAGGCTCATTATCATCATCACCATCATCATCATCATCATCATCATGCTTTATTCTCATGCTCAGATGAGAGATGAAACGGAGAAGGCTACAGAAAAAGAGACAAAATACTAAACTGGTATAACCATTAAACAACATACTCAGTAAAATTGGCCACACAACTATTCACAGCCATTCAAACCTTCGAAATCCTGGTTCTCCCTCACAGGCCTATCCATACTCACTTAGTTTTTTTCTAACATTTTTTATTAGATTTGCTTCACAAATAGAATAGGATAGAGTAATTCTGTCAAATGCCATCACATACACTAATGCATTGTTAGAAATTAACTGAAGGGCTTCTGTCTTTCTTTACACTTTTAACTTGCTTATCTTTCATTGGATTGTTTTATTTTGGGCAAGGCGAATGGAAAGGGGAGTGTTGATGATAACGCAAATAAGACAGGCAATTCATATGACAGCCGCTCTAACCGCAGCTATTTCCACCAGGTGCCCTTTGTCTCTGTACAGACCCCTCAGACATCCCAGCTATCCACCACACGCGCCCCAGACACACCCCAGCAGCAAACCAGAAACACAGACATTATTTTCCAGCCATCAACACATGACCCCCAGTAGTGTACTCATCAAGTAAAATTTTGCCTATGACTCCACTTGACCAGATTTCATCCTTCAAAATAAGGCACAGTGATTCAATGAATACCTGAGTCAGGGAGGTACATACCCACTGGATTTGACCCCCTTATGAGGGCAGCAAAAATGGAGAGAAGCTATCACCAGTACTCGTAAAGTGGACTTCGTGAGCGCGTGAAGAGCGAGCGAGCATTTGTGCATATGCTCATCATCATAATTTCATCTTGGTGTAAACTTTCAACGGTCTTGGTGGAGTGACGCCCCACAGGAAGTGCGAGGAAAGCCTTCTGTGAAGCCAAGGCTCAGTTTGCCTGGGCGGTGTGTGAAATATTCTGTGACACGAATGTTAATTCACGAACAGAGAAAGAAGGGGGCACAACTGAGTGGTAAGGGATTGAAAACTTTATGACAAATAGTTTATGACAAATTTACTTTCTTTCAAATACAATATAAAAAAAACGATACCAAAAGAATGTAGAGGTACTCTTATATTCCACACAGTGCTGCACTAAGTAATAATAATTATTTCACCCTCTAAACATAGAAAAACTTTCTTATAAAATACCCGTTAATGAGCGTAATTCCCTACATTTAATTTTTAGAATTCATGCAAGAAAACATAGTGATAAAACAGGAAATCTTTTAAAATTCGATTTCACAGTGGAGCATGTCAATAAAAGCCCTTGGTACAATCCCTTGGAAAGCTGGGATTCCAGAGGATTTCTTTGGTCTCATGAGTAAATATAGCCTATAGCTAAAAACAAAATTTATTGAATGTGTCTACTACCTGCTGCAAAAATCTCTTCTCTATCTCACATAGTAGAAAAGTTATTCCATCGCAATCAGGCAGGACCGGGTCGTGTCAGGCTGCCCATTTCTCAGCTGAACATAGGGTAAACATTGCTTCACTCGCTGCGCTTGCTCACTCGTAATAAGAGTACCCACTGATGTAAGTAATATGGGCAATTTTCTTCAGCTTAGAAGCAATTCTTCATAATGATGGAGTTAAAGAAGTCCACACTTAACCACTCAAGATCGACAGTTCTCTCTATGGAAAGACGGTGAAATGAAGAAAAGAAGGATCATTCAGGTGCTGAAGTGGATGTGCAAGAAAGCACTTGAGAACCCTGAGATGGTTTAACCATTTGTAGTGAATGGAGAAAAAGGGATTGACTAGAAAAGTATTTGTGAATGAGGCGGATGAGAGAGAAGGGAAGGGAAGACAGAGAATGAGATGGAGAGATGGGGTAGAGAGGTATATGAGGGAGACATTTGTGAGTTGGGGAGAGAGCAGCCTGATGGTGGAGTGCCACTTTCCCACTCGTGAACCAGTAATGAACGGATCTGCCGAATCATGTAGTCATTTGAAGCTGAGATTTGCTTTCACTGTCTAAATACGATCCATCCATCGTGCATAGATTTCAATCCGGGGGCTGAAGGAAGCTAACACGTTTCGATCTGTTACAATGCATTTTTGCTAACGCCTCTTCAGATAGTGAGCTGATGGCAAAACCTGAATCCATAAAAAGTGAGACATCTACCTCACCGCAATTTCCACGCACAAATACCCTTAACTAGTCTAATACATGAACAATACTGAGTGGTAGTGCATTGTGCTGGGTGACTGTTAGGTTGGGGTGCTTTTGAATGTCGTGCTGCTCTTCCGCTGTCTGACAACATGCAAGGTAATGATGCTCCTCTGTTGTATGAGTTTTGGAATCTTTATGATACATGCAATAAGGGTGGTGCAGTCTTGAACATGTATACCAACATGGCTCATGATGATTTCGTCCATGTTTGCGCGAACAGCTTAATTTGCAGTGACCAGTTAAACCACAATACCAGCATACGATCGAGAACTGTTGGCAACGACGCATAGGTGACTGGCCAGACTGCCTTGTCCAATATGCACTAGACTGGCCACGGTTATTAGCAAGCGGTCGGCGTCTCGAGGGAGAACGTGCATTGTTGCAATGTTAGTGGGACCTCTGGCATTTGGAAGTGAACGTGAAAAATCAGTTGAGACTTTAGCAGTTGGTATAGCCCTTGTAGCAGTATTTGTAGAGTGAGTGGGTGTGATGTGAGTACTCGCTTGACGAGTGACAAGTGAGCGTAATCTTTCGTCTATCTCCTTTGAAACCTCTAGCAACTCATCTCATGGATGGAACCCAATTTGCAGGACTGTTTCCAACTACTTAGGAGTTAACCAGTTTAGAAATCTAAGGTATCCCATCAAACGACTGAAGTCTTTTAATTTGATGACTTCACATTCACCGATACTAGTGACCCGTGGTGTTTGTCTCAGTAGCTGGCTTATCGCAGAAGAGGTTGCATTCGCTACCACGGCTGCCTCAAATAGAGTGGCCTCTTTGGATGGTATGAGTGCGTCTTCGTGCCTGTTTTTTAAGATACTGTAGTAGGGAAGACAATGAAAGAACCCTCTTTTAAATCAGCACAATTGAAATTAATTAACTTCTTGCAAAATGAGCAATATAGTGCAACTGTCAAAGTATGCTGATCGCAACCCGGCACCCACGTGCAATTTGTCTTGATTTAACTTGCCTTTAAGATAAAAATCTTCAATGATTTGTTGTTGTGCTCCTGTTTGCGATGTCTGTTTCGACTTCACTGAGGAAGTCATAAATAAAAATAGAAGAATCCTCAGCAGTGAATTTTGGGTGGTTAACATCATGTAGGAAAATTGGCTGTGGAGGGGGGACTTGAATTACCATCGTGGCATTAAGTTGAGAGGCCAAATGTGTGGGAGTAGTCACTGCATTAAGTTGAGATGGTGAATGGGAAGAGGCTGTTGTAGTGGTGGTGGTGTGTGTCGGGGTTGGTAGTGGCGTAATTGTAGGAGAAGGTAAAGACAGAGGCAGTGGTGAAGGTTGTTGAAGTTCTGGAGAATCAGTTGGGAAGATGAAGTTAAAGTATCTGGTGTCAAATTATCTGGATTTTCTACAGTGGTTGTAGGATTTGTATAAGTGGTAGTAGCTGTGGTAGGAGTAATAGCAGTACTAACAGTTGAAGTAGTCAAAGGAGTTGCTTGAGATTTTGAGTAAGATTTCCCACTATGGAGGAAAGTTACGCCATCATCACTAACATTATCATCAGTTTCACTGTCATATTCAATTGGAGAGAGAAGTACTTTCTTATAAAAGTTCATTAATAGAAGGAGGAAGAAAATAAATAAATAAATGAATGAATATACTACTATGAACGATAAACAATTAGTATATGAAGAAATATAGTTTATATAAAATGAATGTGAATGGGAGTAAAAGATTTGTGTACAGTGAAGCTTTGTTAAAGAATGTAAAATGGAGAAAATGGAATGAACAGGAGTGAGTAAACGAAAAATAATGACGAATGTAATGCAATGAACATAATTATATGAACAACATGGTCACAATCTGTAAAGAAAGCACCCAGTCTCCGTTGAAAGGAATGGAATGGTTAAATGAAGTAAGATAATATATAGATAATCACATAAGAGAAAAATATATTCACAGTGTACAGTGGGTTGAGAAAATGAGTGTTCTTTCGAAGGCAAACTAGCATAGCATGTTGCAGCAAACTCTTTTCGTGGAAGATGTTCACTGGGCAGAGTAAACTGTGACACAGCCGGGAGGCACTGATGCACCAGGCAATGCAGGGAAGTTGATAGGAGAGGAAAACTGTGACGTAAAGCATCGTGATAGGCCATGTTCCCTCCTCGTGACATCAGGGCAGCTTGGTAGTGGTAAATCACTGGGTGTGGCAAGGTGGCTGTGGCTCACTGTGGTGTGGGCAGTTGGGAAGAGCGAGTGGGATAAACTTCGTTTCACGTTTCCTGCAGTCAGTCTCTGGGCAATTGCCCCCTTGCCCACGGTACCTTACCTACCACGATGACAGTGTGTTCCTGCCCTTAGCCTCCAGCCTCTGTTCACTGGACTTGTGGCAATGTCTCCTACATATTTTTTTTGGTGCTGTTCTGTTGTGGTGAGACCTTCAACCCACATCAACACCCACCTACTACTACTCCATTACAACTCCAGTAAGTCCTTCCCCACTAACCTCAACCACCAGTCTTGCATAACCAACCATCACGTTACCACACCATACCATGGTTTGGTGATTTACCCGCATCATATCCCACCGCTGCCACCACTTGTTTATTGCCCACTCGTGGAATGCAGGTAAATCCAAAGTCCGGTTCAATACTGCAGATATATATTTGTAAAAGAACTGCAAGGTCTTGTCCCCACCATGCCTCTTCTGTATCTGCCCAGCGGAGGCTTGCGTGCTCCTGTGCCTTTCTAGTAAAGCACTACGTAAGCAGAAGCTGAACTAGGTTAGATCTTAGATAAGAGAAATAGGTCATGTACACACTACTTAGTACATCCTTTCATAGTTCTGATTTACAAGTGGTTACATACAAGTGGTTACAGGAAGACAGGGTGACATGGCCGCCCGTTTTGGGTTTAAGGCATCTGGGTATAGATAGATTCGTTCCCTGTCTGTTCACATTACTGTCACTTCCATTTCCTACATTTTCCTTTCTCCTTCCCAGGCTTCCCTACGCCATGAATACCAGTGACGTCTTATTTCATTGACTCTTGCTGCTGCCAGACGATTTTATTCAGTCTAGAGAAGGCCTCCCAGACTTCATTTAGAAAAGTCTCCCTAAGCTGTATAAGATCGTGTACAGGTATCAAGAATGGCTCTAAAATGGCATCTTCGGTCTAAAGAGGCTAGGCCAGATTTACCAGACTATAATTAATCTGTTGAGAGGAAACTGGCAAAAACATGAGCGTGTAATGGTTCAGGAATGTCACAAAGGCTGTGTGAGTAAACTAATGACATTTTACTTACACTGGATGATGAGCTGTGTCGCTGAGGTGAAGAAATGAAGGAACGAGGGTAAGGATGAGACACCAAGAATGAGATGGAGGAAATGAGGTTGGTGGGAGTTGTAGATAAGGCAGCCTGATGACAGAGGAAGGGGTTCCATGGAGACGATTTGTTTGTAGCCCTCTTTTCCGAAATTAAGACATCTTGCTGTATAACAGATAGATACAAAGACAGATAAATATAAAGGACTCGGTGGCTTGGCCGGTTTGTCACTACAACATGTTCAGTGGACTCTCTGCAGTGGGTTCGAGTCCTACTTACAATCCTGAGTTTTTGGAATGGGCAGTGGATGCCATCGCCTGTTCCGCAACAAACAAACAACCACCTACACCACACCACTGTCTTCTGCTGCACCGTCTGTGACTTATACAATACCTGTCCCTCTCTTCTCCTAACCACTGTCTACTAGCGTTATCTTCTGTTTCACCGTCTGTGACTTGTACCTGTCCTGCCCTTCTAAGTACTGTCTACTAGCGTTATCATCTGTTTCTCCGTCAGTGCTTGTCTACCTTCTCCTAACCACTGTCTACTAGAAATATCTCCTGTTTAACCGTAAGTGCTTGTATCTGTCCCACCCTTCTCCTAATCAGTCTTCTAGTATTATCTTTTGCTTCACCGTCTGTGACTTGCACCTGTCCTGCCCTCCTAACCACTGCCTACTAGCAATATCTTCTGTTTCACCGTCAGTGCTTGTATCTGTCCCATCCTTCTAGTCACCACCATACCACAGTCAACTACCTGTATCATCTGTTTCACCATCTGTATCATGTATCTGTCTTACCCTCCTTCTGACCGCTGTCCATTACAACTATCTTTTGTTTCACTGCCTCTGCATTGCATCGGTCTTATCGTCCTCCTAACCTACACCACAGCAGTCTGCAATAGGATTATCTTGTGTCACTGTCCTCTCCTTGTATCTGTCCTTTCTTCTCCCAACCAGCAGCCACCACTATCTTCCACTTCATCGCTTGTGCCCCTCTGTCTCTGTCTGTCTGTCCGTCTGTCTGTCTGTCTGTCTGTCTGTCTGTCTGTCTGTCTCTCTCTCTCTCTCTCTCTCTCTCTCTCTCTCTCTCTCGGATATATGTGAAAGCCTGGGTATACAGTACATGTGTGTAGGGTGGAGAAGGACAGGAGCTCTGAATAAAACTTTAAATAGGTAAGCCAGTGTGGACGTGGGTAAACATATTCATATCTCCCTATATATATAATTAACTGACTGACATTGTTCTGACAATGAAATACCGTACTGTACATTAAATACCCCCCATACAGGGTACATTCATTCCCGTGCATTACTTTCATCCATGCGTCACATGCTCTTGGTTATGTGGGACTCACAAGGAAAATGCTCAATCATTTCCCTAGAAAACATCACACCGTAAGTGTTAAATCAAGGTCAATATTGTCACTGCATTGCGGTAAACAAGGCCCTGGTGTAACTTACGAGGAAAATCTCAGTGTTGTAGGGCTTGTTGCTCTGGATTATGCTGTGTGTGGCTTTAGAGATTTCGTAAAATCTCTTCTCAGGCGATATATTTCGCATATTGCATTTCAGCATCCTCTCGCATCGTATTGGTGAAGACTATGTCGGTACTAGAGACATATAAATAACACTGAAGAGGATATCTAGGGTGTGATAAGCAAAATGAATAACTAAAGAAAAGGTGCTACGAAGGTTCCTATCCTGTCGAGAATACTGTGCTAAATCTGAGGATTGGAGAGGGACAGAGGAAGAATTAAACGATGAGGAAGTAAATTTCAGGAGAAAGAACAAACGTTCGGGCAAAACATTCACTCAGCTTAGTTGGGATCTCATACAGTGGACTATGAAGACTTAGCGGATGACCTATCGACCGCGCGAGGGTTTTTAAGGCAGGCAGTCGATATTTGGTATCACTCCATCTTTCCCTAGAATACAGTTCTCATTACTCTGCGTCCTACGACAAAAGCCATCTGGGTGTCCTTCTCTTATTACAGAGGGTTTTCCTCATGGGCATGAAAACATACTGCACATTCTTTTCCTATACTCTATGACCAGTGTAAAAAAAATAATAAAAAAAGTAAAACTTTGTTTGATCACGCTTGTTCTAATGTTGTTCACCAGAAGGAGGTGGCTCACAAAAGATATCGGCGCCATTTTACCCACGAATACCGATCTTGATGCTTTTCCGCCTGGAGTCGTGCGAAATTTTGTCTTGTCTTGAACTCTCCAGTTCATGTTCTTTCCACTCCTTATGGTATCTTGCCAAAAACCTTTTTGATAAATTTATACCACCCTCTTTCCCTCTTCTTTTCTGCCCAGATGGTTCTGTAGCTGTTTCTTCTACTAATAAAGCAAGTCTTTGCCCAAGCATTTGCCTTCAATTCCAGTTAAGGACAATTCCGGTGCTATCCCACTGTCTCTTTCTCCCGTTGATTTCCCTATACCTCTCCATAAAGTCTCATTAAAGAATGTATTTTCTACCCTTGCTGGCTGGTATCAGTATTTACATGACATACGGACCTAATGGGGTACCTCGTACTAATTTCAAGAACCTTGCTTCTGTGTTGATGCCCTTCCAAGATAAGTTATTTTGTTTCGGCTATCAGCTTGTACCTTTCTTTCCTGAAGGTCCATACAGCCTGTCTCAAATGAAGGAAATCGTTGTCAGTCCACTGACAATCGTCTAATTACTTTAATTTCTTGAATTTTCATAGCCTTTCCATTTATTCTTAACAGAAGGTTTCAGAAGCGTAACTTTGTTTCCCATCTGCCAGTATGGCTCCCGTCAAGGATGCTTGACTGCCGGTCTACTTATCTTCGTTTCTGAATCTTTGTCATTCTTATTTCGGGGCTTTAGTGACGCCTTTATCATTGCATTTGACATCCCGGAGGCTGTCGACTGACTCTGACACAAATCCTTATTTTCCAGAGTGCACGCTTACGATTTCCTTCCATCTATCTCTGCCTTTATCCCATGTTTCCTCTCTGTTTGTTACATAACTGCTGTTGTTGATAGCCACTGTTTCTCCTATAAGGTTACCAACAGTGCTGTTCCTCAAGTTTCTGTCATGTCACCGACTCTCCTCCTTCTTATCCATGACCTTATGAACTCCACAACTAGCCCTATCTGTTTATACACCGATGACTCTACCCTTCACATCTCCACCCGCTTCTCTCAGCGTCTACCACAGCAGTTGCTTCAGCAGTCACGGGATGAGATTAAGGCACATCTAACTGCTGACCTGGTTCATGATTCTGAGTGGAGTAAAAAAAAAAAAAGAAGAAGAAGAAACTCAGTTCTCACATCTTTCGACCCTCCAAATCTTCCAGTGGAGTATATCTTTCTACTGAACAATGAATAGTTCAGTCCTTCATCATCTCTGAATAACCTTGGGTTTCTTTTTCTCGAGACCGATAATGGATACATCAAATTACATGCCTTGCAAAATTATTATTGTGCTAAGCCGACTTTTCTTTGTCCCGACACAGCTGATAATATAATAATACCACTGTAATTTAATATTTATCTCCATAAAACTATCAATCAACCCGTACAGTTGTTAGGATTGTCATCATCATCATCATCACCATCATCATCATCTAATCCTGCGTTGCCCCATCAGGAACGTAGGAGCCCAGGGCTAGGCAACTTGTTCCTGATATTTATGATGAGAGTGACCAGCCTCACTCTTCCCTGAGTGCCATTACATGAGCAATAAACCCCAATCACCCCTTGGATATAAACCTGTACAGGCTCAATCTGACTGGAGTGCCAAAATTACCCACTAAACCACCAGGCGCTATAATTTGGTAATATGGTTACCACCCAGGGTAGTAAATGGTTTCCTGGGGTGCAGAAAACCATTTGGCTTGTCACTAAGTGTTGAGTCACCCTTAGACAGAAGGAAAAGGAAAGGATGAAGGAAAGAAAGACAAAAGAGGAAAGAAGGAAAGAAGGAAGGAAGAGAGGAAGGGTCAGTCACCCGAGAGAGCATTGCATCGAGTGAGTGGATTGTGGGGCATTTTGTACAGGAGTAATTAATAACTCCTGTGTGGAGGGTGAAGTAAATCTCTCATGTAGGGGGACTCCCCCCACACAATTCTCCTGAACAGAGTGGAGTCAAACTTATCGTCTCACCAACTCGCCTCCTCTGACGGCTCTATCCAACCTCACTCTGTTCGCCGCACTGTTGAATCTTTATCTATTTACTATCATTAATTCAGTGACCACTACTCGTTTGAACTGTAAGCTTCCATTCTTCCTCCATTAGAGCGAGCACGTCTCGCCCACTTGACAAAATAGCCTCACTTTTTTTTGGTCCTAGTCACTACTGCACTGGTTAACTGATATTCTGTCATTCATGTATAACAGATCAGTTCTCGAAATGTCTTCTTCACTCAGTTTCCTTCTGCCTGTGACCCTTAATCTCATCAACGCCGTGTGTCCTGACATTACGTCACGAATCTGTCTTGAATTTCATTTTACCTTTTTTCTGGTTTTAGAAAGATTTTCTTCTTTCAACAAAAGAAAAAAAAAAAATCCTGCTTCTCAAATGTACTACCGAGTGAACAAAGAGGAAAGCAAACTGAAGGCTGATTAAACTAGGGAAATGACAAATAATCCAGCTAATGATATTAAGTTTGTGCGGAAGAGTGTACAAGTGTTTGGCACCTCTTTTTAACCTGAGAGTCGTTGTGGTGACTCTGGTACGGTAAATAATGTGAGGCGCATATGTGTGGATGGTTATAACTGTGAGTTCGAGATGCAATTGGGCCTTGGAGGTTAGCATAGGGGTGCGTTGTCCATTTTCAATGGGTATGCTATTAATTAACTCTCCCGATGACAGGCTCTTTATTCCCGTGCTTCAGGACCCCACAGTACCCCATCCTTATGTGGGAAAAATTCTCTATGATGATGATGATGACGATGAAGCCTTTAATAAATGACATCTACTATGTCCTTGCTACCGACAAGCAGTTTCATCAGACTGGAAAAGATTTCTCGTACTGAAGGGATTAGTGTTGATGACAGAGGTTAGTTTGATGTTACTGACCAATAAAGCAAGATATGTTTATCGAAGTGCATTTTGGCAATAACAGCCATAGAATAAATGGAGTGTTGTTAAATTTGGTTTGTGTAAGAGATTAGTGCAGTGTGGTGTAGAAAGCATTTTGTATTAGCTTGATGTAGTACAGTGTAGCGTAGTGTGGTGTGGTGCCATATAGTGTACTGAATTGTAGTGTGGTATGGTACAATGTTGTGTAGTGCGTAATGGCGTAGTATAGCATGATGCAGTATAATGCAGTTTGGTGTAGTGTTGTGTTGTATGGTGTAGTGTTGTGCGGTGTGGTGCAGTGTACTGTAGTGTCATGTGGTGTGGTACAGTGTAATGTGGTGGGGTGTACTGTAGTACACTGCAGTTGAGTGCGATGGAGGAGTCTGGAATGTGATATGGTGCAGCATAATGCAATGCACAGTAGTCTGCCGTGGTGTGAAATCCAAATGCGGCACGAGACACATTAAACACGACATATTCTAATACAACAGCCACTTCAGCCATACACACAAAAACAGCTCTTATGCCAACCAGTATAATAACAGGCTTGGATGGCCGTCAGATTATAAATGGTTTACAGAGGAAAGAATGACAGAACTACTGGTTGCCTGTAATTATCAGTGAATGAAGCGCTTTTGACTGAACAGCCGTTATTCAGGTGTGATAAAATAAAATTAAATCCACGTGAACGATCACTGTTAAATACGTGTGTCCATTACCATAATCAACATACCGATTATCATCATCATCATAAAAATTATTATCGTCATCATCATCTTCGTCAAAGAATCAGTCACTTACTTTACAATCATCGTATGTCAAATAATTGCCATCAGTATCATCATCATCATCCTTATCCTATTACCGAGCTATGATACTGGGTAAACAGTAACCTAACGTACTTAAAATAAGTAATTTGTCTTTTTATCAAAACATTTCACCCCTTCACTATGAGAGCTACAAGGCGTGGCGCAGATGAAGAGCCTACACGTGGTGACGTTGCGTTGGTCCTCCCATGACAGCAACAGCTGCGAGTCGCCCCGGGAGCCAGTCCTTCTCATATATCACTGCATCTCTCCGTGGGAAGGACCGTGGCACAACCCTGGTGAGGTGCTGTCACAAGGGGGAGCCGGATCTCTGCGAAGTACTATACTGTACTTTGCCTGTGGGACGGCCCCCTAAAAGCAACTGCTTGCCTATGGGCGACGGGGCTGCTCGGCCAGCCTGACTTGGGTACAACAGTTACAACAAGGAGATGTCTCTCCTTAACTGAAGGATAACATCAAGTGGCAGCAAAAACAGACTTAGAAATACGTCATACGACTAAACATAACAACCCTTTCACTGCAATGATGTCTTTTCTTCTGTTCATGCATCTGTAGGACGGGTTTTTCAGCTTTGGCAAGACCTCCATTAGTAAACGGGTTGACACGGCAACACCTAATACCTCACCTTCAAAAAGGCTCGCCTATGCTGAATAAAATCACACTCAGGTAGAAAAAACTAAATTTAAAAGATGTCATAAACCTAAAGATGTCTATAATTATTCTCGAACCCATTCATTTTGAAGACTTAATCCTTTCAATCCGGTTAAGTATTTTTATTGTTGCTACTTTCACACGATTCTGGGCAACCTTCTAGTAGACTTCTCTTAGTAATGATTAATGAAGGCTGTGCTTAACTCCTTAAGTTCAAAAAGATACTCCTAAACTAAAACGTAAATCGCCAAATGGTAGCAAGAACATAGTCAAGAATATGTCAATAAACGAAAAGGATTAACTTCGTATGCTAGTAGAAAGAAGACAATGTAGACAATCCATCATTATACTAAAGAGAATAAAACAGTAAATTACTAGTCGACCAGGCAACACCAATGTTGGAAAGAGAGAGAGAGAGAGAGAGAGAGAGAGAGAGAGAGAGAGAGAGAGAGAGAGAGAGAGAGAGAGAGAGGAATAAATGGAACGAGCCATCACACAATGGGAAAAAATGAGGAACAAGCTACGAGGTGTCACTGAGAGTGCTACACCAGCTCCCTCCATGTTCTTTCAAAGGACGAAACCTTTGAGCTTATCTGTGACCTTGACCTTCAACCTTCTTCACGCAAAATGTGCTCCTCTGGTGTTCCTAAATAATCATTCCAATTTTGGTCAAAAAGTGCCTGGAAAATGTAAAGTGATTTCGGAAAGGGAAGGGAAGGGAACTGAGTGTGTGAGAGAGAGAGAGAGAGAGAGAGAGAGAGAGAGAGAGAGAGAGAGAGTATTGCAATCTAAAGAGCTAACGAAATGGTGAGTTTAAATAGTGTGTTCTGCAGATTACAATTCTCTCTCTCTCTCTCTCTCTCTCTCTCTCTCTCTCTCTCAGAAATGTCTTTTCTAGGCTGCTTTCTGTAATATTTTCGTTAAGAAATAAAATACGGCGCCTCGAATTTCTGTTTCACTTTCACAAACGAGTGAGTTGTTCATCTTGTGAATAATCCCACATGCTGAAATTATATTTGTTGTCATGACAGAACACTGCGGTCCGGCTTGAAGTGCCTCCAAGCTGTGTCACTGGACCTGATGACTAATGGCTCTCCCGCGAGTTTATTGCATTCGCTTGCTTCGTTTTTGGATCATATCTCACCTCATCTCTCATGTGGGAGTTAGAGTTTTGGTGATGATGATGATGATTTGTCTTTTTTTTTTTTCCCTTGATCCTACGACACCTAATTTCTCAGGTGCACGGTAGAGCTAGAATACTGCTTATGATAATGATGATAATGATTCTTGAACCCTACTGATCTCTTTCTTTCTTTCTGGCTCCTACATCTCCCCGCCTCTCAAGCTGGATTGAATTTTGGATGGCGGTGATGGTGGTGGCTGTGCTGGTGTTGATGATGGTAATGGCGGTGGTAGTGAAGGAGGTGGACAGATCTCAGGTATAGAAAATTACACGAGAAATTGGGATAAATTTTCATCAGCGTGCCTAAAGAAACGAACCATGCATCCATTCACTCAGCATTCAGGTTTGAATGGAAAGATTTGAAAGACTTACCGTACCGAGGCTGACAGTGAATTGGAATATTTTGAACAGAGGGGAGATGTATTAAGGAGAAAATGGAAGACAATGGAGGCTGGACATACCAGACACTGAAAATCTGTTCTTCCCTTGTTTACAGTGACGCCTTTTAGTAGTTTGTTGTAGGCGATTTATATTCAGTTAGGAAAGCTCTCTGATGAGGACACTGATAAAGGCAACACCTAACCTCTCCAGGTTGAAAACTACCCAGAACTGGTTAAAATCATAATTATGAAGATACCAAAAACAGAATATAAGGAACTTCGTCGTATTGAAGGTTTAATTACATTCTGTTAACTAAGCTTTGTTTTATTACGTTCCAGTTGATTAGGACTAGGTATTACTGAGTCTGTTTAGAACAGAATTTCTTGTTAGGTTAAATATTTCTATAGAGACATGTTTCATTCCTTTTTGAGTGGTGGGCTTTGTTGCAAGCAAGTGAGTGATAACAGAAGGAAAGGATTAAACGCCTGTATGTGGTAGGTGGGGGCGCCCACCATCCACTCAGTTGATGTAGTTCTGCTGTCAGGTGTCTGCCCTTTCCTCTCCTCCATCCTTCTTTCCTTCCATCCTCTTCTGTCTTTCTTTCCTTCATTTTTTCCTCGTCCATCTGCCTACGGGTGACTTTACACTCCCTCTTCTGTCTTTCGTTCCTTCATTCTTTCGTCTTCCTTCTGCCTGTGGGTGACTCTACACTGAGTGACAAGCCAAATGGTTTCCTGTACAACAGGAAACCATTTACTACGCTGCGTGGTAACCATATAACCAAATTATGGCGCCTGGTGGTTTAGTGGGTAATTATGGCGCTCCAATCTGATTGAGCCTGTGAAGGTTTATAACCAAGGGATGGTTGGGGTTTATTGCTCATGTGATGCCACTCAAGGATGAGTGAGGCTGGTCACTCTCATCTTAAATGTTAGGACCATCTTGCCTAGCCCTGGGCTCCTACGCTCCTCATGGTGCGAAGTAGGATTGGATGATGGATGGATGGATGGAGTGGTTGCTGGAGCCAGTGCCAATCTGTGGATCCGGTAACCTGACAATTGCCTTACCAGTTCGAGTTTCGGCAATGGGATAATATGAAACCCCCTCCTCCCTAGTGTCAAACAGGCACAGAGGGAAACAGGAAAGGGAGAGGGGGGGGGGTGATGGAGGGAAGGAGGTTGAAGGTAGCTGGAGAGATAGACAAGGGAAGGGGAGAGGGCTAGATGATGTTGGATGATAGCATAGGGAAGGAAAAGAAGAGGTGACTGAAAAAAGGGAAAGATATGGAAAGGGAGGAGGCGACAAGAGAGAATAACTGGGAAGAGAAAGAAAAGGAAGGTGGTGAAAGTTTTGGGCCACAAGTAGGAAGGGTGGGAGGGCAATGGGAGAGTGTGAAACGGGGAGGTAGAGTGGTAAAAATAGACAGTGGAAGAGAGAACTAAAAGAAGTATGAAAAGACGATTTTTTCTACTATACTCAGGGAAGGGAAGGAATCGCAAAGGGGAAGCAAAGGGGGTTGAGGGAAAGGTTAGTAAAATGAAGGGTAAATGGGATGAGAAGGGAAGGAGGGAGATGAAGTTGGGAGGAAAACCAGTAAAAAAGGAGTAATGGAAAAGTTCCATGATTCTGGTGTACAATCAAGTGTCAATATGAGGACACTACTTCTGTGGACGTAGTCAAGTGGTTGAGGAGCACAAGCAGAGGAGGCAAGAGAAATGTTGGAATTAGGAAATGAAGACAGGCAGTGTGTAGTGTGGCAGTGTGAAATGGGCTGGATGGGCTGGAATCTTATTTGATTCAGAACACCTGTCGTGTGAAGAAATTACTGACGGGAACTGTACACGAAACACACATCCTCTCACCTCTTATTAGCCTACCACATTACCTCCACTCTTGTCACACCACCACACCAACGCCACCCCTCGTCACCCACCACTCTCTCACTTCCATTCACCATCATTATACCTAACTGCCCTCACAACTCAAGCTTATGGGACAAATTTTACCATATGTTAAGCGGGATGTTGGCGCTTATTACTGTATTTGAGTTAATAACAGTGCTGAACAAGGCTGACTGGCGGTATGATCGTGGTTTGGTGAGGCTGGAAATTGGCTGATTTGGCAGCGTCTTTTGTGTGGTGGCATTTTTAAAAGTACAGTAATACTGTTCCTTTTTTCTGATCATCACTAATCACTTGGGCACTAACAGTGGAGCGTCCATGCTAGTTATATCTCATTGAGAAAATTGCTACATTTTTAGTTGATAACCAGGCTGAACGAAGATTTACTTGCGATGTGACTGTGATTAGGCGAGTCTCTCAATCATCAGTGTTCGTCAGCAGTGGTGGCAGCATGTTGGCTATGTACAATAAAATTGTTGTCTACAGTGTTAACGGTCTATCGATTGCCAGACGCCTTAATCCTGGCAGGGATGGCAACAAACAAATCGGAGGACAGGATGATATTACCATCCTGTCCCCCGTCATCAGGCTGTCTTCTCATACCAGCCTCACCATTGTTCCTCGCAACACCATCCCTCTATTTCATGAGTATTTACCCTCACTTTCTCTCCCCACCCTCATCATTCACACACAGTTTCTTAGTCAACCTCTCTTTCTTCATTCTGTCTACATGAAGGTATTAAAAGATATTAATGAATAGTGAAAACGAGAGGGAGGGGAGAGCGAAAGATGTGTATGAAAGATTATCCGACCAATTGGAAGACTGAGATGGGAAGGAGAAGTGAATAACTGAGAGAGAGAGAGAGAGAGAGAGAGAGAGAGAGAGAGAGAGAGAGAGACAGACAGACAGACAGACAGAGACAGAGACAGACAGACAGACAGTCAGACAGACAGACAGACAGAGATAGAGACAGACTGACAAACAAACAAAAAGACAGGTGGGGGGCTGACAGGCTGATTAAAATGAGCTATGCGTACAATATGGAAAGAAGAAGAAAAAGAAGAAGAAGAAGAAGAAAGTAGCTAGAGTGAAAGAGAGAAGGAGAAATGAGAAAGGAAAAAAGGATGGTAGGGAGGGAGGGAGGACATGAGGAGTCGGAAAGCAAGAAAAAGTGTGAGAGAAAGAAGGAATGACAGACGGAAAGAAGGAAGAGAAAACGTAAAACGTGGAATGATTGATTAACTAATGAAGGATGGAAAAAATGAGAAGAATAAAAGGAGGAGGGAATGGAGCTAGC
Organism: Coenobita brevimanus; assembly: GCF_032717465.1. Classification (NCBI taxonomy): domain Eukaryota; kingdom Metazoa; phylum Arthropoda; class Malacostraca; order Decapoda; family Coenobitidae; genus Coenobita; species Coenobita brevimanus. The sequence continues at coordinate 17,724,470 of NC_137062.1, read as the reverse complement.
GAGTGAGGAAGGAAGGAAGAATAACTTGGACGGATGAAAGGAAGTAAGAAATAGAGGAGGGAGGTAAAGAAGAAGGAAAAGGAGGCATAGGGAGGAAAGGGAAAGAAGAGAGAGAAAGCTGCGAGAATATGAATGAGAGAAGGAAGAGAGAACATGGGAGGAAGTGAGAGAGGAGGACTAGAAGGAAAGGAAGGATGGAAGTTTGGGATACGGGAAGGAGGAAGTGGGAACCAAAGAGAATGAGAAGAAGAAGAAGAAGAAGAAGAGAGAGAGAGAGAGAGAGAGATAGATAGATAGATAGATAGATAGATAGATAGATAGATAGAGAGAGAGAGAGAGAGAGAGAGAGAGAGAGAGAGAGAGAGAGAGAGAGAGAGGCCTAAGGGATGTATTGTTTGCATACTTCATTGATGGTGCCTCAGTTCGTTGCTCTCTCTCTCTCTCTCTCTCTCTCTCTCCTCTACTACTGAAGCATTAAAACATTGAGAAGGGATCCAACGACAGTTGTGAAGTATACTGAAATTCAGTACATCGTGTGTGATTAATACCTTCATCCCAATGACGTCTTTACTTTTTTTTTTTTTTTTTTTTTTTTTTTGCCACCGAACATCAGTAATCGCTGTATCGCTATGTAGTCGCCCAGGTTCCAGTGACGTCACGTAGATAAGGCACAGGGGCTCTAGCAGTAAAACACTTCAGAAGCCCAGCTATATGCACACACACTACAGGAAATTGCTGCTTAAGTGCAAGGCTATTCGCAAAGTACCACTATCCTACACAGGAGTTGCCAACCTGGATGGCAAAAATGTTGATTTTTTTTTTCTTCGTCTTTCTTTCCTTCTTTTTTCATCAGTCACAGTCCAAAACGAAAAGTCTTTTATGGGTATATTAGGCACGAAGACATTTCACGACAACCAAGGATGTTTCCTAAATACTTACAGCAGCATGCGAGCAACAGTACTGTAGTTACAACTTAAAAACATGCTTTAGCATTCGGAAGTTATTGAGATATGTAACGCTTTACGGATTCCTGTTGCCTCATTCCACATAAGGCCAGTGAAGGGACAACATAGACCCATGGTGGAACACTGGTCTGGTTGGAAATGAAATCTAGGGGGAAAGTAGGGACATGGGGAAAAATAGGGACATGGAGGGAAAACAGGAACATGGGGGAAAAAGTCCATAGGACGAATAGGACCACGAAGAAAGTAGGTTGATGGGGAAATATATCCAAAGGAGGAAAGAGTTCCATGAAGAAGACATGTCGATTCAGAAACAGATCTATCGGGGAAATACCTGAAGGTCCTTAGAGGAAATTGGTCCATGGGTAAAATAGGCCCAAGTAGGGATATTTTTCAAAGTAAGAACAGATCCCTCGAAGGGAAAAGGCAGGTGGGGGTTGGCACCTACAGGGTGTAGCCGGATATGGGTTTGTGTGCCAATGTAAAACAGTGTTTGCCAACTAGTTTCCATATCAGATCATGAACTAATATATAAAAAAATAATTATAAATGATTCCTAACATGTAAGGACGAGGTAGTATAGAAACACAATATTTAAAAAGCACAGAAACAAGAAAGCATTTGGGAAGGAAGGAGATTCAAAGCTATGAACCCATTACTATATCCCACCAGGTACAATCGGTTTGTGAGTACAATTTAGAATGTAGTAATGAGTATGAAACTTTGAATATCACCTCAATTTAAATGTCCTCTTATTTCTGTGCATTTTACAGGAATATATATGTTTCTGTAATTATTTTGGCCCCTACATGTTAATAATCACTGGAGAACATTTCGTTGGATTCTAGTTTTTATTGTGTGGCATAGGCCTTTCATTATAAAGGATTTTATCTGATTCCTCGAAGGTTAAATGTATTGCTTTTCTCTCTGTATCTGGTGTTAATGTTTGTGTTTTAAGTCATTTTACCAACACTTTTTGCCGCGGCCACTTACCCTTATTTATGGGTTGATTGGCATCATATATGCGTTACACCGCTCGCTGGTGCAGTGGTAACGTTCCCGCTTGCCAACTGGTGGACGGGAGTTCGCGCCTCGCTCAGGTTGCGAAAAGTTTCACTGACGAAGTGGGTGGTTACTGTCCCCCTTGAGCAAGGGGATGGGTGTGTGCGTGTGTGAAGGTCACAGCCTTGCCCTTAGATCGGACTATATGAGCTCTCAGCTCCCTTCCGGGAGGGTAAAAGCTGACCATCACGACCATCAAGTGATCCTGACCGAACCGGTGAATTACATGTATCTGGGCACGTTGCCTCGAGACACCAATTTTATTTCTGATGAGACATTCAGAAATATTTTAAAGTCTCGCAATTTAAAAAGACGGGCAAGTAACCACCAAAAGGAGGCCGTAAAGGAACAAGACACCAGAATAACCATTCCAGTACAGATACATGTTCTGCTTGGGTTCGCGTGAAGTTTCAGCACGGAACGATATCACTTTCAATGGGTTCTCTATCCTCTTTATTGTGAGAGTCGTTCGTTTCATATGGGTTACGAATACAAGCAAATATATGCATTGGCGTTTAAGAAACAAATTTTAAGAAATGTTAAGAGTATTTGCTCGCAATTGCTGTCTCGCTAGTTGAAGACTTTTTTTCTATGCTCTCCTATGTAAGAAGTTTCACTGAAGTTTCTTATAGTTATGAGGATGTAAGGCAAATGAATGAATAAATAAATAAATAAATAAGTTTAATCAGCCTTTTGTTGTCACATTCAGGTGCATTAATAAATCCGGGAACTTGTAGCCACTCTTGACCGAGGTGACAACTGGTTATTCCCGAGAAGAACATTTTGTTTGAAGTAAACAAGGGAGCCCGATTGAAAAATGTGAATATCGTGTTTATCTTCCTCAACCTCCTTTCCATTTATTCTTGTCATCTCCAGACAATTTTATTCAGCCTTAGATAGATATTTTGCAATGGAGATACTTGATACAACCTTCGTTAACCGCTTCGTCACAACAGGTCTCCACAAAGGTTAAAAAAAAACAAAATAATCTGGTTAAATTATAGCAACAGTAAAACATTCAAATACATTACCGGTTGGACAGAGTCAAACTGATTTAGATAGCACACAGCACCATGCCCAGGTGTAATATACACAATAAATAACAATGAAATATACGTTACGCGGCCTGCCTTGTCACTTGGAAGTATAGGGACGCACAACTGTACACAGACTGTCGTAATCTTATTGTCATGGCAGACTTCATAACACCTTCTCCTTAGCGCTGTATACTACAAATTACACTTCAGGAACCTCATGTGTGTTAATAATGTTCTCTTTAAACGTAATAAATATATAAACACAACATACAAGAAAATAGTAAACTGTTTAAGGTAGATTAAATCGCTAAGTATGAAAATTTTGTGAACTCTCCAATGCTTCTTTAAAAACAACAAACAGAACCAGAAAATTGCGAAGGTCTATCCTGCGCTCACTAGTCTGGTATAAATATACCGTGCCTCAATCTTCAACGCTGAGCTATAACAAGAAATTATCACCAGACTGTGGTGCAAGTCACATAAAAGGCCATGAAGAAGCTGTAGATCCATAGCATTATCTTATTCTACAAAAGACCTGTAACAATAGGGAGCATAAAAAACATGGCGTTAGTCACAAAAAAGTGCTATGGAAAGGACGTTAAGCCATTGCATTATCTGTTCCTGCCATTGAGTTTTGTGAAATAAACTGCAGAAGGACGAAAACCTGGACCAACTTAATGTGAACGAAATGTATATTGAATTTTATAAAGAAATGTTGTAGCCTTCCACCCACCAGACTTGATCACCAGCTGCTTCACCAAGCAGGTGATCTGGTGAGGCACAGTTGAGCTTATGAGGCTGTGGAGAGAGAGAGAGAGAGAGAGAGAGAGAGAGAGAGAGAGAGAGAGAGAGAGAGAGAGAGAGGTATGAGAGAATAAAGTAAAAAAAAAAAAGAATGATAATGGTAAAGAAAGTTTGTGCTTATTCTCAAGATAGTAATAACGTCAGGGAACGATCCTCGGTATATGAAAATGGTTGTAGAATATATGCTGATTGACATATGAAAAAAAAAAAAAAGGAAAAACTTTACAGCGAAGAAAGAAAATATATGTTAAATTACGGTCAAAATTTGAAAAACCAGGAAGAGCATGATAAATATAAAGGAAAATATAGCAAAACAAATATTTCCTGCATTAGATTATGTTAAGGTGAAAGAGAAGAAGTATTAAATTATGTTTATCACTCACCCACTCCTTAATTAGCCTATGAGAAACGTCGGGGTCCAGGCTAAGCCACTTAGTCTAGACATTTAAAGTGAAAGTGATCAGACGGTGCCCCGTAATGACCTACTGTGAGTCACAAACCCCAATTTTCCCTTAAATGTAAAGTCATGAGCCACATCGGGTTGGATCGCCTTAATCCACTGGACCATCAGACTTTTGACTAATTATCTTGACAAATCCAACGTGATAACTGGCTTCCTGAAAATAGGAAACCCTTCCACTTGTCTCTCAGTGCAGAGTCACCTAAAGGTAGTAGTATATAAGGCGAGTGGGTGATTGATGCCCCCACCTATCACTGCTACAAGAGCATGCTAAAGCAAAGGAAAAATTAACTGAAAGAAAATTTTACCAACATGGGATGCAGGTTTAGGGTAGTTCAACAGGCTGCAGGCTTTTCTTTAACATTACTGCTGTTGGACCTTCATAAATAAATCTTCTGGTGCTAGACTGAATAAAATACTGGTATATGTTCCAGCGGATGTGTGTTTCTCAGGAGGATAAGTTCGCTATAAACCTCAGGTCTAATTGTTTTCTTTTTGTTAACATTTCGGATCCCAGTGCTTTTTGCTCAGCTGAGTAAAACTGTTTGGATATGGCGATATTACAGTATTTAGTAGGTAATCCTGCTGACTAGATTAACACTTTCTGAACGATTATATTTTTATATTTTTACCTTCCTTGCTCTCTTTGTGTGTGTGTGTGTGTGTGTGTGTGTGTGTGTGTGTCCGACTCTGGGCATAGACTTCATACCCCGTTAGCATGGCCCAGTAGTCCTCCTACGTCCACACACCTCCACATGTCACCACTTCGGCGCTAACACTCACCGTCCATATTGAATACATGCTAGGGCTGTCTCATACAGGACTGGAGTACTGGTATTAACGGGGGTATTTTTATGACATATCGGCAGGTCTTCTGGTAGATCACGAAAGTCAGCTTTAATGAAATTCAAATCTTTAAATTGTTCCCTGCCCCAGCCGGGATTCGAACCTGGATCCATTAGGACTACAGATCATCTCTCTACCGATTCTGCCACCTCCTCCCCCAATACTTAGGATGGTTCTCTGGAAGTAAATGGATTAATTAAGGTCGTTTTGTAGCCCCTTCTCGCCGGTGTGTCTCCACTAAGCTAAATAAAACTATCATACAATAGTAAAAAAGTTAAGAGAAGGCGTGTCGTTGTGGAGGGTGTGAACTAAGACTGCGTCGAAGCAACTTTCACTAGATTAGTCAGTATAAACAACGATGCTATCGAAGGGAACCTGCTAAGACCATGAAACTAAAGGCCTTATCCTCGAGAGCTTAGGAGTCTTGCCAGCCCTTCTTCCTTATTAATTTATTTAGGAAGTTACATTTTTTTCACTTGATTATGATGACTTCTTTATAATTATTCCTATTACCTTTCAACGTTTCAACAGCCGTCACGCGTCCCTTCACAGCTGGTATGGTTCCAAGGTAAATGCAGTCGTTTGGTACTAAGAAGAACATAAACAAGTTTGATTGTCGACTGCATGACCTTTGTCGAGCCAAAAAACCATCAGAGGGTGGGATGAATGAAGTGGGTCTAGCAGGTAAAGGAGTTGATGGAATGGGCTACAATGTTGGTTGGTGGTGAGGCTGGGATAGGAAAGCACAACTCGTGATAATCAGTGTTGTAGAACTAGTGGATTCAGTGCAATAAAGCTATTTTTTTTTTTTTTAGAGTAAAAGTGTCAGGGGGTAGAGAATAGGGAATGAGGGCAAAAAACGAGTGGCATGATTTAGAATTTTGATAATATTGGGGAGCAGTCATTAGAATATAACTTGTGATTATGGGTATTGTAGGATTATCGATTTAACTGCAGTGAAAACAAATATAAAATTTTTTGCAACATCAACAATAAGTTAAGGTGGCGCTAATCCCAAATACCTGGTGCCTTGTGACGCAGATAAAAAGCGTGTCCTCGAGCCTCTGATTAGAGGGGCTAACTAAGGGCTAGCAGAAGCAGCAGAGGGATGAAGGATGGGAAGAGATGCATCAATGGTAATATACAAAGAGGAAGGGATGGAGGAGGTGAAGAGAAAGAGAGGCTGAGCAATAAAGCGATGGGAGAGGGAGAGCAATTAAATCTGAGCAACACAACAAAGCAAAGGCCCACCAGGCTTAAAGCAATAACTATGGCAACAAAAATAAAAAGATAAAGCTGTCGTTAAATCATTAAAATAATAAACGTGAAAATAACAATTACACACACACACACACACACACACACACACACACACACACACACACACACGCACACACACACACACACACACACACACACACACACACACACACACACACACACACACACACACACACACACACACACACACACACACACACACACACACACACACACACACACAATCCTCCCTCCCTCTCTACACACCTAAATTCACACACACTCTCCATTCTTCTTCTTGCTACACACACACACACACACACACACACACACACGTTCCTCCCTCTCTCTTTATACACCTGAATTCACACACGCTCTCTATTCTTCCTCTTTTTACACACACACACACACACACACACACACACACACACACACACACACACACACGAGCCGCACGCTCTCTTTATACACCAGAATTCACACACGCTCTCTTTTCTTCCTCTATTTACACACACACACACACACACACACACACACACACACACACACACACACACACATTCCTCCTCATCTCTACACACCTGAATTCACACACACTCTCCTTTCTTCCTCTTTCTACACACACACACACACACACACACACACACACACACACACACACACACACACACACACACACACACACACACACACACACACACACACACACACACAGAATCCTCCCTCTCTCTCTGCACACCAGAATTCACACACATTCTCCTTTGTTCCTCTTTCACACACACACACACACACACACACACACACACACACACACACACACACAGACACACACACACACACACACAGACACACACACACACACACACACACACACACACACATACGCACACACACACACACACACACGCACACACACATTCCTCCTTTTCTCTCTATACACCTGAATTCACACACTGACGAGCAGTTAGCTTTAAGAGTCATGTGTGCTCTCAGCTTGAATACTGCTCACCCTTGTGGAATGGATGTGGAGAGGTTGCATTAAGACAACTAGACAAAATTCAGAACAAAGCTGTTAGAATCATTAACAACCTTGCTATTACAAATAAACTACCTCCCCTACAAGTAAGAAGGAATGTTGCCTCCCTTGCATTATTTTACAGATATTTTTTTGGCAAATGCTCAGACGAAGTTGCGTCCATCGTGCCACCTCTCCATGCCTTCCCTCGTGCTACACGGGCATCTGGCAGCGCTCATGACTGGAATGTCACTCAGCCATACTGCAGAACTTCTGCCTATCAGAATTCCTTCATCTCCCGAACTGCATCTCTCTGGAACTCGCTTCCCCAGAGTTGTTTCCCTCCAAACTTCAACCTACAGCTGTTCAAGTCTAACTGTTACAGATATTTTATGAACAGAGGACACCAGTAATCTGGTGTATGGATTAGTTTTTTTTTTCATTCATTTGTTTTTCCTTCCTCTGTCCTGTTCTTAAAAAAAAAAAAAAAAAAAAAAACATTCTCCATTCTTCCTCTTTCTACACACACACACACACACACACACACACACACACACACACACACACACACACACACACAAACATGCATGAATTTTTGGTTCCACCTGCATCTCATTAGCACTCTCTCAGCGTTCTCTCTCTCTCCCCTGAGCAAAATTTGTGGTGGTTGTATCCATGATGAATTCCAAGAGCAGTACAGTAAGTCTTGCCCAGAAGCGTGTGTCTTGTGTCTGGATAAGATTGTTAATTGTCACGCCTTTAGTGTGAAGAAGCAGAACAAATTAATGAATTATAATATTACATAACAATTTGTGATATTTGATATTAAGTTGTAATCAGGAGTTTTCTTAAACCATTGATTGCTGTGTTATGAAAGATGACATCAACTTGTGTTGACATATGTACTTTTTTTACACCATTGAAAATCATCGTCATCAGTCCATCTGTAATTCCACTTGAGATACGAACCATTACGAAGAAAAAGAAAAAAAGAGCCGTGACTCTTACTCTGAGGCATACGTCTTGTGTGAGGGAAGCGGAGGAATCATTTGTACCCTTTAATGTCAGAGTGAAAGAAAAATAAATAAATACTTCTCATGATCCTTCTCATTATCCTCCTCCTCCTCCTTCCCATTTTCATCCTTATCTTCATCATCATTCTATCCTTCTTTCCAGTGTAAATTAGGATGAATATTAAGAGGTGAGGTAATTAAAAAAGTACACTAAATAATTAAAATATGTGTAAACAAGATCTATAAAATTTTAGTAGCAAATAAGAAAAAAAAACTATCTATCTATCTATAGCCCGACGCCCTAATCCCGCAAAGGGTGGCCGCAGACAAAACTCCTCCAAGTCGCTCTGTCACCCACCGTTTGACTACCCTACCCTCAACTCACTCCCCCCTCCTTCATATACCTCTCAACTCCATCCCTCCACCTCATCCTCGGTCTACCCCTCCCTCTCCCTCCCTCCACCTCACCTACATACACCCAAGCTGTTGCTTGCCTGCAGTTGATGGGTCTATTCTGCCAAACAGTCCGGCGTTGATCAACACTAACAACGTCACTCCACCTATCGGTATTTACGATAATGAATCCGTACTTCGCTGAATGGCTTCCCTCCTCCTTTCCTCAGAGGAAAAAAAAAAAATGCACATTATCTAAACGTTACCTCCATTAACTACATTATCCAAACATCATTTCCATTATATACACATTGTCTACATTATTTACACATTACAGTACTTACACACTATCTACACTATTTACACATTATCTGCACATTCTCTACACACTATGTACGTATCCTAGGCATTACGTTATCAAAACATTTATTTCATCAACACATTATGTACACATTACTTAGACATCATCTACATAACCTACACTATTAACCCAGTATAATTATTCACATTATCTATACATTATCTACACATACATACATCATACTGCCACAGTCAGTTTCTTCTTTGTTCTCTGGTTACCTTCCCTTCACCCCTGCTTCCTCCTCTCCTATACTTGACATATACTTTATAATTAGTTATATAAAATATACATACGCTACACTGTTGCATTATCTAAATCCTAATAAGACTCACCACAAATCCACCACACACACACACACACACACACACACACACACACACACACACACACACACACACACACACACACACACACACACACTTGACGTGAGAGCAATTTCATCCTTGACACACCGATTTAATTTTTTACCCTAAGCTTGAGTTGAAGTCTTTCCCTTTAAACAAGCAGTACCTCAGACCTTACATTAATATGTCGTACCCACATCCTACAAAATGATAGATAAGAAAATTATTTGAGTGCTTTTGTACCCAGCTCTAAAGAGGCATTCGCATTTTGTTAATAACAGTTCTATTTCACTTTATCACCCACCTTTAGCAAGCAGAGGAGATATAGCTTTTGTGTGTGTGTGTGTGTGTGTGTGTGTGTGTGTGTGTGTGTGTGTGTTTTGCCAAATAATCTCGAAAAGTTAGGGACAAATTTTCACGAAACCTTCAGGATATAGTAACTATGCGGGTGTGCAGAAGCCTATTATTTTTGGTGTGGATTTGATCAAAGACGACTGAATGCCAGCGGCTATATATCTTGATCACCCGCTTTTAGCAAGGATAGGTGATATACAGTAGTTTTTGTCAGTGTGTGTCTGTGTGAGGGTCTGTGCGTGTTTGTATGCTTATGTATCTATTGCCAAAATAGCTGGTCTTCTAATATGGTTTGTAGGTACCGTGTACCTTATCCAACAACATATTTTGGCTGGCGATTAGCATTCTACTCCCAAATGCTTTTAAATTCATTTTAGTAAGCGCCAACGTTCCCATTTTGGGAACTTTAAAATGAAAATGAAAAAAAAAAATCAGTGTATTGATGATTTCTTACTCACAGTGCCAAACTAACTTCATTGGTGTTCAGTTAATCATATGTACAGAAATTATTTTTTTATCAGTTTGCTCTTTTACTTATCACAATTTTTTACCAATCTAGGTTTTATTTATTTGTTGTTGTTGTTGTTAAATCTTAGTCACCAAATATATATTATATTGAGTATTTCTTTAGAAAGTTTTATCCCACTTGAAATCATCAATAGACTAAAAGAGCATAACTTTGTAAAGATAAAGTATAAAGGAGTACAAATGAGTAGAAAGGAATGCAAACGGCAACAGACCTTATGGTCCTTTCGAGGTGTTTGTTACAGTGTAGATTATGACTGCGAGATCTAATTCCACATGCTGAAGGACAAAAATAGTAAAGCAACAAGGCTCTCCCCGCCCCCAAACTCTCCAGTTAAATTTGGTAGGAAAAAGTGAGAAAAATCACCATGCAGCATGGAAAAATTGGTATGGAAATTTTATAGGAAAGATTGAAAGGAAAAGTTACGTTCTATAATACTTTATCTATAAGCTGCCAGTTTCAATAATCTGAAAGAGAAAGTAGTAAAGTAAAATGAATAATCAAATAATAAATAACTAAGGCACGACAGGTATTGGTACCTTGAGTTAATGGGGCGCCTGTTGACACAGCGTGGAAATTGCGCTGTGCACGGTGTGGATGTTCAGGGGTGGTGCGGCAGCCTTACCTGGTGCTTTTAAGGTAGGCAGCAGTCAATCAGGCCCCAGCTCTGTTGACTTCACTGAGACTAGGAAGTTTCCCATGCGGGACAAGTACACAAGTTTCCTCCTGAAGCAATGGTCCCTGGTAGATTAAAAAAAAATTCCGAAGGTGGTCACTTTACTAACAGGGACCCTCAGTGATCCACAGCCCATCACAGGTCGAAAATAAGAGTAGTGACCGTTAACTCAGGGCTATCTGTGCATATCCTAGTCTGTGCTTATACTATAATTGCATTTAATAAATTGATCCGGGCTCTGAGAAAAAAAAAAAGTTGCTATATATACACAAGTGTTTCATTCTTGAGTAAACATGTTAAGCTGCGGGTTAGACGACAGATACTTATCCAAGCAACCTTTAAAGGTTAGTATTGTATCAATTTACTACACTGGAGGGCAATTTGTTTCATATATTCACAACTCTGTTAAAGAAGAAATGCTTAGCTTCATCCAAGTGGAATCGTTTGCCATTTATTTTGGGCCCATTGCCTTTAGTATAATTCGAGTGACCCATTGTGAAGTATTTATCAACAGCCATGTTATCGTGCCCCTTGAATATTATAAATACTTGAATTATATCTCCTCGTAATCTGCGTTTAGGTAGGGTAAAGAGATTCAGGGCTTCTAAACGCACCTCGTATTGTTTGTTTCAGAAGCGAGGTATCATTTTGGTTACCCGACGTTGTACTTTTTCAAGTTTATCAATATCTTTTTTGTAATAAGGTGACTAGAACTGGACACAATGCTCTAAATCTGGGCGAACCAGAGAATTATATAAGGTGAGGATGTTATTATTGTATGTATATTCGAATGCCCTACCAATGATTCCGATTAATTTGTTGGCCTTCTTAACAGTCTCAGTACATTCTGTTCTCTTGGTTTAAGATCATTTATCATAATAATTCCTAAGTCTTTTTCATGACTGATATTATCTAGTAGAATGTTATTCATGGTGTAACTGGCTTTTCCATTTCTATTTTCAAAGTTAAGCACTGTGCATTTACTAATACTAATGTCCATCTGACAGGTTCAGGCCCAATTAATCAGTCGATCGAGGCCACTGTATTGCCTGCCTTTGTTAAAAGTTTTAGTATCATCAGCAAATTTGGTTATTTTACAAATTAAACCCTCATCTATATCATTTATGTATATTAAAAACAGAATAACACCCAGTACTGAGCCCTGTGGCACACCACTAGTAACATCTTTCCAGTCCGAATCTTTACCATTTATAACGTTCCTCTGTTTATGTTCTGTAAGTCAATTATCAATCCACCCCAGCACATTCCCTCTGAACCCATGCGCATTCAATTTCTCAAGTAATCTTTTATGGTGAACTTTATCAAATGATTTTTGAAAATCGAGATATACAGTGTCAGCAGATCTGGTCTTATCATATATATTGAACACATCACAGATGAAATCCAAGAGATTCGTGAGGCAAGAGCGCTTATTTCGAAAACTATGTTGTGAATCTTTGATGAGACTATTTCTAAGTGCTTAACAAATATGTCTCTGAGAATAGTTTCCAACAACTTGCACACCACTGAAGTTAAACCTGTTGGTCGATAATTTCCTGGCTGCAATTTGTTGCCTTTTTTAAATATCGGGGTTACATTTGCTAGTTTCCACTCACGAGGCACCTTACTGTTTCTCTGTTATTTTATTGAATAGCTCGACTAATGGCTTTCATATTACATCCACTGCTTCTTTTAGAATGCGCAGAGTAGAAGACTTCTGATGTTACCCAAATGGGAACGTTGGCATGTTGCCCTATAAAATTTACCCATGTTCATACAGGAATAAGCAGGTTTCAGATCTTGTATTACATCGCTGCCTTACAGACAGAAACAAATTGATACTTGCTGCACCTGGATTCCCCCAAGATACATTTGGTCACTGACCCTGCTTTGAGTATTTCTGCATATTTACTCGTCTCAGACGCAGATCCAGAGAGTCTGCTGACAATGGAAACAACACAATTTTAGACACATAATGTGCATGTTGTGCAGTGTGCATGGATATCCATACATCTTCTCCATCTACTATGGTAAAAAGGGTGACTATGTCACTGTTGGAATCACGAGTTGTCAATAAAATGTTGCAGCCAATTGAGAGGCCATACCAACATGTGTTCTTTGATTATTTTTTTCACAAGCCACAGACTGCTGACAGAATTGCCTCAAAAGGCTATTCGAGCCTGTGGAACCATTCCTGAAAAGGGAACGGACGCTGTCCTCTCCCAACAAAGAATGAAGTTGAAAAACGTGAGAGGGTGATTTGATTGAAGGTCAAATGGTATTGTAATGTGTGTGAAGTGGAATGACAACTCTACTGTGACTGTTGCTAGTAACTGTTATGTTGTGAATCCACTTCAAACAGGAGAAAGGGATGTGAAGAAAGAAAACAACAAGCTAGTCTCCCAACCGTATCTCATGAAGATGTACAATAAAGGAATGAGAGGTGTTGATGTCTGTGAGAGAATGTTGGCATCGTACAGACCAAGACTACGTCCAAAGTGGTGGTGGTGGAACATTTTTTCAGACATACTGAACATGGCAATAGTCGCTGCCTTTAGGTTCCACAATCATATTGATCCATCAGTAGTTACCACACACCTACAGTACAGGAGACAAATGCACGAGGCATTATAAGGGTTGAAGAAATAAGGAAGAGACTTGGAGGGACATTGGCACCCCCAGCCAAAGCAGTGAGATATGATGGAGTCAGTCACTTTCTGGTGACATGTTCTCAAGGCTGATGCACTCTATGCATGAAGAATGCACAGCTGAAGTGCACGAAATATGAAAAGAGACTACGAAAAAGGTGCAGTGAGTCTTACCCACCTAATCCAAACTAACCTTACTTTATCTTTCCTACGTAACCCATGCTTACTTTACATTATCTTTGCTACCTAACCAAACCTTATCTTACTTTATCTGTCCTACCTAACAGATGATTCCCTTACTTTATCTTCCCTACTTAACCCAACCTGACTTTACTTTTTCCTACCTAACTCATCTTACCTTACTTTATCTTTCCTACCTAACCCAACCATACCTTACTATATCACCCCTACCTAACCCAACCCAACCTAACCTAGTCTAACTCAAACTAACCTAGCTTAGCCTAATCCTACGTAATATACCTCATTCAGCCTAAACTAACCTAACCCAACCTTCTTTGCTGTAATCAGTCCCAATCGTTATGAGTTTGTGGCAAGTTGCAGGCTGGCTAACACAGACAAACAAGTGACGCCAAGCACAACAAACCTCGCCCGACCACTCAAGGTCAAAGGTCATGGTGCCAAATGATAGCCCATGTGAGACTTCCTATATTTTGATAATAGTAAATATCTCTACCTTCAACCTGTTTCGAGTTATAGCCCCCTGAATATCCGTGACCTTGAGTTTGACCTTTCAAGGTCACCCAAGGTCAAAGGTCATGGTGCCAAATGAAAGCACATATGGGAGGTCCTGTACGTTGATAATAGTAAATATGTCTATCTTCAGCCGGTTTCGAGTTATAGCCTTCTGAAAATCGGTGTCCTTGATTTTGACCTTACAGGATCACTCGAGTACTGTACCTTCAAAATTTAATCACTTTCTTTTGAGATCAGTGTCCACATATCCTGAAAGTTGCATGTAATTTCATTCAGCTTCTTTTTCCGTAATGTTGCTAACAAACAAACAGACAAACAAACAAGACCAAAAACAATACCTCGCGTGTCTTCTTCCCGGGGAAGGTAATAGCCAGCACAATTAGGCAAGTGACTTGGCAAATAACAGCCTGACAGTCATATTACTTCCCACATGAACGCCCATTTGCCAGCAACGCCTCAGTACCCCGATATAACAATACAGTACCATTAAGTGGATGAGTCTCACACTGGCGATGCTGATGCGATTTTGATAGTGGTGGTAACTGGGTGGAAAGGATGAAATTAACTTGGTGATATCTGGTTGGGGCACATTACATATATATATATATATATATAGATATATATATATATATATATATATATATATATATATATATATACAGAGAGAGAGAGAGAGAGAGAGAGAGAGAAATTCCGGCTGGAAAAATAATGATGGAAAATCTAGTAAAAAAGTGTGTGTGTGTGTGTGTGTGTGTGTGTGTGTGTGTGTGTGTGTGTGTGTGTGTGTGTATGTCCAGGATGCTCTTTTGTCTGGTCTACTCTTTACAAAATATGGCATTAGGCAATAGACAGGCCGACTGATAAAAAAAATTACAGAAATAGACAGAGACTTATGGTCAGACAAACTATTGGATGATATGTAGGTACTTAGGAAGGTAGACTGATAAAGGAACAGACACAAATTTATGTATAAACTGAGAGAGAGAGAGAGAGAGAGAGAGAGAGAGAGAAACAGACAGACAGACAGACAGACAGATGGTGCCACACTGTATGTCGAGACACCCAAACGCTGGATAAAGTCATGGATCTCAACCATGCCGAAGCTAACACGTGTGGAGCAAGTGTTTATAAAACTTATAAATATGGGAGGCGGTCTTCCCCTTGACCCGTAAGCCTACCTGCCACACCCATTAAACATGTTTTAGGATCGGCTGGCTACCTCGAGGAGAAAGAAGGAAGTAGAGAAGGAGAAAATGAAGTGGAGGAAAAAACTGCTACACACCGAAAGTGTCGTAAGTTGCTGAAAGTGGCATATAATGCTGTTAAAACTAGGCATCAGGGGGAAATCAGAACATACCTCAGGAAGCATGAACAGCTGCAGTGAAGACTTTGAGACAATGGGAGACAAGGAAATTGGAGAAAAAGGATAAAATAACGAGTAAAAATACATCACAGTGAAATATGCGAAATTTCTTGAGATCTTTTATGTAGGCCCGACTCCTGTGGAGTACCAAGGATCTACTGTGGGGCGTGGGCTGAACAAACAGGCGTTATGAGAGAGTGTACTGCTCAAATGAATAACTAATTTTAGTAAGAGGTTACGAGAAGAAACCCCTAAATGTAACGTTAATTTTAACATAAGTGATTCAGATGGAGCTAAACAGAGTGAGGGGCAAGACAGTGCTCCTGGAACTAGATAAAAACAGAGGCATAAGGATGAACAGCAGAGTACAGACTTAGGTGGCTGGCAGACATTTTTGAGAGTGTCTCGGTACACAACAATGCTGCGGAGAGTAGACATTCACGAGGCCATGGACAGCTCAAGGAATATGGTGCGTGGAAGTAGCTTATATGGGGAGACTGAGTGTACTAGACAAAGGAATTTCACATGTCTAAGCGTAAATTAAAAACGCAAGAGAACTTCCACTGGATAATCAGCAATAATTAATTCTAGTCCTCTGTTCGTGGGAATAATTCTTGTGGTTATTCCAGAAGAGTGAGTCAGAACTCAAATAAACATACAATACTCATAAGTGTGTCATTATGATACATTAAGGGGTTGTAATTATATGTAATTGAGTTAAATCTCCATGTTTTGAGTGACTTGGTTCCATCTGTGTTGTTAAAGTAATGTAATTGTCTTGTACTAAGTTACTAACAGTAAAGCTAGAAAACGAAACTGTGTTTTGGAATCTCAATAATGTGTGGAACAGTTTTTATATTAGTCGGGACAGAAAGGGATACACAGTGTGTCATATTGTCCAAACACTTTAATGTTACAGATTATCTCTGGACTTGTCTCTGCAATACTTATCTTTGCTATTGTTCTCAAGCGCTACCTATCTAGATAAATATCAGTCGTATATCTTGCTCTACATAAAGATGAGTAAAATATGTAAATGGTTACTGAAGCTAGAGGTACGCCACGTCACTACTACGCTACTACTACTCCAAATACTACTTACTACTGCTGCAGTCACTGCTGCTGCTGCTGCTGTTGCCTCTGCTGTCTTCCTTTCGTATTCTTTTCTTTCACACATTACTCACACCTCTCCCTATTCTCCATTCCTGCTCTGTTTCAGTGTCCCCTGTCTCATTAATTCCTCATTCATTAAAGGCACAAGTGGCAGTGCCACAGGAAGACTGACTGACAGGTAGATAGATAAAGAGATAAATAAAAATGATAAATACAGTAATAACTGGCCTAATTTATCTATCTATACTTAATTTACCTCAAACTGCCCCAGACTTCCATCAATTTGAAGCTCCTTTCATGTATCTCTGCATTGGCATCTTTTCCATAGTGCTACTTCTTTTGTGGTCAGCATTATATTCTGTATTATCTTGTTACAACTCTGTATTCAGCATCGACATACGTAAGTTTTAGGCCACGTAAAAAAAAAAAAAAAAAAGAATATAGTCACTCCAAGAGGCATTTGTGAGGTAATTTGTTTCATCAGACGTCGCTTCAACAGCCATAATCTTAAAACATTGAGGGTGAAGGTAAAATGCAACGCCCAATTATCATTTATGATATGAACATGCAGGCAACACATGCGACTGGGCGGCATGCCACGTTACGCTGTGTAATAGGTGTTTGCTGTCTCTCACACTGAAAGAAGAAGCAAATGATGTAATCTGCTACAGGTTACTTTGTTCGATACAGAAGAAAAGAAGTAGACGGACGGATTGTGGAGGGGCCCTGTCTGTGAACGACTGAAGGTTGTATGTAATCCCTCCGATTCTAGATCTCCAAAAGTGATTAACCCCTTGTCTCATGTGGGGCGTCACTTTCGTGACGCTTGGGAGCAAGGGATCATACCGCAAGCGTCGCTTTTGTGATTCTGTGTTATTTTGAATTCACCCGGCTTCCAAGTGGGGGCTTGTATCATCTATCAGTACTGCCAATGTCCAACACTAGTCAGCACTTCTAATCTCATCTGTACTCCCATCCATTGTTGACACTTTAGCCATTTATCCCCGTTTCTGACTCCCCTCCTTACCCCCTCCATTACTCCCTATCCTCTCGCTTCGCCCGGCCGGTAAGCTACGCTTAAGTAAATCTTCTCCCTGGAATTTTTCGCTAATGACTTCATCCATTGAAATAAGCCCTATGCCCTATTCTTATACCAAATAATATATACAAGAAAGAAATAAGGTAAGTGAGAGTGCCATGGTACCTGGAATTACTAAGTATCACCTGACAACACCTCACGTGCACTCGTTCGCTAACTTTCGCTGCTTTTTTTCCCCTTGAAATATGCCGTATAATCTATTTTCGTAATAAATATACATATAAGGAGGGAAGGGAGAAGCCTAAGTGATATTTACATTCACCTAGAACTACCTAATTTATAATGTATTGTCTAGATTTCCTGCCAATCATTTCAGTGCTATACATAGCTGTTTTAAGAGCTAACATTGGTAGTACTGAATATCCCCTAAGTAGGCCTCCACCCGGCCCTCTCTTATCAGTTTACTCTCACCTTCCGAAGTGGAGGTACGTCTGTTTCGTCTTGCTGACTTCAGGGACTTTTTCACCCCCATGCAAATGGCCCTGTGACCTTTACCCCCTACTAAACCTCGTGTGGAAAGAGGTATAGGGCTGACAATTGCATAAAAGCGTGACTACGATCTTTCTATTGAGTAAAACAGTGCAAGTGGAATTGTAAATAATGTGTAAATAATGTGTAAACAGCAAGTGAAAGCAATGAATGTAAATATAAGTGAATAATGGAAAATAGTTTTATAAGTTACTTCAAGTGACAGTATATAATACAGTGTAAATAAAATAGAAATGTAAATAATGTAAATAAAATAGCGAACGTAAATAGAAATGTAAATGAGTAGTATTATAAGAATAATGAGTATGTTCTAGGAGTAATGAAAGTGAAAGTTTCCACTCTCTAGCATGTCTGAATACCATGAGTTAGGAGAGTGAAGATGAAAGTGACATTCTCTCTCAATGCTAGTACACAGGACGAGAAAGTGACACATGTATTTTACTGAAAGAAATTGAATCCCTACAGTGACAATAAACTAATACTACTGAAGGAAACTTATGGATAAAGACTGTAGATATATATAAGTGTTATATAGTAATAGAAATATAAAGTGTGAGGGATTTTGAGAATAATAAATGACAGAGTACCAAGAGCGAACTAGCTTAAGTGCTGACGGTCAGACGCGCTCATACTTTTCATTGCTTTCACAGTGTTTTTTTTTTTTTTTTGGAGTGAGGATCCCAAACTACTTGAAAATCATAGAGTAGTGTTTATAGTGTTAATATCTGGGTGTGGTAATCATATTACGGCTTGTTCTTGGGGAAGTGTAAAGTGGAGACTTCATTACCCAACTTCAGAGGCCTCCACAAGTCCTACAGTAACCCACGAAGGCTCAACAAACATTCCAGGAGAAAAGCTGAAGGTATGTGCCATAAGCATATATAATTTTAATATTCTAGGACTAATAACTGATTTTTGGCAAATATTTTTTGAGAGTCTGTCGGAGCCCCAATAACCTCGCGGCACACGCAAAACATCGGTAAACATGCCCATGTGTAGGGGCTAATGTTGTCTGGTAGCAGCATTAGACCATTGGTAAAAATTACAAGGTACTAATGAACTGACAGAGGCAGCTTGAACTATTAACCCACCTCGTCCCGGAGACGTGAATTCACGTCCTCACATGATGTGCACCTCATATCCCCGGAGACGTAAATTAATCGCTGCAACATTGCAAGGTCCCTAATTTGCACAATTTTCAATTTTCGTGAGTGATTTTTGGCACGTATACACGGGACACCTTCCTCTAGAAGATGCCAGGCAGGGACAATGCCTTATCCAGCATGACCTCCTTTCCTGCATGACCTTTTCTCATCAATTCACCTTGTTATCAGTGACCTGGCCAGTAAAAGCCATGTCATGCCACAGTAAGAAATTCAGGGCCAGGAGTGATTCCCCAATCAATGACAATGTGGAGGACAAACTTTACATAGCATTAGAGGAAGAAACAGTCAGAAATGATGATCAGGTAATGTGGCATAAAAAATGTCAGGAATGGTGGTGATTTAGTGAGTGAAACAATGCTTATAATGCCTATATTACCGTTTGAAAACCATATAAATTCGTACCAAATTAATAAATAAATACTGTTTATGAGTGGTGTAGAATAGTTATCCTCCCATTGAACTCTGTTTTCTTTGCAGCCAAGCCCGATAGAAAACCCTGTGGAAGACAAGGAGGTACCTCCTACCTGGATCGAGAGTATTTTAAACCTCAGGTGAGCGATTTCTCAATGAATTTTTGATGTTTCCTACTAAAAAACGGATGTTTGAGCCAAAAAAAAAAAAAAGGTCCAAAAATGTCGGAACTGGGGCGTATCACTGCCCAGAAAACATCGGGATGGGGCGAGTTAAAGCACTACAGAACATCAGTGTTTGAAATGATAACACTGCACTACCACGTCCACTGTCGTAGATCCTAGCTTATTTTTTTTTCTTTATTGAAGGAAGAAGGAACCAAAGGCTGAGCCTGGCAAAAGAGTTCCTTCCAAGAATAAAAACAAAAACAATATAAAAGAGAGCTAATTTCAAGATCCATTCATTTCGGAGATGCCTGGACACACTGTGTTTGAAAGACCGGAGATCATAGGAAGTAGGAAATACAGACAAAAGGGAGACAGTTCCAGAGTTGACCTGTTGCACAACAGAAGGACTGGGAGTAACAGTTAACTCTTGTATTAGATAGCTGGACAGAAAAGGATGAGAGTTTGTTGCTAGATGGGTGCTACGCACCCGTCGTAGACGAAGGGATGCAAGCAGAAAATTCATAGAGGAGCAATGACCATTAAAGTAGCGATAGAAAAAGAGATAAAGAGACAACAGTGCGTGTGAAAAGACAGAGGTTGATGGGAGTCAGTAAGAGGAGGAGAGTTGATGTATACTAAAAGCCTTTGACTACCCTATTGAGAAAATCTGTACGTGGGTATAACCTCCCCACACATGAGAGTTTTACTCCAAACAGGGGCGAATAAAACCCATGTATAAAGTCAACATCTGTGTAGGGGCAATGAAGGCATGGAGTCGGCTTAGCACACATAATCTCTTGTTAGCAGATATTACAAAAGATGCAACATGATCTTTCCAAGATAAGTCCCGAGTGAATGAAACCCCAAGCATGTTCAAGGATGATGCAGGATTGAGGTGGATGTTGTTAAAACATTAGTGGGTACTCCTGTGGAAGATTTTGAAGGGTTGATAGGCATTAAAACTGAGTTTTTGATGCATTAAAAACAAGATTATTTTTACCCCAGTCAGAGATACGAGCTAAATCAGACATTAGGGTGTGTCATAGCCTCATCCCTGGTTTGTTGGGGTTAAATTGCTGAGATGGACGTTGTGGGAACCGAATGGAAAAGGTGAAGGGTGAACTGATTTCAGCATACGAGTGGATAAGGTTAGATGAACAGCTTAGAAGATCATTGATGAATAAATGGAAGAGAGTTGGTGATAGGACAGAACCCTGAAGGAACACCAATGTTGATAGATCTAGAAGAACAATGGCCGTCTACAACAGCAGCTGTAGAACGCCCAGAAAGGAAGGTAGATGAAGGCACAAATAGAAGGATAGAAACCGTAAGAGGGCAATTTGGAAAATTAAAGATTTATGCCAGTCTCGACCGAAAGCCTTTGAGACGTCAAGTGCAATGGCAAAGCTGTCGCCAAAGTCCCAAAAGGAGGATGACCAGGAGTCTGAAAGGTAGGTAAGAAGATCGCCAGTGGAAGCGTCCTTGGCGGAACCCATACTGACGATCAGAAAGAAGGTTGTGATAGGAAAAGATGCTTTAAAATTTCTATTAAGAATAGACCCAGAACTTTAGAGGCACAGGATGGTAAAAGCAATTGAATGATAGTTAGAGGGTTAAATGGTCACCTGTCTTTGGGACTGGCTTGAATGAAAGCAAACTTCCAGCAAGAAGGAAAGGTACAAGTTGATAGACAGAGGCGAAAGAGCTTACCTAGGAAGGGTGTAAGGCACAGTAGCACAGTTCTTGAGGACAACAGGGAGGAACTCCATCAGGCCGATATGCTCACATAGTATTATTGAGGCCTGTGATGGCAGAAAATACATCAGCTGAAGACATTTTAATGTCAGCCATGATGAAGCTCAGAGGGGAAGTGATGGAGGAACAGCTCACAATGTGGACTTATATTATTAGAAATCAATGCGTCCCTCAGACGATCTTATTCACCTTATTCAGTATTTCTTACACTGAAGAGGTTAATGAAGGCTATACGTAACGCCTCCAGTTCGAAAATTCTCGCTTCATGCAAGACAATATCACATGGAGATAACGATAATAGTCAAATTTATAAAAAGGGTTAAGGTGCAGGCAGAAATGTACTTATTAATATTCGTGTAGGATAGGCTGTATTCCAAAATACCACAAACAACCTCTAATTCCCTTCCATAAACTTTTTTTTTGACAAACGCCAAAACATAATTGAACGACAGGTTGCCAACCCTCCGGCAAATTGGTTGCAAGGTTTACATAATCTACAGGAAGAGAAATACCTTCAAACGTTTCCCGACACCGAATTACAGCTGCGTAATTCGCCACGTGGAATTAGTTTCAGTATGATGAAAAAAAAAAAAAAAACATAAGTTAATGTTTTGTGTGTATAAACGTGTAAACTCCTGCAGAACGGTGATACCTTTCATTGCCTCTTCTTATCGTCGGACGACTTAAATTCCTCAAGAAAGTGTCGTCAAGAGGTGAAGTGCTTACAGGAAAAAATGCATTTTCACCTTCAGTACGGTGACCGTTTTCTTAGAAGAAAAGCGTGGTGGTGAATGACCCAGCATAGGAAAAAGTGTGGTGGTGAATGCGTACAACAATCATTAACCCAATAGTGCCCAGGCTTCCTTCTAAGGAGAGACTTTACAGGTGGGGCCAGAAGCGTACCGTCTCTTCCCCCATCGGTAAGTTGAACCTGTCCTACTCTGGAAGACAAAGAGTCAAAACAAGATAATTCCTTCAGCGTTTAATGGTGCCTTTCTTAGTTTTTCTCATTAGTCGTCAGACATTTTATTCAGCTTAGAAGCGACGTAGAAACGGGAATATAAACTGAGTGCGAGTGAAGCATGGTTATGTTGTGTTGAAGAGGGTACGTGAAAACTTCATTAGCCCCTTCCATAATAATGACGCCATGGATAGTTTTATCTTCATCACCATGAGGCGGTTTTACCAGACGTAGGGGAGGCGTTTAATGGTGAAGTATTTAAAACTGTGAAATGCGAGTGTGAATGAATCCGAAAAATTGGTGAAGTAGGCCTTGACCTGGGCTGCCTGACCAGCAGATCGGTATAATCTGATCCGCCTCAAGTGTTAGTGAGTCACCAGAGTCCCACCAGGTGTCCAGTACAACTCCAGCAGGAAAAGACAAATGCAACAGAAGGCTACACAGACGGAAACACTGAACAGGTTGTTTATGAAGACTATAAACACCACGATCTACTTTCTCTTTTTTTTTTCCTGTGTTCACAAAAAGCTAATTTATACATTGCTTGATTGATTATATCATAGGAAAGACATATCAAACAAGACTGGTTTCATATAACTCTTTATCATTCCTCTCAGTGGGTGCGGAACCACCGTAATTCAAATAAAATCAATTGGATATAGCAAGCAAGCATAAAACATAAACATACATCGGATAGATATGGTTAACAAAATTTTCAGCATGTACATTTTTTTTATCTTTTACACCAGTCGCTGATTATCCATTCTCTCCATATGCCCAAACCATCGCAACACACTCTACTCAACTCTACCAGCCATCTCCTGAACAACTCCAGTTCTCCTTCGAACTTCATCATTCTGCACTCGATCCATAATGTCACTCCACACATACTCCTCAGACACCTCATCTCCATTACATTCGAACTTTTCCTCACTGCTACACCCATATTCCATGTTTCAGCTCCATATAACGCAGTCGGTACCACAAACACCCTCATACAGCCTTCTCTTTACATCCATTCTAAGTGAACGAGGACATCTAAACACTTCTTTCACTCCTCTCTAGCATCTTACCTACTTCATTCATTCTAAACTTCACTTCTACATCTATTCTTCCATCCACAGCAAACATGTGACCCTAAATATTTAAAACATTCTAATTCCTCAAGCAACTCTACCATTCAGAACTATATTCATCCTCCTACCATCTACCAACTCCTTACACTTCATCACTTTACTCTTATTTTCATTTACTTTCAATTTCCTCCTGTCACACAGCCTTCAAAACTCCTCTATCAACAACCATAATCTCTCTTCTGAATCAGCCACCAGTGCAGTATGATCTGCAAGCAGCAGCTGCTTCAGATTCCACCCCCCACCATCAACATTCACTCAGACTCAGACCTCCACCGGTCCTTGCATTCACCTCCCTTACAACACCATCCATATAAATATTAAACAACCACTGCGACATCATACATCCCTGTCGCAGCCCCAATCTCACAGAAAACCAATCACCTACAGCATTTCCCACTCTTACACACGTTCTACTATTTACATAAAAACTTGTCACTCCCTTCTAGTAACCTACCATCAAGTCCATACAATCTTAAAACAGTGCACAAAGCCTCCCTATCAGTTCTATCATACGCTTTCTCTAAATCCATGAATGCCCAAAACACATCCTTGTTTTCACTAAATACTTTTCACACACTTGTCTCACAAGCGAACACCTGATCCACGCATCCCCTCCCTCTCCTAAACAATGTGTTTATTAATGGCTAGTCTCAAATACTGCACCAAGAGAAGTTGTGTTTGCTTTTGGTCTGTAATCAAAGGGATCAGAGGAACTTCCTTTCTCCGGAATTAGGTGGATATTGGTTTTGTTCCAAAAATTAGAGAATTGAAAAGTAGGTGTATATAATATGAATAATTAAGCTAAAACAGGAGAGAGTTCTGAGGAGAGCTTTTTCAAAACAATTGGGGGTATTCCTTCTGTACCTGGAGTTTTGTAGGTTGGTTAATTGCCTAGGGCTGATTCTACGGATGTATCTTTATTGCAACAATTTCGGGAAAGTTTAGTTTTAGTACGGCATCTTTCTGACCGATTTCCTCTAAGGCAGAATTTCTGGTAAACATGCTGACTAGGATGTTCAAGCTTCTCCACGAGGGTCATTTATAGTAAGCCTGTCAGAAGATTTTAGTGGGGGAATGGGTGATGTATTAGAATATTCTATTATCATTAGGATTACTTAATAGTCTGGATGTTTGGTCGTGAAAAAGATTATTTTTTTGGCGAGATTTATTACTGCTTTTGCGTGATTTCAAGCAATCTTAAACTGACTGACGGATTTTGTTTCCATTTTCACTTTAGGAAAGCGTTGTATTTTTAGGACTATTGGGTAGTTGTTCTGGCACAAATGCTGTCGATTTTTTTTTTGAAGTTAAATCTTTTAATAAATTGTTGATTGGGTGCGAAGAATTTCATATCAGCTTGCACTGCCATTAATGTATGACTGGGTAGGCTCTTGATGGCAGTGGAGAAGACGCCGTGGAATAATGGCAAGATAATGTCTAAATCCATCACAGTCTGCCACATCAAAGTGACATCTGGTCACCCTGGCTGATTCAGAACGGTGAGGTTTGGTGCAACTGAGTAATGGAGCTGATGTGGGATTGTGGTCAGAGTGGATCCAAGTGGTGACAGTACCTCTATCCTTTACTCCTCTGGGTTATTTGTCAGGAATAGGTCCGAGAGATATGTGCTATACGTTAAAATCATCCAACAAGGTAACTTCAGTTGTAAGCGTCAATTGTGGGGATATGGAGTCAAATACACCAGGCTCTGCATAATAAAAGGGGGGGCGATTAAGCATACAGATATATTTGGATATAATTAGATAATTCAGTTTGTATAATGAGTAATCAAAGCTTGTAGAAGTGAAGTTCAAGATAGTATCAGCTGTATATTCAAATCTTACATAACAACAGATGGCACCCTTGTTAAGAGAGTTTGTGAGGAGACGATAACCAGGAAAACTAAATGGTGAAACGTCAGTAGAGCTTGAAAAAAACGTCAGTTTTATGGTATGGACTCCAGTAACGGACGTCCAAGGCTCTACTGGGGACGGATCAGAGCACAACTGACCGACAGGACACAGTTAGATATAGCTGAGGATGAGAACGGCACCAATACGCAGGTGGTACCAATATGCACGAGAGAGGCAGCAATATGGATGGGCCCGACCATTAGGGAAGGAGGACGTGTGTGAATGATTAAACCAGCGGGGTCCAGCCATCACCATTCATAAAGCCAGCACGGTCTGGTAGCAATTTCCATGGCTTTGCAGTTGATGCCGCAAACAGCCGCTACATTACTGGTCTGCGGAATGGGAAGGTGGAGGGGTATAAGAGAGGATGTTCGGATGAAAGGGACACTGCCATGCGGTGGCGAAGAGACTTGTGTATCCCAGTGATCAATGGAACTATGGCAGCCAAGTATAACTATAAGTGTGCTTACCCTGAAACATCATTTGAGCGGAGTCCAATGGAGTATAAAGTATTCCCTCTCATATAGCTACAGCAACAAGGCTCTTCAAAGAACATCCCATAGATCCCAACCGTGATGGAGTAGCTGGTAATGGCGAAGGTTAGTAGTTCTCCAGACGAAGGGATCTGGGAATATTTGGGTAGCATACAGACCTTTTTTTTTTTTTTTTTTTTTTTAAATAAAAGGTTGAGAAACACAACGTAATGACGCAGTTTAATTAGGTAGGCACAAAGGTTCTTGAAAAACAGATATGTGAGCTGCGATACCATAGGTCGTAATGAAGTCAGAAGAACGGGCGAGACATCAATAGAACTGTTTGATGGTTACTACTGTATAGCTGAAACAACGAGATTGACCTAAATCTATGTTATTCAGGAAGAAAATAGAGGAATGATGTAAAGAAAATTCCGGTAAGTAAAGAGGTTCGACAAGGAGAGACAATTATGCTAAATGTATTCACTGCATGACTAGAAGACGTTTTCAGAAATTTAGGCTGCAATGGGAAAACAGTAAAAAAATTAACTACCTTCGAGACAATGTTCATTATAGTCAAACAGAAGAACTAGGAGAAATTAGTCCGGTCCTTTCTCTCTCTCTCTCTACATACATTATATATATATATATATATATATATATATATATATATATATATATATATATATATATGTGTGTGTGTGTGTGTGTGTGTGTGTGTGTGTGAGTGTGTTTGTGTGTGTGTGTGTGTGTGTGTGTGTGTGTTTGTATGTGTGTGTGTGTGTGTGTGTGTGTGTGTGTGTGTGTGTGTGTGAGTGTGTTTGTGTGTGTGTGTGTGTGTGTGTGTGTGTGTGTGTTTGTTTGTGTGTGTGTGTGTGTGTGTGTGTGTGTGTGTGTCTGTATACATATATTTGGTTGTATTTGAATACATACATACATATACAGTATACAGTACATAGATAGGTAGATAGATAGATAGATTGATTGATTGACAGATGAGCAAATAATTATATTGTTTACTATATTTCAGGTGACTGGACAGTGGATACACAATTCCTTAAAGAGACATATAATCCTTTCTTCTCCTAAGAATATTAACACATACATACATACATACATCATCTAATCCTACGTTTCCCCACGAGGAGCGTAGGACCCCGGGACTAGGCATGTTCGTCCTGACATTTAAAATGAGAGTGACCAGCCTCACTCATCCCTGAGTGGCATTGCGTGAGCAATAAACCCCAACTACCCCTTGGATATATGCCGGCACAGGCTCAATCTGGATGGAGCGCCTTAATTAACCACTAGACCACCAGGCGCCTTAGTTTGGTTATATGGTTACCACTTAGCGCAGTAAATGGTTTCCTGGTGTACAGGAAACAATTTGGCTTGTACTCAATGTAGAGTCGCCCGTAAAAAAAGGAAGAGGAAAGAGAGGAGAGAAAGAAGGAAGGAAGAGGGGAAGGGCAGCCATCCGAGAGCAACACTACATCGAGTGAGTGAATGGTGAGCGCCCCCACGTACGACTAAAACAACACATTGGCAATTGAGTACTGATTACATATTTTCCAGTCGCTTGAATAGTATTCATGCATCCCACAAGTTCCATTTCATTTTTTCCCAATATAAGCAGCACTGTGGCACTAGGAAGGCTGGAGGACAATATCACACAGCCACGGTGAGCCAATGACGCCTGTGGAGAGCAGAGAGCATCCCCGAGTAGGACTCTGTCAGTCGTGAAGGTAAACAAACTGAAGAGCACCAATATTGACTGGCGATGGCGTAGATGTGGGGCCAGAGAGAGAGAGAGAGAGAGAGAGAGAGAAGGAGAGAATGAGGACTTGCTGCAATGCTGTAAGTAGAAATATTGGAAAATAATAATTTTGGGCCATAACTATATTCGTAGATAGAAATAGTGGGTTATAATTATGGTGGAATATCGGATTGCAAGGTGTCATGAAGACAATAGGAAAATACAACTGGTGACTGGAAGTTCTGGAAAACTGGGAGATGTAAAAGTTATAGACAGATGTCTTGGCAGATCTACTGATAGACTAGTACACTGCAAGAGAGAACACCAGTACTGAGTGTAACTGGAGAAGGTTGGGTCCACTGTGACAATGGGAATGTGGGAGAAGGGGTGTCTGTAAGAAAGAGACCTTATAAGAGTGGAAGATATTCATGAAACAAAAATATACTGGAAACAGAATGATTTAAGAAAAATGATCTTTAGGAAGAGGAATAGTTGGCATTATGTTGGCTAGAAACGGATAATTTGACCCAAATACACGAGGAAATTAAAGAAATGGAAACTTAAATT
>NC_137062.1:17513811-17695526 GCF_032717465.1 Coenobita brevimanus | reverse complement strand
TATCCCATTGCCGAAACTCGAACTGGTAAGGCAATTGTCAGGTTACCGGATCCACAGATTGGCACTGGCTCCAGCAACCACTCCATCCATCCATCCATCATCCAATCCTACTTCGCACCATGAGGAGCGTAGGAGCCCAGGGCTAGGCAAGATGGTCCTAACATTTAAGATGAGAGTGACCAGCCTCACTCATCCTTGAGTGGCATCACATGAGCAATAAACCCCAACCACCCCTTGGTTATAAACCTTCACAGGCTCAATCAGATTGGAGCGCCATAATTACCCACTAAACCACCAGGCGCCATAATTTGGTTATATGGTTACCACGCAGCGTAGTAAATGGTTTCCTGTTGTACAGGAAACCATTTGGCTTGTCACTCAGTGTAGAGTCACCCACAGGCAGAAGGAAGACGAAAGAATGAAGGAACGAAAGACAGAAGAGGGAGTGTAAAGTCACCCGTAGGCAGATGGACGAGGAAAGAATGAAGGAAAGAAAGACAGAAGAGGATGGAAGGGAAGAAGGATAGAGGAGTGGAAAGGGCACACACCTGAGAGCAGCACTACATCAACTGAGTGGATGGTGGGCGCCCCCACCTACCACATACAGGCGTTTAATCCTTTCCTTCTGTTATCACTCACTTGCTTGCAGCAAAGCCCACTACTCAAAAGAGGAATGGGAAACATGTCTCTATAGAAATATTTAACCTAACAAGAAGCGTTACTGTTCTAAACAGACTCAGTAATACCTGGTCCTAATCAACTGGAACATGGCAAAACCAAAGCTTAGTTAACAGAATGCAAATTAAACCTTCAATACGACGGGGGTTCATATATTCATTTTTGGTATCTTCATAATTATGATTTTAACCAGTTCTGGGTAGTTTTCCAACCTGGAGAGGTTAGGTGTTGCCTTTATCAGTGTATCAACAGAGAGCACCCATTTGAATATCGTCGCCTACAAGCAGAAAACTACTAAAAGGCGTCACTGTAAACAAAGGGAAGAACAGATTTTCAGTGTCTGGTATGTCCAATATCTCCATTGTCTTCCATTTTCTCATGTGCCTCTCCCCTCTGGGCCAAAATATTCCAATTCACTGTCAGCCTCGGTACAGTGATGAAGTCTTTCAAATCAACATTCCGACCTGGTACAGAGTGAATCTGGATCATCGGAGTTCGTTTCTTTAGGCACGCTGGTGAAAATTTATCCCGTTTCTCGTGTAATTTTCTATACCTGAGATCATCCACCTCCCCTTTTCTACCACCTGCCATTACCATCATCAACACCAGCACAGCCACCACCA
Organism: Coenobita brevimanus; assembly: GCF_032717465.1. Classification (NCBI taxonomy): domain Eukaryota; kingdom Metazoa; phylum Arthropoda; class Malacostraca; order Decapoda; family Coenobitidae; genus Coenobita; species Coenobita brevimanus. Next base: position 17,694,225 of record NC_137062.1, on the reverse strand, counting down.
TCACCGCCATCCAAAATTCAATCCCAGCTTGAGGAGGCGGGGAGATGTGGAAACCAGAAAGAAAGAAAGAGATCAATAGGGTTCAAGAATCATTATCATCATTATCGCCAAGCAGTATTCTAGCTCTACCGTGCACCTGAGAAATTAGGTGTCGTAGGATCAAGGGAAAAAAAAGACAAATCATCATCATCATCACCAAAACTCTAACTCCCACTTGAGAGATGAGGTGAGATATGATCCAAAGAGCAAGTAAGCGAATACAATAAACTCGCGGGAGAGCCATTAGTCATCAGGTCCAGTGACACAGCTTGGAGGCACTTCAAGCCGGACCGCAGTGTTCTATCATGACAACAAATATAATTTCAGCATGTGGGATTATTCACACTATGAACAACTCACTCGTTTGTGAAAGTGAAACAGAAATTCGAGGCGCCGTATTTTATTTCTTAACGAAAATATTACAGAAAGCAGCCTAGAAAAGACATTTCTGAGAGAGAGAGAGAGAGAGAGAGAGAGAGAGAGAGAATTGTAATCTGCCAGAACACATATTCCAACTCACCATTTCGTTAGCTCTTTAGATTGCAATACTCTCTCTCTCTCTCTCTTTGTGCTCTCTCTCTCTCTCTCTCTCTCTCACTCAGTTCCCTTCCCTTCCCTTTCCGAAATCACTTTACATTTTCAAGGCACTTTTTGACCAAAATTGGAATGATTATTTTAGGAACACCAGAGGAGCACATTTTGCGTGAAGAAGGTTGAAGGTCAAGGTCACAGATAAGCTCAAAGGTTTCGTCCTTTGAAAGAACATGGAGGGAGCTGGTGTAGCACTCTCAGTGACACCTCGTAGCTTGTTCCTCATTTTTTCCCATTGTGTGATGGCTCGTTCCATTTATTCCTCTCTCTCTCTCTCTCTCTCTCTCTTTCCAACATTGGTGTTGCCTGGTCGACTAGTAATTTACTGTTTTATTCTCTTTAGTATAATGATGGATTGTCTACATTGTCTTCTTTCTACTAGCATACGAAGTTAATCCTTTTCGTTTATTGACATATTCTTGACTATGTTCTTGCTACCATTTGGCGATTTACGTTTTAGTTTAGGAGTATCTTTTTGAACTTAAGGAGTTAAGCACAGCCTTCATTAATCATTACTAAGAGAAGTCTACTAGAAGGTTGCCCAGAATCGTGTGAAAGTAGCAACAATAAAAATACTTAACCGGATTGAAAGGATTAAGTCTTCAAAATGAATGGGTTCGAGAATAGTAGACATCTTTGGGTTTATGACATCTTTTAAATTTAGTTTTTTTCTACCTGAGTGTGATTTTATTCAGCATAGGCGAGCCTTTTTTTAAAGAAGGTGAGGTATTAGGTGTTGCCGTGTCAACCCGTTTACTAATGGGGAGTCTTACTTAAACTGAAAAACCCGTCCTACAGATGCATGAACAGAAGAAAAGACATCATTGCAGTGAAAGAGGTTGTTATGTTTAGTCGTATGACGTATTTCTAAGTCTGTTTTTGCCGCCACTTGATGTTGTCAACCGGTTAAAGGAGAGGCATCTCCTTGTTGTAACTGTTAGTACCCAAGTCAGGCTGGTCGAGCAGCCCCGTCGCCCATAGGCAAGCAGTTGCTTTTGAGGGGCCGTCCCGCAGGCAAAGTACAGTATAGTACTTCGCAGAGATCCGGCTCCCCCTTGTGACAACACCTCACCAGGGTTGTGCCACGGTCCTTCCCACGGAGAGATGCAGTGATATATGCAAGAAGGACTGGCTCCCGGGGCGACTCGCAGCTGTTGCTGTCATGGGAGAGACCAAACGCAACGTCACCACGTGTAGGCTCTTCATCTGCGCCACGCCTTGTAGCTCTCATATTGAAGAGGAACGAAATGTTTTGATAAAAAGACAAATTGCTTATTTCAAGTACGTTCAGGTTACTGTTTACCCAGTATCATGGCTCGGTAATAGGATAAGGATGATGATGATGATACTGATGGCAATTATTTGACATACGATGATTGTAAAGTAAGTGACTGATTCTTTGACGAAGATGATGATGACGATAATAATTTTTATGATGATGATGATAATCATTTATGTTGATTATGGTAATGGACACACGTATTTAACAGTGATCGTTCACGTAGGTTTAATTTTATTTTATCACACCTGAATAACTTGGCTGTTCAGTCAAAAAGCTTCATTCACTGATAATTACAGGCCTTGAGCATTGTGGTTCTGTGAGTTCTTTCCTCTACCAAACCATTTATAATCTGACGGCCATCCAAGCCTGTTGACCCATACTGGTTGGCATAAGATTTCATTTTGTGTGTATGGCTGAAGTGTTATTTGTATTAGAATATGTCGTGCAATGTCATACCTCAATGCCGCATTTGGATTTCACTGCACGGCAGACTACTGTGCACTGCATTATGCTGCACCATATCACATTCCAGACTCCTCCATCGCACTCAACTGCAGTGTACTACGGCAGTACACCCCACCACATTACACTGTACCACACCACATGACACTACAGTACACTGCACCACACCACCACAACACTACACCCATACAACACAACACTACGCAAACTGCATTATACTGCATCATGCTATACTACGCCATTACGCACTACACAACGGCCTTGTACCATACCACACTACAATTCAGTACACTATATGGCACCACACCACACTACGCTACACTGTACTACATCAAGCTAATACACAATGCTTTCTATACCACACTGCACTAATCTCTTACACAAACCAAATTTAACAACACTCCATTTATTCTATGGCTGTTATTGCCAAAATGCACTTCGATAAACATATCTTGCTTTATTGGTCAGTAACATCAAACCAACCTCTGTCATCAACACTAATCCCTTCAGTACGAAATCTTTTCCAGAATCTGATGAAACTGCTTGTCGGTAGCAAGGACATAGTAGATGTCATTTATTAAAGGCTTCATCGTCATCATCATCATCATGAGAATTTTCCACATAAGAGGATGGGGTACTGTGAGGTCCTGAAGCACGGGGAATAAAGAGGCCTGTCATCGGGAGAGTTAATTAATAACGCCACCCATTGAAAATGGACAACGCACCCCTATGCTAACCTCAAGGCCCAATTGCATCTCGAACTCACAGTTATAACCATCCACACATATGCGCCTCACATTATTTACCGTACCAGAGTCACCACAACGACTCTCTAAGGTTAAAAAAGAGGTGCCAAACACTTGTACACTCTTCCGCACAAACTTAATATCATTAGCTGGATTATTTGTCATTTCCCCACTAGTTTAATCAGCCTTCAGTTTGCTTTCCTCTTTGTTCACTCGGTAGTACATTTGAGAAGCAGGATTTTTTTTACTTTTTGTTGAAAGAAGAAAAACTTTCTAAAACCAGAAAAAGGTAAAATGAAATTCAAGACAGATTCGTGACGTAATGTCAGGACACACGGCTTGATGAGATTAAGGGTCACAGGCAGAAAGAAACTGAGTGAAGAAGACATTTCGAGAACTGATCTGTTATACATGAATGACCAAAGAATATCAGTTAACCAGTGCAGTAAGTGACTAGGACCAAAAAAAAGTAGAGGCTATTTTGTCAAGTGGGCGAGACGATGCTACCCTCATAATGGAGGAAGTAATGGAGAAAACTTACAGTTCAAACGAAGTAGTGGTCCACTGAATTAATGATAGTATTAATAGATAAAGATTCAACCAAGTGCGGCTTGAACAGAGTGAGGTTGGATGAGAGCCGTCCAGAGGAGGCGAGTTGGTGAGACGATAAGTTTGGCGACTCCACTCTGTTTCAGGAGGTGTCTGTGGGGAGTCCCCCTACGCATAGAGATTTACTTCACCCTCCACAGGAGTTATTAATTACTCCTGTACAAAATGCAAATACCACAATCCACTCACTCCCGATGCAATGGCCTCTCTCAGGTGACTGACCCTTCCTCTCTTCCCTTCCTTCTTTAACCTTCTTTCCTCTTTTGTCTTTCTTTCCTATCATCCTTTCCTTTTCCTTCTGTCTAAGGGTGACTCAACACTTAGTGACAAGCCAAATGGTTTCTTACCCCAGGAAACCATTTTCTTCTCAATGAGTGGTAATCATATTATGATGCCAGAATTATAGCGCCTATGGTGGTTTGAAAGTGAGTAATTTTGGCACTCCAGTCAGATTGAAGCCTGTACAGGTTTATATCAAGGGGTGATTGGGGTTTATTTATCTACATGTAATGGCACTCAGGGAAGAAGTGAAGGCTGGTCACTCTCATCATGAAATATCAGGAATAAGTTGCCACTGTTTAGCCCTGGGCTCCTACGTTCCTGATGGGGCAACACAAAGGATTAGATGATGATGATGATGGTGATGATGATGATGACAAATCCTAACAACCTGTACGGGTTGATTGATAGTTTTATGGAGATAAATATTAAATTACAGTGGTATTGCATATATTATCCAGCTGTGTCAAGGACAAAGAAAAGTCAAAACGCTTAGCACAATAATAATTTGCCAAAGGCATGTAATTTGATGTATCTCATTATCCGGTCTCGAGAAAAAGAAACCCAAGATTATTCCAGAGATGATGAAGGACTGAACTATTCATTGTTCAGTAGAAAGATATACTCCACTGGAAGATTTGGAGGGTCGAAAGATGTGAACTGAACTTTCTTCTTTTTTTTTTTTTTTTTACTCCACTCCAGAATCATGAACCAGGTCAGCAGATTCAGATGTGCCTTAATCTCATCCCGTGACTGCTGAAGCAACTGCTTGTGGTGGACGCTGAGAGAAGCGGGTGGAGATGTGAAGGTAGAGTCATCGGTGTATAAACAGATAGGGCTTTGGAGTTGTCAGGAGTTCCACTTAAGGTCATGGATAAGAAGGAGGAGAGTTGGTGACATGACGAAACTTGAGGAACAGCACTGTTGGTAACCTTATAGGAGAAACATGTGGCTATCCAACAACAGCAGTTATGTAACAAACAGAGAGGAAACATGGGATAAAGGCAGAGGATAGATGGAAGAGGAAATCGTAAAGCGTGCACTCTGGAAAAATAAGGATTTGTGTCAGAGTCAGTCGACAGCCTCGGGATGTCAAATGCAATGATAAAGGCTGTCACTAGAAAGCCCCAGAAATAAGAATGACAAAGATTGGCAGAAACGAAGATGGAAGTAGACCGGCAGTCAAGCATCCTTGGCGGAGCCATCACTGGCGAAGATGGGAAACAAGTTACACTTCTGAAACCTTCTGTTAAGGATAAATGGAAAAGAGCTATGAAAATTCAAGGAAATTAAAGTAATTAGACAATATGATTGTCAGTGGACTGACAACGATTTCCCTTCATTTGAGACAAGACTGCCTATGAGCGCATGAGCCTTCGGGAAAGAAAGGTACAAAGCTGATAGCCGAGACAAAAGAACTTATCTTGGAAGGGCATCAACACAGAAACAAGGTTCATTGAAAATTAAAACAGGGGGTACCCCATTAGGTCCGTATGTCATGCCAAAATACTGATACCAGCCAACAAGGAGTAGAAAATACATTACCCAACTTTAATGAGACTTTATGGAGAGGTATAGGGAAATCAACAGGGAGAAAGACAGAACAGTGGGATAGCACCGGAATTACATCTCTTAACTGGAATTGAAGAAGGCAAAATGCTTGGGCAAAGACTTGCTTTATTAGTAGAAGAAACTTAGCTACAGAAGCTCATCTGGGCAGAAAGAAAAGGAGGAAGAAGGTGGTATAAATTTATCAAAAAGGTTTTTGGCAAGATACCATAAGGAGTGGAAAAAGAACATGAACTGGAGAGTTCAAAGACAAGACAAAATTTCATACTTTGACTCCAGGCGGAAACAGCATCAAGATCGGTATACTACAGTGGGTAAAATGGCAAGCCGATATCTTTTGTGAGCCACCTCCTTCTGACAGTGAACAACATTCAGAACAAGCATGATCAAACAAAGTTTTACTTTTTTTATTATTATTTTTTACACTGGTCAAAGAGTATAGGAAAAGAATGTGCAGTATGTTTTCATGCCCATGAGGAAGAAACCCTCTGTAATAAAGAAGGACACCCAGATGGCTTTTGTCGTAGGAGAAATCGCAGACTAATTCTTGTTAGAAGAGACTGTATTCTAAGGAAAGATGGAGTGATACCAAATATCTGAGCTGCCTAGCCTTAATAACCCTCAGCAGCATTGGGTCGAAATTAGGTCATCCGCTAAGCTCTTCATAGCCCACTGTTATGAGATCCACAGCTAAGCTGAGTGAATGTTTTTGCCCGAACGTTTGTTCTTTCTTCCTGAAATTCCCACTTCCTGCTCACCGTTTAATTCTTTACCTCTGTCCCTCTCTCCAATCCTCAAGATTTAGCTTACCGTATTCTCTCGACAGGATAGGACGACATTCGTAGCACCTTTTCTTTAGTTATTCATTTTGCTTATCACACCCTAGATATCCTCTTCAGTGTTATTTATATGTCTCTAGTCAACCGACATGAGTCTTCACCCAATACGATGCTGAGAGGATGCTGAAATGCAAATATTGCGGAAATATCATCATACAGGAAGAAGATTTTACGAAATCTCTGAAACCACACACAGCATAATCCAGAGCAACAAGCACTACAACACTGAGATTTTCCTCGTCAAGTTACACCAGGGCCTTGTTTACCATAATGCAGTGACAATATTGACCTATGATTTAACACTTTCCCCATTGTGATGTTTTCTAGAGGAAAATGTTTGAGCGTTTTCCTTGAGGTCCCACATAACCAAGGGGCATGTGACGCATGGATGAGAAGTAATGCACAGGAATGAATGTTACTTTCTGTATATTGGGGGGAATTATTTAATGTACAGTACACGGTATTTCATTGTCAGAACAATGTCAGTCAGTTAATTCTTATATATATTCTGGGAGATATACCGAATATGTTTCACCCACGTCCACACTGGCTTACCCTATTTAAAGATTTTATTCAGAGCTCCTGTCCTTCTCCACCCTACACACATGTCTGTATACCCAGGCTTTGCACATATATCGAGAGAGAGAGAGAGAGAGAGAGAGAGAGACAGACAGACAGAATGAGACAGACAGACCAGACATGGACGGACAGACAGACAGAGACAGAGGAGGCTAAGCGATGGAAGTGGAAGATAGTGGTGGCTGCTGGTTCAGGAAGGGAGAAGAAAGGACAGATACAAAGGATGGAAGGACAGTGACACAAGATAATCCTGTGCAGACTGCTCGTGAATTGTAGGTTAGGAGGGGACGATAAAGACCGATGCAATGCAAGAGGCAGTGAAACAAAAGATAGTTGTAATGGACAGCGGTCAGGAAGGAGGAAGTAAGACAGAATCACATGATACAGATGGGTGAAACCAGATGATACAGGTAGTTGACTTTGTGGTATGGTGGTGACTAGAAGGATGGGACAGATACAAGCACTGACGGTGGAGGGCTTACAGAAAGGAGATATTTGCTAAGTGAAAGGCAGTGGTTAGGAGGAGCAGGACAGGTGCAAGTCACAAGACGGTGAAGCAAAAGATAATACTAGAAGACTGATTAGGAGAAGGGTGGGACAGATACAAGCACTTACGGTTGAAACAGGAGATATTTCTAGTAGACAGTGGTTAGAAGAAGGTAGACGAAGCACTGACGGAGAAACAGATGATAACAGCTAGTGAGCACAGTACTTAGAAGGAGCAGGACAGGTACAAGTCACAGACGGTGGGAAACAGAAGATAACGCTAGTAAGACAGTGGTTAGGAGAAGAGAGGGACAGGTATTGTATAGAGTCACAGACGGTGCATGACAGAAGACAGTGGTGCTGGACAGTAGGTGGTTGTTTGTTTGTTGCGGAACAGGCGATGGCATCCACTGCCCATTCCAAAAACTCAGGATTGTAAGTAGGACTCGAACCCACTGCAGAGGAGTCCACTGAACATGTTAGTAAGTGACAAACCGGCCAAGCCCACCGAGTCGCTTTATATTTATCTGTCTTTTGTATCTATCTGTTATACAGCAAGATGTATCTTAATTTCGGAAAAGAGGGCTACAAACAAAATCGTCTCCATGGAACCCCTTCCTCTGTCATCAGGCTGCCTTATCTACAACTCCACCAACCTCATTTTCACTCCATCTCATTCTTGGTGTCTCATCCTTACCCTCGTTCCACTTCATTTCTTCACCTCAGCGACACAGCTCATCATCCAGTGTAAGTAAAAATGTCATTAGATTTACTCACACAGCCTTTGTGACATTCCTGAACCATTACACGCTCATGTTTTTGCCAGTTTCCTCTCAACAGATTAATTATAGTCTGAGTAAATCTGACTGCCTAGCCTCTTTAGACCGAAGAATGCCATTTTGAGAGCCATTCTTGATACTTTCTGTACACGATCTTATACAGCTTAGGGAGAAGTTTTTCTAAATGAAGTCTGGGGAGGCCTTCTCATAGACTGAATAAAATCGTCTGGCAGCCCAGCAAGAGTCAATGAGAAAATAAGACGTCACTGGTATTCATATGGCCGTAGGGAAGCCTGGGAAGGAGAAAGGAAAATGTAGGAAATGGAAGTGACAGTAATGCTGAACAGACAGGGAACGAATCTATCCTATACCCAGATGCCTTAAACCCAAAACAGGGCGGCCATGTCACCCTGTCTTCCTGTAACCACTTGTATGTAACCACTTGTAAATCAGAATTGCTATGAAAGGATGTACTAAGTGATGTGTACATGACCTATTTCTCTTATCTAAAGATCTAACCTAGTTCAGCTTCCATGCTTACGTAGTGCTTTACTAGAAGAGCTGCACAGGAGCACGCATAGAAGCCTCCATAGAGCAGATACAGAAGAGAGGCATGGTGGGGATACAAGACCTTGCAGTTTCTTTTACAAATATATATCTGCAGTATTAGAACCGGACTTTGGATTTCACCTGCATTCCACGAGTGGGCAATAAACAAAGTGGTGGCAGCAGGATTGGGATATGATGCGGGTGAAATCTGCACCAAAACTAACATGAGTAACTGGTGTGGTAACGTGATGGTTGGTTATGCAAGACTGGATGGTTGAGGTTAGTGGGGAAAGGGACTTACTGGAGTTGTAATGGGTAAGTAGTAGGTGGAGTGTTGATGTGGGTTGAAGGTCTCACCACAACAGAACAGCACCAAAAAAAATATGTAGGAACGACATTGCCACAAGTCCAGTGAACAGAGGCTGGAGGCTGAAGAGGCGAGGAACACACTGTCATCGTGGTGCCGGTAAGAGTACCCGTGGGCAAGGGCAATTGCCCAGAGACTGACTGCTAGGAAAGGCGTGAGAACAGAAGTTTATCCCACACTCGCTCTTCCCAACTGCCCACACCACAGTGAGCCACAGCCACACCTTGCCACACCCATGATGATTTACCACTACCAAGCTGCCCTGATGTCACGAGGAGGGGAACATGGCCTATCCCCGATGGCTTTACGTCACAGTTTTCCTCTCCCTATCAACTTCCCTGCATTGCCTGGTGCATCAGTGCCTCCAGCGGCTGTGTCACAGTTTACTCTGCCCAGTGAACATCTTCCACGAAAAGAGTTGCAACTTGCTGCAACATGCTAACTGCTAGTTTGCCTTCAGAAAAGAACACTCATTTTCTCAACCCACTGGTACACTGTGAATATATTTTTTCTCTTATGTGATTATCTATATATTATCTTACTTCATTTAACCATTCCATTCCTTTCAACGGAGACTAGGGTGCTTTCTTTACAGATTGTGACTATGTTTGTTCCATATAATTATCATGTTCCATTTGCATTACATTCGTCCATTATTTTTCGTTTACTCACTCCCTGTTCATTCCATTTTTCTCCATTTTACATTCTTTAACAAAGCTTCACTGTACACAAATGCTTTTACTCCATTCCACAATTCTGTTTTTATATAAACTATATTTCTTCATATACCTAATTGTTTATCGTTCATCAGTAGTATATCAATCATTCATTTATTTATTTATTTTCTTTCCTCCTTCTATTAATGAACTTTTTATAAGAGAAGAGTACTTCTCTCTCCAATTGAATATGACAGTGAAACTGATGATAAATGTTAGTGATGATGGCGTAACTTTCGCTCCATACAGTGGAAATCTTGCACTCAAAATCTCAAAATGCAACTCACTTTGACTACTTCAGCACCTTGTTAGTACTGCTATTACTCCTACCACATCTTCTACCACTTATACAAATCTCTACCAACCACTGTAGAAAATCCAAGATAATTTGACACCAGATACTTTAACTTCATCTTCCCAACTGATTCTCTAAGAACTTCAACAACCTTCACCACTGCTACCTCTGTCCTTTACCTTCTCCTACAATTACGCCACTACCAACTGACACACACCACCACCACTACAACAAGCCTCTTCCAAGTATTCACCATCTCAACTTAATTGCAGTGACTACTCCCACACATTTGGCCTTTCAACTTAATGCCACGATGGTAAAACGTTCAAGTCCCCCTCCACCAAAGCCGAATTTTCCTAGATGATGTTAACCACCCAAGGAATTCACTGCTGAGGATTCTTTCTATTTTTATTTTATGACTTCCTCAGGTGAAGTTCAAAGACAGACATCCTCGCAAACAGGAGCACAACAACAAATCATTGAAGATTTTTATCTTAAGAGGCAAGTTAAATCAAGACAAATTGCACAGTGGGTGCCAGGGTTGCTGATCAGCATACTTTTAAACTTAGTTGCACTATATTGCTCATTTTGCAGGAAGTTAATTAATTTCAATTTATTGCTGATTTAAAGAGAGGGTTCTTTCAAAATTTTTGTCTTCCCACTACTACCGAGGTATCTTAAAAAACAGGCACGAAAGACGCACTCCTTTTTACCATCCAAAAGAGGCCACTCTATTTGAGGCAGCCGTGGTAGCTTGAAATGCAACCTCTTCTGCGATAAGCCAGCTACTGAGACAAACACCACGGGTCACTAGTATCGGTGAATGTGAAGTCATCAAATTAAAAGACTTCAGTCGTTTGATGGGATACCCTTTTAGATTTCTAAACTGGTTAACTCCCCAAGCAGTTGGAAACAGTCCTGCAAAGTGGGTTCCATCCATAAGATAAGTTGCTAGTGGTTTTCAAAGGAGATAGACGAAAGATTCAAGGCTCACTTGTCCACTCGTCAAGCGAGTACTCACATCACACCCACTCACTCTACTAATACTGCTACAAGGGCTATACCAACTGCTAAAAGTCTCAACTGATTTTTCACGTTCACTTCCCGACTGCCAGAGGTCCCACTAACATTGCAACAATGCACGTTCCTTCTCCTCGAGACGCCATAGACCTTGCCTAATAACCGTGGCCAGTCTAGTGCATATTGGACAAGAGCAAGTCTGGCCAGTCACCTATGCGTCGTTGCCAACAGTTCTCGATCGTATGCTGGCCTTATTGGTGGTTTAACTGGTCACTGCAAAATTAAGCTTTGTTCGCGCAAACATGGACGAAATCATCATGAGCCATGTTGGTATACATCTTCCAAGAACTTGCACCACCCTTATTGGCTGCATGTATCATAAAGATTCCAAAAAAACTCACTACAACAGAAGGAGCATCATTATACCTTGCATGAGTTGTACAATCGGACAGCGGAGAAGAGCAGCACGACATTCAAAAAGCACCCCAACCTAACAGTCACCTTTAGCACAATGCCACTACCACTCAGTATTGTTCATGTATTAGACTAGTTAAGGGTATTTGTGCGTGGAAATTGCAGTGAGGTAGATGTCTCACTTTTTATGGATTCAGTTGTTTTGCCATAATAGCTCACTATCCTGAAGAGGCGTTAGCAAAAAAATGCCATTGTAACAGATCCGAAACGTGTTAGCTTCCTTCAGCCCCGGATTGAAATCTATGCACGATGGATGGATCGTATTTAGACAGTGAAAGCAAATCTCAGCTTCAAATGACTACATGATTCTGGCAGATCCGTTCATTACTGGTTCACAGTGGAGAAAGTGGCACTCCACCATCAGGCTGCTCTCTCCCCAACTCACAAATGTCTCCCTCATATACCTCTCTCACCCCATCTCATCCATCTCATTTCTCCTTGTCTTCCCTTCCACTTCTCTCTCATCCGCCTCATTCACAAATACTTTTCTAGTCAATCCCTTTTTCTCCATTCACTACAAATGGTTAAACCATCTCAGGGTTCTCAAGTGCTTTCTTGCACATCCACTTCAGCACCTGAATGATCCTTCTTTTCTTCATTTCACCGTCTTTCCATAGAGAGAACTGTCGATCTTGAGTGGTTAAGTGTGGACTTCTTTAACTCCATCATTATGAAGAATTGCTTCTAAGCTGAAGAAAATTGCCCATATTACTTACATCAGTGGGTACTCTTATTACGAGTGAGCAAGCGCAGCGAGTGAAGCAATGTTTACCCTATGTTCAGCTGAGAAATGGGCAGCCTGACACGACAGTCCTGCCTGATTGCGATGGAATAACTTTTCTACTATGTGAGATAGAAGAGATTTTGCAGCAGGTAGTAGACACATTCAATAAATTTTGTTTTTAGCTATAGGCTATATTTACTCATGAGACCATAGAAATCCTCTGGAATCCCAGTTTTCCAAGGGATTGTACCAAGGGCTTTTATTGACATGCTCCACTGTGAAATCGAATTTAAAAAGATTTCCTGTTTTATCACTATGTTTTCTTGCATGAATTCTAACAATTAAATGTCGGATATACGCTCATTATTTTAGAAGAAAGTTTTTTCTATGTTTAGAGGGTGAAATAATTATTATTACTTAGTGCAGCACTGTGTGGAATATAAGAGTACCTCTACATTCTTTTGGTATCGTTTTTTTTATATTGTATTTGAAAGAAAGTAAATTTGTCATAAACTATTTGTCATAAAGTTTTCAATCCCTTACCACTCAGTTGTGCCCCCTTCTTTCTCTGTTCGTGAGTTAACATTCGTGTCACAGAATATTTCACACACCGCCCAGGCAAACTGAGCCTTGGCTTCACAGAAGGCTTTCCTCGCACTTCCTGTGGGGCGTCACTCCACCAAGACCGTTGAAAGTTTACACCAAGATGAAATTATGATGATGAGCATATGCACAAATGCTCGCTCGCTCTTCACGCGCTCACGAAGTCCACTTTACGAGTACTGGTGATAGCTTCTCTCCATTTTTGCTGCCCTCATAAGGGGGTCAAATCCAGTGGGTATGTACCTCCCTGAGCTCAGGTATTCATTGAATCACTGTGCCTTATTTTGAAGGATGAAATCTAGTCAGAAGTGGAGTCATAGGCAAAATTTTACTTGATGAGTACACTACTGGGGGTCATGTGTTGATGGCTGGAAAATAATGTCTGTGTTTCTGGTTTGCTGCTGGGGTGTGTCTGGGGCGCGTGTGGTGGATAGCTGGGATGTCTGAGGGGTCTGTACAGAGACAAAGGGCACCTGGTGGAAATAGCTGCGGTTAGAGCGGCTGTCATATGAATTGCCTGTCTTATTTGCGTTATCATCAACACTCCCCTTTCCATTCGCCTTGCCCAAAATAAAACAATCCAATGAAAGATAAGCAAGTTAAAAGTGTAAAGAAAGACAGAAGCCCTTCAGTTAATTTCTAACAATGCATTAGTGTATGTGATGGCATTTGACAGAATTACTCTATCCTATTCTATTTGTGAAGCAAATCTAATAAAAAATGTTAGAAAAAAACTAAGTGAGTATGGATAGGCCTGTGAGGGAGAACCAGGATTTCGAAGGTTTGAATGGCTGTGAATAGTTGTGTGGCCAATTTCACCGAGTATGTTGTTTAATGGTTATACCAGTTTAGTATTTTGTCTCTTTTTCTGTAGCCTTCTCCGTTTCATCTCTCATCTGAGCATGAGAATAAAGCATGATGATGATGATGATGATGATGGTGATGATGATAATGAGCCTGGATCGTACCTCACCCCAACCTTTAGACGGGAATCACGGCCGAGATGATGGTAATAACAATAATAACAGGGATTTTTGGAGACGCCATGTCTTAGGTAGGCATATGTGTTTGTTTGTTTGATGATAATGATGATGATGATGATGATGATGATGAAAGTGCTGTTGACTAACACCAATCCCTCAAACTCTTCCATTCCTATCCATCTCGAATCCATAACTCTGAATTTTAAATCCAATAAAGTCCAGCCATGTGAACAAAGGTGCCAATCTTCAGTATGTCCATCGAGGGTGAAAGCTGTAGTGTTTGAGCTTCGTATAAGGGAGGCCACACTGGAAATTTCGCAGCGCTAAACTGCATTCCTGTGACCACCATGGCTGTGTTTCAGGTTTATTCTTGATGGAGACCAGATCACTGTATTCACATCAGGCAAGTACTCAATGTTTTTTTTTTTATTCACCTAAGGCGACTACTAATGAATACCATACTGTACATGCTGTATCTGACCTCTAGAGTTCAATCAACTCTGCTTTGCTAGATAATGTCTTATGGAGATTAAAAAAATATATATATATCGCACTGATGTTACTGAAATATATTTTTACCACACCAAACGTTCTCATTTGGTTTTAGGAAGGAAAATTCTTTCATGAGAAGTTAAAGGAGGCTGTGTAACCTCTTCACTATGTATGATGGAGGCGGCAGTGACAACTTTGAAGCTTTTGTTTGTAACCACTCTTGTACGAGGCGCCTTTTTGTACATTTATTCGTGCTGGACAGACACCTTCTTGCTGTGGCAGAGATGCAACCGATATACTACGGTACACGGTCATACAAACATCCCTCATCTCCCTTCCTAGACCCCAAAAGAAGCACATTTCTTTACCAGAGAACAGTAAATTAAGTTTTCAGTCCACTGGGTTTTCGTTTTAATGAATTTGAATGTGTAACCAGCGTTACTGCTGCTAAAACTACTATTACTCTTGCTATTGATGAACGTAGCCGAGGGGTTTGATTAGATGGAGAGATTGTAGGTGTATCGTAGATTAATGGCTTCCCCTCTATCACCAGTGGAATGTAATGTGGGCCGCTGCTTAGTAAAATGGTGCATCGTGGAGTAGAGTGAATAGGTGGGTCTCTTTCTCGTATCGTAAGCGAGGTGAGTTACAGAGCACTCTTAGGTTACAGAGTTTATTGTACACACTTATATCGAAGTGTGATTGACAGCGTAACGTAGCATGACGGCAAACCTCCTAGCTGACTGTCTCCTGCCTTCTGCCCTGGATCGTACTCTCGGACTCTATCCCCTTCTGACCTGATGGGAATCTCTGACATTATATACAGCTCTGAGGGGATGAGTATGTGTGATGTAATGTCTGGTAATTTCCATTCACGTGGACTAACTGACTAGAGCTGGTTAGCCCACGTGTTTGAATACGTCACGAAATTCTTGGTCGCCTGGGACAACAGGATTGTGGATATACGTCATGTGGATTGACACTCCTAGTGAGAAGCTGTGTATGTCTCCAGCAGACACTACATACTGCACATTGTGGTATGAGTTATATACTAGTGCATGAAATGCGTACATTGCCGCGCTACTACTACTATTACTACTACTACTACTACTATTACTATTACTACTACTACTACTATTACTAATACTACCACTACTGCTACTACTATTACTATTACTACTACCACTACTGCTACTACTACTCCTACTACTACTGCTGCTGCTGCTACTGCTGCTACTGCAACTACTACTATTTTTTTAATGAAAATAATAAGGGACAAAAGGCCAGAAGGCAGAAAGATTGGTTCCTCCAAGAAAAAATAAAAACATAATTAATAGAGAGCCACATTCAAAATCTGTTCACTTCGAGCTGCCTGGACACATTGCGTTTAAAGGACTGGAGGTCATAGGCAGAAGAAAATACAGACAGGAGAAGACAGATGCGGAGTTGACATGTTGATTACGTGAAGGACAGGGAGTAACGGTTAACTCCTGCATTAGAGAGTTGTACAATACAATGAGAGTCTGCTGCTAGATGGGTGGTACGCGCCCGCCGTAGTGGTGAAGGGATGGAAGCAGACAGTTCAATGAAGCAGCGATAGGAAAAGAGATAAAGTTGCAACAGTGCAGCGAAAAGACAAAAGTTGATGGGAGCCGATAAGAGGGGAAGAGTTAATGAAATGAAAAGCCTTTGACTCCACCTTGTTAAGAACAGCTGTATTTGAGGAGCCTCCCCACACTTGAGAGTTGTACACAACACGGGGGAGAATACAACCCATGTAAAAAGTCAACAACTGTGCAGAGGTAGAGAAGGAATGGGGTTGACTTTGCACACCTAATATCTTGGAAGAAGATTTTACTAGAGAGGTGATATGATCTTTCCAAGATATATCCAGAAAGAATAAAACCACAAGTACTCGTATGTTCAAGGATGGTCCAGGACTGATTCGGATATCTTTACCAATTAGAGGAAACCCTTGCGGAAGATTTTGACAGGTTCGATAGATGTTAAATCTGAGGTTTTGATGTTTTAAATACAACAATATTGCTTTTATCCTAATCAGAGAGATGGGCCAAATCAGATATTAAGTGTGCCATAGCCTCATCTCTTGTTTGTTGAAGTAACTGCTTAGATGGACACTGCTGGAAGCAAATGGAAAGGTGATGGGTGGAGTCATCAGCATATGAGTGGATAGGGTTAGATGTACAGCTCAGAAAGTCTCATGAATAGAAGGAAGAGAGATGGAGACAGGACAGAACAAAGAGGAACACCATTGTTGATCGCCCTAGAAGAGCAGTGGCCGTCTGCAAAAGAAGCTATAGAATGAGCAGAAAGGAAGTTAGAGATGAAGGCACAGATAGAAGAACAGAAATCGTAGTGGGGCAGTTTGAAAATTAAAGAGTATGCCAGACTTGATCGAAAACCACTGAGATATCAAGTGCAATGGGAAAGCTATCGCCAAAGTTCCGAAAGGAGGATGACCAGGATTTGAAAGGAGGGTAGGTGAGCAGATCGCTAGTGGAGCATCACAGGCGGAAGCCATACTCGCGATCGGAAAGGTTATGACAGAAAGGTGCTTTAAATTTTTTTCAGCACGTGGTGACGCTAAACTGCTTTATTGTTGCTACCGTATGATGACTGTATTCAGCTTCAAGGTGGCCTCTTATAGTCAAAATGTTGAAAATACAATCCAGTAACCGCTATGTAAACAAGGAGAGAGAGAGAGAGAGAGAGAGAGAGAGAGAGAGAGAGAGAGAGAGTAGGGCACTAATCCAGTTATGCGCAGTGGATTACAATGGGCCATACAGCCGGGACAATAGTTCCCCTGGCTGTCTGCATGGAAATGGCTCTGTGAGGGTGAGGCAAGGATGGTGCTGGTGTTGAATATGATGGAGAGGCGAAAGAGAAAGAGGTGGAACGGTGGAGAGATGGTCATACTGGTGCTGGCAGAGTGGAAAGGTAGTGGGGGCAGAAGTGGTGTGATGTCGTAAAAGGGTGGTGGTACTGGCAGTAGAGAAGAAAGGAAGTGGGATCTTTCTATCAAATGATACCATCGTGGTAGAGGAGGAGGCTTTGGAGGATAGCTGGAAAAGTATTAAGAAACGTTGTGAAAGGGTGGAAAAACAACGGAGAGGTGGAGACCACGAGGAATAAGAGGTGAAGTGATGTAAAAGAAATACTGGTACTGATGCGGACGGTGGGAATATAGTAGTAGTCTAGTAGATGGCCGGGGAAGACAGTGGAACGATTGTGCTGTTTAGGTTTATCTCCGTCTGTTACAGCTGCAGACCTAAACTGTGATCCGCTTCTTGACGATAAATAACAAAAAGTAAACAGTGACTTGCGAAACCCGGTATTGCTGTTTTCGGAACCCAACAGACTTTCAGAATGTGACCAAAAATCAGGGTGACCTTATTCTCCGCGAGTATATGCATTCAGGATGAGTGTACCTAAAGATGTTTCCTTGATGACTTTAACTCTTGTTCGCTGGATCGTTTACATATAACAGCAACTTTTATGCTGAAAATATCCAAGCTTTCAATGATGAGTGAATGCATGTTGGACCATGTCACTGAACAATGACTTCAGTTTTTAGCACTTTTGTCATTTAAAGTTTTTTCTTTTTTCTTTTTTATCTTCTCCATCCCAGCTACTATACAAATAGGGATTTTTTTTCATGATGATGATGTGGAGTGAGGAGGAAAATAAGGAGAGTAGTGATGAACCACTTTTTTTTGGACAGCAGTGAGCTCAAAACACTAGGAAGGATACCTAGTTACCTTATACCGACAATGCTGCTGATCAAAAAACATTCTCTCTCTCTCTCTCTCTCTCTCTCTCTCTCTCTCTCTCTCTAGGTTACTCCAATATCGCAACTCAGTTTCAGAATATTGTTAGTTCCGACTTTTATTTCTCTTATTTCTGACCCTGTGTACCTAGTGGTTGATATTAGTGTTAGCGTTTACTGTCACATCACTTTATGATGCGATTTGCCTCGAGGGCGCGTGACAGAGAGAGAGAGAGAGAGAGAGAGAGAGAGAGAGAGCAATGCGTAGTGACGGGAAAGAAAGTAACGGAAAGAGAGCGGAAGAGGAAGGGAGACAAATTACCCTACCCTATTTCTAACCTACCTACCCTACATTACCTTACCTTAACCTACCTTACCCCCTCTACCTTACCAAGCATTAAAAGCAAACACTCTTTGTATTCTTTTAACCACTAATGTCGGGCATTTTTGCAGCATAAACAATGATCCAGTCGAAATTTGACGTGTGATTCGACGCGACTAGTTTTATAACTTATATGGCCTTTACTTTATTGTTACAGGTTTCAGCTTCGTTGTCGGATACTTTCATATATTCAACCTTTCCGTGACGATTGTCTGCCCTTAGCTGAATAACGGAGTGTGTCTGGTAGAAAAGAAATGAATATAAATAACCCTATCATAAAGGTAAAATAAATATTGCCTTTAACGCCGTCACAGTGAGATGTCTCCTCCTATGCTGAATACAGTCGTAGGCAGCAGCAAGAATTAAATGAAAGGTTATCATCCTACTGAGTGAACACGTGCGTCAGGGAGACCTGACAAAATTACAAAACGTGATAATGGCAGCTGCACAATGGCGGTATTGCTTGCATTACCTTGAAATCCCAATGATATTTTGATAACGATGCAGCGATATTCAAGCGTGTTAGTAGGACTTTGATTTCACTTCATTACTTTGGAATTACACATGTGTAAAAGGATTATTGACCGAAACTTCTAGTTAATTCTTGCATTAGAGAGTGGGTTAAAAATAGTGGTGTTAGTGTGTGGTTAGTATGGTGAAGTGTGTAATGTCAGTACTACACGTTGTCCATCCTGTCGTGTCAGTATCTGCACCTTCACCATCACCATCATCATATCCCTGCAACTGTAAGTGCAATATGCCATATCATTACCACCGTCATCATAAGCCTGTAAAAGTAACTGCAATATCCCATGTATTATCTTTTGCAGGATATTGCTAGAGAAGTTTTAGTATGAAAATAATCACATACAAGTTTGGAATGAATGGGGATGCAGTGCCTGAAGAGAGTGATGCATGTGAAGGTCGAAGATTTTATATATATATATATATATATATATATATATATATATATATATATATATATATATATATATATATATATATTGTTACATAGCCTATGATTTCATCATCCTTTGTGTAATTCTAACGTACAGTATGCTGCATGTTTGATCACGAGCGTGTTCTACCTCACTCCCCTCTTCTACCCTTATAGTAGAGTAAGTCGTTCTTTCTGTTGTTCAGAGCAGGAGTGTCAACTCTTTGTCCCCTATGGCTTCATTCGCGCGTCCTTCTTACAAGTTGTATCAAGCTCTGCCGGCCCCTATATAATGAGCTCAGTCTCTACATTAATTGCCACTTAGATCTACTCATTTTGTTCACATCTCTGTCCTCCCCTGTACAGTTGTTATTTTTGTGAGTGCTCAGGAAGTCTCCAACCATCTAGCAGCTGTGTAATTTGAGTATAAGTGTTATTGCATTTTTTCTTGTACTGTATAGCATAAGGTGTTAATCTGTAGGCCTAGTGAGGTTTTTGTGATTCATGTGTTTTAAGTGTCAGCCATTATCAGTGTTGCCAGATGGTGCAGAGGAAATTTCAGGAGAAAATTGCCAAAAAATTCAGTAGATACAGGTAAAAATTCGGTAGACACACACCAGTATATATATGCACCATATTGGTACTTAACATATATATTTCTGGAATCAATTTAATGAAATTAAGGAGAAGCTTTTTATATATTTAATATCTTATTACAATAGTTGGTGAAATATTACAAAACAAAATATAATTTTCTTCACAAAATAAAAATTACAAAATCTTTCTTTTATATGCAAATCAACACGACTCAGGTGTTCCCTACGAAAATGAATATAATGAATATCGAGTAGCTTTTTAACGACCGTAATTGACAGTAATTCGGACATCTAGTTTTTTTTTTTTTCTTTTTGCAAAAATGAACTGATTAAGTCAGTATAGGCCATCGTTTACTTTAAAATATCCCCAAAACATATTATGATCTATTAAAACTTCTCATCTTTCAATTATGGCAAGGCACAACTGGGTACTTGTAAGATTTGCTGCACTAATGTCTATCTCCCTGCACCTCGTCTCGTCCTCAGCGGCCACTATATTTACAAATTAAAAGCAATAGAAAAGCGCTGGATTCGATATTGGCAGAATTACTAACTAGTCAACCTTACAAACTTAACATCCAAATAAATCAACAAAATATTTTGAGCCTTTAGGCCATTATATTAGGTCTCGTGGATGTGTGTTCCTCATTGTCTGCAACTCAACCCCGAGCGTTCAGTCTCATCGCCTTCCTGTACACACCAACGTGTTTATTACGAACGGGTGGCAGTCGGCAGTGGCACACGTACAGAGAACGTCACAACACCGGCCATCCAGTCCTCCCTCACCCCTCCCCTGGGCCTCCCTCTCCCCCCTCCCTCCTCCCCCTCTCTCTCTCTCTCTCTCTCTCTCTCTCTCTCTCTCTCATATTTAGCTTTTATGGATTTTCAACTGCCGGGAAGCATAATTTCTGCCGATTTTCTGGAGAACCTTTCAAAATTCAGTAGATTAGAGCAATAATTCGGTATTTCTTGAGATCCATCAGAAATTCAGTAGATCTCACGATATTTCGGTAGATCTGGCAACACTGGCCATTATTGATAATATTTTGTATCTGTAATAATATATCTTACATTCACTGAGCATTATCCGGTTTTCTCATTTTATCAAGGCTGACTTAGATAAATTTACTCTTGCTAATTTCGTGTTAATAGAGGCTATTACAGTTAACCATATATTTAACCTGTTTTTGCCATTACATTATCCTTATGAGTCCTGAATGTTTAGTTGTTAGTTTGAGCATTAAACTTTAACTTATAATTTTACCTAACTCTTTTGTTTTGAACCTGGAACTTTGCGGGACAGTTTTCTCTGTTCTGTAACAATATATATATATATATATATATATATATATATATATATATATATATATATATATATATATATATATATATATATATATTGTGTGTGTGTAAAAACAAGGGAACATATTTAGGCTAATGAAAGGACACACTATTAGCACACCGTTTAATTCTGTTTATCTCGGCTGATGACTTGTTTCTACTCTGCCTAGCGGATAACAAATTTACTTATCATTGGGAATCCTTTCGAAATCTAAGACACAGTTTGGATTTCCAACCCTACACTTGTGGTGCACTTGGGTCGTGAGACATACCCGCCACCACCGAGTCACCGTAGCTTCATCACATCCGTATTTCACTCATACATGCAGTGCGATTACTCTGACTTCCTCTGTCTGTCCATCCATCCTGTCACTCCACCACATCCTGTCAGTTGACAAATCATGCCTTCCCAGCTCACATCTTCCCCATCTTCCTTCCATTATTCCTACTCTCCCTTCGTTACTCCTTCTCTTCCTTTCTTCCTTCACTCCCTCTCATCCATTCTTCCTTCTTCCCCTTTTTGCCCTACTCCTCCGTCTCCAGCTTCGAATTGTCCCTGGCACCTGGAACCTAAACTTCCTCCTAAAAGTTTACGGGAAAAAAACATGGTTGGGGGAGAGTTCAGAGTGAAGGACTTGTCTTCCGAAATTAAGTTCAGGTTATTGCCATAAGACTGCTGGACTTTTAATGAACTGCATCATATCTGTGAAGCGGATCTTTACAATTAAATGAGAAATTTGGCAAATTTTAGATAATACATTTTCTTCTTTGCCCAGATGGATACTGTTTACATCAGCCACATTTTCTAATTGTATTGTCTGTCCCATTCCTTCAAAATATACGGGAAAAATGTAAGACTATTATTTGGAAATTACATATCTATGGGGATGTGTCGAAAATTCTTTGAAATTGCGAATTATTCGATAGGTTAGGCTGGGTTAATGTAGGTTTAATCAGAGTAGGTAAGGTGTCATCAAATACTTATTCTTTCATTTGTATGAAAAGAAAATTCCTGTCAATAAATCACACAATATATTCGTTAAATCGGGAAAGGTAACTGATGGAATATTGGCCTCTCTGTGTTTTCTCGAGCTGTCAGCATGAAACCTAATCACATAGATAAGTGTGTAAGATGAAATGTGGACTGGGAGGGCTGGGAGCTTCTTGCATACTCTTTTCATCTTAAATGGTTCTAAAACTAAGAAATCTTCTTTTTCAATGCTGATATGTAATGGATTAACGATAGAATATGATGCAAATCATGATGAGTGTTAAGGAAGGTTTTAGAGAAATATCATTGTCTGATTTTGCCATCAAGTTGCGCGAAATAATCCACAAAAGGATGAAATTATCGGCCGAGTTAAGGTGAGTGAATTACAGTTTGAGTTTACGTAGACAGGTGAGGTGCGAACGTTGGATGACATAATGGGGAGGAGGGGATGATTCTGGCTGGCTGGATTTGTTGGTCAATTGGTAGAGTACTTGACTGTTACTGGAAAGAATGTGCTGAGCTAAATATTGATCCTGGAAGTCATAGTCTTCTATATAAATGAGGAATCCGTCACTCGTAAAGTGAGCGTGATAGAGCAAAAGAAGTGGATAAATTCTTATGAATGTACAAACACACACACAAAGAGAGAGAGAGAGAGAGAGAGAGAGAGAGAGAGAGAGAGAGAGAGAGAGAGAGAGAGAAAGAGAGAGAGAGAGAGAGAGAGAGAGAGAGAGAGACGTCATCGAAACGACATAGTTAAATCTCCAAAATGTGCATCTGAATCAGTACATAATATTAGATCAGATACACGACCGTATCTTTCCCGAAGAGTAAAAGTAATAGCCATATTCCTCCCTTCCCCATGCTGGCAAAGTATGGATGGGGAAGGGGTGACCGTAGGAACAGTGATGCAGTTATAAGTTGGAATGTTCTGACTACGAGTATGTCTGTATGTTCCGGGCCTGTTTGTCATCGGCAGAACCGACTGAGAACAAACATGTGCAAGAATATGACAATCTATTAACACCCAGTTTGAATGTAAGCCACGGCCTGTGCTCAAGCCCTGGACTCGGGGCTCATGTATCACGATACTAATACACTGACCACCCAGTCACCGCAGTTCCAAGCCACACTTACTCATATTGCAGTCTTCATCACACTGAAGGGTGAAAGGGAGCCATTTTTGAAGGCTGGTAACAAACAAAAAAGAACTGACATAGAACAAAGATGTAGGCACGTATAAAGAGAAAAGCTGGGAGGGAGAGTGTGCATCCCATTTTGACGGAACTGTTTAACTGAACCTTAGGAAGATAAGAAATTGCTTGTTTATGTCCGAATTTACATTTCCTCTGAAAGAGAAAGAGACGTCTCTTGCTCCAGGCTTTTTCTAAACTACCTACACTATCCTAGACTGGATGTTTTATTTGGAAATTGGTATTTCATGAAGAAATTAACCTGATTATTTGCAAAGAGACCGAGTTTCAGGTGCAAGGTGTGTGTGTGTGTGTGTGTGTGTGTGTGTGTGTGTGTGTGTGTGTGTGTGTGTGTGTGTAGTCCCAGTTCATATGTGACCTAAATATTCAGGCACAATTACAGTCATTCTTCCTGACTGTCCTTTATTCCCCTGGCAGAGATGCCGCCTCTAGCTGGATATGAATGTGGGTCTGAGAGTATTTACATACGCATATACACAGTATAGTCTAGTTCTGAAATTAAGTGCGTTAGAAGACACACACTTATTAACTCATACGTCTCATGTAAATTAGTTGCGAGAAGGATGTGAAGAAAAGTTGATGATCATGGTGAGAATGATGGTGATGGTGATAAAGACGACAGTGTAAATAATGAAAAAAAAAAAAATAGAAACAAAAACAGTTTATAAACAATGTCTATGTCGCATCATGTAGAGGTAGGCAACCTTGAGGGTGTCACCAAATTACCTGACCATGGCGTCTTTACCAGTTGCTAATAAGCTTTACAATTTAATATGAAACATGGATGCCACTAACTCTTCTTGCCAGTATAATCAAGCCCCGTTGAACTGAGCAATGAAATGCTTCGTCTCCAGTTTTCTTAGAAGTTAGTTTAGGTTATAGTTGCACTGGAGGTGACACATGACGTTAATATCACTACGACTTCCACTGCATTTTCCCTCACAAGGTAAACGAATCGCTGAAAAGTATTATTTGTCCATCTTGTAATTTATCTACATTTATCACAACGAGAATGAACTTTTTAAATCATGTTATCTCCAGGCACTTTAAGTTTAGGAGAAAGTCTTCAAAAGGGAAATAGCTAGTTATAGCCATCAGAACCCCTTCACAGGTAGGGCTCTCCTCTCCTGTATGGAATCGTCTGGCGGTATCAGGAATAACATTATAAATGCGTCATCATGCGAAAGGGGCTGAACCCTCCTCCTAGGTTTATTGTGCACCATAAAAGTACAGTCTCCTCATGTTTTGCGTTTATGAGAAAGCTTCAACCTTCAAGCAATGTGTCAGTGCAGTGTTTGTTCATATTGGCTCACAGGGAAGTGAGCATGGAAGTGAAAAAGTTACTACATGATACCAACTCTAACGTATGGAAGTGAAGCTTGGACGTTGTTGGTAGGACACAAGTCAAGAGTGAAAGGAGTGGAAATGAGTTATTTGAGAGGAGCCTGTGGAGTCACATGGAGAGACAGGCTGACGAATGAGGATATAAAGGAGCATTGTGGTGTGGATGTGGATGTGATAGGAAGTGTTATGAGGAACACGCTGAGGTGGTTTGGCCATGTGGAGAGGATGGAGGGTAAAAGACTGACGAAGAGAGTGTATGTAAGTGAGGTGGAGGGGGTAAGAGGGAGGGGGAGACCGAGGATGAGACGGAGGGATGGGGTGGAGAGGTATTTGAGAGAGGGGGGGGTGAGTTGGGAGCAGGGCAGTGAAATGGCGGGAGACAGGACGACGTGGAGGCGATTTGTTTGTGGCCACCCCAACGGGATTGAGGCGTCTGGCAATAGATAGATAGATAGATAGTCCTCCTTACAGGAAGCATACTATGCAATGCGGGTAACAGAGAGTTTGCTACAAAAAGCATCAGGATTTATAGGCATTGCTTGAAACTTGGAAATTACCTGTAAACACAGAACTGGGAGACATGGGATGGGTGGAGGGAAGGGAAACTTTTTTTTTTTTTTTTTTTGGGGGGGGGGCAACTTTGGGCATACGCTTCTCAGCCTGTTCCCAAGGGCAAGTAATCCTACGTACTATGCTCCTCCACATGTCACCATTTCGTCACTTTCGCCCACCGTCCATATCAAATACATGCCTGAGCAGTCACATATTTTTTTTTTTTTTTTTTATAAATAACAGAACGGAGGAAGGAAAAACAAATGGATAAAAAAAAATAATCCATACACCAGATTACTGGTGTCGTCTGTTCATAAAATATCTGTAACAGTTAGACTTGAACAGTTGTGGGTTGAAATTTGGAGGAAAACAACTCTGGGGAAACGAGTTCCAGAGAGATGCAGTTCGGGGAATAAAAGAATTCTGATAGGCAGAAGTTCTGCAGTATGGCTGAGTGACATTCCAGTTATGAGCGCTACCAGATGCCCGTGTAGCACGAGGGAAGGCATGGACGCAACTTCGTCTGAGCATTTGCCAAAAAAATATCTGTAAAATAATGCAAGGGAGGCAACATTCCTTCTTACTTGCAGGGGAGGTAGTTTATATGTAATGGCAGGGTTGTTAATGATTCTAACAGCTTTATTCTGAATTTTGTCTAGTTGTCTTAATGCAACCTCTCCACAACCATTCCACAAGGGTGAGCAATATTCAAGCTGAGAGCGC
This sequence comes from Coenobita brevimanus, assembly GCF_032717465.1. Taxonomy (NCBI): domain Eukaryota; kingdom Metazoa; phylum Arthropoda; class Malacostraca; order Decapoda; family Coenobitidae; genus Coenobita; species Coenobita brevimanus. The sequence continues at coordinate 17,667,875 of NC_137062.1, read as the reverse complement.
ACATGACTCTTATAAATTATAGCTAACTGCTCATCGGCGAAGAAGTTACGGACTCTGCACAATAATCCAAGTTTCTTTGAGACGGTTTTAGCAAGTGATCTGACATGAGAGGTCCAGCTGAGGGCACTGTTAAGTGAGACACCAAGAATTTCAAAACTTTTGGAGATGGGAATATTAGTAGCACTGAAGGTAATGTACGAATCTGGCAATATCTGTCTATTAGTAAACTGTATATATTTAGTTTTACTAGCATTAAAAGAGACAAGGTTGTTTTGTCCCCATTCACTGATTGTAGATAGATCTTGATTTATGGAGATGGCTGTACTGAGTTGAGAGGTAGAGATATTAGACTTTGTAAATGGATGTCTGAGTGTGAATGAACTATGTAGTGTTGAGTCATCTGCATATGAGTGAATGGGATTGTGAGTGACAGATAAGAGATCATTAATATGAACCAGAAATAGGGTTGGCGCCAGAACTGATCCCTGCGGCACGCCTGCGTTAATTGAGTGGAAATTCGAATATACATCATCTACTTTTACTCTTATTTTCCTGTCACTAAGATAAGAAGAAATCAAAGGAATAAAAAGACGTTAGTCCATAGCAAGGGAGTTTGGACAGCAGGGAACGGTGCCATACTCTGTCGAAAGCTTTAGAGATATCAAGAGCTACTGCATGAGTTTCTCCAAAAAGATCAATTGATTGATGGATGGTATGAGTTAAGAGATTGAGTATGTCAATGGTGGATCTTTCTTGGCGAAAACCATATTGTCTATCACTAATTAAGTTGTTGGATTCAAGATGTTTAACAATATGCTTATTAATTAAAGTTTCAAATACCTTACCAAGAGAAGATGTAACAGCTATTGGTCTGTAATTGGAGGGGTCAGACGAACTTCCTTTCTTCGGAACTGGGTGGATATTGGCTTCTTTCCATGAATTTGGGAATAAAGAAGTACGTATGCATAGTCTAAATAATTTAGCTAGGACAGAGGCAAGTTCAGGGGAACAATTTTTCAAAACAATTGGAGGAATTCCATCTGGGCCTGGAGCTTTGTTGGTAGGGTATTGGTATTAGAAGGGGTATTTTTACGACAAGTCGGCAGGGAGTCTGGTAGATCAGCAAAGGCTGCTTAAACGAAAATCAGATCCTTAAACGGTTCCCTCCCCCGGCCGGGATGCGAATCCGATTCGTTAGAACTGCAGACCAGCTCTCCACTGACTCCTGCCACTGTTCTGCAAAATGACATGTTAAATAATTTGCTGTACATCGAAATGGTCCTCGTTAATAACATGTGGGATACAATACCGGGTTGCTGGTTGATGAAAAGATATGATTATGTTGTGTGCGAATATATATATGATATATCGTGAGAAAAAGAATACTAATCCAGAAATAAATACAATTCCGGAAATAAATACAATATTGTTGACAAAATAGATACCTGTTGCCCCGTACAGACATGCTGAAAATAAATACATTTATGGCGGTAACTCTGCATTGTTAGCGCTGCGACGGGGGAATGATTTCGTGTTCCTGCATAGTACTTGTATCTGTCCTCGAAGGGAGAGTGACTGCTAGAAGTCACCTTTCCTCATGCTGGCCGAGTAAGAATAACGAAAGTGGATAATCAGACTCGGTATCACCATCAGTCCTAGGAAGGATAATGACTGCCAGTTTACCCTTCATTATGCTGGTCAAGTACGAATATTGAAAGGGCGTTGTCCGACTCTATATTTACACCAGTTTTCGGAGAGTGGGTGATATCGGTAGCCAGAACTAAAAATATACATCATCAGATTCATACGTTTGTCGCATAACTATCTATCTATCTATTGCCAGACGCCATAATCCCGTAAGGGGTGGCCATTTGACTTTGAGTTATTTGTTTTACGGGGAGGGGCACTAACCCTCCACCAACCCACTTGTTGACACGTAGGGAGCACGAATGGTTTGGTTATATGGTTACCACCCGGCGTTGTAAATGGTTTCTTGGCTTACAGGAAACCATTTGGCTTGTCACTCAATGTAAAGCCACCTGTAAAGGAAAGAAAAGCAATAAGAAGTGACAGGAAAGAGAGGACTGATAGGAAGAGAGGAAGGCAAGCACGGAAAAAGAATGATAAAGGCTAAGGAAGAAGTAGGCAGCACTACATCAAGTGAGTGGACAGAACAAAATTATATTCACTACCAATAATTCCTCCAGGTTCCTTCTAACTTGATTTTCACCAGTTTCCACTTCAAAACTCAGGATTAATTCCATAAAACGTATTTGTTTACAGTATCAGTCAAAGTCACCATATTTGTTCTCACATGCATTACATATGTAAACAACTGTACACACTTTCATGTTTCGGTAAAGAAGGGTTTACCGGTACTTTATTTTCCCATTTTCCTATATTATTCTTCTTCTCTTTCTGTGTTTTTTTTTTTTTCCCGCAATGCTTTAGTTTCATTTATAATTAAAAAGTCTGTTCTGCTTCAATATAGATTTTTGGTATTTTTTGTTCCTCATAACATATACCTTTTCTCAGTATTTGTTGTTGTTGTTGCATAACACCGATCTGTTAGTGCCAGAACACCTGTTGCCACAGGTGAGCAGCCACCTGTGTGGTGGCGTCCTACATATACAGTACAGTACACACACGCCGTGTCGGGAACCCACACCCATTTATGGCATACACCATCTCACCAGGGTCGGACCAGGGTCCTTCCCACGGCCTGTTGCAGGGAACTATAAGGAAGTTTGGCTCCCGGGTGGACGCCACACCTGCTTCACCCTTGGTTCATAGAACCTTCTTGTACAGGCCCACCTTGAGCACCATTTTTCTCTTTTTTTTTTTTTTTTATTCCCCACTACTAAATTGCAGGATCACATTACAGTATCACCATAACTTCATATTATTTCATGTCATAATAGGCACACCTATAGCGAGATGTTTATCCATCTGTTTATCTGTCTACAGTATAGACAGACAGACACACAAATAGAGAGAGAGAGAGAGAGAGAGAGCACACCATTCCAAGTCACCGTCCAACATCACATCTCACTATAAGCATTAACCGATGGTACAATACCTGGAGCTGCTGCATCTGATACTTGTGTACTTGTCCTCTTTACATTGGCGAAACATTCCCAGCCCTTACATACAGTTATCTATTAATATAATTTTACATCACTACTGGACGTTTCGCAACTGAAGGAAATTGGTTCTATATCCTGACCTATGGGAGGTGTGGGAAAAGGGCACCTTCATGTGTTAGCACTGATATAACCGGGTGGAGGAACCTCTCGGTTATACAAATGTCTCTCAGCGACTTGCCTATCACTCGAGAGGAATAATGGACTTCAGTAGAAGGGTCTCTGGTCCACCTAGTTCATGCTTCAGATGAACCTGGGGCCACGACAGCAGAGACAGTAAATACGAGAGGTGTTCACGAAAATGAATAAATTTTCTTGAGAGTTAAAAGATGCTATGGTTAATGACGGAAGGTACAAAGGTGAGACATGAAGGATGTCAAGGTGAGCAAGTATGCCAAGGGTAAAATCAAAGAAACATGTGTCGCTGTCGTATAATTTCTGACAGCATTTGTGATGTGAATATGTCTTTTGAGTGGATACCGTAACCAAGTACTCCAACCCACTCAGTATGATGACGTGTTTACTCATTTTCCTCTCAACTCCCAGATATTTGTGAACATAATTGTAAATATCTGTTACTGAAGGACCCATTGACGGCTTATCAACCTGTCGAATTAAATAATGCTGTCCTTAGCTAAATAAAATTGTCAAAGGACGGCAAGAATGAAATAAAAAATACTATAACTGAATTCAGTAAGTTGACTACCAAAGCTGCGTCTCAATATTACCATGAGCTCAGTACAGTAAAGTGGTTCATCATGATCATCACGATCATCATCATCATCATCATCATCATCATCATAAAATATCTTACAACTATCAATCCAGTTCGGATTCAGAAACAGGAGGGGCAAAGCACAAAACTACCAGATGCTGAAATTAGTGTTCAGTGAAACAGGCCACATTTCTACCGCTTTCTCACTGAAGCGTTCAGTATTGTCCCCATAAAAGTTATTGTTTTACAGTTCTAGTAGGAAACAAAGATTAAGTAATACAGAAGCATTCTGGTTGGCTTAGAAGGCTAACTGGCACTTTTCTTTAGTCATTTATTACACACATTAAGCCTATCATACTCTTCTGTCATATACACGAGTACTTACCCATTAGTGATAAATTTGGTAAAAAAATCCATAAAAGGTGGTATTATCATGCCATGTGTAGGAATATCCTGGTAAAGAATAGGTGCTTCGGAACCTTCTTAGCCACGATTATTATCTCTGAGGTAACACTTTTCTGAACCTGCTGCACCACTATATACCGATGTGTCCTGAGCTGATCTACACCATTCACTCACGGTCTATCCACATCTCGGCCACTATCATACTCTTTCTTCTTTTTCAGTGTCATAGCCTCATTTACATCCCTCTGCGTCTTCCTTTTCCTCATCTCCATCCTTCCACTCATTCAATACTCCTTTACCACTCTTTTTGCTACGACTCCACCGCTTCTCCTATGTCCCCTCTTCAGCAGCCTTTTGGCATATTTACTTGTTATCAATAGTTAAAACCGCCTCAAAGAAACTTGGATTATTGTACAGTCATTAACTTCTTCACTGACGAATAGTTAGCTATAATTTATAAGTCATGTGCGCTCTCAGTTTGAATATTGCTCACTCTTGTGGAATGGATGTGGAGAGGTTGCATTAAAACAACTAGACAAAATTCAGAACAAAGTTGTTAAAATGATAAACAACCCTGCCATTACAAATAAACTACCTCCCCTACAAGTAAGAAGGAATGTTGCCACCCTTGCATTATATTACAGATATTTTTTTGGCAAATGCTCAGGCGAAGTTGTGTCCATGGTGCCACCTCTCCATGCCTTCCCTCGTGCTACACGGGCATCTGGCAGCGCTCATGACTGGAATGTCACTCAGCCATATTGCAGAACTTCTGCCAATCAGAATTCTTTCATTCCCCGAACTGCATCTCTTTGGAACCCGCTTCCCCAGAGTTGTTTCCCTCCAAACTTCAACCTACAGCTGTTCAGGTCTAACTGTTACAGATATTTTACGAACAGAGGACACCAGTAATCTGGTGTATGGATTATTATTTTAATTATTCAATTGTTTTTTCCTTCCTCTGTTCTGTTATAAAAAAAAAAAGTGTAAGTGGTGGCAACCATCACTTTATGTAGTGCGTCCTATTTCTTCCTTCACCCTTATCATTGTATTTCTGTGTCTGCCCTCCTTTCTTCGTACTTCTCCCTTTCCATCCTGTTACAGCGTTTATTATTACCCTTCTCTCCACATCAGGTGACTACAATGAGTGGTAACCATATACCCATATCATGGGGTGAAGTGGACCTTACTGTGGTGCCCCTGTTCACTGGGTGGAGAGACACAAATGCAGCATCCACCAAGAAACCCAGCCTCCACAATTTTCCTTGTGCCTCACCCTGGCAAGGCGCTGGCTACAGCAAGGGAATAGCACGGCAAGGGTGATAACTTACTTGTGGTTGAAGGGTTTGCTCTGACAGACAAACTGGAGCTGTTCAACAGCAACAATATATTACCATTCTACTTCCTGATCACAAACCACTTCGCTTCCCCACAAGCTTCCCGTCAAAGATATTCCCACATCACTCCACTACTTCCTCCATTATTTCTCTTTTCTACCATTACCAACACCAGCATCTCTCCACCACACCATCTTATCCTCCTCCACCTCTCCACCATATTCCCTGTATCACCCCCACAGGGCCATTCCTCTGCCCAGCACCCAGCGGAACCCTTCTCATAGCTTTATGACCCATTTTAACTCAGTGTGCATAACTGGACTAGTGCAACCTCCCACACCTTTCTCTCTCTGTGTGTGTGTGTGTGTGTGTGTCCTTATCACACACTGAAGTGGTTATTGGATGCTGTTTTTAGTGTTTAAACGGCGAGAAATATACCTCCCAAAGCTGAATTAATTTGCCAGGTGGAAGCAACAGCACAATTGTTTAAGATCATTGTACTGAATGGAATATTGGAGAAGCTTTATAACTAGACGAGGGGAGGCCATTCCTAGGAAAAAGCTAACCATCTGGTGCTAAGAACAAAAGAAATAAGTCTTATCGCGTTCCTGATGACTCTAGTTATGAAGGTCCTCTTGTACTGAAAGGGTAAGTAACAAACTTCATATTGTTGCCACCCACAGATGAATTTTGAAAGCTCCTGAAAGCCCTGTGGGAGTATAATTGTTATAAACGATCTCTACATGTTCTCTTCGATGATGGCACTGTAGTCGCTCCTTTCACTTGACGGAACTGGACCACTAACGCAGCTTGAGTGTTGTCCTGGCTGCATGAAATTCGTTGAGCTTTAATTTGGAGTAGGAATAAGTCTCCTTGGTTAATAGTCAAGGCAACCCTTCCATTTCAGTATGCCTGAACATTAAAGGCTCGGATCTTCTTTAGGAGAGCGTCATATCAACAAGGACAATGTCACTCCATAAGCAAATATATCCGCGCTCGCGATGCAAAAGATCGGAGACTGACTCACTAGAAGCATCTGTGTGTGTGTGTGTGTGTGTGTGTGTGTGTGTGTGTGTGTGAAAATAACTCTGACTTTAACCGAACTTGGAGCGTTTGCTGTTCATGAAAGAGGGTGACTTAATGTTTTAGGAAATGCTAGATATTATTTCAAGGTTACAGAGAAATGTTTCTCCTGGTAAGATTACTTTAACGGTTTTTATCCAGTTTGGACAAAAGATAGTGGAATGATTGAGAATAAAGCAAGAACAACGGAAGTCGATACACTCTCTGAGAACATCAGTCAAAATCCAAAGTTACAGTCAGTGTCAAAATTCAGTGTCTTGTGTGGGAACAAAATGACAAAACGATTCTGACCTGATTTAAACACACTTGGTGGAAGGGTTGGGGATCAGCAACGGAGTTAACCTGTTGATTTTGAGCACGATGGTCCAGTGTTAAAGGCCAAATGGCGAGATTAGATTAAACAGTTGTTATCCGAATTAAATCGAACTTTGTGGCAGGGTTCAAGTGAAACAAGAAGAAAAAAGATTCGGTCTTGACAAAATTCATTCAAATGAAAGGGTTACAGAGATAGGTCAATTGTCAAAGTTAGAGGACACAGTCAGCTCAGACAGATCTGATCCGATTTGAATCAAACTTGTTGGAAATGTTAGAAGTTAAACAAACAGTGGCGTAATTTGATTTTAAGAGTTATCGATCAGAAGTCAAGGTCACCTGGCAGAGTAAAAATTTCAGTCCATAACCTGGATCTATTGGTGGGAACAGGTACTGTAAACCTTGAGATGTTTTTCTTGTTGTGTATTATTGTTTATTGCAGACTAAGTCATTCAACTTATAAAGGATCTCCAGAAGTAAAGTGGTAAATGAAAGTAATGGCAAACTCCTCGAGTCATTACTGAGCTGCATATAATGAATTGCCAACAGCGAAACGTATAGTACAGAAGACGTCATCATAGTAAAGGAGCATACGGAAAGCAAAAAAGTTAATAAAATAATAGATGCAAAATGTTCAAGGAAGAGAAGAGAGACAATAAAAAAAAGGGGGGAGGGAGATGGAGAGGGAGCTTAACCTAATGGAGACATTGCCGCATCGATGGTGGTAAGCGAGAGTAGAGAAATGAATCATTTATAAAAGTGAATATAAAAGAAAAATGTGAAAGAAAGCATAAAAAAAATATAGTCCAGGGCGTCTCTTATCACAGCGTCGTATACCCCACGATAATGTCACACCCAGATTAATTACCAATCTTAACCTCGTTTTTCAAAAGTAAATTCTGGCGTTATCTCCTTGATATTAATATTCAGTGGAGATAATGACGTTTCTGTAATGGCTGGCGTATAAAAACTATCCTTAATTACCGTGGCCATAAAGGAACTGCCAATAAATTATTTCCAACACACTAACTTATTTTCCACAAGGGTACACTGGCGCTGACACTGCCTGATTAACTCCTGCATACATTTTAAACAGGTATATTAATGTCGAAAAAAAAAAATGCTTGAGAGTGCCAAAAATGTCCCTTCCAAAGAAACGTAAACAAAAGTGAACTTAGAGAGAGAGAGAGAGAGAGAGAGAGACAGACAGACAGAGAGACAGACAGACAGAGTTAAAGGGTCATTTTTCACCTTCACATCGCCTCTAATACACTGGAGGCCTGTGTGTGTTCAGTCAGGCCTCTTGATATTTACGTCCGCCATAGAACTTACTATGGACTGAACTCATTTTATTATTATAAAGTTATGAATATTATAATTATTTGTCATTATTATAATTACTTACACCTATTTCTGTGTGTCCTGTGCAATCAGTGCCAATAGTGTTTGTTCCTCACTATCACTAACTGACTTAATCACCCACTCCTTGAGTTACTGAATCAACATAAAGAATGTTATCCAGGCCTTATGGGAGTGTGTTAGGTAAGCGAATCTCTACACAGTGGTGACCTCCATCTGCTCCAGGTTCCTGACAAGATAGAACTTCCAAGGAAACGCCCCTCCCCCCCTCCCCAAGGAAACGGCCTCACGGTGTTCTGGGCCAAAGCTGTAACGTACGCATATATATATACATATATATATATATATATATATATATATATATATATATATATATATATATATATATATATATGAAATGAAAATGGGAACGAATGATAGCGATGTGTGTTGAGCGAGAGATGGTGATTGGGAATACGCTGTTTGAGAAGAAAGATATTTATAAGTATACATGGGTGAGACAGGAGGGTGGAAGGGTTGTTGATAGAGCTTTGATGGACTATGTGGTTGTGTCTAGGAATGTAATAGGAAGATTGTTGGACGTGAGAGTTCTGAGAGGGGAGGGTGGAGGTATGTCTGACCACTACTTGGTGGAGGGAAAGTTAAGAGTAGGTAAGAAATGGGTGAGAGCTAGGAGGGTTAGGTGTGGCAGGGAGGTTTTGAAAGTGAGTGAGTTGGATAAAAGAGAGAAAAAGATAGAGTATCAGGAGAAATTGAAAGATGAGTGGAACGCAGTGAAAGATCGGGAAAATTGCAGCGTGGAGGAGGAATGGCAGTTGTTTAAGAGTGCTGTGGTGGGGCATGCTGAAGAGGTGTGTGGTGTGAGATGTGTGGGTGGTGGTGTAAGAAAAGGAAGTGAATGGTGGTGCGAGGAAGTAAGTATGGCTGTGGCTGAGAAGAGACGTGCATATGAAGTGTGGCTGCAGAGGAAGGATGAGATGTCATATGAAAGGTATAAGGAAAAGAGGAATAGAGCGAGAAGGGCTGTGCGTGATGCTAAAGTGGCAGCAGATGAGAGGTGGGGTAGGCGGCTGACAGAGAATTTTCAACAGAATAAGAAAATGTTTTGGAAGGAGGTGAAAATGGTGCGAAAGGGAGAGTCTGGGAAGGAAGAACGAGTAAAAGCAGAGGATGGAAGGATGTTAATTGAGATGGATGCGGTAAGGAAGAGGTTGGCAGAGTATTTTGAAAGACTGTTAAATGTAGAGGAGGAAAGGGTGGCTGAGATTGTGGCGAATGGAAGGGTGCAAGGAATAAATGTGTTGGGAGAGTTGAATGATTCTTTGATCACGAAGGAGGAAGTGGAGAAGGCAGTAAAGGAGATGAAAACGGAAAGCTGCAGGTATGGATGGGTGTGCTGTGGAATGCCTGAAGGGTGGTGGAGTGACTATTGTTGACTGGTTAGTAAGATTGTTGAATGTGTGCTTTGAGAAAGGTATGGTGCCAATTGACTGGGCAAGTGCTTGTGTGGTCCCGTTGTATAAAGGCAAGGATGATAAGTATGAATGTACTAGCTTTAGGGGCATAAGTCTATTGAGTGTTGTAGGTAAGGTGTATGGTAAAGTGTTAATTATGAGAGTTAGAGAGGGTACAGAGGGAGTGATTGGTGATGAGCAGTGTGGCTTTAGGAGAGGGAGGGGATGCATTGATCAGGTGTTTGCTGTGAGACAAGTGTGTGAAAAGTATTTAGCGAAAGGCAAGGATGTGTTTTGGGCATTTATGGATTTAGAGAAAGCGTATGATAGAATTGATAGGGAGGCTTTGTGGACTGTTTTAAGATTGTATGGACTTGATGGTAGGTTACTAAAAGGGGTGAAAAGTTTTTATGTAAATAGTAGAGCGTGTGTAAGAGTGGGAAATGCTGTGAGTGATTGGTTTCCCGTGAGAGTGGGGCTGCGACAGGGATGTGTGATGTCGCCTTGGTTGTTTAATATTTACATGGATGGTGTTGTAAGGGAGATGAATGCAAAAGTTTTAGGTGGAGGTCTGAGTCTAGTGAATGTTGATGGTGGAGAGTGGAATCTGAAGCAGCTGCTGTTTGCAGATGATACTGCACTGGTGACTGATTCAGAGGAGAAATTGAGACAGTTGGTAGAGGAGTTTGGAAGGGTGTGTGAAAGGAGGAAATTGAAAGTAAATGAGAATAAGAGTAAAATGATGAAGTGTACGAGGTTGATAGATGGTAGGGGGATGAATATAGTTTTGAATGGTGAGTTGCTTGAGAAGGTAGATTGTTTTAAATATTTAGGGTCACATGTTGCTGTGGATGGAAGAATAGATGCAGAAGTGAAGTTTAGAATAAATGAAGTAGGAAAGGTGCTGGGAGGAATGAAAAAAGTGTTTAGATGTCGTTCGCTTAGAATGGATGTAAAGAGAAGGTTGTATGAGGGTGTTGTGGTACCGACTGCGTTATATGGGGCTGAAACATGGAATATGGGTGTAGCAGAGAGGAAAAGTTTGAATGTAATGGAGATGAGGTGTCTGAGGAGTATGTGTGGAGTGACGCGTATGGATCGGGTGTGAAATGATGAAGTGCAAAGGAGAACTGGAGTTGTTCGGGAGATGGCTGGTAGAGTTGAGCAGAGGGTGTTGCGATGGTTTGGGCATATGGAGAGAATGGATAATGAGCGATTGGTGAAAAAGATAACTAGATCTGATGTGAGAGGTGTAAGGCTGAGAGGAAGACCACGAATAGGATGGATGGACAGTGTGAAGAGAGCACTGGATGCGAGAGGGATGTCTGTTGAGCAAGGAAGAGTGGCTGTGCATGACAGAAATAAATGGAGAGAAATTGTGAATGAATAAGTGATGACGCAGCCCTGAGGGGATATTCTCCCGCATTTGGTCCGATCAGCTAGTCAGGTGAGGTGCGGGTAAGGGGATGGGTCTGTTATGATGTGGCAGGGGTAAACCAGTTCTGCTGTCGGGCCCTGCTGCGGATGTCACTGATTGCATTGCGCAGTTGACCCTTGTGCGGTGTGGTGCGGTGAGGATCTGTCCGTTCTCCCCTTTAGGGCTAAGATGCGAATGAATGTGTTTGAATGGATGAGTAAATGGGGAGTGTGTCGTCCTGTCTCAGCTACCTCCCTTTCCTTGGGGGAAGCAGCCTAGGTATATAGATAGATAGATAGATATTGTTACATGGCTGGCAATGAGACACGACACGGCTCACCCGACTATCCACCCATGCCTGTTTGAAACCCGCCTTTCCCACCTCCACTCGCTACCTCAGAATGCCTTTGGAACACAGACAGAAGTCACTGAACGACTGGACCATGCTACGGCACAATGTTGCAATGACGTCAGATGTTGAGGGTCCAGGACTTCGGGGGTTCAGATTCATTTGAATTCTGATCAGGTTTGTAGAGGAAGCTGGTGAGGAGGGAGTGAACAGAACTACCTTGGAGTGGGACAAGGGAGGAGGTGACGAGGGTTGGTCGTTGGTCGGTGGAGCCAGCTTGTAGTTTTACACCTGTATATATCTGTATTTGTGAGTGATATGATCTTCTGACCCATATAGCAGAAGTATGTATATTTCTATGTTGTTACTGTGATTATGTTTTTCATTACTCGGAGTGCAAGGTGGTTCATGCTCTATTGTGGTAAATTGTTTTGGTGAATGTAAATACAAGTTTTAGGGAATGTGAAATTTTAAAATATCTACCTTACTCCACATTAAGCAAATCCATTCAAGAAGACTATTTCTAACATACATGGTAATACATGAGAATCATGAGTCATAGAAGTATAATACAAGGAAACCTCAATGACAGGGAAGAAAAGGATTACAAACCATTCATGACACCAAATTCCAAATCTTGCGGGTTCCGTTAGTCACCATGTTCGGGATCAGCTGGTGTCACTGCCCAGAACTAAAGTTACGTGACTAATATATATAAATATAAATCTATCTATCTATCTATATTATCTATCTATCTATCTATCTATCTATATCTATCTATATCTATCTATCTATCTATCTATCTATCTATATATATATATATATATATATATATATATATATATATATATATATATATAATCGAAGGTAGACTCTCACCCAAACCGGGTGTAAGACAGGGCGGCACCCTCTGATGGTAATCATCCACAGAGGAGGGGTGGGAGTGGGAGGACGATCCCCGGTGGTCCTAGACAAAGCCATTATGCATGGTCATAATTTTAAACTTAAGAACACAAAATATCACACATGGTAGACCTTCCTCAAGGCCAGGTTTTTGGGAAAGTAGAGATCCCTAAAGGTAGAGGAGAGTGGGGAGAGTAGCCCCAATGGCCTCGGTTATGCCGTTATGCACGGCAATGGTTTTTCATCTACGAACGAGAAACTTTGCATAATGGTAGACTTTCACTTGGGTCAGAATTTACGTTTTATGAGACATCTGAGGGTCGGGGGTTCGTGTCCAGGGGTCCCAGCGAAAGCCATTACTCACCACCACAGTTGTTAACCTAAGAACACGGAATTGGGCAGAGGTTTAGATCTACTGTACACTAATTCTATCAGGATTTTATCTGGATAGTGCATACATGGATGAGAGAGAGAGAGAGAGAGAGAGAGAGAGAGAGGACCTAAGAGAAACCAGTCAATCACGGCTGAGAAGAGAATAGGTCGAAGTTAGGGTTATCTGGAACAGTACATACACTGTCGCCATAAGCTGTGAATCATGCCATCTGTATTCAGGAATAACATGATGGTATTTTAGAGGCACAGCTAAACACCATCATTCCACCAGTGTGTTAATCAACCAAATCAAACATTTTATATCTGACTATTCTCTTAAGTTTGTGCTTTCTCTTCTTGTCTTTTTGGATCCTACCAAAGCTCCATGCCTTAGCCAGTATTTATGGTTGTGACGAAGACGACGAAGATGAAGTTTTGGAAACGTGACCCACTTAGATTTTGCTGACCTACCAACCAGAGTGCATCAGCAACATATAAATGGTTCACATTCCACGTAATGGCCACTACTATTCTTTATCACTTTGCCATGCTACAGCCCCAAGCCCTGGAAGTAATCGCATAGCCGACACTTTACGGAAATGTGGAGAAGTAAAATATTACGAAGCAGAAAAGAGCATTTGAAAAATTAGAAACATAAGGTGAAGTAGAGATCACATCATAGCAAGCACGGTTTAAAGCGGGTAAAAACATTAAAAGTAGATCTTAAGTGTACATACAAGCGCTAAAAACACTAGATGAAATATACAATCAGCTGTAGCATCGTCTCTATACTCAGTACACCATCACAGATTTATATAGTATGGTATCCTTCAATCTGTGACAGGGATTAATAGGAATGCAAAATTTATGTTTTGCCACATTATGTGCTATTACCAGGGGCGTCATTTGGGGGGGGGGGCAGCGAGGGGCGCTCGCCCCCCCCCAAGCTTTCTGAGGGGGCCTCCATTTCAACTACAGTACAATTAATGATAAAAATATATGGTTAACATCATGAAATTAAAAATCATTTGTATTTAGCCTCAATGCGTTTTGAGTGAAATATATCGTGTGTGTGTGTGTGTGTGTGTGTGTGTGTGTGTGTGTGTGTGTGTGTGTGTGTGTAATAATCACAGTAATTTACTAGGTATATTAAAGGATGTCAATGTAAATATGTTCCTAGCCCCCTGTTCAGTTCACTTCAGTATCGAGCTGCCTTTTTTTATTGTATTCTGGCTATCCTTAAAAGTTTTTCTTCATCTTAGGAAGTACGTACCTGTAGGTAGGAGTCTTAAGAGTTCAATTAGATCAGTGGTTCCCAAAGTGGGAGGTGGAAAGATCCAGAGGGGAGGGGAGCTACCATGGGACCGTGAGGAAAAAGGGGATGGTAGAGGGGGCAGGGGGGCATCAGAACCAAGTAAGCATTTTTTTTTTTTTTTTTTACAAAATCTATATGACAAAATCTAAGTCACAAACATTTATTTTTTTTAATAACAGAACGGAGGAAGGAAAAACAAATGAATTAAAAATGATAATAATCCATACACCAGATTACTGGTGTTCTCTGTTCATAAAATATCTGTAAAAACTAGACTTGAACAGCTGTGGGTCGAAATTTGGAGGGAAACAACTCTGGAGAAGCGAGTTCCAGAGAGATGCAATTCGGAAAATGAAAGAATTCTGATAGGCAGAAGTTCTGCAATGTGGCTGAATGACATTCCAATCATGAGCGCTACCAGATGCCTGTGTAGCACGAGGGAAGGCATGGAGAGGTGGCACCATGGACGCAACTTCATCTAAGCATTTGTCATAAAAATATCTGTAAAATAATGCAAGGGAGGCAATATTCCTTCTTACTTGTAGGGGAGGTAGTTTATTTGTAATGGCAGGGTTGTTAATGATTCTAACAGCTTTGTTCTGAATTTTGTCTAGTTGCAACCTCTCCACATCCATTCCACAAGGGTGAGCAATTTTCGAACTCAGAGCGCACATGACTCTTATAAATCATAGCTAACTGCTCATCAGTGAAGAAGTTACGAACTCTGTACAATAATCCAAGTTCTTTTGAGGTGGTTTTAGCAAGTGATCTAACATGAGAGGTCCAGCTGAGGGCATTGTTAAGTGAGATGCCAAGAATTTCAATACTTTTGGGGATGGGAATATTAGTAGCACCGAAGATAATGTACGAATCTGGCAATATCTCTCTATTAGTAAACTGTATATATTTAGTTTTACTAGCATTAAATGAGACAAGGTTGTTTTGTCCCCATTCACTGATCGTAGATAGGTCTTGATTTATGGAGATGGCTGTACTGAGTTGAGAGGTAGAGATATTAGACTTTGTAAATGGGTGTCTGAGTGTGAAGGAACTATGTAGTGTTGAGTCATCTGCATATGAGTGGATGGGATTGTGGGTGACAGATAAAAGATCATTAATATGAAAAAATAAAAATAGAATTATACACGAAAGCATGGTTTTATTTTATTTTGTGGTTCGACGTCGGAATTAAGGGTTCGAATGTTTTCTTTTTATCTTGGTAACGTGGTGTGGACACGATAGGCACCACAAGCAAGCGGCCAGCCAGTCAGACAGCAGACACCGTGGGGAGTTCATTCTGTAAGGGCTGGTAAAGTACGTATGAACACAATTCTGTCTAGCTATCTATTGTCAGATGCCTTAATTCCATAAGGACTGGCCGCAATCAAATCGCCTCCTTGTCGCCCTGTCCCCCTCCATTTCACTACCCTGCTCCTAGGTCACAACCCCCTCTCTCATATACCTCTCCACTCCATCCCTCCATCTTATCCTTGGCCTCCCTCTCCCTCTGCCCCACCCATCTCACTTGCATACACTCTCCTCGTCAATCTCTCACTCCCCGTCCTCTCCACATGGCCAAACCACCTCAGTGTGTTTCTCCTAACGCTCACACCACAATGCTCCTTCACTTCCTCATTTGTCAGTCTGTCTCTCCATGTGACTCCACATGCTCTTCTCAAATTACTCATTTCCACTACACTCTCTTGACTTGTGTCCCTCCAACAAGGTCCAAGCTTCACCTCCATACGTTAGAGCTGGTATCACAACAGTCATGTTGTAACTTTTTCACTTCCATGCTCACTTCCTTGTTTCTTATCACTGCTTTCAAGGAACCAGCAACCTTTCTTCCTTGTTGTACCCTTTCAAGCACTTCACTCGCCAAACTTTGGTCCTTACTCATCACATTACCCAAGAACTTAAATGCACTCACATTTTCCATATCCTCCTCATAGAACCTCACTGTACATTCATTGACTTCACTTCTCTCGAAGACCATAACTTTACTCTTCCCTACATTCACCTTTAAATTCCGTTTCTTACACATCCACCAAGCCATGCAGCTCCCCTATCTCTTCGCTTAACAACAGAGTATCATGTGCAAACAACAGTACAGAGAGTTTCCAAACACTGCCCTCTCTCATTAGGGCCGCTCCAACATCCACTACCCTACATTGTATCTCTTTTATTACCCCTTCCACATACAGATTGAACAACCATGGAGACATGACACATCCCTGTTTCAATCCAACCTCCAAATAGAAAAATCACTCAGTTCACTATCCACACGCATATATATATATATATATATATATATATATATATATATATATATATATATATATATATATATATATATATATATATATATATATATATATATACCTGTATATATATTTTATTTTTATTTGTTCACTGACTTAATTCTCTAAATATAGCTTTGCATGTGGCTTCAAAATGCTTGCTGGCCACCCCCCCATGTGGGGAGGTGGCAGTAGAGGGGCCTCCTAAATAGCCTATGCCCCCCCCCAAGGAAAATTGAAATGAAGCTACTGGCTGTTACACCTCCTCCCCCCCATAAAACATTCATTTGACTTCCCTCATAATGAAACGCAGTTGTCCGATTATAGGTCATGCTGTTTATAGCAGTGTTGTTAACAGTGATATACTTCATCACATTAACCCCTTAACCGCGGGGCGTCACTTTCGTGACGCTTGGGAGCAAGGGATCATACCGCGGGGCGTCGCTTTTGTGAGTCTGTGTTATTTTGAATTCACCCGGGCTTCCAAGTGGGGGCTTGTATCATCTATCAGTACTGCCGATGTCCAACACTAGTCAGCACTCCTAATCTTATCTGTACTCCCATCCATTGTTGACAATTTAGCCATTTCTCCCCGTTCTTGACTCCCCTCCCTACCCCCCCTCCATTACCCTATCCTCTCGCCTGCCCGGCCATGCTACGCTAAGTAAATCTTCCCTGGAATTTTTCACTGATTTCATCCATTGAAATAAGCCCTATGTCGTATTCTTATACCAAATAATATATACAAGAAAGAAATAAGGTAAGTGAGAGTGCCATACACCTGGAATTGGCTAATTATCACCTGACAACACCTCACGTGCACTCGTTCGCTAATTTTCGCTGTTTTTTTCCCCTTGAAATATGCCGTATAATCTATTTTCGTAATAAATATACATGTAAGGAGGGAAGGGAGAAGCCTAAGTGATATTTACATTCACCTGGAACTACCTAATTTATAATGTATTGTCTAGATTTCCTGCCAATCATTTCAGTGCTACACAAAGCTGTTTCAAGATTTAACATTGGTAGCTCTGATTATATATCTCCTAAGTAGGCCTCTAATCTATTTGCGTAATAAATATACATGTAAGGAGGGAAGGGAGAAGCCTAAGTGATATTTACATTCACCTGGAACTACCAAGTTTATAATGTATTGTCTAGATTTCCTGCCAATCATATCAGTGCTAGGCTTAGCTGTTTCAAGAGCTACGTTGGTAGTGCTGAATAACCCTCAAGTAGGCCTCTCAACCCGGGCCGGCCCTCCTAGCAGTTCTCTCTCAGATTCCGAAGAGGAGGTACGGCTCATCCTCTTGCTGACTTCAGGGCCTTTTTTCACCCCCATGCAAGGGCCCTGTGACCTTTACCCCCTACCAAACCTCATGTGGAAAGAGGTAAAGGGCTGACAATTGATAAAAGAGTGACTACGATCTTTCTATTGAGTAAAACAGTGCAAGTGGAATTGTAAATAATGTGTAAACAGCAAGTGAAAGTAATGAATGTAAATATACGTGAACAATGGAAAATAGTTTTATAAGTTACTTCAAGTGACAGTGCATAACACAGTGTAAATAAAATAGAAATGTAAATAACGTAAATAAAATAGAGAACGTAAATAGAAATGTAAATGAGTAGTATTATAAGAATACGAGTATATACCCTAGGAGTAATGAAAGTGAAAGTTTCACTATAGCATGTCTGAATACTATGAGTTATGAGAGTGAAGATGAAAGTGACATTCACTCTCAATGCCAGTATACAGGACGAGAAAGTGAATGCTATGTATTTTACTGAAAGAAATTGAATCCCTACAGTGGGAATAAACTAATACTACTGAAGGAAACTTATGGATAAAGACTGTAGATATATATAAGTGTTCTGTAGTTATAGAAATATAAAGTGTGAGGGGTTTTATGAATAATAAATGACAGAGTACCAAGAGCGAACTAGCGGAAGTGCGGCGGTCAGACGCGCTCATAATTTTCATTGCTTTCACAGTGGGTTTTTTTTTTGGAGTATGGATCCCAAACTACTTGAAAATCATAGAGTAGTATTTATAGTGTTTATATCTGGCTGTGGTAATCATATTACGGGTTGTCGGGAACTGTAAAGTGGAGACTTCGTTACCCAACTTCAGAGGTCTCCACAAGGCCTATGGTAACTGATGAAGGCTCAACAAACATTCCAGGAGAAAGCTGAAGGTATGTGCCATAAGCATATATAATTTTAATATTCTAGGACTAATAACTGATTTTTGGCAAATATTTTTTGAGAGTCTGTCGGAGCCCGAATAACCCCGCGGCACACGCAAAACATCGGTAAACATGCTCGCGGTGTAGGGGTTAAAGGAACACATGTCATACGAACCAAAATGAAACCTTCGTCTCACCTTGTGAAGTGGTTCACATTCAAGTTTAACCCCTTAACCGCGGGGCGTCACTTTCGTAACGCTTGGGTGCAATGGATCATACCACGGGGCATCACTTTTGTGATTCTGAGTTATTTTGAATTCTCCCAGGCTTACAAGTGGTGGCTTGTATCATCTATCAGTACTGCCAATGTCCAACAATAGTCAGCGCTCCTAATGTCATCTGTATTCCCATCCATTGTTGACAATTTAGCCATTTTTCTCTATTCTTGACTCCCTCCCCTACCTCACCTCCATTACCCTCTCCTCTCGCCTGCCCAGCCGCGCTGCGCTGAGCAAATCTTCTCCGGAATTTTCCACCGATTTCATCCATTGAAATAAGCCCTATGCCCTATTCTTATACAAAATAATATATACAGAAAAGAAGTAAGGTAAGTGATAGTGCCATACACCTGGAATTAGCTAATTATCACCTGACAACACCTCACATGCACTCATTCGCTAATTTTCCCCGGTAATTTCCCTTTGAAATATGCCATATAATCTGTTCTCATAATAAAAATATATATAAGAAAGGAAGGGAGAAGCCCAAGTGATTTTACGTTCACCCGGAACTACCTATTTTTTTATGTATTGTCGAGATTTCCTACCAATCATTTCATAGCATATAAATTAGCAGCTGTCACCCTACTGACATTGTCAACCCTTGCCTGCCCATATACGCCATATCATTCAGTTCCTTGTCGTCCTCTGAGGTGAAACTATGTCGCACTCGCGCCCCACCATTTCCGCCACTTCTGCGCCCACTGCAAAGGGCCCTGTGACCTCTACCCCTAGAAAAACTCGTGTGGGAAGCAGTAAAGGGAAGCAGTAAAGGACTAAGTGACTCAGCAGTGGAATGTGAACTGGCAGAATTATCTATGATAATGATGGATAGTGACTTTGATCCTTCGAGTAAATCGTGTGATGAGCCTGGGGAGGAAATCAAGACAGAAACTCCAAGTACGAGTGCTTCAGTGTTCCAAGTTATCCCTAGCTCCAAGGGAAAGGAGCCCTTAGTGCAGCAAGGGAAGGAATTTGGGAAGGGAGTGAAAAGGTGGCAGGTTAGCCCCGGAACAATGGCCCTGCGTGACCCAGCCTGCCATGAGTCCCGAGGTGAATCACCTCCCCGCTCTCCCAGCCCCACTTCATTAATTTCTTCCTCATCTTCAGTGGAATTTTTCTCCTGAGTCTTCGTCGTCAGAGTCTCCATCAGCACCTACAGTGAAGGCAGGCAGTAGGGGAAGAAGTAAATCCCTGACTTGTAAAAGTAGAGTAGCAAGTAGAGTAAGGGCTGCTAGTGCTACACGGCAACCTAGGATCAGTGAGAGTGACCCTGAAACAGCCCAGTCTGCCTCACAGCCACCCTTCACCCTCACCCACCCTACACAGCCACGACAGGGAATCCTGGACGCCTTCGTGTGGACGGAAGGTTCCGATTTCATCCCTGAACAACTCCATTTTGACGAGAGTTCCTCAGGGATACAGCCTGCCTTCACTCTTGACGAGGATGCTGAGTGTGTGGACTTCCTTTTGGCCTTCCTCGATGATGAAGTCATGCAACACATATGTGATGAGACAAACAGGTACGAGTCACAACATGCTGCAAGTGGTGCAGGTGCAGCGAAGATGTAACAGTGGACCGTGCTGGGAGTACAGGAGCTGTATGTGTTCTTCGCCCTTATACTTCGCATGCCACATTCAAAGAAGCATGAGTTGGAAGAATACTGGTCCATGGACCCCTTACTACCCTCACCCACCTTTAATAAGTACATGGCCAGAGATCGCTTCCGGAACATCATGGGAAACCTGCACTTCGCCAACAATGATGTACCTTCCCAGACTGACCCACTCTGGAAGATCCAGGAGATTCTGAGCAGGATGAAGGATAAATTTATGTCATTCTTCCACCCATTTCAGAAGGCTGTCATAGAAGGATCCTTGGTTTTGTTCAGAGGACGTCTTAGGTTTGTGCAGTACATTCCAAGCAAATACCATCGCTTTGGAATCAAGTTCTTTGTACTGTGCGACTGTAAGATGGGGTACATCCTTGACTTCGTCATCTATTCAGCCAGCACTGTCGATCTGGACAGAACACACCCCCTTGGCTTCTCAGGCTGTGTAGTGAAAGTGCTGCTTGAAAAATATTTTGGAGGGAATCATGTGCTGTATACATACAACTACTATACAGCACCGAAACTTGCTAAATACCTTTCGGAGCATGACATCAGCTCCTGCGGCACTGTGAAGAGCAATCGTGCCAAATTCCCCAAATTCCCTGAGGCAGGAAACTCACAGCGAGGAGATGTGCACCTACGCAAGTCTGAGAAGATGTTGGCAATACGGTGGCATGACAAGAGGGTCATGCACATGCTCACCACCATACACAAGGGGGAACTGAAAGGCAGTGGGATGGTCAACCGTAGGACAGGTGAACCTGTGAGGAAACCTGATGCTGTCATCGACTATAATATCAACATGCGACTGGTGGACAAGTCTGACATGATGATTGGAGAGATAGACTGCCTCAGGAAGAATACTAGGTGGTACAGGAAAGTTTTTCTACATCTCATTGACATGACGATGCTGAACGCCTTCATCCTGTACAAGATGAAGGTAAAGCCACCCAAGTCCTTCTCCCTGAGGTTGTTTGCCAGGACTTGTGTTCAGCAGCTGCTTGAGAGATATGGTAGGGTGACAGCAGCAGCTCCAAGGCACCATTCTGTTAGACTTCCTGACAGACTTGAGCAGAGGGCATACATGGATCGGCACAGATTGGTGCAAATGCCTGCCACAATGAGGAGGAAGGCTGTGATCCGCAGGTATCAGGTGTGTGCACATACCTCCAGATGCACACCTGAGCACAAACGCACCTCTTGGCAGTGTGCTGAGTGCCAGGTTTCCCTCTGCATTACCTGCTTCTTTGATTACCACAGCCTGAAGCAGTTCTAAAAATGCAAGTGGAAAATGTAAATAATGTGTAAAAAATGTCAGTATGGGTTCCGTCAGGGACGCTTCACAGGCGACCTTCTCACCTACCTTTCAGACTCCTGGTCATCCTCCTTTCGGGACTTTGGCGAAAGCTTTGCCATTGCACTTGACATCTCAAAGGCTTTCGATCGAGTCTGGCATAAATCTTTAATTTCCAAACTGCCCTCTTACGGTTTCTATCCTTCTTTCTGTGCCTTCATCTCTAGCTTCCTTTCTGGTCGTTCTATAGCCGCTGTTGTAGACGGCTATTGTTCTTCTCCTAGATCTATTAACAGTGGTGATCCTCAGGGCTCTGTCCTATCACCAACTCTCTTCCTTTTATTCATCAATGACCTTCTAAGCTGTACATCTAACCCTATCCACTCATACGCTGATGACTCCACCCGTCACCTTTCCATTCGATATCCAGAACGTCCATCTCAGCAGTTACTTCAACAGGCAAGGGATAAGGCTATGGCACACCTAATGTCTGACTTGGCTTGTATCTCTGACTGGGGTAAAAATAATCTGGTTGTTTTTAATGCATCAAAGACTCAGTTTTTGCACCTATCAACCCAACAAAATCTTCCACAGGTATACCCACTTATGTTTGATAATACTCAACTTAATCCTGCATCATCCTTGAACATGCTTGGGGTTTCATTTGCTCTGGACTTGTCTTGGAAAGATCATATTACATTTCTTGTAAAATCTGCTTCCAAGCGATTGGGTGTGCTAAGCCGACTCCGTTCCTTCTTTACCCCTGCACAATTGTTGACTCTATACAGGGGTTTTATCCGCCCCTGTGTGGAGTACAACTCTCATGTGTGGGAAGGCTCCCCACATCCAGCTCTTCTCAATAGGGTGGAGTCAAAGGCATTTCGTCTCATTAACTCTCCCCCTCTTACTGACTCCCTTCAACCTCTGTCTGTTCGCCGCAGTGTTGCATCTTTATCTCTTTTCTATCGCTACTTCAATGGTCACTGCTCCTCTGAACTGTCTGCATGCATTCCTCCACTTCTACGACGGGCGCGTAGCACCTGTCTAGCAACAAACTCTCACCCCTTTTCTGTCCAACTCTCTAATGCAAGAGTTAACCGGTACTCCCAGTCCTTCATTTATGCAACAGGTCAACTCTGGAACTGTCTCCCTCTGTCTGTATTTCCTGCTTCCTATGATCTCCAATCTTTCAAAAGCAGTGTGTCCAGGCATCTCGAAATGAATGGATCTTGAATTTGGCTCTCTCTTGTATTTTGTTTTTCTCTTGGAAGGAACAGTTTTGCGGGCTCATGGCCTTTGGTTCCTTCTTCTTCACATAAAAAAAAATGAAAGCAATGGATGTAAATATGATTGAACAGTGTAATATAACTTTATAAGTTACTACAAGTGACAGTGCATAACATAGTGTAAATATAATAGAAGTGTAAATATTGAAAATATAATAGAAAATGTAAACAGAAATGTAAATAATTAGTAATGTAAGATTATGAGTACAAATACTTGAAGTTATGACAGTGAAAGTGAAACCTTGGCTCTCTATGTATTTTACTGAAAGAGAAATTGAATGCCTACACTGAAAATAAACTACTATTACTGAAGGAAACTTATGGATAAATACTGCAGATATATATACGTGTTATAAAGTAATAGGAATATAGTGTGAGTGGTTATATGAATAATAAATGACAGAATACCAGCGGGGAACGAGCGCAAGTGGGAAGCTCGTACGCGCTCGTAATTTTCATTGCATTCACAGTGTTTGTTTATGAGAATGGATTCCAAACTATTTGAAAATCATAGAATAGTGTTTCTTGTGATAATATCAGCCTGTGGTAATCATATTACGAGGTGTTGGGAAGTGTAAAGTGGAGACTTCGTTACCTAACTTCAGAAGTCTCCACAAGTCCTACGGTACTCGATGAAGGCTCAACAAACATCCCAGGAGAATGCTGAAGGTATGTGCCATAGGCATATAAAATTATAATATTCTAGGACTAATAAATGATTTTTGGCAAATATTTTTTTAAAATCAGTCGAAGCATGAATATCCTCACGGGAGCGCAAGGAAAGCAAAAACAACCCCGCGGTTTAGGAGTTAACCCCTTAAACGCGGGGCGTCACTTTTGCGATGCTTGGGAGCAAGGGATCATATTGCAGGGCATCACTTTTGTGATTCTGTGTTATTTTGAATTTGCCTGGGCTTTCAAGTGGTGGCTTGTATCATCTATCAGTACTACTGGTGTCCAGCTATACTCAGTTCTGCTAATGTCATCTGTACTCCCATCCACTGTTGACAATTTAGCCATTTTTCCCCTGTCCTTGACTCCCCTCCTTACCTCCCCTCCATTACCCTCTCCTCCCACCTGCCCAGCTGCGCTGCACTACATAAATTCTGGACGGATTTTTCCATTCATTTTATCCATTGAAATGTGCCCTATGCTCTATTCTTATACATAATATTATATAAAAGAAAAAGAAAAGGTAATTGATACTGCCATACATCTGGAATGGGCTAATTATCACCTGGCAACACCCACGTGCACTCATTCGCTAATTTTCCCTGTTTATTTACCCTTGAAATATGCCGTATGACCTGTTCTCATAATAAAAATATATATAAGAAAGGAAGGGAGAAGCCTAAGTGATATTTACATTCACCTGGAACTACCTAATTTATTATGTATTGTCTAGATTTCCTGCCAATCATTTCATAGCATATAAATTAGCAGCTGTCACCACACTGTCACTGTCAACCTTTCACCACCCCTAGGCCACAGCATTCAGTTTACTGTCGTCTTTCAAGGTGAAACCACATCGGATTCGCGCCTGTCCAATTCTGCCGCTTTTTAGCCCCATGCAAAGGGCCCTGTGACCTCTATCCCTACTAAACCTTGTGTGGGAAGGAGTAAAGTGCTAAGTGACTCTGCTGTGGACGTGAACTGGCTACTATCAATGATAATGATGGACAGTGACTACGATCTTTCTGTGACTCTAAAACAGTGCAAGTGGCAATGTAAATAATGTGTAAATAGCAAGTGAATGCAATGGTTGTAAATATGATTGAACAGGGGAAAATAGTTTTATAAGTTACTGCAAGTGACAGTGCATAACATAGTGTAAATAAAACAGAAATGTAAATATTGAAAATACATTACATAGTTTACTGAACATGAAAATGAATGCCTGGAGTAAAAATAAACTACTGTTACTGAAGGAAACTTATGGGTAAATACCGTAGATATATATAAGTGTAATAAAGTAATAGGAATATAAAGTGTGTGTATTTATGAATAATAAATGACAGATTACCAGCGGGGAATGATCACGGGTGGGAAGCTCGTACGAGCTCATAGTTTACAGTGCTTTCTGTGTTTTTTTCTGAAGTATGGATTCAGACTACTTGAAAACCATAGAATAGTGTTTCTAGTGATAATATCAGGCTGTGGTAATCATATTACAGGGTGTCAGGAAGTGTAAAGTGGAGACTTCGTAACCCAACTTCAGAAGACTCCACAAGTCCTACGGTACTCGACGAAGGCTCAACAAACATCCCAAGAGAAAGCTGAAGGTATGTGCCATAGGCATATTTAATTATAATATTCTAGGACTAATAACTGATTTTTGGCAAATATTTTTTTAAAGTCAGTCGGAGCATGAATATCCCCGTGGGAGGCACAAGGAGCGGAGAAAACATCCCTGGACTTTAGGGGTTAACCAGCCCATGAGGATTCCATCAAGCTCACTTTGTTTCTCTGGCCTGTAATCAGAACGACAAGAAATCATTGCTTGCAATGTAAATTTTGAAGATAACGATGACGACGTACAATGATTCACTAATGTCCTGCGTGTCTGCATCACTATTTTGTCTAGAGTATAGACTAAAGTTGTATCAGGTGCTGCAGCCATCAGTATGTTTTAATCAGCAGCACGAGGACGTCCCTCTTATTGTATTCTTACCATTAGATGATGCTTTCAGCTTAACAGAAAAGTTTCGAATTTGAGTTACTTATTGTATTCCTTATCAGTTCTTCCACTTCAAACTGTCTCTCCTAAACTGAATAAAATCGCCTGGGAAGAACAGCATGAAATATCTAAAAACGCCAACCCGAAGTATTTGGCACATTGATTGGCACTAGGCAGCAAAATACCATATATAGCTTTTTTGTAGTATGAGTTTAATATTAGGTTGTACTTGCAGAGAGGAATGTGAATATAGTGAAATAAATTTTAATATAAGCCCATGCCTAAGACATATGTGTGACCAGATGCCTGTCTGCTGACCTACTGTACTGTAGCTTCAGTAAAAGCATATGTATTCCAGTTAGAGATTTTATTTGCTTCCAACAATATCCAACCATGGAGTCCAAATTAATTATAATTCTGAAAACTGAGTTTCAAAATTCTATCAGGGAAAAAATTTCCATGAAAAACCTGTGCTAATGATGTAGCATTACTCCTGTTGCCACCTCCCTGGGATAAAAAGAAATAAGTTTCATTTTTTGGAATACTATTCTTACATTGGCTGTAGTTCATGACCCAACTGGTAAATAAAGGATAATAATAAAGTTCAACAAGAGGGAGCACTCAGAGAATGCAAAACTCGCACCCACCAGCTGGTCTAAGGAGTGGATGTTTAACTAAGCCCTGTGACCTAGACCTTTGACTGATTACTCTCAAAACTGAGTTACTTCACTCTTACTTATCCCTTAACCCTACCACCAAGTTTGATAGAAATCAAATCAAACCCTTTTGGGCAATTTTGCCCAATAAATCGACATTTGACTGAATGCCTTCAAAGCTGACGATCTTAATCCTTCATCTAAGCTGAACCTTTCCACAAAAACGTGTCTGCATCTGCAAAAAACTGTTTTAGAGAGAGAGAGAGAGAGAAAGAGAGAGAGACTTGACATGAAAATTAGTACCAACGGTGTGATGAACAACATCTTTATTACTCCATACGTCTCGGAGACACAATTTCCATCATCAGTGGATCTTGAATGCTATGTTCTCAGTGCTATTATAGCATCTCAGTGTGGGCGACCATATCTTGCTAAAAAAAATCTCCGCACTAGACAAAGGTTCCCAAGAGGAAGATCTATTGTAGGAAAGTTGTGTATTTGATGTGGAGAAGTGATGAGGAGAAATCAGCATTTTAGGTTGCTACTTAAGATGTTTTCGGTATAGACAGGCCTGATGACTAAGGCTTGATGCATAAGAAAATTTAATATATTTGGGTTTGGGAGTTATGAAGGATTACATTTGTTAAGGTTTCTTGGCTCGTCACTGCCATCCCTAATAATGTGTCTACCGACTCTGATAAAGTGCATTTCACTGGGAGCACAATTTGAGCAGGTAAAATGGGACTGAATTTTACCCTTTAACTTTTCATATGTATTTCACTGCTATGCGATATTTATTCTGCTAAGGGTACCGTACACGTCTAGTATTAACTCCTTGACTAAAGTGCTGCCTTTTTTTTATTTTTGCTGTCTCCGGACAACTTTGTATAAAACAGAATAGATATCTCATTATGAATGAGTTAATGATGGCTGTATCAAACCCCTACACTTCGAAAAGTCTCCTACGATGAACAGTTTTGTTTGACTAAAAAATCAGAAATAGGTCATCAGACTGGAAGTGGTTATGCAAGGGACCGATGGCCAACTTTAACTCCTCCAGTTCAAGAATTCTTTGATGTTATGAACAAAATCACCTGCAGCCAATAAGAATACACTGAAATCATAGTGAAGGGGTCTATTACGTCTCTAAAAAATATCTTTCCTAAGATGAATAAAAACGATAGAGAGGGTAAGTTCATGAAGACTACTTCTCTCTCTCTCTCTCTCTCTCTCTCTCTCTCTCTCTCTCTCTCTCTCTAACCATTTTTTTTTTTTTTTAACACGGACTTTGCCAAGTACTCGTATAACGCACATAGGATAATCTGCAGTGTTTTTCTACATACTGTATTAATATGTTTCTTCGAAAGTTGTCACTGTTTTCTATTCCTCAAACACTTCAGATACCTTCATTATTTCTGACTGTCACATTACTGTTACCATGATGTTGCACAGTCGCCTTCGTGTGGTGGCACCAACATAACCTGAAGTCTCAACAGCCTGGTTATACAACCGTACCATAACTATTTCCCCACCCTTCCAAAAGAGGATGGTTGACTATAACAAAAGGGCAGTTTCAGCTCGCAGGCTATGAGTTCATGCATCAGATTAGCCTACGGTCATAACAACAACAACTTCTAATATCTCCAGATAAGCAAATATCTTACCACATTCACAGTTACAAGTGTATCGTGTAAGGAGGGTCGTTACTGAATAGGGATGGAAGAACCACGAGATGCACTGTCTTGTCCTTTCAGTTATTGTTCACCCTAAAATAGTAGGGCCAATTAATATGGAGGAGGGAGGGTCATTACCAAGCAGGAACAAAAATCTAGGAAGGTTTAATAAGAGTCGGTACAGAATAAGGACATAAATACCACGATATCCAATGTTACATCCTTTCAGCTGCTCCTCCCCGACAGAAAGTGACGGAAATCTTACTGTTTTCACAATTTAAATGTCGGACAAGGCCGTTCATGCGCGGAGACAGAAATATTTTAGGATCTGCTACCACATCCTCCTCCCAATTATTTGCCTCTTTGGAACAGGTTGATATTCTGCTTCATGGGTAATCTTAAGACTGTCGCGTGTAATAAGAAAAAGTTCGTTGACAAGTAGGGACAGAAGTAACAGGAGATTTGCTGTCACGTCCTATCATTTACATCCACCTCCACCCCACCAAGAAAAAGAAAAAAACACAAAGTTCTTTGTACGGTACGCTCCCTGCACGGAAATAGAGGCTGCTGTTGATTATGGACAGAAATACCTTCTGATCTAGGTCCATATTCTCGTTGACTTGCGGCTTTTCCTTAACGATATATTTTGTTTATCACATGTTAATATTGTCGTGCGTTGTTTGTACCTTTTTGAAATCTACATAATTTACAATAGTAC
The DNA here is from genome assembly GCF_032717465.1 of Coenobita brevimanus. Classification (NCBI taxonomy): domain Eukaryota; kingdom Metazoa; phylum Arthropoda; class Malacostraca; order Decapoda; family Coenobitidae; genus Coenobita; species Coenobita brevimanus. Next base: position 17,639,027 of record NC_137062.1, on the reverse strand, counting down.
CATACAGAGGCATATTTTTGGTTTCAGTGGAAAAAATAAACTACTACAAAGAACGTGCACGAAGCCTGCCTAACCGACAACAACAAGTGTCCTGCTGCCATATGCTCCCCATTGCCCTGCAGACAAGCAGACCCTGTACTTAATTCACCATAACAAGCGGCCAACCACTGCCTGTGCGTGTTCCTATTCTTGGCACACGGGGGATCCATGAAGCACACAACCACCATGTACAAACTTACCATCAATTCCCCATTGTAACTAACACTTGTTCTTGTAGGAACAACAACTGACACGAAAACGATCTGCGCGGTCAAAAAAAAAAAAAAAAAAAAAAAAAAAAAATTCTCATAAATGGGAACAGTCTTACAAGGAAGACCAACAGACACGGGAAGTTTCTGTGGTTTCTTTTCTTTGTCTTTCCTGAGAAACCAAAACATTTTTCAAAATAATTTACTATTTTCTTGCAAGATTTGTTTTTTGTAGGAGGAATGAAAAGCATTGGAATATTCTATACTTATCCTGTCCTTCCTGCAAATAACAAATCATAGCTACGAAAGGGAATTGATCGTAACTTTGTAAAATTCCAGTCCAAGACGCCTCTTGTTGAAATGCCAGGACTCTTTACTACCGTCACCTCAATTGTAATATATATTTCTTCCTTTCTTGCTCCTACCATACGTCTCAGCTGTACAAGAGTTCTCTAGTAGTGTAGGCGTTTGTGAATGTTCTGTCTAGCCTCATCAATTAGAAAACTATCTTATGCAGAATAATGGTATCTTTAGATAGCAGAATATTCAATATTCTGATAATACGTTATTCGATTCAAGTGATTAAGTCTTATCTGAAAATATTTTACTGGTAAAGGAGTTAATTACAACCTAAGAGGTAAGATGAAATTGAAAAAAAAAAAAAAAAAAAAAGCAAACGACTATACCAAATGGCATACCCAGTGAAAATAGCCCACAGAATCATTCACACGTCATTCAAGTACTCGGAATTCTGGCTGCACTGCACAGTAAAAAATAGAGAGCCTTAAATACGTAGGTGTTCACTAAGATATGACTCCACTGCGAAGATGTACACACACTCAAAAAAGTATCGTTACAAAGGGGTTCGATGAGTTTCATACTGAACAATCCAGCTGTCTCGGTAGGGTTGGAGTAAGGCTGTTATCAAACGTTTAATTCATGGTGTCAGTTTGTACCGCGCAGAAGGTGTAACGATACTTTTTTGAGTGTGTGTACACCCACACACCAAAGTTTCTGTACCCCCCTCGGTGGAAGGAAGTGGAAGTCAGGGTTAGAGAGAGGGCGGGCGAACGGACAACCGTGAGTGGTAGTTTGGAACTGAGCTACGAGGCGAATAGTGAGAAACCTAATGAAAGTGGATTCGAAACATTTCCATGCTATTCACCTGCAAAACATTATGCGTTCGTAACATACATAGCATATACAGTATTATAATATAGACTACTATATTGTCATGGTGTCCTGTGAACCTGACCCATTTGTTTCGGATCCTCATGATACAAATAAAGCACCGAGCCAGTTGTATATCAGCTGCACCTGGTCATTATCACTGCAGTGATAATGTTTCTGAATGTTATTCCTGGACTGTCTATAGGTATACTATAGAATGATTGTGAATTTAATGCTGATTCCCACAGTAGCTGTGCGGATGGTTATATATGTTGCAGTTATTTTATATGGACGAATAATCCACATTGTGATGGGCATCGGAGAGCATTCGCCAATAATTTACTATAACCAGATGAAATTAGATGCAAACAACACAAAATATTATGAGACAACGAAGCTATAGCTGCGATATCCTGCTCCGCCTTGTTATCCAGGCCTTAACTGTTGTTTCACCTCATACGTGCATTATTTTCCTTCAGTCTGTGCCTCTTTTATTACTTTTACTTTCCGGTATCCTCGTACTGCGAGCCGTCATATTCCTTAGGGGGTTTCTAGTCGTCCGGTCCTACAACGCCTGCTGTATTACATTATTCCTCGCATCATCACTCCCACACAAACAACATTAGCACAAGACTGCTGAATCAGCTATTACCATAATTGGCTCTGCCACTACTAATCCCCCTTTTTCCATTGTGTCTAATTTCCCTCACAATACTACTACTGCTACTCCACTATAAATCTGTATAATAATACATGACTGGCCTTGTGTGTGTGTGTGTGTGTGTGTGTGTGTGTGTGTGTGTGTGTGTGTGTGTGTGTGTGTTCCTATTATACCTCATGAACGGCTTGAGCTATCAACATGAAACCTTCAGCGTATCAAAATATGACCAATATCTTGGACGAGTTCGAAAATGGCCACTGGGAGTCAGGGTCAAGATCACCAAAATAACTGCCAAAGGTCAACTGGTTTTTATCGCCTGCCTTTAGCACCATTATAGCTCATGAACGGCTTGAACTATCAACATAAAACCTTCATGGTATCAAAAGATGGCCTAAATTTTGGACTTGGAAAACAGCATATTCTGGCTGGCGATTAGCATTCGGCTCCCAAATTTCCTATTTTATTATCATTATTAATGTATACCACGCATATTCACCGGTAAAGGGTGAATAACAAGCCTGTTGGCCCAAGAATGAGGTGAAGGGTAATGTGGTGTCGGAGTGGGGGAGGAGTAGAGTCCATGGTGGGTGGGAGAGAGGGTGGTGCAACTGGGGTAGCGGTGCGAGGTAAGTGACGAGTTGTCGACGGTGGGACAGGGACAATATGGTTAGCAGATACACAGCCATAAGGACAGTCATGTATTATTATACAGATTTATAGTGGAGTAGCAGTAGTAGTATTGTGAGGGAAATTAGACACAATGGAAAAAGGGGGATTAGTAGTGGCAGAGCCAATTATGGTAATAGCTGATTCAGCAGTCTTGTGCTAATGTTGTTTGTGTGGGAGTGATGATGCGAGGAATAATGTAATACAGCAGGCGTTATAGGACCGGACGACTAGAAACCCCCTAAGGAATATGACGGCTCGCAGTACGAGGATACCGGAAAGTAAAAGTAATAAAAGAGGCACAGACTGAAGGAAAATAATGCACGTATGAGGTGAAACAACAGTTAAGGCCTGGATAACAAGGCGGAGCAGGATATCGCTGCTATAGCTTCGTTGTCTCATAATATTTTGTGTTGTTTGCATCTAATTTCATCTGGTTATAGTAAATTATTGGCGAATGCTCTCCGATGCCCATCACAATGTGGATTATTCGTCCATATAAAATAACTGCAACATATATAACCATCCGCACAGCTACTGTGGGAATCAGCATTAAATTCACAATCATTCTATAGTATACCTATAGACAGTCCAGGAATAACATTCAGAAACATTATCACTGCAGTGATAATGACCAGGTGCAGCTGATATACAACTGGCTCGGTGCTTTATTTGTATCATGAGGATCCGAAACAAATGGGTCAGGTTCACAGGACACCATGACAACACAGTAGTCTATATTATAATACTGTATATGCTATGTATGTTACGAACGCATAATGTTTTGCAGGTGAATAGCATGAAATGTTTCGAATCCACTTTCATTAGGTTTCTCACTATTCGCCTCGTAGCTCAGTTCCAAACTACCACTCAAGGTTGTCCATTCGCCCGCCCTCTCTCTAACCCTGACTTCCACTTCCCTCCACCGAGGGGGGTACAGAAACTTTGGTGCGTGGGTGTACATGGACGTGTGTGTGTTGAGGGTAAGAGATTAGGGACAAGGCAGAGACAAGGGAAAGAGAGGGGAGAAAGAAGAAAGTGAAGAAAAATAAAAGTGAAATAGTAAGCATGTGGAGAAGAGGCGAGTGTCAGGGCAGAAAATCTGCAGATACTAGAGTATCGAGGCAATAAGGAAGTGAATGAAGCAAAATACTGTTTCATATTAATGATAGTAATACAGTCCGCATGAGAATTAGTGTGAGAAGTGATTAAGTAATCAGCAGTGAAAGACTGCGAATGAAAGTGAGAGTGCCAGTGTGAGAAAATAATGCTGAATAATGCCGGGAAATGTTGATACATCGCAATATACGCGAGAAGCTGTGATGGGCGGGAGGACATAGGTTCATCAGTGTTTACAGTGGTGTTTCGTCACTGTTTCGCAGTTTCCCACTTTTGCTTGAAACAGATTAGGCGCCTTTCCCTCTTAAATCGCTTTCTTTTCTCGTTTAGTCTCTCTCTTAAATCAGTTTCTCTTCTGGCCTAGTATCCCTCTTAAAACACTTTCTCTTCCCATCTAGTCTCCCTGCTCATCTTCCCCTCTCCACAGCTTTCCTCCAGCGCTATCTGTCTCTCCACCTCCCCTCTCTCTCACATCTGTTCATCTTGTCTCCCATCCATGTCAGTCATCTTAAGTTAGTGTCACGAACTCTCTACACCCTTACCCTTCTTGTACCTCTAAATTCATAGTTGCCTTTCATTGACCATCATCCAGTATGTCTAACTGTTTTAAGCTAGTGTCACATTATCACCATATTCTACACCTTTACCCTTGCTGTCCTGGTAATCCATACCTGCCTTTCTATGTCTTAGATTTATTTTCAGTGCCTCTACTTTCATTTATATAATGTTCAAATATCTTCATATACATCTAAATTCATTCCAGATTCTTCATCTGCCTTCGTTCTTATCTGCATACATCCTCTGCTGCTTACCAAAACATCTGCCATCTTATCTCTCTCTAAGTCTACATCAGCCTTACTATATGCTTAACTTCCTTTCAACATGTTATTCTTTATGAACAAGTGGTGCCAGGCACAACAAACCTAGCCCGACAGCAGTTATTTTATTGCTGTTAAATACTGATTCGTTTCTGCTATTTAGTGTCAGTGCAATTAAAGTCTAAGGTAATGGCGCAAACGTTTTCAAGCCCTCTGAAAATCCGTGATCTAGAGTTTGACCTTTCAAGGTCACTCAAGGTCAAAGGTCATGGTGCCAAATCAAAGACCATAGAGAATTCCTATATCTTGGTAATAGTAGATATCTATCTTCAACGAGTTTCGAGTTACAGCGCCCTGAATGTGCTGACCTTGAGTTTGACCTTTCAGGGTCACTTATGGTCAAAGGTCAAGGTACCATTGAAACACCCGGATAGGATTTCCAATATACTGATAATGATAAACATCTCTATCTCCAACCAGTTTTGAGTTATTGCCCACTGAATATCCGTGACCTTGAGTTTGACCATTCAAAGTCATTTAAGGTCAAATGTCTTGGTGCCAAATGAAAGCCCATATTACGAGTTCCTGTATGTTCCTAATAGTAAATATATCCATCTTCAACCGTTTTCAAGTTACTGTCCTCGAAAATCAGGGACCTTGATTTTGACTCCTCAAGGCCACTCTATTACCTCCATATTTAATCACTTTCCTTGAGGACCAGTGCCCACATATTCTGAAAGTTTCATGTAATGTCATTCAGTCGTTTTTCCGTAATGTTGCTAACAAACAAACAAAGAAACAAACAAACTCGATCAAAAACAATACCTCGTCGGACTCCGTCGGGGTGAGGTAAAAAAGAACCTTTGTATACTTGTGCCTGTGTTCCTATATCTCTGCTTATCTTCTCCCTTTTCTCTTCCAATACTCTCCCATCATCCTTTTGTATTTTTTTTACACTTATGCTTCCCTCTCCTTGTGGCTTCCTCCTGTTCCTCGTCTTCCTCTCATCCTAATCGTCCTTTTCTTCTTCCTCTCCCTCTCCCTCATTCACCTACACTTACTGCTGCTGCTGCTGCTGCTGCTACTTCTCTCTGTTCTTTTCGTAGTTTTTCACAGTTACTTTCCCATCTCCCTATACTTCATTACACATCGCCTCTTCCTGTTCTGTCATCCCAGTCCTTCTCTCATTAGTTCATCATCCATTTGACAGTGTGACAATGCTCACAGACAGACAGATACTAGTAGATAGATAGATAGATAGACAAGTTATAGGTAAAAATATATAGATAGACGGATAGATGATAAATAGATGGACGGCATATACTGACAAAATAGTAGTTATACATGATAGATGGGTGGATAGATACAGTAGATGGATGGTTGGACAAACGGACATACGGAAAGACAAACAGTAAACAACCTGATAAACAGAGAAACAGACATAAAGACGGTTGGTAGATTGGTTGTTGTAGATAGGAAGACAGATAAACAGATAGGTAGATAAATGCTGTACATACATATACTGAACGGCAGATAGATATTTTACTGAAAGTAAGTTAAGACCACATCTGGTGCACTATATATTCTTTTCTGTGTATTCAAATTGCTTGTACAGGTGATTAATATTAACAGTTAATCTACAGAGGAATATCTTCCTGAACCACACTATTGTCATCGTCAGTATTACCAGTGTAAAATGAAAACATATTATCATAATCATCATCATCATTACTATGGTTATCATCATCATCATGACCGTCATCGTCTTCCTTCTTCTTCTTCATCTCCTCCTCCTCCTCCTCCTCCTCCTCCTGAATATAATCATCATCACCATCATCATCATCGGACAGAGAATACAAAACAGACTGGAAAAGAGATAGAGAAGGAGAATAGGTTAGAACAAAGGCAGAATAGAAACAGAACAAATTAGAAAACAACAAGACTAAGAGAGAATGAGTACAGGTTTGAACATGGACGGAATAGAAAGAGAGCAACTATACTGTATATAAGCGCAGAAAGGTAGAAAACAGGGAGAACAGAAAAGGACAAAGGCAAAACACAAGCACAACAATGCAGAATATAAAATAGTACAGGATACTGAGAAGAGCAGAAGAAGGACAGAACACGAGCAGAACGGGCCACGACAAACGCAGAGCAAAAGCAGAACAAAAAAGAGGCAGAACAAAAGCAAAACAAAGTAAAATATAAGGAAAACAGAGCTCCGGCATGGCCTGTGGACCCTCCAAAGAAACGTCGACTGTGGCACTTTGAAGCTGTGGATTGGGAGGCCCTCAGGCAGTACTTCTTTGATTTTCCCTGGAATGATTATTGCTTCCATGGCCGAGAGCCATCTGAGTGTGCCTTGCGCATTACGGAGGTTATTTTCTCGGGCATGGAAGCATACATTCCTTTCTTATATCCTTTGACTAATGCAAGTAAGCCTTGGTTTAATCACGCTTGTTCTAATGCTGTCCGCAACAAGGAAAGGGCCGCTGAACTACATCTTTTTTATGTTTCTGCCCGGAATCATGCTAAGTCTGTTCTTCGCTCTGCTAAAAATAATTTCATCCGTAGTGAATGCTCTCAACTCTCCAACTTGAATTCTTCCCGCTCCTTTTGGCACCTTGCCGAATACCTTTCTAACAACTTTACCTCATCAGCCTTTCTTCCTTTTTTTTTTTTTTACTATGAAGTCTCTGTAGCTATTTCTTCTACTGATAAAGCAGATCTCTTCCCTCAGACTTCTCCTCCAATTCCACCTTAGACGATTCCGGTGCTGTGCCTCCATCACTTCCTCCATCTGACTTCCTCATGGTTGACATTAAAATTTCTTCAGCTGATGTATTTTCTGCCATCACTGGCCTCAATACTGACAAGGCATATGGGCCTGATGAAGTCCCTCCTGTCGTCCTCAATAACTGTTTCTGTGCTTACACCCTGCCTAGGTAAACTCTTTTGCCTTTGTCTTTCAACTTGTACCTTTCCTTCTTGCTGGAAGTTTGCTCTCATTCAGCTAGTCCCAAAGAAAGGTGACCATTCCCAACCCCCTAGCTATCGTCCAACTGCTTTAACATCCTGTGTCTTAAGAGATTTTGAGTCTTTCCTTAACAGAAAAACTTTAAAGCATCTTTCCTATCACAACCTTCTTTCTGATCGTCAGTGTGGGTTCCGTCAGGGACGCTCTACTGGCGATCTTCTCACCTACTGTACCTTTCAGACTCCTGGTCCTCCTCCTTTAGGGACTTTGGCGAAAACTTTGCCATTGCACTTGACATCTCAAAGGCTTTCGATTGAGTCTGCCACAAATTTTTAATTTCCAAACTGCCCTCTTACGGTTTCTATCCTTCTATCTGTGCCTTTATCTATAGCTTTCTTTCTGGTTGTTCTGTGGCAGCTGTTGTAGATGGCCATTGTTCCTCTCCTAGATCTGTCAACAGTGGTTTTCCTCAGGGCTCTGTCTTACCACGAACTCTCTTCCTTTTATTCATCAATGATCCCCTAAGCTGTACATCTAACCCAATCCACTCATACTCTGATGATTCCACCCTTCACCTTTTCATTCGGTTTCCGCAACGTCCATCTCAGCAGTTACTTCAACAAACAAGGGATGTGGCTATGGCACACCTAATGCCTGTTTTGGCTCGTATCTCTGACTGGGGTAAAAATAATCTGGTTGTTTTTTAATCCATCAAACACTCAGTTCATACACATGTAAACCCGACAAAACTTTCCACAGGAATACAAGCTAATATTTAATAACATCCAGCTCAATCCTGCATCATCCTTGAACATGCTTGGGGTTTCCTTCACTCAGGCCTTATCTTGGAAAGATCATATTGCATCTCTTGTAAAATCTGCTTCCAAGAGATTAGGTGTGATAACCCGACTCCGTACCTTTTTTACCCCTGCACAGCTGTTGACTTTATACACGGGTTTTATCCGCCCCTGAGTTGAGTACAACTCTCATGTACGGGGAGGCTCCCCACATACAGTTCTTCTCAATAGGGTGGAATCAAAAGTTTTTCGTCTCATTAACTCTCCTCCTCTTACTGGCTCCCTTCAACCTTTGTCTCTTTGCCACACTGTTGCCTCTTTATCTCTTTTCTATTGTTACTTCAATGGTCACTGCTCCTCTGTACTGTCTGCTCGCATCCCTCCACCTCTACAACGGGTGCGTAGCACCCGTCTAGCAACAAACTCTCATCCCTTTTCTGTCCATCTCTCTAATGCAAGAGTTAACCTTTACTACCAGTCCTTCATTTATGCAACAGGTCAGCTCTGGAACTGTCTCCCTCTGTCTGTATTTCCTACTTCCTATGACTTCCAATCTTTCAAACGCAATGTGTTCAGGCATCTCGAAATGAAGAGGTCTTGAATTTGGCTCACTTTTGTATTGTTTTTGTTTTTTTCTGGGAAGGAACTGTTATGCGGGCTCTTAGCCTTTGCTTCCTTCTGCTCTCGTTAAAAAAAAAAAAAAAAAAATTATAATAGAATAACATGAATAACAGCAGACAGCATTAGAGTGTGATCAGAACAAGCAGAAATGAGCAAACGAGGACAGAATAGAACAAAACAGAATTAAAAAAAAACAGCAGAACAAAGTAGAACGAAGCAAAACAAAGTCATAACACAAACATAATGGAGCAAAGGAGGCAGAGCACAAGGAAAACTGATGCAGAACAGGGCAGAACACAGAAGCAGTAGAAGACAGCCAAAGACAGAGCAACAACACGACACAGACAAGTGGAAGTGCCCGTCCCAAGATAACTGCCAAGAAAAGCACAACACGCGCCCAAGCACGCACGCACACACACACACACACACACACACACACACACACACACACACACACACACACACACACACACACACACACACACACACACACACACACACACACACACACACACACACACACACACACACACACACACACACACACACACACACACACACACACACACACACACACACACACACACACACACACACACACACACACACACACACACACACACACACACACACACACACACACACACACACACACACACACACACACACACACACACACACACACACACACACACACACACACACACACACACACACACACACACACACACACACACACACACACACACACACACACACACACACACACACACACACACACACACACACACACACACACACACACACACACACACACACACACACACACACACACACACACACACACACACACACACACACACACACACACACACACACACACACACACACACACACACACACACACACACACACACACACACACACACACACACACACACACACACACACACACACACACACACACACACACACACACACACACACACACACACACACACACACACACACACACACACACACACACACACACACACACACACACACACACACACACACACACACACACACACACACACACACACACACACACACACACACACACACACACACACACACACACACACACACACACACACACACACACACACAATTCTTTCACGCCATGTTGTGCCTCTGTAACGCAAAAGCCTTTACTCGTACTGGTTCGCCTTTGACTCCCAGCTGCATCCTATTCACATGTACAGTACAGTTGCATGAAAAAGTTACGATCCATTTGTTTTGGTTAAGCTTGTGAAAAAAAGAAGGAATTATGAAATGAAGAGGCTTGCAACGTTGTATTGTGTGTCCTGTTCCAGTAATTATACCACTGGTTGTGGTTTGTCGTTGTTGTTGTTGTTGTTGTTTTTATTATTTTTTAATTATACTCATTATTTCTGTTTTCATTATTATTATTATTATTATTATTATTATCATTATAATTATCATTAATATTATTCATTAATGTTCCTTATCGCAACAACATGATACATTTGCTTTATGACATCACTGTACAAATTTATTTTCCTTCTCCTAGGGGAGTCTGTTCAGTTGAATGAAGCTGTCTTCCAGCATAAAAATCCGATTAAAGAGATGCCATGCTACTTGTTGTGATAAAAGCATTTAGCAGCCATGAATCATCCTGCAGAAGCATGTATGTCTCGAACCACCATATCAGCTGGCAATGGGATGAAGAGTTTGGGTGGGTGGCCAGTGTTGTCTACACGTTGTTTATCTATAGGGTTGTTCTTGAACCCTTACAACCCGGGAACGTGCTCACCTAAACTGACTAGAATTCCCCAGTAAGAAACATAACACAATATAACACGAGTACAGCAAACCTGTAGAGGCCCACTGCAGAGCAGGAGACTAATTACAATTGAATTTAATACTTAATTAGCCTAAAACGTAAAAGAAGCACAACAAGAAGCGCTGCGAAGGCACAATAAACCCTTCCCCCCAGTCATTTTAGTACTGACGAATAAACGCAACAGAATATCTAGTCAAAGATGTCACATATCAAATTTAGATTAAACTAGGTGAAAATTGACGATATTATGCCCATTTGAAATATTAGGCCCGACCCACCTGACATTGATCCCCCTACCGCTAACTAGCGGGTGACCCTCTGATGTAATGAGGCATGTTATAGGATGCAGATTTCAAAGATGCACCTTTAGGTTTTGGTTTCATGTCAATATGACGATAAAACGATTTTTTTTTTTTTTTTACGTTTTTTAAACCATATTTTGGCCTACAGTCTGGGCCTTGGCTCAGTTTGGCCCCAAATTTAATCAGGTGATCAGACCGTCATAGTCCATCATCCCTGTAAGTTTAGTAGTATTCACGTAAATTTGTGAACAGACCTACAGACAGACAAACAAACAAACAAACAAATAAACAAACAGACAAACCTAGTGAAAACAATACCCGTCCCCAAACCATTTCGGGACGGGGACGGGTAATAAAACTGTGGGGCCACATCGCACAGAAGGAGCCTAACTGCAGCCTAATATAATACTTAATTAGCCCAAAGTATATAACAAGCAAAGCAGAACTTTGGACCCCACGGTGCAGCAGGAGACTAACCGCAACCTAGTTTCATCCACAATTAGCTCAGAACGACTTCCCTAAGTTGGCCATAGTTAAACATTAATTTTTAATTATGTGCTTTTACTTACAATCATTTATGTCATTTCCTGCTCCTTCTCGAAATCCTCTTTCTTCTCGTCCTCCTCCAAGGAGAAAGATGGTGCACTACCCACTCCCAGCTAAGCTTGCCGCAGACTGGGAGAAAACACTTCAAGCTGGGAGGAACATTCGGATTTTTTTTGCTTAGATGTATCCTGCTGTCACTGCAGCGACTCCTTCCACATGATGAAAGAGAGAGAGAGAGAGAGAGAGAGAGAGAGAGAGAGAGAGAGAGAAAGAGAGAGAGAGAGGCAGAAAACTTTTGCATAAAAATTACTATAGTCGCGGCGCAAGACTCTGAGTTGTCATTATCGCACCCTGGCAACCTACCCATCAGTAGTGCTTCCAGTTTAGTGTATAATATGATACGCGTGTGATTCTTGTATAATATGTTAGTGTATAATAATATTCGTGTATACTATATTCCTGTATAATAATATGATTCGTGTATGATTTGATGCGAAATCGGACGCCCTTTTGACAGGTAGGTTGCCAAGGTAAGATAATGTCGACCTCAGAGTCATGCGCCGCGACTATAGGTATCAACCAAAGCAATCCCAGAGTCGCACCTGCGTTCGTATGCAGTCAGACAAGGATCGAATAAATGAAAAATGTACTGTAGATATAAATTCTCTCTCTCTCTCTCTCTCTCTCTCTCTCTCTCTCTCTCTCTCTCTCTCTCTCTCTCTCATCCTTAATTAAGCCTTTTAACTGCCTCTCGGGGCCATTAGAAGCAAATCAGCAGTTAATGCAACACATTTTTCTTAATATTATTATGTGCACCCAAGACTGACGTAAGGAGGGATGGTGGGAGAAAGGGGAGGAGGGAGGCATTGAGGGATAGGGGAAAGGGAAGGTGGATGATTGCAGAGAGGATGAATCAACAGGTAGGGTGGAAAGTACACAGGAAAGTAGGTAAGATTTTGACACTATGATGGAGGAAGGAGTGAGGTGATGAAGTTGGACACTGAAACGAATATAGAGGGAAGGATCTATCAGGATGGGAGAAGAACGGCAATATGTTAAAGTAGAGGTAGGGAGGGAGGGAGGAAGGTTGATGGAAATGATGAAGAGACGCAGGAAGGCAGGGTTGGAAATACAAAAAGAGAATTTGGTCGAAGGAAAGAAGGATTCAGAACGAATGAATGAATGAAGGAAGGAAGGATGAGAGAAATGATGGATGGAAGAGAGAAAGAAAAAAAAATAAAGTAAATGAAACAGGAGCATTCGGGGGCTGAATGCTAATCGCCTGCCAAAATATGTTGTTGGCTGAGATACAAGCTACCTACAGACCAGATATGAAGACGAGATATTTTGACAATGCATACAGACACACACACAGACACCCGCTTGCCTTTCCTAGCTTAAGGCCAAAAAAAAAAAAAAAAACGCAAAACTCTACGGAATTCAGTCACCACGATTTTTAAAAGCCAATTCCTATTAAAAGTATATTTATACCTGTATATGGCGGCTGGCACTAGGTCGTCTTTGATCAGATCATTACCAGCGGCAATACGCTTCTGTACATCCACATAGATGCCATTTCTTGAAGGTTTCGTGAAAATTTGTCCACAACTAATCGAGATATGGATAGAACACACACACACACACACACACACACACAAACTATATCGTCTCACCTTGCTAAAAGCAGGTGATAGAAAGGAAGTAAGGAATGAAGGAAGAAACTGAGGAAGAGAGGGAGGAAAAAGGTAAGGAAGGAAAAAAAGTTAGGAAGAAGGGTGATGAAGGAAGGAAGAAAGGAGCAAGGAAGGAAGGGAAGGAGAGAGAGAGAGAGAGAGAGAGAGAGAGAGAGAGAGAGAGAATCTAAAGTAACGTTTTCAATATGGTTATCGTAACACTCACAGTTGTAATCATATATATATCCAACTCCTACGTAATTTGCGCGCGCGCTTGTGTGTGTGTGTGTGTGTGTGTGTGTGTGTGTGTGTGTGTGTGTTCATGACTATTTATCCACCTGTCTTTTTAATATATGTTTCAGTTTATCTATCTACCCATCTATATATGTATGTATATATCTATCTATCTACCCATCTATTCATCTTTTATCTATCTATTTATCACTCTATCGATGTGTTTATCAGCTATTTAATTTTCTCTCTCTTTCACTTTCTCTCTCTCTCTCTCTCTCTCTCTCTCTCTCTCTAGGTGTGGAGTAATTACTCTGAGAAAGTATGGCATCTGTAAAGAAATATGCAAAAAAGTTTGCGGTTAACTTTTTTGGCCAGTTTTATTCTTGAGTTGCTTTGAAAAACTTGATGCCTGAAGTTTGGTGAGTCAGGCAGGTACGCAGGTGGGCTGGTGTGAGAGATATATGAAATGAGTAGTGGCTGAATCGGTAGAGAGGCGGCCTGCAGTCCTGATGGACCCAGGTTCGAATCCCGGCTGGGGCAGGGAACAGTTTAAGAATTTGAATTTCATAAAAAGCAGACTTTCCTGATCTACCAGATAACCCGCCGACATGTCATAAAAGTACCCCCGCTAATACCAGTACACCAGTCCTGTATGAGACAGCCCTAGCATGTATTCAATATGGACGGTGGGTGTTAGCGCCGAAGTGGTGACATGTAGAGAGGTGTATGGTATGTAGGAGGACTACTGGGCCTTGAGTGCAGGCTGTGAAGCCTATGCCCAGAAGTCGGACACATAAAAATAAAAAAAAATAAAAAAAAGAAGACAGATATGTAAAAGGGTAGGTTGAATGGTGTGAGAACTTTGTGAGGCAGATGCAGTACTGTAGGTAGTTCGGAAAGATGCTTGGGGTAGGCAGGTAGGTAGGTAGGTAGATATACCCTTGCGCAAATGAAACAAAGTGTGATTTCCACTAATTTCAATGTAATCCCATTCCATGTGCAGAAAGGCCAGCGTTTAGTCAAATATTAAAGATGATCTGAAGGAATTAGTGCAATTATTACGTCAGCCGGCGTTGCATCAGCTGCTTAATGCTATCTATTGAAATTAGTGCGATTATTACATCAGCCAGTATAGCATCCTCTTATTGTGACTGTTTCAACAGCCGATCAGATCTGGCGCAGCCGTCGATCGTCATGGACGTGACTCCCAAGCAACTCAGCGAGATCTTTACGGTACACTGCACGAACACCCATAAGGACCTACTGGGATATAGGAAAAATAGTTTGTCAGCCTCGCAACGGTCAGTCTTGTCGTCAAGGTGGAGAAGAACACAGAACCCGTTTCTCGAAAACGTATAGGACATTGTGGTCGAAAGAGGAATACTACTACTTGAGATGAAGTCTATTTACTCTTGGAAAGTAAAAAAAAAAAAAAAAAAGACCTTCGCAAGACAAGTGACGTACTGAGCAAAGATTTAAAGAATAAAAGAATAGATGTCAGTTCTTCTACATGTCCGCAGACGGTTTCTAGAAGCTGGTCGAAAGCCAAGCTACCCATTAGAAAACTGACGAAAGGAATGAAAGAAAAACCCAGCAAATGTACGCCGAAGTACAAGGACTGGACCAAAAATGATTCGCGTAAAGTAATCTTCAGTGATCAAAGCCATTTCTCTGTCCAGGGCGAGAGAAGTTAGCACGTTTGGAGGTCACCGGGAGAGAAGCTTCGCAATTGCCACACCGACCAGAACGTGAAACTCCCACAAAAGATATTCGGAGGATGCTTCAGTTATTACGGTGTCAGCTCCTTGCATCCAGTAGAGGGTATGATTCACTCACCACAATACACTGAAGCTCTTCAAAATGGTGTTGTTCCGTAGCGGGAAAAGCGATTTCCTGTCAGATCTGGAATATTTCAACATGATATAACCCCATGCCCTGTGTCAAAAATGGCAGAGCTTCACGATCCAGATGCATATTAAGGTAGTGGACTGGACTGGAAACTCTCTGGATCTCAACCCCATGGAGAATCTATGGTCATTTTGCGGAAGTCACCTTCGTGGAATGGACTAAACGACTATGGAGAAGCTTATTCGAGCCTCTGATTCAGGTCTGGTACAAAGATCCGAAAATCATCAGTGACTGTTCAGACTTAGTGGACTCAGTGAAACAGAAATAAATCACAATTTTGCATTTTTTAAAACTGTTTCATTTGGTTTTTCACAAGAGTGTAACTGTGAGAGCTTTGTGTAGCAGATAGGTAGGTATGAATGATGTATGAGGTAGGTAGGTGGGTAAAGGTAGTAGGTTTGCAGGTGTGTGCGTGATAGGTGTGGTAAGGGAGACAGGTGTGACATATAACAGTCGATGTTTCGAAATCCTTACTTCAAAGGCCCTCCCATATCTGAAAGTTATCGTCTGGAGACAACAAGAGTACAGGGGTCAGGCTGTCCCAGGAAACGTGTGAGAAACACTGGCAAGTTATTCCCGTGATATTTCTGAGAAGTTGTGTACAGTAATATCGACGAAGACAGACATGTCAGCTTTTACGGATCTAGACTAATGGATGACCTTGTGGACGATAGTGTGTCCCACATAATTTTACCCATAAGGACATCAATAATTGTCAGATAATAAGAGACGAATGTTGGACTTCTGTTCATACAGCAGTTTTTACTTGAAGTCAGACCAAGGGTAACCTTCCGAAGTTTCCTACACATATCCCAGAAAACTAAACACAACAAATGTCATGAAACTGATTGGCTGAACCCTTTTTATCTGAGGGAGTTTTTTGTTATTTTTCCACCCTCTGACAAGTTTATCCACTTTAGGAGTGATCAAAGTTAGGGGAAGGATAAGTAAAGCCAAAACCAATCCTCTCAAGGATGAAAAGTCTACCCAAAGCTTAATAATCTCGCTTAGAAATGACAAAAATATACTATGAAAGACTATCATAGTGAACAGATTATTAATTTTTTCTTCCTGTCTGGCGACTTGTCAAGGCCTCTTGCTTTTTTCACTCCTCTTGTACCATGTTAACTCTGCTGTTGCTTTCACTGACAAGCTAAACTACTGTATGCATTAACTTTGCACCTAAGTGCGTCATGTTTTCTCAGTGAAATGCTAAAGAAAAGAATGAAATCTCTCTCTCTCTCTCTCTCTCTCTCTCTCTCTCTCTCTCTCTCTCTCTCTCTCTCTCTCTCTCTCTCTCTCTCTCTCTCTCTCTCTCTCTCTCTCTCTCAGTACATCTGTAACGACTTTCGGCAAGTTTCAAATTCTTGTGGATGCACATGAGGATCAACATGAGGTGAGGATGGGAGGGGACTCCACTTTCGAGGCCATCTGGTAGTATTCTGTGGATAGGGCACTTGGTAATAGAAAACGTTTCTGCATACCAGGTTGGAGTTAACAACATAAGCGAGGCCCTGGATGATGTCATGGATAGTTCCTTTGATAATAAATACTCTTGTTATTACCCATACAGGTACGAACAACTTGGTAGGTACCAGATAAGAGCAACACTTGGAACGGTTTACGGCGATGATCCAGCATTACAAGGCCAAGACGAAGACTGTGCTGATATCAGCGGTGTTTCCTTGGATTAGCACACACACTCTGTTCTGCAAATTTGTCTTGAACCTTAATAATTGGTTATGGCTTCATTGTTTGCAGGAAGCAGGAGGGTTTGTAAACACTTGGAACGAATTTTAACAGCAACTTGCCTTGTACACAGAAAACGGTCTTCACTTCAGCTCAGTTACTTACTTGTGCAAGGCTTAGCCTTCTCCTGAAAGATGCAGTGTGTTCTGGAGAAAAAAACATACAGTGTTCGTGGAATGCAGGTGAGTTAACATAAACTGGGAAAAAAAGGTAGGAAAATTACCCTAAACTCCTTCAGTGAGATAAATGGTCGTGCTAAAGTTTTCTTTATAAATGCACGTAGCCTGAAAAATAAGTTATCGAATTAGAAACTTTCGTCACTGTTGATGACTACGACATAATTGGCGTTACCGAATCATGGCTTAATATTAAACAGTAATAGTTTTTGCAGAGTATAATTTTCCAGGTTTTGGTATTTTCTATAGCGACAGAAATGGGAGAAAGGGAGGAGGAGCATTGCTATTTATTAACCCCTGCTGTGCAGGTTCTTTGTAAGATAGTTTACCTCCCAGTAGTAGAATGTTTTATAACCAATGTAAATAGTACCTCATATGAGACATGCAGAATGGCTCATACAGACCTTCATTTTGCCTCATATGAGATCTGCAGCATGGCAAAGTAAACTATCATCCAGTACTGATCTGAAAATCATCCATCAATAATGCTAACTCAGTATACATTCATCTTCAAACAAGATCACACATTAAAATAACAAAAGTTCTTTTTAATCTATTGCCCGCCAGCTCAGTCGTGGGAAGCTGACAATAAAGTACATGAACAAATAGCAGAAGTAAGTTGCAAGCACAACACAATAAATTTTAGAGACATCAATATGCCTATAACAAGATGGAATGAATCCTTAATTACTCACACAGGGCTAGACTTATACAACAACTTGTTGGAAATATCATTAAATCAGTTAGATGAGCAGCCAGTGTGTCGAGGCATTATCTGGGTCTCATCAGAATACCTTCTCGAAAATGTACTTGTCGGAGATAAATTCAGTACTAGTGATCATCGTACTCATACAGTCATATTTATCATTAAATTCAGTATTAACAGCTTAAGGTCCATTTCTAAGAAAGTTCCAGGTTACAAAAAACCTAACTTTTAAACACTGGAGACAGTTATGTGTGATAAAGATTGGAAACCAGTTACACAGTGACTATACATGATCCCTGGAAAATGTTTTCATAAAGTATTAACCCGCCCCATGCCAACAACGTACATATGTGGGGCCCCTATATGCACAGACAGTGCCATTGACGTATAAGTACAGTCGTCAGCATAAATTTGCTGCAGGTCTACTCGTGTGATGTGAGTCCTTTTGTCTGGCAACAGTGTAAGGGGACTAGTTGCCACACAGACTTCTATACATATTAAAGATGTGTTTTTAAGAGGTGGTATAAGAGACTGCCTAGAGTACAGTTCTGTATACCATATCTGAATAGTATAAAAAAGTGCAAGAATAGACAGAAGAATGTTATGGAACGACGTATGAGCGTAATATTCTGATATTCCTCATTATAACCGCGTCTAAGTTCCCTTCCCCTCTCTCCCCTTACTCCTCCTGATGTCCCCCCACCCCTCCCTCTCCCTCTTACCCCAACTCACTTTCATGCCTCTCCACTTTCCCCTCTCCCACCCTCTCTACCTTCCTTCATTATCCACAGCACTAACCTGACTGGTGTATCGTAATTCTCTCTTGACCGTTTACTAAACCCAGCCCATCCTGTTCTCAATTGATCGCAATGCTTTAATAAAACTAACTATATCCAAGGCTAATAATTAATATTCCTTACTGTTCGAGACCCATTCTCGCCCTCTCTGTCTCCTTCCCACTCCTTTTATTTCAGTTTACTGGCCCCCTTTAACCTCTGTCTGTCACACTGTTGCATCTTTATCTTTTTTTCTATCACTACTTTACTGGTTATTGGTCTTTTGAACTGTCTGCTTACATCCCCCCTTCTCTACGAGTGGCACATAACACCCGTCTACCAACAAACTCTCATCCCTTTTCCATCCAACTCTCTAATACACGAGTTAACCATTCCTACCTGTCACGGGGTTTTTGTGAGTATATAGCATTAAAGAATAATATTCAATAATACTTGAGAACAGGACAAAGAACTGACCTATGAAAATCAAGCAATGATTACTTTATTCCGGCTTACTTCGCCGATTCTCTAAGGATGAGAATTTATAAACTTTCTCAACAGTACACAGCAGAGACTAATTATTCACATGTGCGTTTATTAGTACTGTTGGCCTCTGGAGAAAGTGACTCCACCCCTGACAATCAATAACTAATGCTATTAATGATAAACAAGTTCTTGCTGGTGCAATTAACTCCTAGATGGCACATCGGATTTAAGTTAATACAAAAGGACTGGCCTAAGTACCAGTTGCGAATAATGCAAAACGTTTATGCAAACTAGGAGCTGCAACTAGAATAAGCTTAATATGGAAAGTAAAGCTTGAGCTTACATTACATTAAGCTCAAGAAAAAGAACTGTTAAATTTATTGATTACAATGAAATAAATTTACATTACATGTTTCAAAATGCATTCAGAATAAGGAGATCGCACTCACTCGCTCACTCAAAAGCTAAACTCTTAAACCTAGGAAAAACAAAAAGAAAATACTGGCCAGAAAAGTGGACTAAGTGGATGACTGGGCGTCGTTGCTGAGGAAGGACGCTGCACATACTGAGCCTCTCGCCAAATCACGTCTAGGTGGGAATTCAGGAACTGGACAACGGCGGCGGCGGGAACTGGGCGTCGGCTGAGGAAGGACGCTGCCACACACACTGCTAACCTGCTTCCACGGTGCTCAAATCTTGACTGAGTTCAAATCGTGAGAAAGAGGCGAGTATCGAGCCACACTTGCTAAAGGCTAGAATGAGCGAAACACGCCCATAACAAATCACTCAGCGGAGGTGCTAATGTCGCGCACAAAGACGATCGCTTATGAAACAGTGAAAAATGTCCTGAAAACATTCCAGATTGAGTAAATATGGGAACGGTTAAACTGAGTGATACTGGGATTCCACTAGAATTCGCGGTTTCCCACCAAAGTTTAATGTCACGAGTTTATTTAAATACTGAATCGCGCCAACTCGTGACACTACCAGTCCTTCATTTATGCAACAGGTCAACTCTGAAACTGTCTTTATCTGTATTACCTACTTCCTATGATCTCCAGTCTTTCATATGCAGTGTTTCCAGGCATCTCAAAATGAATGGATCTTGAATTTGGCTCTCATTTGTACTGTTTTTGTTATTTTCTTGGAAGGAACGGTTTGCAGGCTAATGGCCTTTGGTTGCTTCTTCCTTGCATTAAAGAAAAAAAAAAAGCTGTCATTCTTTTCTCCACCCCTTGTCACTACCAATAGTCCCAAGATACAGAAACGTTTGAGTCTCGTTCTTATGATGTTTTCCTTACTGTTTTTTTTTTTTTTTTTTTTGTGAGTGAACCTGGCAGTCGGTGGCTATAATTTCAGCAGGAGAAATTAAACAAACATTTGGGCCCATTTCTCCTACTTCTCGCCGTCTCTGTTCCCTAGGAAAATGTTCCCATTCCCCTCACATTGTTCATTGAATCATGAAGCAGTATCAGAATCATAATGATACGAATTGCTACATCATGTTTGGAGTAGTGAGTGGGAGAAAAAGACTGTGGCATGGCAAGGAACTGGAATGTAGAGGAGCAAACATGTTCTAGTCCTGGCATCACTTCCACAATGGGTTATGTCTCATGCTACTTATACATATTATATACATAAGTGTTTTATTCATATTTAATGAAAAAGTATTGTACTGTTGAGATGAATGACCAAATACAACTTCACTGTGAGAGTGGTGTGGGAGAGAGATGAGAGGCCAGACATGCTAAGGCTAGCATTTTCAGACGTACACAGGGAGAGTGAAGGAAGGTGAGAGAAGGATATAAATTCTGCGTATGTTTAAGTTTTAGGGAAATATATATATATATATATATATATATATATATATATATATATATATATATATATATATATATATATATATATATATATATATATATATATATATATATATATGTATGTATTAATACACTATATGCAGTTAATACAGCCTTACTGAGATGTATGATGTGTGGAAAACTGGCCAGTTCCAACTTGTGTGAGAGAGCTATGGAGTTTCCCGGGCCTGTGCACCTAATATCGGCGTTTTGTCAAAGACTTTGTAACGATAGCTGCACCTCTTCACAAGCTGTTGGGGAAAAAGTAGAAGTTTGCATGGACAGAAGAGACTCAGAAAACCTTCGACGAACTCAAGTATGCGTTGGCAAGCTCTCCAGTATTGCCATACTCAGACCATAATCAGCCATTTATCTTGGATTGTGACACTAGTGACCATGGTATTGGTGGAATCCTGTCGCAGAAGAAGGATGGAAAAGAGTATGTGGTAGCATATTACAGCAAGAAGCTCAGCTCACCGGAACATAACTACTGTGTGACCCGTAAGGAGCTCTTGGCAGAGCTGAAGAGCCTTGATTTCTTCCATCCCTATATATGGGTCAAACTTCAACATCAGGACAGACCATGTGGCACTCAAGTGGCTGAAAAAGCTAAAGAATCTGGAAAGACAACTGGCACGCTTGCTTGAGAAGCTAGACTAGCACAATTATGAGGTGCAGCACAGTCCTGGGCGGGTACATGGCAATGCTGACAGCCTGAGTCATCGGCCATGTGATCCGGAGTATCAGCAATTTAGTAAAAAGGAAGATCATAGTAAGAAATGCAGCTGTACTGCAGTGACAGGGCCAGCATCAGATGAAGACCTGAAGAGGATGCAGATGTACAACCAGTGCTAGAGTAGCTGCAGCGGAGTACAGTGCGACCATCTAAGGAAGAAGTTTCCAGGTTAAGCCTTGCGACCAAGAGTTACTGGAGTCAGTGGGACCTTCTTCGTTTGAACAATGGACTACTGGAGCATCGGTGAGAGAGACCTGATGGCCTCAGCAAGCATTGGCAATTGGTGGTTCTGTAGAAGATGAGGTCTGAGATCTTGGATGAGTCCCATAACCAAATCACTAGTGGGCACCTAGGAGTGAAGAAAACTCTAAGCTGGCTGTGACAGAGGTTCTACTGGATTGGCATGCGTCAGGATGTTGAAGAGTGGTGTCCGGCCTGTGATGTGTGTTGTGCCAAGAAGGGACCCAAGAAACGTGGTTTCGCCCCTCTCCAGCTGTATCAAGTGAGTGCACCGATGGAAAGAGTCGTGGTGGCCATTGCTGGACCTCTGCCACTCACTGAAAGAGGAAACCAGTATATATGTGTCACCATGGACTACTTCACAAAGTGGCCAGAAGCCTATGCCATCCCTGATCAAGAGGCTGCCACTGTTGCTCAGTTGTTGGTTGACCAGTTCTTCAGTAGTTTTGGGATGCCACAAGAGCTACATTCAGACTAGGGTAGAAATTTTGAGTCTGCTGTATTCCGTGAATGCTGCAAGTTACTGGGGATCAAGAAGACCAGGACGACCCCACTAAGGACAGTCAGATGGGATGGTGGAGAAATTCAACTAGACCCTGGGACAAGAACTGGCCAAATACTGCACAGAGGACAAACAGAATGGGACCAGAAGTTACCAGCGTTGCTGATGACATATCGGTCTGCATCTACCGGCTACACTCCTGCAAAACTGATGTTGGGCCACGAGCTACGTTTGCTCATTGACTTGTTAAAGGGAAGACCACCTGGTGAAGAGCTGCCTACAGACACCTCCAACTATGCAAAGCATCTTCAGGAAAGGCTGGTTGAGGTACATCATCAAGTGCAAGGAACCCTCAAGTTTTTTGGGGAGGTGATGAAGTGCAAGTATGATGCCAAGGCATCATATTGTCGGAAGTAGCATAGAAGAAGACCTGATAAATTGAAGGATTATTTTGTGTATAGTTAGACGATTCATTAAAATTGATTATGTCTGTGTATATTGTGTAGTTTTGTCGGGACGACAAAGAATTAGGGAGAGGGTAGATTTGCCAGTTGGGTGTTCGAGAGACTTCTCGCTGTTTCCCAATATGTACAGTGGTTTCAGTGCGAGTCAGAGTTGCCAGTTTGCCTGCTGTTTGTGAGCGTAGTTTTCGTAAGTTGTACATTAATTTTTGTGCTCATTTTCTTTATAATGTTTTATTTACGGTATGCGACTGTTTATTAATTTATGCATGAAATGCGTGGCCGCATCGATTCTCCGGAATATTCCGGAGAATACCGCAGTCTCCCCGACATCAAGGCGGACCAGGAGCAGTGGAGTCTGCCCTCAGAAATGCCGACACCCCCACTCAGACTCCCCCCACTCGGACTCCCCGGGGTAGCCGCCGCCAGCCACCACCACTCCGGGCAACAGCGGCATACGTCAGCCCGGGCCGTGCGCCTTTGTGAAACGCAACCACCGCGCCGCCGCCACCGTAGGAAAAAGACACTACCTTTGCGTGGTGGAATCACCGAGTTAGCTAGGGGTGGAGTCAGAAACTGTACTCCAGACAGCACCCCTAAGGTAGAGACGATCTATGGTCGCTCTAACAGTGGCAAGGTAGAGACGATCAGCGGTCGCTCCCCCCACAACAAGGTAGAGACGATCAATGGTCGCTCCCATAAAGAAAAGACAGAGACGATCTATGGTCGCTCACAACAAAATCAGGTAGAGACGATCAGTGGTCGCTCCCTGAAAGCTAAGGTACAGACGATCAATGGTCGCTCCCTCAGCACACTGGTAGAGACGATCAATGGTCGCTCCCATATAAAAAAGACAGAGACGATCTATGGTCGCTCACAACAAAATCAGGTAGAGACGATCAATGGTCGCTCCCTGCAAGCTAAGGTAGAGACGATCAACAGTCGCTCCCTCAGCACCCCGGTGGAGACGATCGATGGTCACTCCCAGGGTATAGTGAGGAGGAAAGACCTCCCTGTCTCCCCCGGCCTCTGTTCCCTGCGCGAGGCCCTTGAGAAGACCCACCTGTCGGGCTCCCGTGACAGCCGCTGCCGCAGTCCTTCCCTGCCGGCGCCCCTGCCCATAGGAGACCGCAGTCCGTCGCCTCTTCCGGCCCGCCCCAGGACACCCGGGCGAGACCTCACCACGCCCCCGCGACGCCAGGACCTGACCCAGAGGTTCCTAGCCCTCTTCGGCCCCAGTCCGGAGCCCAGTCCGGAAGCCCCCGGACGTGAGAGGACGCCCTAGTGAGTCGCCCCGTGCCCTCCCGGCTCGCCCTACCCTGGCGACACCCTCAGCCCGAACGGATCATCGCTGAGGTAACTGTGTTTCTCTCCACCAGAGATACGAGGATCCGCAATTGTGAAGTAGGTTAAGTGTGACTCCTTTTTTCTTAGAATAAGACTAGTGCAGTGATTTCATGTAATTTCCATTGGGGTAACCCAGGACATAATGCTACATTAACGGGCGAGAATAGGGGTAGAGACCCCAAGTGAAGATACGTGCGAGTGTCATCCCGAGTTTACTAAGGACTTCTCTCTAGAGCCCAAGGAAAGGATAATACATCATTAGAGTGCTATTGGTTTAACCCTGAGTAATACAGTGGAATAGAAATTACGAGGGTTCCGACTTTGTTACGCGTTGGGAAGTGCGAACCTACATAACCTACCAGGGAGATGTGTAGTATATAAGTTGTACTGACGGAAATCTAGTGTTGCCAAAACTACGAGGACCGCGAGTGATAACTGTACTCCCTTGTTCTGCACGCTATCCCTGAAAACCCTCCCCACTCCTCACCCCCGCTCTTGAAGTCCAAATAAGAACCAGAGTTAATTATCAAAGAATTCTTGCCAATAGAAAACACCTAAACTCCCTTGTCAATATCGGGCCTCATTAAGTATTACCATAACTCCTCCCTCGCCGTTCTAAGTCACTCTCCGTGTCTCCCTACCTCCCCCCTTCCCTTCCTGGTAAATCACAAACCCCCCCCTCTCTCCCGTCCCGCGCTCCGCGCGCACGGGTATTTACTGTACTCCTAGTACTAAGATTTGTTGTATTGTCATTAATATCTAAGAAGCTAGTATCCTGCGAGATACACAATATTTTAGATAAGGTTTTGTATTGCTCTATATTGTGATGTAATGTCTACTGAAATGTCTTGTGTCTAACTGAAATAATATACGTGTATGGTGTTGCCGAAAGTTTTTATGTCCTGCCTCTCTTCATTGCACTAGCTCCGGTCTCGAAAGAGGACCCCGCTCAGTGTTGAGTTGATTTGGAACGAGAGGTCGAGCCAAATTCTACTCAGCATTACACTGGTGGCCAGCGGTGGTTCTAGATCCGAGCGTAGAAGAGAGGTAAATAGGAAATATTTGGAAAAATGGCAACTATACCGCACGTCCAGTTATCCAAGTTTGACCCTGACCAGTATGACATACAAACATATCTTGGAATAGTTAAACCCTTATTGGATATTGGCTTCGATAATGACCAACAAAAAATTGCAGTCACACTTCCACTACTGGGTAAAGCCGCAGCTAATATTGCACCAAAAATTGTCCCAGAACTCACCTGGCAGAACTTTACCAAGTTCGCAGTCCAAGCCATCACCCCATCATTAGGGAAAGTGGTGGCTCTATCCAAGTTGGATAGCTTTACTTATAACGGGGATTTAGATAATACCCTGTTGCAGGCAAGAAGCCTGATTACTGCTGCCTACCCGGAATCAGACGAAGAAACCCGGGACCAGCACACCTTCAATACTCTGCTCCGAGTACTCCCAAGTGTTGTGAAGCAACACTTTACTATCCACGATCTGACAGGAGACATGGATAGGGATATACAGCTGATACGACGCCTCCTGACCGCCTGCCCTCCTCCACAACAAATCAATGTTGTCAAGAAATTCCCCACTCGGCCCCCGGCTCCCCCAGCCGCACCACGTCCGCCCCTGCCCCACACCAGCCCGACCCCGACGCCTAGCCCACCCAGGGCGTACCCCTCTCGTCGGCGCCCCGCCCCGCGAGAAAACCCAAACTTAATTCTCATCAACCCGTGGGAATTCACAGCCTGCAACTCCTGTTGCCCCCTTCATGACGTACGGGACCAGCTGAAAGCTGCTCGCCGCAAAAGCACAACCCCGGGTCCGCGTAAGGTCTCCGCCCTAGAAGGCGAGGCCCCAGGGGACGAGCTGGCGCCAGCGGACGATCCACCAGGAGACTTAGAGCAGGAACAGGAACACGAGAGCCCTAACCAGCTGGATTTTTAGGCCCGCCCCCGCACCAACCCACGGTGGCGGGGGCCATCACCCCTAAGTATCGCCCCCCAGTGTACCACAAAATGAAAATCAACGGCGTGAAGGCCAGACTACTAGTCGATACGGGAGCAGCCAGATCCTGTCTTTACAGCCATTATTTCTCCCGCTACAAATCGCGGTTTGGCCCGCTCCGCCCCACTACCACCCACCTTATAGATGCGGGGGATGGCCCCCTGCCCATCCGTGGGGAAACTCGGGCCCTACGGGTCGACACCCACCAACCAGTATCTACCCAGCACCCCTTCATCATTTTTTATTCCTCCTGCAGGAGCTATGATGGCTATTTAGGGCTGGACTTACTTCAAAAACTCGGAGCCACTATCGACTGTCGCAACCAACAACTCCAGTTCCACCCCCTACCCCGCTCCACCCCAGCCGTTTGTACCTGCACGCCGCAACCCCGGCCGGAGGACACACACAAAAAAAAAACCCTCGCACTCCTTCTTTTCCCCTTCTTCGCCTCCCCCTTCCCCCGCGCAACCCCACCCCACTCTTGCCCCCTCCTTCCCTGCCACCGTTTCCGCCGCCGTTACCATCCCCTCACACCACGAGGCCTGGGTGCCCCTGAACAGGCCCTCAGGCCCATCCGTTTTGTTCTCCCCCCTCCTCCCTGCCGGACCCCTCTCCGCCTGCCTCGTTTCCCCTACCTTTCTCCCCCCCCACCGCGCTGCCATTCGCATCACCAATCTCGCACCCTCCCCCTCACCCTTCCCAAAGGGCTTATCGTCGGAGAGATGGAAGAAGCCGAGCCCTGCGTCCCTTCCCCCCCCAATGCCCCGCCCCCCTTCCCCCCATCCCTGACCATCTCTCCGACCAACAGTCAGACGCCTTACACCGCCTCCTCCTGGAGTTCCAGGATTTGTTTGCGGCAGGGCCCGCAGATATAGGACACACTACATACCTGTCTCACGAGATCCATACGACAGGCCCCCCGATACGACAGCCTTCCCGACGGAAGAACCCCCGACAGAGAGAAGAGGAAGACCGCCAAGTGCGCGAAATGGAAGAGGCGGGCGTTATTTCCCCCTCCACCAGCCCGTGGTCCTCCCCCGTCGTTCTAGTAAAAAAAAAAGACGGCACGATGCGGTTTTGCATCGATTACCGCCGCGTGAACGACGTCACAATTAAGGATGCCACTCCCCTTCCCCGCATCGACGAGTCCCTAGACTCCCTATACGGGGCGTCTTGGTTTTCTACCCTTGACCTCCAGTCTGGATATTGGCAGGTCCCAGTCCACCCGGATCATCGAGGCAAAACGGCCTTCTCTACCAGTATTGGCCGCCATTATGAGTTTAATGTCCTGCCATTCGGCCTCTGCAATGCCCCAGCCACGTTTTCCAGGCTGATGGCATCTGTTTTAAGCGGCCTCACTTGGGAGATCTGTTTGGCCTATCTTGATGATGTCATCGTTTTTAGCCAAACTTGGGCCGATCATTTGCAGTGCCTCCGCCGAGTTTTCACCCGAATTCGCCAGGCAGGCCTCAAGTTACATCCAGCCAAATGTGTCTTGGCCGAAAAAACCGTCGCGTTTCTAGGCCATACCATTTCCCAAGCAGGAATCTCCCCAGACCCCGATAAGCTGCGCGCCATAGCGGACATACCACCTCCGCAAGATGTTCACGGCATTCGTGCCTTTTTGGGGCTCGCATCCTACTACCGCCGCTTCGTGAAGGGATTTGCACAAATTGCTAAACCTCTTCACGATCTGACGAGGAAAGGAGAACCTTTCCTCTGGACAGAGGACCGACGAACCGCTTTCCAACAGCTGAAAGACAAACTTATCTCGGCCCCCATCGTGGCCTTTCCTGACTATGCCCTCCCTTTTCGCCTCTACACGGACGTCTCCCTGGACGCCATTGGCGCTGTTCTAGCCCAGGTACAGGCCGGTCGGGAACACATTATTGCTTGTGCCAGCCGCACACTGAACCCGGCAGAGAAAAATTATGCCGCCACCAAGCGAGAATGCCTCGGCATAATCTGGTCCCTCCAATATTTTAGAGCTTATCTTTCTGGGACCCAAGTCACTATAATAACCGACCACCAATCACTCCAGTGGCTGCGACAATCGGATTCCCAGAACGCCCAAACCGTCCGATGGCGTGACACCCTAGAGGAATTTCAATATGAAATCTCGTACAGACCCGGGAAGCTCCGCACTAACGCAGATGCCCTCTCCCGCCTTCCCATCCGCGCCGTCCAACCAGATCAGGACCTGCTAGAACTCTGGCACCACAAAGAACGCCCCCCCTAGATCCCAGCCTACCTGTTTCCCAAATTGTGCCGACAGGGCGACCACCTCTTGACCCCGTCCGGACACATCCTCTTGGCCCCCGATGTGGCACGTGACACCCTGCGCCAGTTACACGCCCACAACGGCATCCATTTGTGCACCAAAAAATTGCTACAGGTATTTAATGACATCTACTGGGCCCCGAACCCCTCCACCCTCGCCAAGGAAATTATTCAAGCTTGCCGTGCCTGTGCGCTCGGGAAAGACATTACCCGGACCGCCGGGCCTTCTGGCCATATCACCGCCCACAAACCCTGGCAGCTCCTAGCAGTCGACGTGGTAGGACCTCTCCCTCCTAAATCGGGATATAAGTACGTGATCACGTTTGTTGACACGTACTCCAAGTTCATAATAGCCTGCCCCGCTAAAGAACATCACGCCGTCGCGGTCGCCGACGCCTTACTCCGACACGTTTTTCCCTACTTTGGCATTCCCCAGGCCATCCATTCTGACAATGCCCCCGAATTCTCCGGGAAAGTCTGGGAAGAGCTGGCCCGGATTTTTGGATACAAAATCTCCCACTCCTCACCATATTGGCCTCAAGGGAACGCGGTGTGTGAGCGCAGCCATCGTACCTTGGCAAATCAGCTGCGGACCAGAATCGAGGCTACCAAAGACAACGATTGGCCAGCGCACGTCAAAATCGTCCAGTGGGGCATGAATTCCTGCCCCAGAGAGGACGGGGTTTCCCCCCACGAGAGGGTCTTTGGCGAAACCCCCCTCCTACTACCCTTACGCCATCACTTGCAACCGCCCACCTCTGCCCCGGCGACAGACCCGCTACACTCGCTAAAAAGGCGGGTATACCACCTACAGCGAAACTTAGATCTTGGACCCGACACGGCCGCCAACCCCTACAAGCAGGGTGACACAGTAGTCATTGCCCAACTCCCCACCCCCCACAAACTTGCCCCCCGTTTCACGGGCCCACACACCATCACCAAAATCCCCAACCCTTACCAGGTGGTCGTGGACTACCACGGCACTCCCCGTACCCTCCGAAACCGACACGTACGCCCTTTCCGAACACCCATTCCCCCCGCCACGACCCCGCCCCCCCAACCCCCCACAGCTCCCGCTCCACCCTCTACAACCACATTTGAGTGTTACATTTCCTCCTCCCCTTCCCCCTCTCCCCCCCCTACCGCCTCCACCTCTCTCACCCCAGGCACCTCACCTGACGTCTCCCCCGCCACCCCCCCCTCCCCCTCGCCCCACCCACCCGTGGCCTGCCCCTCAGCCCGCGCCCCCCCATCTCCGGCTCCTGCCGCCACCCCCGTCCCCCAGCCCATCACCACCCCCTCCACCCCCACCACCACCCCTTCACCACAACCCTCTTCCACTCCCCTCCCCCTGCCCACCACCCGGACGCCCACTCCACCAATACCACGTCCTACCACACCCACGGCACAAGAGACAACACGCCCACACCTAACGCCCCCCTCCCCCTCCACCCCGGCCCGCACCACCACCACCACCACCCCTTCACGAACACCCCTTCTCCCCTCCCCCCCTACCCTGCCCACCACCCGTACGCCCACTCCACCAATACCACGTGCTACCACACCCGCGGCACGAAAGACAACCTGCCCACCCCCAACGCCCCCCTCCCCCCCCACCCCTACCCTCACCACCACCAATACCCGCTCGGGCCGCCTCTCACGCCCACCCGCCCGATATTCCCACACCCCTACACCCCCCACTTCCCCGCGACTTCACACTGTCCAGCTACATCGGGCCCAAATCCCTCCTATCTGTACTCCCCAGAGACTTAACGCCGCATTACTACCACACAAAACCCGGCCTTCGCCCACTCTGTCCGGCATTCCACCTCCAACCGCGCCGACAACCACACCAAACAACATGAAGATTAAGTGAGCTGTATGGGCCCCTTCCATTGCCAGGAACCGCCGGCTTCGCGGACCCCACCACCTGTTAAGTATCCTCAAGCACACCACCACCCCCTCCGCCCTTTTCCTCACCTATGGCCAAACACAAGAGGAGGATTCTTATACTACCGCCTGGCAGCACACACTCCGCCACCTCCAGCCCATCTCCACCACCTCCAACACTCTAGCGTTCCACCTCCAGCCACAGGGACGTGACTTTTTTCAAGAACACGGTGGTGAAATGCGTGGGTTTGACCGCATCGATTCTCCGGAATATTCCGGAGAATACCGCAGTCTCCCCGACATCAAGGCGGACCAGGAGCAGTGGAGTCTGCCCTCAGAAATGCCGACACCCCCACTCGGACTCCCCCCACTCGGACTCCCCCCACTCGGACTCCCCGGGGTAGCCGCCGCCAGCCACCACCACTCCGGGCAACAGCGGCATTCGTCAGCCCGGGCCGTGCGCCTTTGTGAAACGCAACCACCGCGCCGCCGCCACCGTAGGAAAAAGACACTACCTTCGCGTGGCGGAATCACCGAGTTAGCTAGGGGTGGAGTCAGAAACTACTCCAGACAGCACCCCTAAGGTAGAGACGATCTATGGTCGCTCTAACAGTGGCAAGGTAGAGACGATCAGCAGTCGCTCCCCCCACAACAAAGTAGAGACGATCAATGGTCGCTCCCATAAAGAAAAGACAGAGACGATCTATGGTCGCTCACAACAAAATCAGGTAGAGACGATCAGTGGTCGCTCCCTGAAAGCTAAGGTAGAGACGATCAACGGTCGCTCCCTCAGCACACTGGTAGAGACGATCAATGGTCGCTCCCATAAAGAAAAGACAGAGACGATCTATGGTCGCTCACAACAAAATCAGGTAGAGACGATCAGTGGTCGCTCCCTGAAAGCTAAGGTACAGACGATCAACGGTCGCTCCCTCAGCACACTGGTAGAGACGATCAATGGTCGCTCCCATATAAAAAAGACAGAGACGATCTATGGTCGCTCACAACAAAATCAGGTAGAGACGATCAATGGTCGCTCCCTGCAAGCTAAGGTAGAGACGATCAACGGTCGCTCCCTCAGCACCCCGGTGGAGACGATCGATGGTCGCTCCCAGGGTATAGTGAGGAGGAAAGACCTCCCTGTCTCCCCCGGCCTCTGTTCCCTGCGCGAGGCCCTTGAGAAGACCCACCTGTCGGGCTCCCGTGACAGCTGCTGCCGCAGTCCTTCCCTGCCGGCGCCCCTGCCCATAGGAGACCGCAGTCCGTCGCCTCTTCCGGCCCGCCCCAGGACACCCGGGCGAGACCTCACCACGCCCCCGCGACGCCGGGACCTGACCCAGAGGTTCCTAGCCCTCTTCGGCCCCAGTCCGGAGCCTAGTCCGGAAGCCCCCGGACGTGAGAGGACGCCCTAGTGAGTCGCCCCGTGCCCTCCCGGCTCGCCCTACCCTGGCGATACCCTCCGCCCGACCGGATCATCGCTGAGGTAACTGTGTTTCTCTCCACCAGAGATACGAGGATCCGCAATTGTGAAGTAGGTTAAGTGTGACTCCTTTTTTCTTAGAATAAGACTATAGTCTGACAGATCGAAACGTAGGGTTTTGGTGGAGTCACCCCCTCCCTGCACTGTTGCCACGTTTCCGAGCTGACCTCTCCATCAGCGATGACCTTGACACTG
Source organism: Coenobita brevimanus (assembly GCF_032717465.1). NCBI lineage: Eukaryota > Metazoa > Arthropoda > Malacostraca > Decapoda > Coenobitidae > Coenobita > Coenobita brevimanus. The sequence continues at coordinate 17,606,537 of NC_137062.1, read as the reverse complement.
TTTCCCTCTTGTGATCTCCGTTTTTCTAATACCCCCTATACCCCTGCCACCAACACCCCCTATACCCCTACCCCCAACAACACCCCCATCAACAACACCCGCTATACCTCCACCACCAACACCTCCTATAAATATAGACCCCCACCATCAACACCTGTATAATAATTAGCCGTTGATAATTGCTATACTTTTATTGAGAGCATACATTCTACCCTATTGCTCAAACTCCCTAATCTTACAATCCCATCTGTCTTAATCCTTCCCACTGCCTTCGTTCCTAAATCCCTTAATTGATCTATTTTTAACCTAAGTGTCCCCACACCTTTTAAACCATTTACCTCTCTGTCACTATTCTCCACCATATGTATCAACTTGTATTATATTGTGTATAGAACTTTCATACTGTATGCTGTACTACTGTATAATGTATAAGAATACCCACTGTTTAGTGGAAATAAAGTTTTATTATTATTATTATTATTATTATTATTTCTCTCTCTCTCTCTCTCTCTCTCTCTCTCTCTCTCTCTCTCTCTCTCTCTCGCTAGATTTTGTTATGTGTCATCCATGGTTTTTTACTTCCATTTTTATGTATGGATTATAATTTTGACTTTATTTCCGCACCACCCTTGAGGTAAAAGTCACGGCGCGTTTTTTTTATAGAGGTTTCCCCAATAGGCCTAAATCCTGTAGGGGGTTGGTGACCTCCCACAGCGTACACACAAACACGTGTCGCGTGAGTGCTGCCACCCCAGAGCTGTTTGATATATTTATTTTAATTATGAAAGGATCGCCTCTTCCCACTTTTATCCCTTCAAATTTTCTTGCAATTATACTTGCTAAATTAATTAGCAATGTTAGAAGTGTTGGGGAAGTAAATAATAATTAGAATATTTTTAGAGCAACATGCCAAATTTTTATGCCACGTTTCTCTATTATCGTATAATATAGTATGCAGAATAGTTTTATTCTTCCTTGATACATGTCAGCACTTTCATTACAGTTATATTAGTATGAGTTATGTTTATGTATCATTCCTACTACACAAACCACAGGCGTTATACATCGTAGGGTTAGGAAACATGGCAATAGTGTAGGGAGGGGGTGACTCCACCCAAACCCTATGTTACGAGGAGGAACACTATAGTGCAGTGATTTCATGTAATTTCCACTGGGGTAACCCAGGACATAATGCTACATTAACGGGCGAGAATAGGGGTAGAGACCCCAAATGAAGATACGTGCGAGTGTCATCCCGAGTTTACTAAGGACTTCTCTCTAGAGCCCAAGGAAAGGATAATACATCATTAGAGTGCTATTGGTTAAACCCTGAGTAATACAGTGGAATAGAAATTACGAGGGTTCCGACTTTGTTACGCGTTGGGAAGTGCGAACCTACATAACCTACCAGGGAGATGTGTAGTATATAAGCTGTACTGACGGAAATCTAGTGTTGCCAAAACTACGAGGACCGCGAGTGATAACTGTACTCCCTTGTTCTGCACGCTATCCCTGAAAACCCTCCCCACTCCTCACCCCCGCTCTTGAAGTCCAAATAAGAACCAGAGTTAATTATCAAAGAATTCTTGCCAATAGAAAACACCTAAACTCCCTTGTCAATATCGGGCCTCATTAAGTATTACCATAACTCCTCCCTCGCCGTTCTAAGTCACTCTCCGTGTCTCCCTACCTCCCCCCTTCCCTTCCTGGTAAATCACAACCCCCCCCTCTCCCCTCCCGCGCTCCGCGCGCACGGGTATTTACTGTACTCCTAGTACTAAGATTTGTTGTATTGTCATTAATATCTAAGAGGCTAGTATCCTGCGAGATACACAATATTTTAGATAAGGTTTTGTATTGCTCTATATTGTGATGTAATGTCTACTGAAATGTCTTGTGTCTAACTGAAATAATATACGTGTATGGTGTTGCCGAAAGTTTTTATGTCCTGCCTCTCTTCATTGCACTAGCTCCGGTCTCGAAAGAGGACCCCGCTCAGTGTTGAGTTGATTTGGAACGAGAGGTCGAGCCAAATTCTACTCAGCATTACAATGCAATTCAATTTAAGTTTCTATGCTAAATGATTTTTAGTGTTATGTACTCTAAGAAAGCTGGCAAGTTTTGGTTGTTTCCGAGTTGGTAACTGTGCTTTCTCTAGAATACACCAGAAATGTGGAAAAATGTAGAAGTTTCTAGTACAATGCAAGCTTATATAAGGATGGATAAGAGACTAGAACAAGTTCAGTCGGTTTTCAGTTCAGTTTAAGTGTAGTGCAGTTAGTGCAGTGAAGTTTGTATGTTTTCGGTACTTGTGAAAACAGTGAAGTGTTTACTGAAGTTTGTATATCATCGGAACTTGTGAAAAATAGTGAAGTGTTGTCAAGCATTAAGTGTAATTACATTTAGTATGCTGTGTATAGCTCCAGTGCTGTGAGAATAGTGAAGTTGGAAAGCATCCAGTGTACTTACTTGGAAAATAAAGACAGTCATCTTAAGAAGCCAGTGTTTACAGTATTTACAATGCCTCAGCTGATCTTGTGTACTATATACCTAAAGGCTGACCATAGGGAGAATAGCTCACTGGGCAACGTCCTTACTGTACTGGACTACTGCTGTTGAAGCCTGTGGCAGTGTGGGAAGGAGACGTATCACCATGAATATAATAGCCAGAAGGTTCAATCAGTGTCAAAGGTTAATTAGGGTTTTCACCCTATATGGAAGAACTATTATAGAGAAATTAAGAGAGATATCAAAGTCCTAGTGAGTGATTATCAGGGTGGCTCTAGGAGTGCCAGAGGATGTGTGGATGAAATATTTCCAGTGAGGCAGATAGTGGAGAAGGCCTGTGAGAAGGACTACAAGGTGTTTATGGCATTCATGGACCTGGAAAAAGAATAAGACAAAATAGACAGAGAAGGAATGTGGAAGGTTTTGCACATGTACGTGTAGATGGTGAGCTGCTAGATTTTTTCTTATGCTGGGAAGAAAAAACCAAAGGCCATGAGCCCGCAATAACTGTTCCTTCCAAAAGAAAACAAAATACAAGAGAGAGCCAAATTCAAGATCCGATTGTTTCGAGATGCCTCGACACACTGCGTTTCAAAGACTGCAGATCATAGCTAGCAGGAAATATCAGACAGAGGGAGACAGTTCCAGAGTTGACCTGTTGCATACATGAAGGACTGGGAGTAACGGTTAACTATTGCATTAGAGAGCTAGACAGAAAAGGAATGAGAGATTGCTGCTAGACAGGTGCTATGCACCCGTAGGATAGATAGAGGAATGCAAACAGACAGTTCAGAGGAGCAGTGACCACTGAAGTAGTGATAGAAAAGAGATATAGATGCAACAGTGCAGCGAAGAGACAGAGGTTGAAGGGAGCCAGTAAGAGGAAGAGAGTTAATGAGACAAAAAGCCTTTGACTGCACCCTATTGAGAAGAGCTGTATGTGGGGAACCTCCCCACACGTGAGTTGTACTCCATACTGGGGTGGATAAAACACGTGTATAATGTAAAGTCAACAACTGTGCAGGGGTAAAGCAGGAGCGAAGTCGGCTTATCACACCTAATCTCCTGGAAGCAGATTTTACAAGAGATGTAATATGATTTTTCCAAGTTAAGTCCCGAATGAAAGAAACCCCAAGCATGTTCAAGGATGATGCAGGATTAAGCTGAATATTATTAAACATTAGTGGGTATACCTGTGGAAGATTTTGTCGGGGTGATAGGTGTAAGAACTGAGTCTTTGATGCATTAAAAACAACAAGATTATTTTTATCCCAGTCAGAGATATGAGCCAAGTCAGACATTAAGTGTGCCATAGCCTCATCCCTTGTTTGTTGAAGTAACTGCTGAGATGGATGTTGCAAGAACCGAATGGAAAGATGAAGGGTGGAATCATCAGAGTACGAGTGGATGGGGTTAGATGTACAGCTTAGAAGGTCATTGATGAATAAAAGGAAGAGAGTTGGTGATAGGACAGAGCCTTGAGGAACACCACTGTTGATAGATCTAGGAGAAGAACGATGGCCGTCTACAACAGCGACTATAGAACAACCAGAAAGGAAGCTATAGATGAAGGCACAGATAGAAGGATAGAAGCCGTAAGAGGGCAGTTTGGAAACTAAAGATATGTGCCAGACTCGACCAAAAGCCTTTGAGATGTCAAATGCAATGGCAAAGCTTTCGCCAAAGTCCCGAAAGGAGGATGACCAGGAGACTGAAAGGTAGGTGAGAAGATCGCAAGTGGAGCGACCCTGACAAAACCCAAACTGACGATCAGAAAAAAGGTTGTGATAGAAAAGATGCTTTAAAATTTTTGTATCAAGAATTGACTCGAAAACTTTTGAGATACAGGATGTTAAAGCAATTGGAGGATAGTTAGAGGGTTGGGAATGTTCTCCCTTCTTTCGGACTGGCTGAATGAGAGCAAACTACCAGCAAGAAGAAAAGGAACAAGTTGACAGACAAAGGCAAAAAAGTTTGCCTCGGCAGGGTGTAAGCACAGAAGCACAGTTCTTGAGAACAACAGGAGGGACTCCATCAGGCCCATATGCCTTGTTAGTATTGTGGCCTGTGATGGCAGGAAATACATCAGCTGAAGAAATTTTAATGTCAACCATAAGGAAGTCAGAGGGGGGAAGTGATGGTGGAATAGCACTGGAATCATCTAAGGCGGAATTCGAGGAGAAAGTCTGAGCAAAGAGATCTTCTTTATCAGTAGAAGAAATAGCTACAGAACCATCAGAGTAGAAAAGAGGAGGGAAGAATGATGAGGTAAAGTTGATAGAAAGGTTTTTGGCAAGGTGCCAAAAGGAGTAGGAAGAATTCGAGTTGGAGAGCTGAGAGCATTTTAGTACCGATGAAATTATTTTTGGCAGAGTGAAGAACAGACTTAGCACGATTCCGGGCAGAAACGTAAAAAAGATGTAGTTCAGGGATGGGTTGGCTCCGGTACCTTTTATAGACCCTCTCCTTGTTATGGACAGCATTAGAACAAGTGTGATTACACGAAGGCTTTCTTGCATTAGTCAAAGGATATGAGAGAGGAATGTATGCTTCCATGCCTGAGAGAATAACCTCCATAATGTGCAAAGCTCAATCGGTAGAGAGTTGGCCTGCAGTCCTAACCGACCCGGGTTCAAATCCCGCTGGGGCAGGGAACGGTTTAAGGATTTGAATTTCATAAAATCAGACTTTACTGATCTACCAGAAGACCCACCTACATGTCGTAAAAAATATCCCCGCTAATACCAATACACCAGTCCTACATGAGACAGCCCTAGCATGTATTCAGTATCGACGGTGGGTGTTAGCGCCGAAGTGGTGACATGCAGAGGTGTGCAGAACGTAGGAGGACTACTGGGCCTTGAAAGCAGGCTGTGAAACCCATGCCCAGAGTCGGTCACATAAAAAAAAAATAAAAGATGGCTCCCGGCCATGGAAGCAATAATCATTCCATGGAAATTCAAAGAAGCACTGCCTGAGGGCCTTCCAATCCACAGCTCCAAAGTGCCACAGACGACGTTTCTTTGGAGGTTCCACAGGCCATACCAGAGCGACGGGACAGATTAAGGTGATAAGGTTATGATCGGAGGAGCCCAACAGAGAGAAGAGACTAACAGTGTAAGCAGAGGGATTAGTTGCAAGGAAGAAGTCAAGTATATTGAAGCTTTCTCCAAGGCGGTCTGGGATACAGGTAGGGTGCTGTACAAGCTGATCTAGGTCATTAAGGATAGAATAGATGTAGGCTTGTTCACCAGGTGGATCAGTGAAAGGACAGGAGAGCCAAAGGTGGTGGTGAACACTGAAATCTCCTAGAATGGAGATTTCAGAGAAAGGAGAAATGGATAGAATGTGTTCCATTATAGAAGTAAGATAGTCGAAGAATTTTTGATAGTCAGTAGAATCAGGGGATAAGTAAACAGCACAGATATATTTAGTCAGAGATTGGCAGGAAAGCCGAAGCCAGAGTGTAGAGAATTCAGAAGAATCAAGTTCAGGAACACGAGAGCAAGATAAGTCGTTGCGTATATATACACAACAGCCACCTTTGGCTTTGAAACGAGTATAGAGAAAGTAGATGGATACAGAAAAGGGTTTGCTGTCAGTTGCCTCAGACAGCTGAGTCTTAGTTAGAAAAAGAAGGTGAGGTTTAGAGGAGGAGAGGTGGTGCTCAACAGAGTGAAAGTTAGAGGAAAGGCCGTGAATGTTGCAGAAATGAAGAAGAAGAGAGTCAGACAGTGGTTCCAGGTAGCTCGAGTCGTCACCGGGAGAGGGGCGGAAGGTGGGGGCATTTATGGTCTATCCTGCTTGGGACTCTGAGGCTCAGTTTTGCAAAGCCATGATTTTTTTTTTTTTTTTTTTTGTATTTTGGAAAAGGAAGTGTAGCATGTACCGTGCATGTAGTTTGGTGTTGATAAACTTGTATTGGAGAGCATGCTGGCCTACTCTCTGTGTTACTGAGACACTGAAAAAGTTCAGCAAAGGGGTATGGTCAGGAACTAGTCTCGAGGGCTAATAAAACGTGAGCTCCAGCTCTCCCTGTCATCAGCTTTCCATCCACCTTGGGAGTACTGTCCTGCTCGACTGGTGCTACAGTCTACTCCTCTAGGTGGCGTCAAGAGCTTCTATGATGATAGTGAAGCATGTGTAAGGGTTATTGGACATCAACGTGAATGGTTCATGATCGATGTGGACGTGTGACAAGGTTGTGTGATGTCCCCATGGTTGTTCAGTATCTATATATCGATGAGGTGATAAGAGAAGTAAAAACACGAGTAATGGAGAGGGGGATGGCGTTCGTAATGAAAGGTGATGGATGGAGTATCTCAAATTTGTTGTATCTTGATGATGCAGTTCTACTTGCAAATACTGGACAAGAACTAGGTACCAGAGTTTTGCTGATGTCTATGAGCGTGTGCCTTGAGAGTAAATGTAGAAAAGAGTAAAGTGATGGTTTTTGAGAGAGAAGGTGACTCCCAGTGCGATGTTACAGTGAATGGAGAGAAACTGGAACTGGTGAGAGAGTTCAAATACCTGGGTACAGTGATAGAAAAGTGAAGAAAATGTGCAAAAGAAGTTGAAAGTAGAGCGACACAAGGAAAGAGAGTAGATGGTGCAATGAAGGCCTTGATAAGAAACAAAGGCTTGAGTGTTGCAGCTGCACAAGGTTTATATGAAGGAGTGTTAGTGCCAACCTTAACATACGGATGTGAGACTATGAGGTGGCATGAAACTGAAAAGTCAAGTGTGAGAGCAGTGGGGATGGGATTCCTGAGGAATATATGTGGAGTACAGAGACTGGATAGGATACTAAATAATGTGATTCGTGAAAGATGTGGAGTGAGGAAGTCTGTGGACACCAGAATCGAAGAGAGTGTAGGGAGATGGCATGGTCATGTGGAGAGAATGGATAACAATAGAGTGGTGAAGGAGGTATAATATGAGCGAATTTGAAGGAGGGCGGAGGCGAGGTAGGCCAAGGAGGAGGTGGAGGGATATGGTGGATGAGTGTCTGAGGAGGAGAAGTTTGGAAGTCGGTGTGGCTAGGGAACTGACAAAAGATCGAGCTGGGTGGATGAATATTGAGAGGAGAAGCACATGATCAGCAATTTGGCACCCTTTTTTAACGTGACAGTGTCCGGATTGACTCTATTGGATACGTTAATGTGATGCTACAGAACGTGCTGAATGTTTTAGGCATATCAGACAGAGCCAGGATTCCGGGGGCTTGAATGATGAGTGAATGGATGCGTCTCCCATTGGACTGGGCAAATTTGGGCTGTCTGGACATTAGTACTCCTCATCCTGCCCTAGAGTGGGAAAAGAGATCCAGATGATGATGATGGTGATTCATACTTTGAATACTATTATTCTTTTCAGCTTAATAAAATCACATGAGTTCATGTATTTATCTATGTATCTATTTATCCCTCAGCCTGCTGGAGTGTCGTAACCTAAAGACCTCCATGCACGTCTGGCCCAACTCAACAATGTCCTCTTCTAACCACACACTATCTTCCTTCAAATACTTCCCAACCAGGCCTCCTGATCTTATTGGTTAAGGAAGCTCCCTAATACCTCTTCCTTAGCGATTTATTTTTAAACTTGGCTCGTTAATATCTTTCTGTATGTTATTTTCGTACAGTAGCCTATGCAGACATTGGAAGGATTTATGTAACAGAACGGGACAGTAAGGTTTAATAAGCAAAATAAATTGCTTGGGAAAAGATGTTAGGGAGAGTCCTCAACCGCCACCTTGTTCTCGGGCTTCCTCCTCTTCTTCCAAATAACCTACTTCCATACAGTCTCCTACCCAGTTTCACATTCGGTTCACTCCACATGACCGAACCACCTGGGAGTGTTTCTACATAGTCTGGCCTGACGGGAGACAATGGCCATGGACTGGGTGTTGGGAGGGATATATGGGAGGAAGTTTGATGGTGGTAGGAGGCGTGCTGGCCCGGGAATACGAGAGAGAGAGAGAGAGAGAGAGAGAGAGAGAGAGAGAGAGAGAGAGAGGTATAGAAGCTAAGAAAGCCAAGATGGTGAAAGGATATAGACAAGACAGTGAGAAGGATATAATGCGAGTGAGTTTTCAGGTGGATGGAACGTTGGAGATGAGGTAACAAATAGATGGAGATGGGAAGTGTGTGTGTGTGTGTGTGTGTGTGTGAAAGCTGAGAGGATGAATGGATATAGACGGACTGTTAACTTTACATACGTATATGGGTTTGAATGTGCAAGGAGGCAATCTATGCAAGGAACAAGATAAACTAATATGGTAGAGTGTGTAATAAAGACATATTGTGACTGATAAAGCAAATACAATGACAGACGAGCAACAAGGGTATACACGCTGACTGATGCTGTTCCTTCCCTTGTGTCTGGAGTCCACCTCAACCAATCCCTTAGACAGGATCAAGGATTGTGGTGACGATGATGATGATGATGATGATGATGGTGATAAGACGACGACGACGATAACGGTGATGGTGATGATGATGGTGATAAGACGAAGACGACGATAACGGTGATGGTGATGATGATGATGATGATGAAGATTACGATGATGATGATGATGATGATAATTCTTGCAACTACTGATTATATTCATCTAAGACAGATCTATGTCGATGAAGGGTTTAGAATTTTAGAATTTCTCTCTCTCTCTCTCTCTCTCTCTCTCTCTCTCTCTCTCTCTCTCTCTCTTATGCAGACCTCTTTTCCCACCTCGAGACGGGGTGAGGTAGGGTCCAGAGAGCAAGAAAAAGAAAAAAAGAAAAAAAAAGAGAAAAGGAGAAACCAACTAAATGACTGCATAATTAAACTGGCAACACTCTCCTTCACTCACCATTCCAGCCCCCGGAATCCTGACTCCACCCCACGGGCACAAACATCCAGGCTTAGGCGCTTCATACCATCTTATCAGCCAGGGTCAATCCAACGCGTATCTTATCTTCTCCCTGACCTAATTACCGTAGTCTGTAACAAAACATAACAATCCTTTACAAAGACAGTTACTTCTTAGCCACAGGACGCCATTTTTATATTATTCATTCTGTTATACTGAGCGAATTTGAAGGAGGGAGGAGGCTAGGTAGGCCAAGGAGAAGGCGGAGAGATATGGTGGATGAGTGTGTGAGGAAGAGAGATTTGGATGTCGGTGAGGCTAGGGATCTGACAAGAGATCGAGCTGGCTGGATGAATGTTGTGAGGAGAAATGCATGATCAGGGATTTGGCACCCCTTTTTAACGTGACAGCGTCCGGATTGACTCTATCGGATACGTTTTTGTGAAGCTACAAAATGCGGTGAATGTTTTTGGTGTATCCGATAGAGCCAGGATTCCGGGGGCTTGAATGGTGAGTGAATGGAAGCATGGTCCATTGGATTGGGCAAGTTTTGGGCTGTGTGGACGTTGCTACTCCCCACCCTGCCCTGGGGTGGGAAAGGAGGTCCGGATGATGATGATGATGATGATATACTTCTTAAAATTAATATGGCCAAGAGCTGCCATACTTCCCTCTTGACTGCTGAGGTGTAACAGTTAATATGGGAATATAATGGTAGTCACAGGCAAATGCTATGCACAGGATGTACAGCTGTAGCATTGCCTCTTTCTGCCACTGAGCTACGTTATAAGCTGCCAAACGACATAAATCCAGGCCAAGTTAATATGAAAGTACTACACCAGACGATTTTATTCAGCTTACGAGGCAGCCTGAATGTGAAGTGTGATTGAACGCCATATCTAAACCCTTTCATCGTCTTCTTTTTTCTTCCTCTCTTTTCACTATATTTCCTCCCCCTCTCTCTCTCTCTCTCTCTCTCTCTCTCTCTCTCTAACCTCTTCCAATGTCTTCCTCCTCTCTCTTCCCCCCTTACATAAAATTCTAAATCGTTCCTCTCCCTTCTCCCTCCCCCCCCCCCACCTAACTGATCAGTCCCATAGTCTTCCTCTTCTCTCTCCCTGGCCCTTCTCCAAACCTTCCCTCCCTCCCTCCCTCCCTCCCTCTCTCTCTCTCTCTCTCTCTCTCTCTCTCTCTCTCTCTCTCTCTCTCTCTAATGTTGCATTTCTCATCCTCTCTGTTCTCTAAAACCAACCTCTCCCCCCCACCTTCTCTTTGTGTCCTGGTGCGGACACTCGTATATCAGCTAGATCTCTTTTAAACTATCTTGGCCCAGATTTTCGTCCTTATCCAGCTTATTTCACGTAGCTCACTGGCAGGTAAAGATAATACAACGGCTCTACCTCTGTTCCTTTGCACTTCTTCGTGACTAGCACCATCTTGAAATGTTGATCTACTGCTACAAGCTCCGCATTAAAGATGGAAAGATGACAATTTTCGGCCAAGTTAGAGTAAAATGAGAATACCCAGTGGTGGTTTGTGGTGGCAGTTGGAGCCGGCACTGTGGTATACTTTCCCGTCTGGGTTGGAGTCTCGGGGATTTTAACTGTTATAATTAAACAGACAGTAGGTTGAGGCCGTCATAAAGAGAGAGAGAGAGAGAGAGAGAGAGAGAGAGAGAGAGAGAGAGAGATAATAATTGTCTACACTGCAGCAAGCTATGACGTTGTTTTATTTATACTCATGGCTAGGTAGAAAAAAAATTGTATATATATATATATATATATATATATATATATATATATATATATATATATATATATATATATATATATATATATATATTGTTACATAGCCTATGATTTCATCATCCTTTGTATAATTCTAACGTACAGTATGCTGCATGTTTGATCACGATTCGCCTCGTGGCTTCCATAGTGACTGGACTTGCGTGTTCTGCCTCACTCCCCCCTTCTCCCCCTTGTAGTAGAGTAAGTCGTTCTTTCTGTTGTTCAGAGCAGGATTGTCAACTCTTTGTCCCCTGTGGCTTCATTTGCGCGTCCTTCTTACAAGTTGTATCAAGCTTTGCCGGCCCCTATATAATGAGCTCAGTCTCTGCATTAATTGCCACTTAGATCTACTCCTCATTTTGTTCACATCTCTGTCCTCCCCTGTATGGTGTATTATTTTTGTGAGTGCTCAGGAAGTCTCCAACCATCTAGCAGCTGTGTAATTTGAGTATAAGTGTTATTACATTTTTTCTTGTACTGTATAGCATAAGGTGTTAATTCGTAGGCCTGGTGAGGTTTTTGTGATTAATGTAGGGTTTTTACTGTCAGCCAGTAGTAATAATATTTTGTATCTCTGATAATATATCTTGCATTAACTGAGCATTGTCCGGTTTTCTCATTTTATCAGGGCTGACTTAGATAAATTTACTCTTGTTAATTTCGTGTTAGTAGAGGCTATTGCAGTTAACCATATCTTTAACCTGTTTTTTGCCATTACATTATCCTTATGAGTCCTGAATGTTTTTTTGTTAGTTTGAGCAATAAACTTTAACTTATAATTTTACCTAACTCTTTTGTTTTGAACCTGGAAATTTGTGAAACAGTAGTGATTTTAGTATTCTTACTTGAAGTGTTCATTATCTCTCTTTGTTCCGTAACATAAATTTGGTGACCTCTTATCAGGATATTCAGGATATTATCATAAGGATATTGCTTGATATTTTGTGACTGTGATTTATTCATGATGTCTACTATTACTACGCTTGATGAAGCCAAAGATTTTTTGTCATATGTGCAAACAGTGTGTGATGTAGAAAACAGAACAAAGAATGAACTTAAGCTTGTTGCTCAACAATTGGGAATTGCCGTTCTCTCTCATCATTCTAAAGATCAAATTGTTGACATGATTAATAAAAGCTTGTTTAATGTAACTCCTCCAGATGAGCAAACGCAGATTGAAATAGCTAAGTTACAGCTAGCCCCGCAGGAGGCTCGTGCTCAGGAGGCTGAATCTCAGGCTCGTATTCAGGAGGCACAGGCACAAATCGAAATTACTAGGATTCAGAAAGACCATGGGTATTGCATGAAACTAAGTGGAACTGGATCATCTAGCTCTGATGATTTTGATGTGGCTAAAAATGTTAAACTTGTCCTTCCTTTTAATGAATCTGATTTAACAAAGTATTTTCAGTTGTTTGAGAGGGTAGCTACAGGTTTTAATTGGCCCAAAGAGTATTGGCCAGTACTCCTTGAAACTGTTCTCACTGGTAAAGCTCAAGTAACTTATGCATCTTTGCCTCAGGATCAATCTGATAATTATGATGTACTTAAGAGCTTGATTCTTAAGGCCTATGAGCTTGTTCCTGAAGCCTATGGGGTAAAATTTAGGACAACTTATAAGCAAGATAAGCAATCCCATGTTGAGTATGCAACAATCAAAGAAGATCTGTTAGAGCAGTGGTTAAATTCTAAGAATGTAAATTCTGATTTTGATAAATTTAAGCAGATGATTTTGCTGGAGGACTTCAAAAGGTGTATTAATAATGATGTAAGCCTATATCTTGATGAGAAAAGAATAGATAATTTGTCTGATGCTGCAGTTTTAGCTGATGAATATGTTCTCACTCACAAGAGATATTCTAAAGAAAAGAGGAAAGCTGAGAGTAAGTACGTTGCCTCTACTCAGAGTACAGGCAACAGGAAAGAGAATAAAGATGATGTTTCTCAGGAAGTAAATACCAGCTTCACCTCTAGATTTCAGAAAAGTAAATGTACTTATTGTAGTAAGCTTGGTCATACTACGGAGAAATGTTTCAGGAGACAGCGTGATGTGAACAAAAAGGAGTCTTTAAATATTCAGTCAATTGGTCTAGTGTCCACCCTTGAGAGTTCCCAGAATTCTTTAACCGAGTTAACTGAACCTGCTTTGAGGGGTAAATTAAATTCTCATGATCGAGCTCCTCTTTTGAGCAGTACCGTGGGTGACACTCTCAAGAGTTCATGTGCTAATTTCCTGTCTGATGGTTTTGTCAGTCCTCTGGACAGTAAAGACAGGAAATCAGTTAAAATATATCGTGATACAGGTGCTTGCCAATCCCTTATGCTGACCAGTGTTCTAGGCTCTAATGTTAATTCCTCTGATGAAACTGTAATCTTACAAGGTGTAGGGAATAATTACTTCTCTGTCCCTCTGTGCAGAGTGAATTTAGAGTCTAGTTTTGTTAATGGTTCCGTTATGGTTGGGTTGGTTGAGACACTCCCAATGTCAGGTGTAACTTTCTTACTTGGAAATGATATTGGTGGAAGTCAAGTGTGTCCTGCTCCTCAGTTGTCTAGTGAACCAGTGACTGCGACCCAGGATTGTGATATCCCTGATGTGTTCTCTGCATGTGCTGTCACTAGGGCTAAGTCTAAAGTTACTGGTGACTTAGAGGACAATGATGATGATGATGTTATCCTAGCTGACACTTTTCTTGCTAATTTGGACCACTCACCAGATGAGGCAGTACCCCGTAGTGTTGATAATTTGTCTCGTCAAGAGTTGGTTGAGTTGCAGGTTGCTGACCCTGAGTCGAAAGGTCTAGCTAACTCTGCTTGCAGTGAGGAAGAGTCAGCTGGTGCTTCTACTTGTTATTATATAAAGTCAGGAGTACTTATGAGAAAGTGGAGACCCCCAACAGCATCAGCCGACTGTGAATGGGAGGTTATACATCAAGTTGTCATCCCTCGTGTTTGCAGGCAGGATATCATTAGAGTGGCTCATGATTCCAGTTTGGCAGGACACCTTGGAGTAAGGAAGACTGTGGCACGCATTTTGAAACACTTCTATTGGCCAGGTATCTTCAGAGATGTTTCCTGGTATTGTAAGTCTTGTCACATCTGTCAAGTTGTGGGGAAGTGTAATCAGACCGAAAAGGTTGCACCTCTAGTTCCCATTCCTCCTTTTGAGGCGCCATTCACCCGTTTGTTGGTGGATATTGTGGGCCCTCTTCCTAAGACTTCTTCAGGATTTTCTTATATGTTGACCCTGATTGATATGGCTACTCGTTATCCTGAAGCCATTCCACTTAGAAATATCTCTGCAAAGAACGTGGTTAAGGAAATGCTAGGGTTCTTCACCAAGTTTGGTCTGCCCAAGGAGGTACAGTCAGACCGGGGAAGTAATTTCATGTCAAATGTTTTCAAGCAGTCTCTGAAAGAGTTGGGCATCACCCAGATCACGTCTTCAGCTTACCATCCCCAGACCCAAGGAGCGTTGGAGAGATATCATCAAACACTCAAATCGATGCTCAGGAAATACTGTTTGGAACATCAGAAAGACTGGGATAAAGGTCTTCTATTCGTTGTATTTGCCGCAAGAGAATCTCCAAATGAATCACTGGGCTTCTCACCCTTTGAACTACTGTTTGGCCATGAAGTAAGAGGACCCCTTAAGCTACACAAGGAATGCTGGCTGTCGGAGGAAAATGACGTCAACCTGCTGGAGTATGTGATGAAGTTCAAAGAACGGCTGTCCACTGCTTTACAGCTGGCAAGAGAGAATTTAGGAGCTGCTCAGGAGAAGATGAAGACTTGGTATGATAAGAAGTCCAGGTTACACCACTTTCAGTCAGGAGATCAGGTTTTGATTCTGCTACCGGTGCAAGGGCAACCTCTTCAAGCCAAGTTTAGTGGTCCTTATTTCGTGGAGAAGAAACTCAGTGATGTCAACTATGTCATTGCCACACCAGATCGTAGAAAGAACAAGCAACTTTGTCACATCACCATGCTAAAGTTATATCACAGGCGGGACGAAAATAACCCAGTCTGCACTGTAGCTGTTCCACCCGAGTCTGCAAGTGAAGTTCTCCCATGCGCATGAGCCTGAGTGATAGTTTGGGGAAGAATCCTGATATCATGAATGATCTCCAGACTAAGCTTTCTCATCTAGCTCCCGAGGAAAGGCAGGAGTTTTCGGCATTACTGCAGGAGTACCCGCAAGTGTTCCTTGCCACTCCAGGAAGAACCACTGTGTTGATGCATGATGTCGATGTTGGAGACGCAAAGTCAATTAAACTGCCTCCTTACGGTGTGAACCCAGTGAAAGTTCCTCTCATCCAGAAGGAGCTTGGCTACCTGTTGGACCACAAGATGACTGAGCCCTGTCAGAGCGAGTGGAGTTCTCCTGTCACTCTAGTCCCTAAGCCAGGTGGGTCACAGCGGCTTTGCATCGACTACAGACGTGTTAATCAGATAACCAAAACAGACACTTACCCTCTCCCTCGCGTGGATGATTGCATAGACAAGATCGGAAAGGCTAGGTACATAAGTAAGTTTGATTTGTTAAAGGGATACTGGCAAGTACCTATGACTGAACGTGCTAGGGAGATCTCATGTTTTGTAACACTAGGAACGACTTTTGCATGTTCTGTAATGCCATATGGTAAGAAGAATGCACCAGCCACATTTCAGAAGCTCATGAATATTGTAACAGAGGGTTTGGCAGGGTGTGTTGTTTATATTGATGATGTATTAATCTTCAGTGACAACTGGAAAGATCACCTATGCCATGTCAGTAAATTTCTTGAGCGTTTGGTTCAGGCTAATCTTGTAGCTAATTTATTAAAGTGTGAGTTTGGTCAAGCTAAAGTTCAGTACCTTGGGTACGTAACTGGTGATGGACATGTTGCACCACCAGAAGCTAAGGTTCAGGTTATAAGTGATCTTCCCAGACCTAAAAGTAGGAAAGAGCTACAAAGATTTTTGGGAATGGTAGGTTATTACAGGAGATTTGTTCTTAACTTTTCAATTCTTGTATCACTGCACTTACAGACCTACTGAAAAAGGGAGTTAAATTTGTCTGGACCGATAACTGTGAATCCTCTTTCAGCAAACTTAAAGCTATCCTATCATCCAGTGCTCGCTACTCCAAATTTTGCTAAGCCTTTTAAGATGGCTGTTGATGCAAGTGATACAGGAGCTGGGGCTGTTTTGCTGCAAGAGGATGATCAGGGTATTGAACACCCTGTATCTTATTACAGTAAGAAGTTCACTCCACCTCAAAAGAACTACTCCACTATTGAGAAAGAGCTTTTGGCCTTGATTTTGGGTTTACAGCATTTTTCATTTTATTTGTGTTCTGGTTTTGACCCCATAGTTATTTATACCGATCATAACCCACTGAAATTCCTTAGTAAGTTTAAAGATAAAAATCAGAGATTGACAAGATGGAGTCTACTTCTTCAGGAGTATTCATTAGACATACAACATGTCAAGGGGAAAGAAAATGTTATTGCAGATTGCTTATCTAGACTTTAGACAGATTGTTTTAGAGTAATAAGAAATTTCCTTTATAAATTTCTTTTTTCTTTGTGGGGAGGTGTTACATAGCCTATGATTTCATCATCCTTTGTATAATTCTAACGTACAGTATGCTGCATGTTTGATCACGATTCGCCTCGTGGCTTCCACAGTGACTGGACTTGCGTGTTCTGCCTCACTCCCCCCTTCTCCCCCTTGTAGTAGAGTAAGTCGTTCTTTCTGTTGTTCAGAGCAGGATTGTCAGCTCTTTGTCCCCTATGGCTTCATTTGCGCGTCCTTCTTACAAGTTGTATCAAGCTTTGCCGGCTCCTATATAATGAGCTCAGTCTCTGCATTAATAGCCACTTAGATCTACTCCTCATTTTGTTCACATCTCTGTCCTCCCCTGTAGGGTGTATTATTTTTGTGAGTGCTCAGGAAGTCTCCAACCATCTAGCAGCTGTGTAATTTGAGTATAAGTGTTATTACATTTTTTCTTGTACTGTATAGCATAAGGTGTTAATTCGTAGGCCTGGTGAGGTTTTTGTGATTAATGTAGGGTTTTTACTGTCAGCCAGTAGTAATAATATTTTGTATCTGTAATAATATATCTTGCATTAACTGAGCATTATACGGTTTTCTCATTTTATTAGGGCTGACGTAGATAAATTTACTCTTGTTAATTTCGTGTTAATAGAGGCTATTGCAGTTAACCATATATTTAACCTGTTTTTTGCCATTACATTATCCTTATGAGTCCTGAATGTTTTTTTGTTAGTTTGAGCATTAAACTTTAACTTGTAATTTTACCTAACTCTTTTGTTTTGAACCTGGAACTTTGCGGAACAGTAGTGATTTTAGTATTCTCACTTGAAGTGTTCATTATCTCTCTCTGTTCCGTAACAATATATATATATATATATATATATATATATATATATATATATATATATATATATATATATATACATATATATATATATATATATATATATATATATATATATATATATATATATATTCTGTCATGGTAGAGATAGGTACAAGCCTTGGTGAGTTTTTTGGCCTCTCTGATGGAGCCACGATTCCATGGGCTTGAATGATGAATGAATAGAAGTGTGGCCCATTGGTTTAGGCAAACCTAGGCTGTCTGGACGTTGCAACTCCTCACCCTGCCCTAGGGTGGGAGAGGAGGTCCTGATGATGATGACGAAGATGATGATGATGACTATGATGTATACTTCACATAAATGCAGCAGGGAAACTATACACGAATGCGGGTGCTTCAATATGGCGGCCGTGTGTCACACGCTCGCTGCGGGGGATAACTCTCCATATTATAGAGCTGAGTGATGAGTACACACACGAGATAAATACACAGACACATCACTGATACGTCCTAACTAAAGGGCAACATTCAAACTATGAAGCAATATGGCCGCCGTATTTCTGGACAATTATTCCCTTTCAGAAATCACGTACAAGAGCACTTGAAATAAAAACATTTTAAAGTATACTCTAAAAAATATCAACAGGGCACTTAGGAGTATATGGAACTTTACCAGGTTCTAATATTGAATCATTAAATTATAAGTAACGGGTGGAGTGGAAAGATGGCGGAGTCAGCTTCAGTGATGTGTACCTGCTGTCAGTCGTCTAGCTTCAGCTTGGTGAGGTGTGCTTGATAATTTCCCCGTCAGGACGATCGTGTGGAGGGTGTTCATCGCGTCATTCAAGGATGGACACCACAAGTAAGTTACTGTGTTATCCATGTCTGATATGCTAAATTAGAAATGTAAACAGAACTGATTAATTCTTTACCAAACGGGCGCAGCGTTTCCATATTTTCTATTGAATGTTTTACAGGTTACGTATTGTTCCAGGATTACCAAAGATACCGGGGATTTTATAAACCTACTTCAGAAAGCTCTAAATGAGGATTTAGAAAGCGTAGATATTTTGCTGTCTGCCAGTAGCCGGCTGTATTTAACATGATGCTCATTTTTAGATTTGAAAGCTGGCCGTCAAATGCAAGTGAGGTTAGGTTGGATTAGGTTAGGTTTGGCTGGGTTATGTTCGGTTAAGTCATAAGTTTGCCATCGCTTTTACACGGGATACACTGATGCATCCAGTCGGAGAGACCGTTGGTAAACAACGCCAGCACTTCTTCAGCAAACATTCCTCCTCATATTTTGGAATCACCTTCACAGTCTCCAGGTGGAAGTTCCCGTGCATAAAGGTTTGCTGGTGAGGCTGCACACATACTTTGGTGGCCACTGCATCACTAGCCCCATAGTGGTCCTTAAGGAGGTATCCTTCCTTGTGTGCATCTGTTATCATATTTGGGATGCCTTAGAAAATTTACGCCCAGAGGCCCTCTAGATTGTTACAGCCTTAGCGAAGGCTTGGAGTTCTAATAAGTCTTCTCATGGCAAGTGCAAGACCTGAATTTTTTGCTTGCAGAACATATATCACTATAGTCATCTGGGGTCAGATTTACATCATGCAACGATATACATTTCTCAGTTACCCCAAACAACCCATCACACACCATGTAAGAGTAACCAGAAACAAGAAAAATGAACTAAATGCATTTCAACCACATGCACCCTGGCTGTGGACGACGCCTCGCAGATGTGTCCTGGGCACTTGATAACCAAACCCTGCACATGTTTGAGCCAAGTGCACATCACATCTGTACAATATTGGTGTTTGAGTATCATATGCTTCCAATATTTTTTTCAAGTGCATGTTGAGCATGCTTTGGTCGAAAATGATGTTTGTTTTCATGGCTGTCCAACCTTGCAGTCAGCGGTGTTTCATAACATCCGTCACCTCCACATAAAAGTACAGTAAATCCTTGATATAACGAACCCTGGGATTGTGAATTTCAGATATAACGAAAGGCCAAATCGCAACCGAACTTCCCCTGGATTTTGCAAACATCATTCATTCATTCATTGCCAGACGCCATGTATCCCAGACGGGGTGGCCAAGGGCTTAGAGTTAATTGTTTTACAGAGAGGGGCACTAATCCTCCACCAAACCCACTTGACACGTAGGGATGCCAACAGAATCTGGTGTTCCCAGGCGGTCACCCATCCAAGTACAGTACTAACCAGACCCAACGTTGCTTAACTTCGCTGATCGGACGGGAAGCGGTGTACTCAGCGTGCAAACAAAGGTTGCTAAATGAGGGGGAAATTCGGGAATAAGCCCACGGTGACAAGAGCATCCCTTCCTGGCACAGTAAGTGCACTGTAACAGTACTACATCATACTATATTCTTATTATAGGTATTTTATTTAGATGTACAGTACCTCAAAAAAGTATCAGAACAACTATGTGGTAAACAAAATGAAAAATCAACGATGTGATCCGAAAACACACCTGAGGTGAACGTATGATTTCAAAACTATCTGCCCCTAAGTACGGATACTTTCTTGAGGCACTGTACAACTTAATACCATAATGTATTTCCATGTACAGCATCATAAACCATTGAATTCTCCATGTAAAACTTCATAGAGTTAGTGTAGGTTATGTCTGAGTACATAGGACCGGATGACTCCCCTTTTATAGCTAACTAAGTTTGGTAATCCCTAGAAAATACCGACCCCTCGTATATGGCGAACTTTTGGATGTAGCGACCCACCCCTCCCCCCCAATTAGTCCGTTATATCAAGGGTTTACTGTACATACTTTGAGGGACTGTGGGATAGCATTATCTTGATTTTTAAGGGGATGGCACTTGTGTATCATTCTCCACACAGGACATTATTTGTCCTTCTGGATGGCTTTGGCTTGTACCGTATACAGTAATATCCCTAAATACAGTACAGTAATTAGTTTTTGTTTTTTGTTTTTTACCTTTACTAGTGTTTTTATTTATTTTTTTTGTTGGTTCAAATGAAACATTGTCATGTTTCAGTTTTTCAGTGATCATTTTTATTGGAAATGCCTTATCTTGCCATTTTCAACCCCCTCCCGTGTTCCGATGGCGAAAAAAAAACAGTATTTCTGACAAAAATGATGATTTAAAAATTGATCGAAACAAATGAAAATTCACGCACACACACACACACACACACACACACACACAGTGGGAGTCACAGATAGCAGACGTGCGACCTCGGCACTCCGAACCAGCACGGCCAGTGGCATTACCTAAATTAGTATCTTTATATGAGTCAAGCTCTGTACCAGGTTAGACTAAATGATTTTCCAGTATTAAAAGAAAAAAAATAATAAGAACTTTAAACAAGACTTGTACAAACAGAAAAGAGAAACAAGAGGCGAAAGAATGTGCTCAGTCAGCTGAGGTTTGTTTAGAATACAGCTGCATGGGGTATGTAAGTACATGTACTCTGTGCTTTTAGTATTGCAAAATGGATACACACTTTAGTAAAGCAAATCTGGAAAAGAAAAGGGATAAAGGTAGAAAGCAAGATGATGATTTCTACCAAGAACTGGTTGAAGTGGAGATGCACAATAGACTGGTTGAACATGTACACAAACTAGAAATGGCTTTCAGAAATGAAATTGATGAAATAAAGAAGCAGATGCACTTGCAAAAGGAAGAAATAGAAAACTAGGAAGGGAGGCCAACAAGAAAGACACAACCATCAGTGAACTAGCAGTGGAATTGAGTACACTTAGGAAGAAAATGAGTGAAATGGCAAGTACAGTAGTCAATCACGAGAGTTTTATGGAAGAGTTCAAAAAGGATACAGAGACAGTTAGGCAAGTAAGCAGTCTGATAGACCAAAGCAGTGATATTGAGGAGAAGATAACACAGGTGAATGAAGCTGTGCAAAGCTACAAAAATGATGTGGAAACCACGTATACTGAAATGGTGAAAGTAAAGAAAGACTTAGAAACAAGAGTGGAGGAAAAAAGCATTAAACAGGAAGTGAAAAGAATACTCCAAAACAATCCAAAGTTAGTCAGAGATTCAGTAGATATAAACAAATTTATAGTAATCACTGGTATAGAAGAGGAAGAAGTAAAAAACAAGATCACAAGAGACAAAAAGGAGATGGCAAATGTAGTGAGCTTACTGAAAGAAGTATCAGAGGAAATCTGTAGTAAAGACATAGAGGAACACAAAAGGTTAGGGAAATACGAGAAAAGCAAGACAAGACCTTTAAAGGTGACTTTCCAGAGTGTAAACACTGTGGAGGAGATACTAAAAAATGCAAAGAATCTTATGGAAGAAGGGGAGTTCAAAAATGTATGGATAAAAAGATGCCTAACACAAGAGGAACTGGAATTACTGAAAGAGAAGAGGGAGGAAGCAAAAAGAAAAAATGAGGGAAGATCAGAAGAGAAGAAGAAGAAATTTTTTTAACAAAGTAATAGGATTGCAGGTACGAAAGTGGTACATAAACAGGATGAAATAAAAAGGAGGAAGGTAGTAAAACCATGTCATGACAAGTATATAAACAAGATGATAAAGTTGATGTACTCAAATGTAGATGGAATGGTATCTAAATTACTAGAGATGAATGATTATGTCAGAGAAAATGAACCACAAATAATATGCCTAACTGAAACAAAATTAACACCAAGGATATCCAATGACATACTAAACTTAGAGGAATACAATATATGGAGAAGAGACAGAAATTTAAAAAAAGGAGGAGGAATTATAATATTAACTAAGAAAAATCTAAAAGTCAATGAAATAAAACTAGATATACCATCACAAGTAGAACTGATTGCAGTAGAGATCAACACATCTGAAGGCAAAGTAATTGTAGCCAATTTGTACATGCCACCCAGATCAAACACATGGGAAAGAGACGAATATTAGGACCTGGCAGAGAGTACAATTCAGAGTTTAAGATCATTACTACATAAAATGGAAGAGAAATCGGAAAGAATTATACTAACTGGAGATTTTAATACAAATATAAATTGGAATACTCTAGATATAAGTAGCCAAGAAAGCTGTTGGGACCAAAAGCTCCTTTTCCTAACGCAACATGTGAGGGAAACCACCAGAAAAAGAGGACTCGATGTACCTTCAGTGCTAGATCTAATATTTACTAGGCAAGAAAATGACATTGACAATTTAATATATCACCCTCCACTCGGCAAAAGCGATCATGCAGTACTAAATAACAACTTCGGGATAGCATATGACATAGTTAACAGCAATGAAAGTTACAAAAAGAGCCTAAACTATAAAAAGGGAAATTATCAAGACCTAAAGAAGTATTTCTTAGAAGTTGATTGGGAAAATGAGCTTAGAAGACAAGATTTAAATGATGTATATAAAAAATTCTGTGAATTTTATGAAATAGGAGTCCAGAAGTACATCCCACAGCACAAAGAAGCAGATAAGAAAATACAGAAATGGTTCAATACAGAATGTAAAAAATCAAAAGAAAGAAGAGGTTTGTTGTTGAATAGATACAGAAGACACAATAGTGAAAGGGCGTATAATAATTACAAACAGGCAAGAAACGATTATACAAGAATAAGGAGGGAAGCCCAAAAACAGTTTGAGGAGGATATAATAAATAAAAGTAGTGATCAACCAAAACTGTTTTACAGCTACATCAGAAGCAAAACCAAAGTAAAAGATATAATACAATCCATTATGGACGAGGGAATCACTTATACGCAAGAGAAAGATATTTGTGAAGCACTAAATAAGAATTTCCAATTAGTTTTTACAAAAAAAAATTTTGAAAGGGTCTATGTGGAACATGCATGTCCACACATACTACCAGATATACAAATAGCAGAAAAAGTAATACAGGAGGAGTTAAGTAAATTAGACAGAGGAAAAGCAAGTGGTCCTGATGAAATTTCATGTTGGGTACTACGAGAATGTGCAAAGGAGTTACCGTATTTCGCGGCATGTAAGACGCAGCATTGTGAAAGAGGCACCCTAATTCTGGCAGGGCAGTTCTGTGAAAAAAAAGTTTGTCCCAGCCAAGACTGCAGTAAAGTTTCTTGATAAGAGCCATTACCACACAGATACACACTCACCTTTCAGAATCTATTCATTACTGATCATTAGCCTTTGGTTTCTTTTTTTTATATACAAAGAATGGTACAGGAAAAGAAAACAATGCCCCTTCTTGACAAAACGTAACTGATATGAGCCACTATCACTTAGATACACACTCACCTTTCAGAATCTATTCAGTACTGCTCATCATCCTTTAGTTTCTTCTTTTATGTACAAAGAATTATACAGGAAAAGAGAAAAGAAAACAAAACCCCGTCTTAACAAAACGTGACTTCAAACCACGAGGCCATCTCAACTTTGTTGATAAATATGGATCAGTAAACTGATATAAACACCGTTTTTAATATTTTATGAATTTAAAACCACAAATGAAGTCAATAAACTCTGTTCTTTCATTCTCTGACGAAAACATAAAGTACAATGAATGTTCACATCAGTTCATTTATCCTAAAAGAACCCCGTCATATTGCACACCTGTTTCGGAATTTCCTCACATTGCCTTGACTCAAGCACAATATCAGACTACTACCATCATTAATCATGCACTCTAACTAACTTGTAATTACCTCCACAAATAATATAAAAAGGTAGCACTTGTAAATACATAAATTACAATGTTTCACAACCAAAGTTCAATATAGCAAGGCTGCTTGGGAACAGGATAGACAGCTGTTTTTACTCTCTTCTCTCAGTATCACTCCTTCACTGTCAGCTATGTTTGCCTTGCAGCATCAACAATTAAAAATGCATGCTTCACTGATCATAATTTACTATAAACATTCATTTCAAAACATACTGAGTATGGTGAAAACATCCATTGTTACACCTTAGTAACACTGCTGCCTCCCAGTTGCTAGACAGCAGTCTCTACCCCTTCTTCTCAGTATCACTTCCTCACTGTCTGCGATGTTTCCCTTGCAGCATCAACAGTTAAAAATACGTTCTTCACTGATCACAATTTACTAAAAACAGACATTCATCTCAAAACATGTCGAGAATGGTGAAACTATCCCTTAGCAACACTGCTGCATACCAAGCGCTAGACAACTGTCTCTACCCTCTTCTCCCAGTATCACTCCCATACTGTCAGCTGTTTTCCTTGCAGCATCAACAATTAAAAATGCATATTTCTCTTATCAGAATTTCCTAAAAACAGACATCCATCTCAAAACATTCGAGTACTGTGAAAACATCCATTTGTGGTCTTAACACTGCTGCCTCCTAGTCACTATGGTACACACACACACATGCACACATGTACACACCACATGCAACATTCGCTCGCCTCTGAAACATTAACATCAGTCCGTTTTGGAGTACCCAGTAGCTTTATTATATGCCAAAAACATCAAAATGTATTTGGTTGTTCAATATAAATATCATCACTTAAGGACATGAAACATCTCAAACAATTTATTCATCCAAACATCGTCAGTGCAAGACTAAAGGTGTACAGCACCATTGATCCTAAATTTTCCTTGGTTGCATCTGTCATGATCACCTAAAACCTATATTCACTTCATATTACTGACATGGTGAAAATTTCACTCGTCTTCAAATCCTGAGAATTCATCACTACTTCCCCCAAGTCCTGAAGCATCACTGGAAGTCATCACCACGGTCATCATCACTGTTTCACTGTCACTCTCATACAGTAAATGGTCCTCAATACCATCCACTGAATTGCTTATACCACACTTCATACGACTTTAACTTGGCAATCGTTTTAACTGAGCACAGGCGATATTCATTTTGTTACAGCCCACATTAACCTCCTCAGTACATGTTTCCTGAACTGAATAAAATCATATGGCGAGCATGAATTTGTTTTTCCTTCCTCCGTTCTGTTATAAAAAAAAAAAAAAAAAAAACATTGCTGGGCTGAAGGGATTATAATAAGCGGATTATCAGTTCCCTAGCCTGACTCTTCCCACTCCTACTTCCTTAACTACACCTACACCAAACTCTCACCCACACCTTAGGATTCTGGTCGTTTCGGCCGTAACGTCCAAAATGGCAAACGACTTTACAACCTAACCTAACCAATTTGGACATTATGGCCTAAATGATCGCCATTGCCGATCATGAGAGCTTTGCTTAGGCAGCAGAGATGCAGAGAGTGAACGTTGTCAATCATTCTGATCGCTTCGTCTGCTAAGAATACAGCAGAAATGGCGGACGCTGATATGAATGCCCGTCAGGCACGCTATTTCAGATATTGCATCAGTTATGCTACTCAGTGAATTTTATCCTATATTCATAACAAAATACTGTAATTGGGTGTGCCCTGATTTGCATAGACATTGCTAAGTACTTCACTTGGCTGAAAAAGTGAAGCTGTAACTTCAGGCAGTACTGTTTAACGTTACAACTGTTTTTCCTGTTTTTCGCTATTGGTATAATAAGACTGTTCACTTCTATGATACTCTTGTCAGGCATGAAACAAAATGTCACTAAGAGAAGCCAACCATATGAGGGTGATTGAATTTCCATATGCGACAAAAATCAATTCTGATGACTTGTCAGGTTCGCTTGCCAGCATCTCTCCAGTATGACTGCTTTGCTAGTTAGTAAGTGGATGGCAAGCAAAGTTGTTATGATTGCCTTTCAGAAGGTTAGCAGACAGTTCACCAGTGAGCATGTTAGCTTGCTAGAGTAGGGTGTACGCTAGACGCTAACCTGCTAAGTTGCTAAACCGCTAAACCCCTTGACGGTATTGGCCAGTTGAGCTGAAAACAAACAGTGAATGCTTTGTGTTCTTGATCTTGCGTGTTTTAATATCTGCTGCATATATACACTCACAAAATGTCACAAAAGTAACTGACCTAATTAGGGTTACTGAATTTCCATATGTGACGAAAGTCTGTTTTGATGACTTGGCAGTTTCACTAGCCAGCATCTCTCCAGTATGATTGCTTTGCTAGTTAGTAAGTGGATGGCAAGCAAAGTGGTTATGATTGCCTTTCAGAAGGTTAGCAGACAGTTCACCAGTGAGCATGTTAGCTTGCTAGAGGAGGGTGTACGCTAGACGCTAACCTGCTAAGTTGCTAAACCGCTAAACCCCTTGACGGTATTGTCCAGTTGAGCTGAAAACAAACAGTGAATGCTTTGTGTTCTTGATCTTGCGTGTTTTAATATCTGCTGCATATATACACTCACAAAATGTCACAAAAGTAACTCACCTAATTAGGGTTACTGAATTTCCATACGTAACGAAAGTCTGTTTTGATGACTTGGCAGTTTCACTAGCCAGCATCTCTCCAGTATGATTGCTTTGCTAGTTAGCGAATGGATGGCAAGCAAAGTGGTCATGATTGCCTTTCAGAAGGTTAGCAGACAGTTCACCAGTGAATAGTGTGGATGCTAAACTGCTAAACTGCTAAATATCTTCACGATGTTAGCCAGTTGAGCTGTAAACAAACCCGTGAAAGTTTTGTGTGTTTCTGATCTCGTGTGTTTCCAAAATCTGCTGCATATACACACTAGTGTACATTATTTTTAAAAATAAAATCAGATCTGCATACTGTAGAAAACTCCTGTGGTTGCTAAGCAGTGAGATGATCATCTTTATGAGTTTCTTCTCAATGGAGCCAAACTAACCTGCCTCAGTCTAGCGTGCAGGACACATGGGGATATTTTAATGTGACTTTGAGACAAAAAAGTGCGTCCTACATGCCGCGAAATACGGTAAGTAAACCATTATTTTTAATTTTCAAGAAATCCTTGAGTCAAGGTAAACTACCTGATATTTGGAAGAAAGCAAATATTGTCCCCTTATTCAAGAAAGGAAATAGACAAAATCCTCTCAACTACCGACCAGTATCACTGACCAGTGTTGTAAGCAAGGTATTAGAAAAGCCTGTAAGAAAAGCTTGGGTAAATCATCTAGAAGAACACAGTATGATAACAGAAAGACAGTTTGGTTTCAGAAAAGGAAAATCACGTGTTACTAATTTGTTGAGCTACTATGACAGAGTAACAAACACAATACAGGAAAGAGAAGGATGGGTGGACAGTATCTATTTAGATTTCAAGAAAGCTTTTGACACAGTACCACACCAAAGACTTTTATGGAAACTGTACCATCAAGGAGGAATTCGAGGCAAACTGTTTTGTTGGATGCAAGATTTTCTCATAAAAAGGGAAATGAGGACAGTACTAAGAGGAAACTACTCATCATGGAAAGAAGTGACTAGTGGAGTACCACAGGGTTCAACCAATCATGTTTTTAGTGTATATAAATGATATAAACAGTAACACTGGAAATGAGAGCTATCTGAATATGTTTGCAGATGATGCAAAAATACAAAGGAGAATTACTTACACAGACTCTTGTAAAGAGCTACAAGAAGAATTAAATAAACTTCATGAATGGAGTAATACATGGCAAATGGAATTCAATGTTGACAAGTGTCATGTAATCAAGTTTGGTAAAAGTGGAAAAAGACCTGATTGGGATTATAAGTTAGGAAATAAAACCCTACACACTCAGATAGAGAGAAGGACCTAGTGTAATTATCAATAACAAACTATCTCCAGCTGACCACATCAGCGAGAAGGTACGGAACACGTATACACTGCTTGCAAATATGAGAATAGCATTCACATACATAAATGAAGACATGATAAGAAGGATAATAACATCATTCATTAGACCAACCCTGGAATATGCATCAGTAGTCTGGAGTCCTCATCTCAAAAAACACATAGACAAGATAGAAAAAGTTCAAAGGGCCGCTACAAGATGGATACCAAGCTTAAGGGACCTAAGCTATGAAGAAAGACTAAACAAACTGAATCTACCAACACTACAGGAGAGAAGGAAAAGAGGTGACATGATAATGCTATATAAGTGCATATCAGGGAAGGAGAAAATAGACATAAATGATTACTTAATATATAGAGAAGCATCAGCAAGAGGACACTGCAAAAAACTGCATAAGAAGAGAGGTGATAAAGACGTAAAGAAATTCAGTTTCCCAAACAGAGCAATTGATCAATGGAATGCACTACCGAATGAAATAGTGTGTGCCAAAACAATTCACAAATTTAAGGATATGTACGATAAATATGGTTTAAGACACAGGACAGTACGAGCTTGACTCATTCCTGTAAAGATACAATTAGGTAAGAACAATTAGGTAAGAACACAAAAAGGGCCATGGCAAAACTAGGGATTGTATTTATCATTAGCTGGGAACATTCACAAGGGGCCGTGTGAATTTGTAGGTCATTGAACTGTTCACAGATTTGTGAACGACCGTAAGAGTTATTTATCAAGTCTGCTCACTGTGTGGATATCTTTTAAGGAGTTGGGAGGCATTCACAAGAAGTGAGTCAGCGATGGTATAAACATAAACATTTGACCACTGCATACACCAACTGTTGG
Organism: Coenobita brevimanus; assembly: GCF_032717465.1. Taxonomy (NCBI): domain Eukaryota; kingdom Metazoa; phylum Arthropoda; class Malacostraca; order Decapoda; family Coenobitidae; genus Coenobita; species Coenobita brevimanus. The sequence continues at coordinate 17,577,522 of NC_137062.1, read as the reverse complement.
ATTTTTCACCACGAAGTGGCTTCCTCATTGGATACGATGATGGAGAGTTAGGAAACGATGCCATTTTTACTGGGAATGAATTATATTTGTGACAAATTTAGTGAGAAATGAGATAACCAACTACACATGATGAAACGATGAAGTAACACCGTCTACCCGAAAATGAAACTTGCTCTAACCCCTTGATATTTGGCAGAATGCAGTGCAACGAAGACAATTTAGGTTATCACAACCAACAGTCAGCCAAGTGATCATGCAGATGTTTGAAGCTGTAGTTACACTGGAAATAATATTACAGTAAGACCTCACAATTACGGACTAATTGGGGCCCAAGCCATTCCGAAAAAGGCGAAATTCTGGTAAAAGCAACATCCGGACTTCCCCCTGCTAAACCGGACTTTTTCTGATATATCAGATCCTTAGTCCGGATCACACGAACGGTTTTTAAACTGTTTTGACTACCATTGCGGTACTGTACTGTATTATAACTACACAATCAAATGGTATAATATATATATATATATATATATATATATATATAATAAGTACTGAACACTGATAAACATGTCTTTTATTTACGTTATTGTGGTGAACATAGCTGAAGTGGTCAGGTAGCCTGGACTGCTTCTGGCTCTATCGGACTTTTTTCCTATATATTGGAATTTGGTTTGGTAGCTCTTTGATTCCTGAAAAAGCAAATTCCAGCCTTTTGAAGTCCATTATATCAAGGTTTTACTGTAATTCATTTCCAAGTGGATACTAGTGGTATTCAAAGAATGCAGGCAGAATATTCAAGGAATGCAGGCAGAATTTTCAGAGAAGGCAAGCAGAATATTCAGGGAAAGCAGGCAGAATATTCAAAGAAGGCAGGTGGAATATTTGAAGGAATCAAACAGAATATTCAAGAAAGTCAGGCAGAATATTCAAAGGAGACAGAATATGCAAGGAAAACAGGCAAAATTATCACAACTGTTAACATTTTAGTTTATTAATCTGAAATGTATGTCAGTAAAGGAGATTGTGAATTTGTAGCTCATAGTTTAAGCATAGAGATGCACAGAAATACACTTGGTTCTGACAGATTATGTTCCTGTGTACAGACTGGTGCTTGACAGTGTCATGGATATGAGAGTGGTGAGAGGACAATCGGGAGGTCTGTCTTTTCATATGGCTTTGGTATGGAAGGTGAAGCTGGGAGGAATAAGACTAAGACTGAGAGAGAGAGAGAGGGAGAGGAGCAATCAAGGCAAAAAACTGAAAGTGAAGAAACAAAGAAACCAGCAGGTGTCTGATGAATGCATGGAGGAGCTGGGTGGAGCAGATAAAAAGAATGATATAGTGTGGTGGGGGAAGATATAGGGTGGTGGGATAAAGAAGGAGAAGTGGCAAGAGTGGATGCAAAAAGGAACTCAAATGAAAGAAGAGAGCGCACTGACAGTAAAGCATTCAAAGAGACTAATACAAAGAAAAAAATAGTAGGTAGCTAACTGAGGATCTTGGAAGACAGATGAAAATAGGAAATCATTCTAGAAAGAGGTGAAAATATGTCCAAGTGAAAGTGGCAAGAAGTGTGAAAATGGATGAACAGTGTAAATGAAGTTAGGAGCAGGTGGAAAGAATATAGAAAGGCTGATGAGTGGAAATGGTGAGACCTTGGTTATCTCATTTTACCCATTTTTTTCTGACTCTTCCAGTCGACCTGGCTCATCCCACCTTAGGGTTTACAGTTGGTGGCATGGATTTATTATGCTTTCAGTATTTGAAAAAAAAAAAAAAAAAAAAAAAAAAAAGGATTTTTAATGCTTATGAAGTAATGGCTCTTATAATCACACACTTATTAAACTACTGATAACGGTTTATTTTTTTGTTGTGTAATGATGTCAAAGACAATCTAAACACGTTCTTTTTATAAATATAGCGATCATATCCATGCTAACTTTAGCGTTCTTTCACCGATTGCAAGATACGAGGTTTTCACTCAGGATGGATTAACAAGACTATGCTGAATAACTCTTAGGAATGTCCCACTGTAGTGAAATGTTTTGGAGTTTGGGGAAGGGAAGGCCACTGTGACACATACGGCCCCAGATACCTAACTGGGAGAGACTTCACCCTCCAGACTCCCTCATGACATCAACCATCCAGACTGCCGTTAACCTGTTACATGCCAGAGCCTATGTCAGCATTGGGGGCCCCAGTGCCGAAGATGTGGGAGGCTGATTGACCCTCTAGTGCTGGCCATTTTTAACTTTTTTTTTTTTTCCGTGAGGTATTTAGTAGGAGGTGGGTGGATGTGGGATGTGTGCAGGAAGTCTAGTAGTGGGGTGGATCAGCCAGAAAGATTGCTGGTAGGGATTGTTGCTATAAGTTGATATTGGAGGGTAGGATGGATGGATATGGTGGTGTGGGGGTGTTGGTTGGGGAGAAATGGGTGGAATATGTCATGAATGTTGTGAGAGTAAGTGATAGGATAATAATAATGAAAATTTTGTTCAGTGGGATAATGTTACTTTTATATCGGCGTATGCTACACAGGCAGGCTTGGATGAAGTAGTGAAGGATAGATTTTGAGATGACTTAAGACGTGTAGTAAGTGGTATGGGGGACAGTGAGATTGTAGTTTTGGGAGGGGCTTTAAATGGTCATGTAGGTGAAGCACCTGAAGGATATGAAGGAGTACAGTTGCCTCCACTGCTGCATTGGCCACTCAGTGTTTTCATTGTGCGGGCTGTCTGAGGAGTGAACCATCCAAGTATCAGAACGTGTGTTGTAAGCAGAGTTGGGCGAGGCGGGCAGTGGATGGTTGGGGGGTTTTATGTGGAGGTAGAGGAGGTAGAGGGTTTGAAAAACTAGTGGGTGTTTAAGAAGGTGGGGGAGACAGTATGAGGTGCATTATTTATGTGAGAAGGAATTATTGAGTAATTCAATCATTAAAGTGTGTTACTTCTCACTGTGGTGGTTACAGTAAATAAGAAACCTTTAACCCTTTCAGGTCTCCTGGCCACTATAGTGGCTTTCTCAGTAGGGGTCTGCTAGCTACTCCCGTGGCAGCATATTTAGCATGAATGAAAACTGTTGCCTGAGGCTGGTGAATGAAATAAGGATACAAGCCGCTCCTCAGACGCCTCTGTTTCTACCAGGCATGCTCAGATCACAATATTTTAGTTTACATTGTCTGGGAAGAGCTAATCATGGTGGGGGGTTGGGTTGGACGTATTGGTTTTATTATACTGTTAATCTGGCAATATTTTTGTACTATTTTGGTATCAGACAGTTCATTTACAAAAAGAATATTGTTTGCAATATATTTTTACTGCTCTGGAGGATACATAGCTCTCACCTCCCTCCTCCCTTTCATATCCCCCTTCCTCCACCCCCCTACCTCCCACCAATCCTCCACCCCTCTACCTCCCACCCTTCCACCCTCCACTTTCCCTCCAATCCCCCACCCCTGCCTCCCGCCTAGCACGTAGCTGCCGCATCACAGGCAACCAAGAGATTTCTGTGTTGTATGTCTCAATATTTATTCATTTCCTGGGTGTTAAAGTGTCTGATTGAGGGAAAATAAACACAGATTTATGATTCTAGGTTTCTGTGGTTGTTTCTGTAGCCTTTTATACAGTACCACGCATTTATTTGTTACCAGGCGGACATACACATGAAGCGAGTGTTGCCTGTTTCAATGGCAAATGGTTGTTAGTGTCTCCTTACTTTTTTCTGATTTATATTTCATGAGTTTCTCACATTTCATGGTTGTACTTATAATACCATCAATTTTGAGAAATAATAAGTATTTGATCATTGTCTCTACTGCAGCCTGCAAGTACACAGGATGATATAGTTAGCAGTAGTAAAATAAACATACGTACATACAAAAGGCAAGCTCGTAGGCTTACCCCCATGTCCTCACCCCCTCAGCCTTGGATAGTACTAAGCAAAATAAGATCAAAGTAAAATAAATTAGTCAGTAGTAAGTAATAAGTGATAGTTTTATAAGGATCAGTTTTATAAGGATCTTGTAACTGTTTGTTGTTTGTAAAGGAAACATCTCAAGAATCATTCACAAATCACATGAGATATAATGTACATATATTTGTGCACTGTTTTTTATGGAAAAACATGGAAACAAACAATGCAATCATGTCTCCTACGCACCAAGAAATCACCTAACCACCGAGATGGCAATACTCACCACGCTACCACACAACACTTGCTATGCAACTTCCCATCATTTTTGCAGCACTTGCATGGTGAGTAGAGCTCTAATGTTTTATAGGCAGATGTGTATTACTTCCTTGTGCATGAATATATTTTTTTCTTTATTTGCAAACCTTGACTTTTTTCAAAAAAAAAAAAAAAAAAAAAAAAAAGCGTCTGTCAAACGTGACCTTGGGACCTATTGCAGACCTGAAAGTGTTAAAGATATAAAGCAAAATATAGGATGAGGAAAGACCTAGCTTGGGCCAGGTCCCTTATGACGGTTGCAAGAACCAAAGAACCAGAGATGTAATTTCATTGTCTTTTATGCAAGATCCATGAGGCTGTATAAATATGACACAAAACCATTGGATTTTTGGATACACTGGAATGTTACAAATTATACATATTACCACGGCCACCACACACTACTCATGGCTACCCCCCACACCCCCCCACCTCACTGAGCATGTCATTTAGCAGTATGTAGTCACTAATATCCTGTAAGGATTTCAGTAATGCTGGTAGAGCTTGCAATTACAAAACTTCATAGAATTATCTACAATTAGCACTGAACGTGGTGTTACAACAGTTGCAATTCCCGTTGTTTGAAGTTTGCTTAGTGCAAGCAGTGAGTAACCTTCAATGCAAGTGTGACACAATATGTCATTGGGCTTCCAAATTGGTTTAGCATTAACTTGTTACAGCCGCAGCTCCCAACAGTCATCCCCTCACTCCCCTACGTAGACATTCCTCTGTAGTGTTACTACACACGTAGAAGCTCATATCAGGTGTTGGCTGATCTATTATCCTGATGGGGGATGACAGTCATCTATGTAATGTGTCCTGCTAATGGCGTTATGTAAATTAAATAAAAGTAGTGTACCAGTCTTTAACCCATGGCGTCCAGTCGACGTGAATTAACGTCCACACATTTTGTCACTGCCAATCCCGTTGACGTTCATAAATGTGAATCAATTGCAAGGTCCCTAATTTGCACAATTTTCAATTTTCCTGAGTGATTTTTGGTACGTATACACGGGACACCTTCCTCTACAAGATGCCAGGCAAGGACAATGCCTTACCCAGCATGACCCCCCCCCCTGCATGCCATTGTCTCAGCAATTCACCTGTTACAAGTGACCTGGCCAGTAAAGCCATGTCATGCCACGGTACAAAATTCAGGGCCAGAGTGATTCCCCAATCGATGACAATGTGGAGGACAAACTTTACATAGCTTTAGAGGAAGAAACAGTCAGAAATGATGATCAGGTAATGTTGCCAAAAAAGGTCAGGTATGTTGATATGTTTCATGAGTGAAACAATGCTTATGTTGCCTATATTACTGTGTGAAAACCAATATTCTCTCGTACTACATATAAATTTGTACCAAATAAATAAATAAATACCGTTCATGAGTGGTGTGGAATGGTTACACTCCCATAGAACTCGTTTTCTTTGGAGCCAGCCTGATAGAAAACACAGTAAAGTGAGGAGGTACTGCTACCTGTATCGAGTATTTTAAACCTCAGGTGAGTGATTTCTCTATGATTTTTCGATGTTTCTCACCAAAAGCGGAGGTTTGGGCCAAAAAAATATTTTTCCAAAAATGGTTGGGATTGGGGGGTCAGTGGTGGAAAAGTGGTCGGGATGGGGCTGGTTAAAGCCATATTGTGTTATTTCATCGAAATTTCACATAATTGGCCAACACAAGACTAAACCTTGACCAGACATTACCCATAGCACTTGCAGACAGTATATAACAATGTGTAAATATCAGGAGAGTGATTTTGTTCACCTTGTAATAATCTAGATGGTATAACAAATTACATATCTGTTGTGAAAGTAGTGATATAACAACGTTCCTGTGCTGTATGACGAGCATGTTCCGGACATACTGGAACCCTGTTTGTCCTTCACCCCCACTAAATGCTTCTCTCAACTTCCAAATGCTGTAATGGGTTGTTGGTTGTTGGTAGTCTGAACACAGCAGACAAGTTTACATAGTAGAATGTTTCTTTCATAGGAGTGTTGCACATGTGGTACCGTAGTATAAACATGTCATCACTTAGCACTGTTACTGTCGCTGAGTAGTGTGCTACATGGCAGATTGTGAAGTGTATGGAGAACAGGTGTCTCATAACTCAGTTACCGGGTATGTCTTAACTGTTTCTCATAGCCAGAATGACTGCAGAACCACCCAGTCACACAAGTATTAAAAAATTTATCTATATTTATCCAACTTTCTGTATTGAATGATTGATAGACAGTTTTTCTTTTTTGTTATTTTAACAGTGACACTGTTGGACATCCAGAGTAAGACATAGTGGCAGACTTGGTTGTGAAGGTGGTAGCCTTGGTAGACATGCCTCCATATTGACGTTTAGAACAAATGTAGTTTTGAATAAATAGTTTCCTTGTAGTACCCTTATATTGTAGTTCATTTTTTAATACAGTTATCCCTCATCCAGACATGTTCATTATCTGGATGCTGGACCTTGGCTCTGTTAAACCATTATCCAAATTTACTTGCTATTATCCCAACATAAAAGTCCCCGAGAACTTCGGCAGGCCAGCCGACATGTTAAAAAACATTCAGTATCGTGGCTGCTAGGCTCGAGCCGTGAGCGGGAAGTAGTCTGTAACCCACAACCAGAGCTAAAATGTCCGTCTGCCCCTGTAGTAGTAGTAGTAGTTGTTCCCTAGGCAGTCTGGCCGAACAGCCCCGAGTCCCTTAGGAAGGTCATGGCTGAGACCGGGCTTTCCCACAGAGCTCTCAAAGAGTGTATGTTGTGTTGTTGGCATAGGTGATTGTGTGCAATGCTGTCTTCCATAATGTGCTTAATAGTATGGGGTGCTGTGTTGCATCCTGGACAGGCATCAGTGACAGAGTCATCCAGCCTCTTCTGGTAGCTTAAGAGGGCTGGATGGTGCCCACATCTCAGCCTGGCCAGGTGGACCCTGTCCTCACGAGGAAGATAGGATTCAGAAGGGTGGATGTCAGGAGGCCATGCATGGAGCTGTGTGTTGTCTTTAAGTGACTGAATGGAGCGGCGAGTGATCTGAGTGTGGATATGCTTCCGGAAGCCGGTCTGAGGTGGGTGAGAGGGGGAGAGATGACAGCATTTGTGCATGTATCGTGTGCTGGGTGTTGCTTTGATGTTCCTTGGTGTGGGCGGATGTGCTGCCATGCACTGTAGTGGATGTTGTGGGCTTGCGGAGGCTGCACCAAGAAACTGGGTGCCTCTCATGTCTAGGTGATCCCTGACTTTGAGGACTTTGGTTTCTTGATGTAGGTGGTCTGTGGGTGTAGTAGCAGTGCAGCCCGTGATTATTTTTAGGGCCTTGCTCTATATGGTCTGCAGAGTGTTGCAGCATGCTTTGGTGAGGTTAGAAGCCCAGGCAGGACTTGCATAATTCATCACTGAACGCATGTATTGTTTGTATACTGCAGTGGTGGTTTCTTTGTTGTGTCCAAATGTTGTATGGGCAAGTGACCTCAAGGCATTGAGTCTTGGTGTTATTCTATCTCCAGTGCCTGTGATGTGTTGTTTAAATGACATTGGTGTGTATGTTACACCAAGGACCCTGGGTGTGTGTGTGTGTGGTAGGGGAGCGTTGTCTATGGTGAGGTGCAGGACGCGATTGCACTCTGCTGTCCAGTTTGTGATAAGTCTCTGCAGATTTGGCTGGGCCTATTTTGAGCCTGTTTGTGGTGAACCATTTGTGTAGTGTGTTGAGGTAAGGTTGAATGATGTGTGCAGCTGTGTTTGTGTTTTGGTGCATATATGTAAGTGTTATATCATCTGCATAGGAAGCTATGTGTATATGTGGTGTGTGGGGTGTGGGTACGTCGTGCATGTATAGGTTAAAGAGTGTAGGGGACAAAACAGATCCTTGGGGGATGCCGTTTGTGAAGTTTCTGATGTTAGAAGACTGACCGGCAAATGTTACGCGTGCACATCTGCCTGCTAAGTAGTTTGCCAGCCATCTTTTTGTGTTATTGTGCATGTTTGTGTTGAGTATTTTGTTTGTGAGGTTGTGGCGGGGGATGGCATCAAAAGCTTTGCTAATGTCTGGTGTGATTAGGATTGTTCTGTGTGGTGGCCTAGCTGAATTCATGCCATCGAAAACTCTCTGTGTAAGGTCTGTAAGAAGGGTGTTTGTGGAGTGTAGTGGCCTAAAGCCATGTTGTGACTGGGCTAGGGAAATGTGAGGTGTGACTAGTTGTAGTATCAGTCGTTCAGTGACTTTAGAGGGGGTGCAGAGGAGTGTGATGGGGCGATGTGAGGAAGGTAACGTGGGGTCTTTGTTGGGTTTAGGGATAGTGATGATATTGCCATGCTTCCAGATGTTGGGTATTATGTTGTGTGAGTAGCTGAAATTTGATATGTTGGTGAGTGCTTGTATGCCTTGTGGTCCAAGGTGTTTAAGGTGAATGTTGCTTATGTTGTCTGGTCCACAGGCAGATGAGTGCTGGAGGTTTTTAATGATGTGCTTCGTCTGGTTGTAAGTGAAAGGTGCATAGTCTGGGTCTGTGATGAACTGTCTCTTATGTCGGATGATATGTCGGTCTTCAGGATGGGGGTTTAGATGGCTGACTTGTGAAAAGTGATTGATGAGAGTGTTTGCTTGTTGTTTGTTTGAGGATTTGGTGTCTGTTGTTGTGATGGCAGCTGTTGTTGTTTGTTTGAGGGTTTGGTGTCTGTTGTTGTGATGGCAGCTGTGATTGTGTGGTGTTGCTGTTGGAAAGTGTGATGCTGTTTAGTGTTTTGTAGAGTTTGCTGATGTTTGTTTTGTGGTCAAGTGTTTGGAGGTAAATTTTCCAGTTTAGTGTTTGCTGTTCTGATATTTTATTGTTTATTTGAGTGTTGAGTTCTTGTATTTGTTGTACGGTGTCTTGTGTATGGGGTGTTGGGGAGCGTCACAGTGTGTCCCGTTGTCTGATGAGGCCTTGAATTTCTGATGTGAAATTGGGGTTGTGTCTCTTTCCGTTGCCTCTAGGGATGTGTCTTTTGTCTGCATTTTGTATAATTGTATTGAAAGTGTTGATGTTTGCGATGGGTGTACTGTTTAGTGTTTCGAGATGTTGTTCTGTTTCAGTTACAAAGGCCTCCCAGTTGGCATTCTTATAATTAGTATATGTGTGTTTGTGGCCAGCTGGGGTGATAATAGTCAAACTCGTATGCTTGTCCAATCACTCCCAACGAATCTCCAGCACCCGAGTAATATGACTCACCCGCAAGTGGTGTCAAAACATTCATACGCATCCCCACCGAATGTCTAATATCGCGCAGCCACCGAGGTAAGTCGTTCCCAACTGCCACCTCCATTGAACACAGACCACAAGCCACGAGTACATGTTCGGTGACAATGGCCATCCGCCTCTCTACCGAACATCCAATGTCACCTGGTCACCTGGAGACACACACACACACACACACACACACACACACACACACACACACACACACATAGAGAGAGAGAGAGAGAGAGAGAGATTCCATCCCATGAAATGAGTTCAGTATCAGTATAGGAATCTCTTTATAAATGCATATGATAGTACACAGTATGTGTGTATGTATTGTACAGCACACTTCCATTTGGGATGGGTATTTGTTTCAGTACCACAGCCAGCCATCTTAGCCAAGCAGCCCTATTGGGATAGGTTAAGTTTGGTTAGGTTAGAATATGATAACATATGTAATTTTGCCTGGGAAACACATTGGGCATATTTTAAAGAAAATCCTATGGTAAGTTTTGAAATGACGGGCCGAGCTTCGTTCCTGGCTCAGGGTTCCTGGTGGCCATCACGCATGTAACACAGACCACAACCCATGAGTAGATGTACGGTAAAAGCGCCTGTCCACCTCTACACCAAATGTTGGGAGTCCCCCGACCTCTGGGATTAGTGCAAAACCCCCCACCGTGCGCACCCGTCTGCTTCCCTACCATATGGTCAGAGTTGCCTGGCAGGCCGCATTAGTCATACACTGCCTGAGGCGGTGATTTACTGGTCATCCGCTGTTGCCATCATACACTAAACATTGCCTGGGCAAACGGAAGTGAACGTTATATGCAGATGTCAGTTTGCCGCATTTTTTTCCTCTGTGCCCAGATGCAACCATGGGGTGCGATATGGTAGCACTGCACTGCTTGTTGGCCAACAAGCCTGCACTTAAGTTCCTGCCTTTGTTTCACCTGAGTGGCTGGTTTGCAAGAATGGCTGTGAATGTGGTTGCTTTTGTGGTAGTCCCCTACCTTCTTCAGGTTGTGGCCCTCCTCTGCTGTATTCTCTTGTGTGTGGTGATGGCCCCATGACCACCTGAGAAGAGGAAGAGGAAGGTTCTGACTCTGGAGAAGAAACGCGAGACGTTGGGCAAGGTTGACGTGGGCTGGACCACAGGATGCATACTTCACAAATATGATCTAGCTTGTTCAACATTGTTTGATATCTAGAAGTCACGCAACAAGCTTACGCAGAATAGACATGACCGGCGAAAGCACACATAGGGACGGCAGGAAGATAATGACCCAGGCCTGACATGGCCATTATCGACCGGTTTTAGGGGGTGTGCCGAGAAGGAATGCATTGACAGGTAACGTGAGCCTTGCACAGGTGAAGAACGCTGTGAAGCAGCTGAAAAATGGGAAAGCAGCTGGGGTTGATGCAGTGTATCCAGAGATGATTAAGTGTAGTGGAGAGAGTGGAATGAAGTGCTTGTTGGAGATATGTAAGAGGGCATGAGTGAAACTGTGCCAGCAGAGTGGAAAATGGCTGTGATTGTACCCCTTTATAAAAATAAAGGTGAACAAAGTGAGTGCAAGAATTATCGTGGCATAAGGTTATTGAGTGTGGTAGGGAAGGTATATGGAAGAATTATTAAAGAGAAAGTAAGAGAGATATCAGAAGTCCTAGTGAGTGATGAACAGGGTGGCTTTAGGAGTGGTAGGGGGTGTGTGGATCAGATATTTGCAGTGAGACAGCCACTGGAGAAGGTTTGAGAGAAGTACTATAAGGTGTTTATGGCATTCATTGATCTAGAAAAAGAATATGACAAAGTAGACAGAGAAGGATTGTGAAAGGTGTTGCACATGTACAGTGTAGATGGTAAGCTGCTAGGTGCCGTGAAGAGTTTTTATGACGGTAGTGAGGCATGCATAAGGGTTAATTAGAGGCTTCACCAAACCTTTTTCAGCGGTCTGCCACCAGGTGGTCTAGTGTCACCCAGCCTCGATTAAATATTTTTGCGGGGTTTTAAAGACCTGTGAAATTGTACCTAATACTAAGATTATAATATACTGCTATTTATAGGAATATTTTTTCCTATTCAATCAAGTGGATATATATATATAACTGTAAAGAAAGAATAACCAGGCTTTCAGAGAATCTTAGCTTGGGGACTAAAATAGTATGCTGTCTATTTACATATACACTATTTGAATAAATCGTGTGCAGTTAGTAAAAGGAGATTACCTTCAGGACTTCTGATGTGTGTGTTTTAGCATGCTTTAAAGTAGTAAGCAGTTCCTCTGAAAATAATTTTTTTTTTTTTTTTTTTTTTTTTTTTTTTTGTCCGACTCCGGGCATAGGCTTCACAGCCTGCCATCAAGGCCCAGCAGTCCTCCTACATACCATACACCTCTACATGTCACCACATCGGCGCTAACACCCACCGTCCATATTGAATACATGCTAGGGCTATCTCATACAGGACTGGTGTATTGGTATTAGCGGGGGTATTTTTACAACATGTCGGCGGGTCTTCTGGTAGATCAGTAAAGCCTGATTTAATGAAATTCAAATCCTTAAACTGTTCCCTGCCCCAGCCAGGATTTGAACCTGGGTCCGTTAGGACCGCACGCCACCTCTCTACCGGTTGAGCCACCGCCTCCCCCTGAACGATTGCTTAGTTGGTGAATCAGCCATATTAATCCAAACAAATGGCAGTGCGGTACGACACTGTAATCATAAGAGAGTACGAGGAGTTAAAGTTTAAACTTACTAAACTGTGCAGTGGAGCCAGGGAAACATATAAAAGAATTATTTGTGTTAGACTTTGGTTACTAAGATGGCCAAAATTTCCAACAGGTCCGTATTGTTAGGAAAAGTCATATGTCAGGCAGGGCTGCATATCGAAAGGTGTTGCCAAATATGTGGCTACACATCTATTTTCTTTTGTGGATACTAACGAATGACAAATATTTTAATCACTGCTATCTTGCTTTATGGATGGTTCTAGTAAAATTGCCTAGGTTTTGTCTCTATGTTATGCTTTCAGAAATGAGTAAACTAACGAAAGCGGAGTTTACAAAATGACACTTATAATACATTATATATAATTAAAGGGCTCCCATATTGTAATTTCATATCATGCCATCTGGGTAACTTTATGAGTAAAATATGTTTTGAGGAGTTTTACTCTGTGTCAAAATTAACCCTTTAACCGCAGGCTTGTTTTGCTTTTTCTTGCGGCTCCTGCGAGCATATTCGCACTTCAATAGACTCTCTAAAAATATTTGCCAAAAATCAGTTATTAGTCCTAGAATATTAAAATTGTATATGCCTATGGCACATACCTTCAGCTTTCTCCTATGGTGTTTGTCAAGCCTTCGTCGAGTACCATAGGACTTGTGGAGACCTCTGAAGGTGGGTAACAAAGTCTCCACTTTACACTTCCCGACAACCTGTAATATGATTACCACAGTCTGATATTATCACTAGAAATACTATTCTATGATTCTCAAATAGTTTGGAATCCATACTCCAAAAAAAAACATTGTGTAAGCAATGAAAATTACGAGGGCGTATGACCTTCCCACTTGCGCTAGTTTGCCGCTGGTGTTCTGTTATTTATTATTCATAAAAACACTCACAGTTTATATTTCTGTTACTATATAACACTTATATATATCTACAGTCTTTATCCATAAGTTTCCTTCAGTAATAGTAGTTTATTGTCACTGTAGGAATTCAATTTCTTTCAGTAAAATGCATAGCATTCACTTTCTCGTCCTGTATACTAGCATTGAGAGTGAATGTCACTTTCACCTTCACTCTCATAACTCATAGTATTCATACATGCTAGAGTGAAACTTTCACTTTCATTGCTCCTAGGGTATATACTCGTATTCTTATAATACTACTCATTTACATTTCTATTTACCTTCTCTATTTTATTTACGTTATTTACATTTCTATTTTATTTACACTGTGCTATGCACTGTCACTTGAAGTAACTTATAAAACTATTTTCCACTGTTCACGTATATTTACATTCATTGCTTTCACTTGCTGTTTACACATTATTTACACATTATTTACAATTCCACTTGCACTGTTTTACTCAATAGAAAGATCGTAGTCACTCTTTTATCAATTGTCAGCTCTTTACCTCATTCCACACGAGGTTTGGTAGGGGGTAAAGGTCACAGGGCCCTTTGCATGGGGCTGAAAAACGGCAGAAGTTAGCAGGAGCAAATCAGACATACCTTCACCTTGAAAGATGAGAGTGAACTGATAGTGGTGGCCTCCTGTCGCCTGGCTTGGGTGAGTGCAATACTACCAACTTTAGCCTTGTGAGACCTGCTAATATATAGCAATGAAATGATTGGCAGGAAACCAAGACAATACATAATAAATTAGGTAGTTCCAGGTGAATGTAAATATCACATAGGCTTCTCTCTTCCCTCCTTATATATATATTTATTACAAAAAAAGATTATACGGCATATTTCAAGGGGAAATAAATAACGAAAATTAGCGAACGAGTGCACATGAGGTGTTGTCAGGTGATAATTACCCAATTCCAGGTGTATGGCACTATCACTTGCCTTATTTCTTTTTTGTATATATTATTTGCTATAAGAATAGGGCATAGGGCTTATTTCAATAGATGAAATCAGTGGAAAATTCCAGGGAAGATTTACTTAGCGTAGAATACAGTGTGGTGGCCTGCAATAATTAGGTTGTTCCAGGTGAATGTAAATATCACTTAGGCTTCTCCCTTCCTTTCTTATATATATTTTTATTACGAAAATAGATTATACAGCATATTTCAAGGGGAAATAAACAGTAAAAATTAGCGAAGAAGTGCACATGAGGTGTTGTCAGGTGATAATTAGCCAATTCTAGGTGTATGGCACTCTCACTTACCTTATTTCTTTCTTGTATATATTATTTGGTATAAGAATAGGGCATAGGGCTTATTTCAATGGATGAAATCAGTGAAAAATTCCAGGGAAGATTTACTTAGCGTAGCACGGCCGGGCAGGCAAGAGGATAGGGTAATGGAGGGCAGGTAGGGAGGGGAGTCACGAAGGGGGTAAAATCGCTAAAATGTCAACAATGGATGGGAGTACAGATGAGATTAGGAGTGCTGACTATTGTTGGACATAGGCAGTACTGATAGATGATACAAGCCACCACTTGAAAGCCCGGGTGAAATCAAAATAACACAGAATCACAAAAGTGACGCACCATGGTATGATCCCTTGCTCCCAAGCATCACGAAAGTGATGCCCCGCGGTTAAGGGGTTAAAAAGAAATTAAGCACTGGCTACTTTTCCAGTGCTTACCCTGCATCAGAGCTGGGTGACGAAAGCGAACCTAGGGGCAGATTTCTGAAACAGGATCTGGTGAAGTCTTTAATTGGCATCTAAGTGTCACGATCGGTGTGGGCATGTGTCAAGGTTGTGTGATGTTCCCATGGTTGCTCAGTATACTGTATACAGTATATGGATGGGGTGAGGAGAGAAGTAAAAACATGAGTAATGTAGAGGGAGATGGGGTTGGTAAGGAATGGTGATGGATGGGATATCTCAACTTTGTTGTATGCTGATGATGCAGTACTACTTGCAAATACTGGACAAGAACTTGGTAGACTGGTGCAGAGTTTTGCTGATGTCTGTGAGCATTGTGCCTTGAGAGTAAATGTAGAAAAGAGTAAAGTGATGGTTATTGAGAGAGAAGGTGGCTCCCAGTACGATGTTACAGTGAATGGACAGAGACAGGAATTGGTGGGAGGGTTCAAATACTGTACCTGGGTACAATGATAGAAAGGAGAGGAAAATGTGCAAAAGAAGTGGAAAGTAGAGTGACACAAGGAAGGAAAGTAGTTGGTGCAATGAAGGCCTTGATAAGAAACAGAGGCTTGAGTGTTGCAGCTGCACGAGGCTTGCATGAAGGAGTGTTAGTGCCAACTTTAACATATGGATGTGAGACTATGGTGTGGCATGAAAAGGAAAAGTCAGGAGTGAGAGCAGTGGAGATGGGACTGCTGAGGAATGTACAATATGTGGAGTACAGAGTGGATAGGATACGAAATAATGTAATTCGTGAAAGATGTGGAGTGAGGAAGTCTGTGGACACTAGAATCGAAGAAAGTGTACTGAGATGGTATGGTCATGTGGAGAGAATGGTTAACAATAGAGTGGTGAAAAATGTATATATGAGCAAATTTGAAGGAGGGAGGAGGTGAGGTAGGCCAAGGAGAAGGTGGAGGGATATGCTGGATGAGTGTGTGAGGAAGAGAGGTTTGGACGTCAGTGAGGCTAGGGGACTGAGAAGAGGTTGAGCTGGCTGGATGAATACTGTGAGGAGGAACTCATGATCAGGGATGTAGCACCCTTTTTTAATGTGACTGCATCCAGATTGACTCTATTGGATGCATTTATGTGAAGCTACAGAATGTGTTGAATGTTTTTGGTGTACCAGATAGAGCCAGGGTCCCGGGGGCTTGAATGGCAAGTGAATGGAAGTGTGGCCCATTGGGGTGGGCGTTTTTGGGCTGTTTGGACATTGCTACTCCTCACCTTGCCCAAAGGTGGGAGAGGAGGTCCAGATGATGATGAATCATGAAACGTGTGTTTGAATAGGTACAGTAAGGTTTGGTTTGTAATAATACGTATTGAACTAGGCTCATGTTGTCCTGTCTTCAGTTATTATGGATATGTAAGGATGAAATTATTCAGCTTATGGAAATACATACTGAACTGGAGGGGCTATATATGAGGTGCTATCCATAATTTTCCGGACTAACGCTATATAAATTTGAAAACTCACCATAGCTCCTATTGGCTACCATCACCCTTGAAGTAGTTCCCCTGCGCATTGATACACCAGTCTCAGTGCTTTCTCCACTGCTGGAATGCTTCCTGGAAGTCCATTTTGATCAGCATGTCAGGCACCACCTGCTATTCCTTCTGGATGTCCTCATTGGTATCAAAACAATGTCCTCTCAGCTTAATCTTCATTTTTGGGAACAGAAAAAAGTCACAGAGGGCCTGGACAAGAAGGTTTCATCTTCTGAGGCGAGTTGAAGAAGCTCAGTGCAGACACCAACGTGTTGCTGCATGTGGTCAGCTGTCAGTAGCCTGGGGACAAATTTGGCTGTGATGTGGCGCTTGCCCAATTCTTCAGTGTGAATCCTCTGACATGTCACAAAACCGATTTCCACCTCCTCACCGATATCATCAGTGCTCCGACGTCAGTCCTCATTGATGAGCTGCTGAATTTTTGCAACATTCTGAGGAGTTTGCTGGTTGAGGGCCCACCCTGTGTGGTTGTCGTTGCCAACCAATGTTCGACCAGCCTTGAACCGTGCCTGCCACTGAAACACCCAATGACACATGCACAAGAGCAAACAAATGAATGTCACAGATCCCCACATCCACCTAGTACCTCACCACGTGACACACTGACTCATAATGCATGATAGCACTGCCACCTAGTATTCGCATCACACTACTACAATCCATTTAGGCATCATGATCCCTGCCCCAAAAATTTTGGATAGCACCTCATATGACTTTGAATCCAGCACAGTTACCATTTTTAACATCCTATAATTCTTAAGAGATTTGACAGTGACAGAACATAGAATGTAAGTACTATGATTCTAGAGGGTTTTGGCTGTGACAGAACATAGAATAAGTCAGTGTAACAGCACTAGGCCGGTATTGGAAGCATCCAGTCTGCATTAGGAAACAAATGTGAGAGCAGTCAGTAGCCACCTATTGTTTAGTGGTGCAGAGGTGGCACAAGGCGGAGTAACTTGGCACCCATAATCACCACATAGGACTTGCCAGATCTGTGATACAGTCAGTGGTTGTTTTTTGTTGCTGATCAACCTCAGACTGTCTGGCCAAGCAGACCCATCAGCTACAGGCAAGCAGCATTATAATTGTTGCATGCAATGACCTGATGTTCCTTTGTGGCTGACAGTGCCTAACCCAAGCAAGGTGTGGGGAATAGTGTGGTTTGGTTCCTGAATGAATGCCACATTTGCATCTCTCCACCCAGTTAATAGAGGCACCACTGCAAGCTCCACTTCACCCTGTGATATGGTTGTTACCAACCAGAGTTATAATGGTTTCCTGGGTTATAGGAAACTGTTAGGCTTGTCACTGAGCATTGAGCCACCTAATGTGGAAAGGAGAGTATTAACCCTTTCAGATCTCAAATAGGTCCCAAGGTCACGTTTGATGCATTTTTTTTTTTTTTAAGTTAAGGTTTGCAAATAAAGAAAAAAATATATTCATGCACAAGGAAGTAATACACATCTGCCTATAAAACATTAGAGCTCAACTTGCCATACAAGTGCTGCAAAAATGATGGGAAGTTGCATAGCAAGTGGTGTGTGATAGCGTGGTGAGTATTGCCATCTCAGTGGGTAGGTGATTTCTTGGTGCGTAGGCGACCTGATTGCATTGTTTGTTTCCATGTTTTTCCATAAAAAACAGTGCACTAATATATGTACATTATATCTCACATGATTTGTGAACGATTCTTGAGATGTTTCCTTTACAAACAACAAACTAAACAGTTACAAGATCCTTATAAAACTGTCACTTACTAGTTACTACTGACTAATTTTACTTTGCTCTTATTTTGCTTAGTACTACCCAAGGCTGTGGGGGTGAGGACATGGGGGTAAGCCTACGAGCTTGTCTTTTGTATGTACGTATGTTTATTTTATTGTTGCTAACTATATCATCCTGTGTACTTACAGGCCGCAGTAGAGACAGTGATCAAATATTTATTATTTCTCAAAATTGACGGTGTTATAAGTATAACCAGGAAATGTGAGAAACTCATGAAATATAAATCAGAAAAAAGTAAGGAGACACTAACAATCATTTGTCAATGAAAAAGGCAACACTCGCTTCACGTGTATGTCCGCCTGGTAACAAGTGAATGCATGGTACTGTATAAAAGACTACAGAAACGACCTTAGAAACCTAAAATCATAAATCTGTATTTATTTTCCCTCAATCAGACACGCTAACACCCAGGAAATGAATAAATATTGAGACATACAACACGGAAATCTCTTGCTTTCCTGTGACGCGGCAGCTAAGTGCATAGGCGTGAGGCAGGGGGTGGGGGATTGGAGGGATAGTGGAGGGTGGGAGGTAGAGGGGTGGGGGATTGGTGGGAGGTAGGAGGGTGGAGGAAGTAGGGGGTGGGGGATTGCAAGGAGAGTGGAGGGTGGGAGGTAGAGGGGTGGAGGATCAGCGGGAGGTAGGAGGGTGGAGGAAGGGGGATATGAAAGGGAGGAGGGAGGTGAGAGAGAGAGGGGGGCCAATTGGGGTGTGTGCTATGTATCATCCTTCACAGCAGTAAAAATATATTGCAAACAATATTCTTTTGCTAAATGAACTGTCTGATACCAAAATAGTAAAAAATATTGCCAGATCAACAGTACAATAAAACCAATATGTGCAACTTAACCCACCATGATTAGCTCTTCCCAGACTGTGTAAAGTAAAATATTGTGATCTGCGCATGCGTTGTAGGAGCAGAGGGGTCTGGGGAGCAGCTCATGTCCTTATTTCATTCACCAGCCTCAGGCAACAGTTGTCATTCATGCCTAAATATGCTGCCATGGGAGTGGCTAGGAGACCCCTACCGAGAAAGCCACTATAGTGGCCAGGAGACTTGAAAGGGTTAAAAAGTAAGAGAAAGGGAAGGGAGAGGTAAGATGAGAGGAAGGCAGACACAGAAATAAAATTAGAAGGGGGAAGGGAGAAGTTCAGTACCACCATACATCAAGTGAGTGGATAATGGTTGCCACCATCTACTACCTTCAATGAGTATTTAAATTATGTAATTACAGTTGCTGTAACATTGTTTTAGAAATACTTACATTTAACCCACCCCGTACCAACCACTTTATTACCCAACCCACCCCCAAAACCCGACAACATTTCAATTTTTTTTTTTTTTGGGGGGGGGGGCTCAAACCTCCGCTATTTGTGAGAAACAGTGGAAAATCACCAAGAAAGTGCTTTCCTAGGCTTTTAACATGGTCGGGACAGGTAAGCCTCCGCGCACCTGGGGCTTGTACTCTGTGGAGGCGCATTGCAGCTGCCGCATTTTCTATGGTGGGGTGACTATTCCAAACCACCCATGATACAGACTAATTTATTTATTCAAAATTTACATGTACTACAAGAATATATTGGATTTCAAACAAAAATATAGGTGATATAAACGTAGGTTCATTATCGGAACTCCTTAGAATCGCCAATTTCTGGCACAGTTGATTCCCTGAGACTGTTGTTTCAATTCACATTCTATTTCTCAACTTACATTATACTTTTCTACAATCACTGTACCATTTTCATCATTCTGTAACACTTTATCACATTGACAGGCCTTACTGTTATAGTGAGTGTAATATTATCACATATTGACATGCCTTACTGTTATATTGAGCATGATATTCTCGAAAACACACAGTAGTACATTTTTATTTTCAACTTCGAGTATAGTTTTCCACAGAGATTATACCGGTTTTCAACTTCTAAAACTGTCATCACATACTGACAGGCCTTACTAATATAGTGAGCACAATATTATCACACATTGGCATGCCTTACTATTATGTTGAGCATGATATTCTTGCAAGCACACAGTATTACGATTTTATTTTCAACATCAAGTATAGGTTTCCACAGAGGTTATAACCATTTTCCAACCTTCTATAATTGTTTTCACATATGTACCTGACTTAGTATTATAGTGAGCATGATATTCTCGCAAACACACAGTATTTCATTCTATTTTTCAACTTCCATTATACTTTTCCACCAAGATTATTATCATTTTCCAACCTTCTATAATTGTTTTCACTTATATATGTGACTTAGTATTATAGTGAGCATGATATTCTCGCAAACACACAGTATTGCATTCTATTTTTCAACTTCCATTATACTTTTCCACCCAGATTATTATCATTTTCCAACCTTCCATAATTGTTTTCACTTACATACATGACAGTACTATAGTGAGCGTGTTATTCTTGCAAGCACACAGTATCACATATTGAATGGTCTTCTATCTATCTATCTATCTATTGCCAGATGCCTCAATCCCGTTTGGGGTGGCCACAAACAAATCGCCTCCACGTCGCCCTGTCCCCCGCCATTTCACTGCCCTGCTCCCAACTCACACCCCCCTCTCTCATATACCTCTCCACCCCATCCCTCCATCTCATCCTCGGCCTCCCCCCTCCCTCTTCCCCCCTCCACCTCACTCACATACACTCTCTTCGTCAGTCTCTCACCCTCCATCATCTCCACATGGCCAAACCATCTCGGTGTGTTCCTCATAACGCTTCCTATCACATCCACATCCACACCACAACGCTTCTTTATATCCTCATTCGTCAGCCTGTCTCTCCACATGACTCCACAGGCTCCTCTTAAATAACTAATTTCCACTGCTCTCACTCTTGACTTGTGTCATTCCAATAACGTCCAAGCTTCACTTCCATATGTTAGAGTTGGTATCACAATACTGTGATGTAGTAACTTTTTCACTTCCATGCTTACTTCCCTGTTTCTTATCACTGCTTTCAAAGAACCAGCAACCTTTCTTCCCTGCTGTACCCTTTCAAGCACTTCACCCTCCAAACCTCCATCCTTACTCATCACACTACCCAAGTACTTAAACGTACTCACATTTTCCAATTCCTCACCATCCAACCTCGCTGTACATTCACTGACTTCACCTCTCTCAAAGACCATCACTTTACTCTTCCCTACATTCACCTTTAGATTCCGTTTCTTACACACTCTCCCAAACTCATCCACCAAGCCTTGCAGCTCCCCTTCGTCTTCACTCAACAACACAGTATCATCTGCAAACAACAGTACAGGGAGTTTCCAAACACTGTCCTCTCTCATCAGGACCACTCCAACATCCACTACCCTACCTTGTACCTCTTTTATTACCCCATCCATTTACAGATTGAACAACCATGGAGACGTGACACATCCCTGTTTCAACCCAACCTTGAAGGAGAAAAATTCATTTAGTTCACCATCCACACGCACCGCAGCCTTAGCACCATCATGCATACTCTTCACAGCATTCAACAACTTCCCATCTACTCCATATATTCTTAATACTTTCCACAATCCTTGTCTATCCACCCTGTCATATGCTTTCTCCAAATCCATGAAAGCCGCATGCAACTTCTTTCCCTTCTCTAGAAACTTTTCCACTAAAGATCTAAGAATGAATATCTGATGTACACAACCTCTTCCCTTCCTAAAGCCTCCCTGTTCTTCTCCAACTAATTCCTTTGTTCTTTCTCACACTCTCTCAATAAGTATCCTACCATACACTTTTCCTATTATAATAAGAAAACAAATGCCCCTATGATTACCACACACTTCTTTTTCTCCCCTTCCTCTGTACAAGGGAATAATTATACCTGACTTCCAATCCTCCGGGACTCTACCTTCCTCCCAGGCCAATCTGCACATCTTCCACATCCATTCTACTACTATCTCTCCCCCATGCTTCAGCATTTCACCACACACTCCATCAATTCCTGGGGCTTTCCCCAATTTAACTTTCGTCATTGCTTCCATAACTTCTGTCCTACTGATTTCTTCCTGTCTTCTCACCTCCCTCCTTCTCCCAGCCATTCCTCAGCCACTTATACTCGCATTACTTCCATCCTGTATGTTCAACAATTCCTTAAAGTGTTCTCTCCATCTGCTCACTTTTTCTCCCTTTTCCACTAGTAATCTACCATTTTTATCTTTCACTCCCCTGCTAACCTCACTTCCACCCTGTCTTACTCTCTTCACCTCTTTACAAAACATTTTCTTACAGTCCCTCCACTTTACACTCAAATTCCTTCGAAATTCCTCATCCACTCTCTTCTTACTCTCTCTTACTAAGCTTTTCACCTTTCTCTTTCTTTCTGCGTATAACTCTCTCTTCCGCCTCTCAACTTCTTCCACGCCCCTATTACCCATCCATTCATTGTATGCTTTCTTCTTTTGTGCCACAGCCTGTCTCACCTCTTCAGTATATACAAACATCATCAGTAATTTAGTAGTGTGTAAAACTCCATGAAACGGGGCTCAAGGCACAAGCTGACATTGCAATCGACACACTCGTATCTTGTTTCTCGTCTGCCAGTGCTCGCTCTGATTCTGGAGTTGCTGCACACATGACAGCAGCGCTGTGGTCTGGGGCGGTTTTGTGTAGGGGGGATGGTGCTGAGGAAGTGGCGTCCTGTGAAGCATAGGGGCGTTTGGCCGGCAGTGGCGTTGTGGGTGCGGGAGTGGGGCATTTCCTCTGCATATAGTAATCCCTCCACTATCCGATGTAATAGAGCCAAAGGCATGTCCGGAAAGTGGTCCCGTCCGGAAAGTGGGCCTCTGACTGCTGGACTGGTACTTAACCCGCCCCATCCCGACGTTTTTGGACCTTTTTTTTTTTGGCTCAAACATCCGCTTTTGGTGAGAAACATCGAAAATTCATAGAGAAATCGCTCACCTGAGGTTTAAAATATGCGATTTAGGTACAAGTACTTCCTTACCTGACTGGTTTTTCTAACAGGCTGGCACCAAAGAAAACGAGTTCTATGGGAGGGTAACTATTTTATCCACTCATAAATAGTATTTATTTATTTACTTGGTACGAATTTATATGTAGTACAAGAGTATATTGGTTTTCAAACAGTAATATAGGCATTATAAGCATTGTTTCACTCAGTAACTCATCACCATTCGTGACCTTTTTATTCCCACATTACCTGATCATCATTTCTGACTGTTTCTTCCTCTAATGCTGTGTAAACTTTGTCCTCCACATTGTCATCGATTGGGGAATCACTCTGGCCCTGAATGTCTTTATTGGCCAGGTCACTGGTAACAGGTGAATTGCCGAGACAATGGCGTGCAGGGGGTGGGGGGGAGAGATTATGCGGTGTAAGGCATTGTTCCTGCTTGGCATCTTGTAGAGGAATAGAGGAAGGTGTCTCGTGTATACATGCCAAAAATCACTTGTGAAATCACTCGCGAAAATTGAAAATTGTGCAAATTAGGGACCTTGCAATGTTGCCGCGTTAATTCACGTCGCCGGGACGGCGCGGGTTAAGGACCCTAACCCAGCCTAACTTTGAAAGCCACCTAAATAACTCCCTACTGGACATGCATAGCACTTACTTAAACCTATTTAAGACCCTGTTCACACCAATAATGGACATAAAGCATGAAAGAAATGAAAAGGAACCAGAGAATGAGGAATTAGAAGTGAGTATGGAAAATACTTAGGCCTAGCAATGTACAGGGTACTGTACTTACAGCACGTCTGTGGCCACCGCCTCCAGCTCTCTAAGGCTCTGGTAGTTGTGAAAATGCTCTTGAAGCACGTACAGTAATCCAGTGTTGTGCTACACTTAATTCTTTACACTGTGAGTTATAATTGTTTAACACTGCACATTCTTCTTAATTGAACCACGCCAGTTTCAACCGCCACTTTACACTCCACACTCACTCCACACTTAATCCTTAGCACTCTAAATTCTAATTTCTTAACACTGCACAACACTGTAAATTCCCATGTGGTCTAGTGGCGAGGTATTGTGATTTATTCACTGTTTATTCATAAAAAACGAGCACATGCGGCATCGATTACAATGGATGTCTTCCCTGAACGAAGGTTAGGCAGTAACTGGGGACAGGGTTGCCAGATCTGAACTTGGCCACATTACCAAACTCCTCAATTTTCATTACCAAATTTAACTTTTCATTGCCAGATTCTTAAAGGAATCATATATTCTTCACTAATTATATACATGTCTCCCTCGTTTTATGCTGTATCGTTTTACGATATTTCACATTTACAATCATTCTTTTTTAGTACCAAGTGTCCATTTTACGATTGAGCTCCCTCGCATTTACGATTGGGCATGTGGAAATCCCGTGCTCACAGGCAGATCAGCTAAGAGTTGTGAGGAGGCTGGCAAAGCAAACAACAATATCCATCTTTTTCAAACCCACTGCTAGTCCATCTGCCTCTGCTACCACTGAGTCATCCAGCCCTGCCACCCAAACCTCCACCATCTCTCATTCTCCTGAGTCATCCACCCCTACCATCCAAACCTCCACCACCCCTGCTTCCTCCCTCTCCACCTCTTGCCTTGACGAGTGATGGACTTTGGCCCAGGATGTCTCCTAGCCTCGGAGGAGACATTAAGGCATTATGTCCTCCAGCCTCGGGGGGGACCGACTAAGGGTGGACAGAGCTACAGTACAGTAGGAGGGTACATAACAGTACAGTACAGTACAGCTGCATTTCATGTTGTTTTTGCTATTTCATGTCCTTACGTTTGCAAATGTACATACATATGTGATTCAGATGCACTGCAGTACATAAAACATCATCATTATTATTGCACATTAGATCACTTGTATGGGTCTTCGGTTCCTTATACACGAGTCCAGGAACGCATCCCTATTTTTCCCATTAAACCTTAATTTCGCTTTACGATATTTCAGTTTACGATTGCCTTTCTAGGAACGCATACCAATCATAAAACGAGGGAGATCTGTATACAAGTGGAAATACATGTAATCACTCTCCTTATAATTAACAGCATGTTGATTATTTTAATGCTATGTAGGCTAGCACACTAATCAGAGAGAGCAGACAATCCACCATCTCCATCCTGTGTATCCTCATACATGTGGAAAATCCGTTTGGTAATGCATTATTCTGATTCATTACCAAATGAATTTTTCATTACCAAATTGGCCCACATTTGGTAATGAAAAATACCAAATGGCAACCCTGACAAGGGAGGGGGGAGGGGGGAAGAAGGAAGGGGTGAAGGGGCCTTGGTGTAAACAGCAGTTCAGCCCTGTGTGGCAATTTCAAATTATGGGAGGGGAAAAAGTTGTATTTTGGGGGGATTTGTTTCTTTTTTTTTTGCCATTTTTGGGTTCTGAAGGTCCAGGCCCACAATGTCCGGTAAGTGGGATGTCCGGAAAGTGGGCGTCCAGATAGTATAGGGATTACTTTCCCGATGATCTCTCGGGACAGCTCCCTCACAAACCCCTTGAAGGTCTCGGAGGTTCCTGTAGTCAAGGCATGGAGGTAGTGGCAGTTGAGGACCGTGATGTCGAGTAGGTGGAAGAAGAGTTTCTTGTACCGCTTCATCGTGGTCCTGGCACATCCACACTGGAAATCATGGAGTCCGACTGGTCTACCTGCCTCATGTTCACATTGTACTCCACTACTGACTCCGGTTTCCAGACGTGGGCCCTCCTCTGGCCGATGTACTTCACGGAGTCTGTGTGGTGCGTCAGGGGGTGGTGTACCGTCGACAGGAGGGAAACTTCTCTCTTGTGGTTCCATACAGTGGTGAGGATGTTGTTTGCCTTGAAGAAAACCACCTCATTCCTGTCGAGTGTCCTCCCGAGTTTCACCATATGACGGCAGTTTCTTTTGACAGTGCCACAGACTCTGGTGTCATGTTGGTGGTGGTGGCGGGCGAGAAGAGGGCATGTGTATCAGTTGTCCAGGTACAAGACATGACAACGATGAAGGTACTCCTCTGTCATGGTCTTCACCGTGGCCCCAGAGAGTCCTATACTCCGGTCTTCTGCAATGTCTGTCTGTGCGTCGGTGTACAAGACTGTGTCTTGTACATAACCAGTTTTATAGTCACACATAACAAAGATCTTGAACCCAAAATGGTGTCTCTTGCTGGGTATGTACTGGCAAAAGGAAATATTGCCTCTCCACAACACAAGACTCTCGTCTATGACGAGGTCTCAGTAAGGGTAAAATGATGATCAGAATGTTTCCCGTAGGTGATCGAAAACAAGCCTAATTCTCCTCATTTTATCTGTGTTATTTGCATTAGCAGGGTCGCCTGCATCATAAAAGTGGAGGTGACTCAGACTGTATTGAAACCTATTCCAACATATAACTTTACCAAAGAAAGGTGTGTAAGTAATCAGGTCAGTAGACCAGTAAGCCAGAATTTGTCCTTTCCATACAATACCCATCAACAGAACCAAGGCCAAATAAAGGAACATCTCACCTACTGTTACTGGGTAATCATAGTGCTGTGAGTTCCTTCTCATCGTCCCCTCACGCTCACTTTCACTGCATATCCTCCGGGTGAAGGTGTTTGTATGCTTCACTATATGCTCCACAAACAGCTCAGAGAAGTAAAGGTGGAAGAAATTCACCCTCTTGAAGCCTTGATGGATGTGTGGATCAGTGCAGCCAGACCACCACTCCTCTGTGAAGGGGTGAATCGTGGGTTCAAAATCACTCCCGTCCTCCCAGAACCACGACACATCACCATCTCCAGCCTCGTCACCATCATCGCCTTTGTCGGGGTGTGGAGGAGAGGGTGGTGGGGGTGGTTGGGGAGGTGGAGAGTGATGCCCTTCCCCACTCGCACTGCTTTTGCCATTTTCCTTTCCTTTCTCCATCCCCTTCCCTTTCGTCCCTTTCCCCACATCATGGGGCTGTGGGGAGGGAGTGTGGGAATACTGCTGGGCGAAAGATGTACAGTACTTGGGAGTGACTCTACCTCACCTCCTGCCGCCCAGATGCACCACATGGGAGCGCGCGAGCTCCTCCCTCCCTACCCACACCACTTTCGCTTTCACTTTCCCTACCACTTCTCACTCCCGCCCGTACACTGCTGCCTTCCCCAGACAAAACAATAGACCCATACCTCACACACCTCCTCGCTCCTTCTGTTCCATGTGGCGAGATCCACTCTGACCCCAACCACGTGAGAACACCACGTTCACCTGCTCCGTCCTCATCCGCCCCTTCATGCACAGGATGGAGAGAGGTGTGAACATGTCCACGTGGTCTAGCCTGGCCTTCCCCTGCCTTACGATAAGCTACATACTGCCACTTCCTAGGTGACGGTATCTCCTCATCACTGCTGCTGGTCTCCTCCTCAGGTAAAACGTAATCTTTTTCGAGGACATAATCGTCGATTGGTGAATCACTGTCCCCAGTGAATGCCTCGGCTGGGTAGGTGTCCAGGCCAGCTTGAATTTGCTCGTCAGAGATACCTTGGCGCCATGTCTGTCCTGGGTCACTGCTACAAGGTGAGTGGCTGTCACAGGTGAGCGTGGGTCATGCGGGGTCAGAGAGTGTTCCCATCTGGCGGCGGCTAGAGGAAGGTGTCACGCGTCTACGCACCAAAAATCACGTGCGAAATATGAGAAATGTGCAAATGGTGGACCTTGCAGTTGCGAAACGTACACCGTATGTTGTGGAGACTGAGCATAAAAGAAAGTTGCAACGTGCATGGTACATTGGGGGTGTGGGGCAGGTTAAGTTTTACTTGTTTTTGTATTTCCTCAGGAAGTACACATTAATCTCTTTGATTCCAGGCCAATGACTTCTAAAAATATTACATAGTTGCATTGATGTAACATTAAGTACTGGTCCACTAGATAGTCTACTGTTGTGGGTGTACTGAAGTGATCTGTGATTCAGGTGTGTGCTGAGAGAGCAGCTGGACATGCACAAAGCAGCTTGCAGTCAGTTCATTAGAAGATCTGATGTGGACTCTGCACATCCCAGCTAAAAGGTAATGATTGTGCCAAGAGTTAAATCTTCATGTTGATGTTTCTGGCTCTGCCTTTATAAAGTATTGTAAGCCATTGTTTTGCATGGCTAATGTATTACCAAGTTATACTGTGCATTGTGCAAATGGAATCTGCACAAAAAAAAAAATAAATAAAATAAAATAAAAATAAGAATCCCCTGTTTTATTATAGGGGAAAAGTGAATCAGATTTTCCCAAAGGTCCCTCTTTTGGCTCTTTAAAAAGTTTTTTGTTATCTTCAGTACAGGAATGATTCCAGTATA
The DNA here is from genome assembly GCF_032717465.1 of Coenobita brevimanus. Lineage (NCBI taxonomy): Eukaryota > Metazoa > Arthropoda > Malacostraca > Decapoda > Coenobitidae > Coenobita > Coenobita brevimanus. The sequence goes on along the minus strand of NC_137062.1, from coordinate 17,549,156 downwards.
ATGTGACTTACTGTCAAACTGTGCCACCATTGATATTATCCATATCTCTGATGCACAGTAATGAGGTGGCAGGAAACTCAGAATACATTCCAAAAGTAATGTAGCAGTTAATTGATGATTTCTCATTGAAGGAGCATTACATTATAAGAGTTAAAGATGTATTGATCCTGAATGTCGTAGTGAAGTGATATTAAGTGTTAAATAGATTGTATTTTTTTGTTTATAACAGTTCATGTTATACACAGATTTGCAAACAAGCCCTTAGTAAGATAAAGATACAGCATTTTTTTTTTTTTAGCTGTTTTTATGTACATTTCCATATGTCATTTATTGCTCAGCAGATTGAATAAGCATAAAAATGAATGAACTTTTTTTTTTTTTTTGGTCAGATAGTATAAATGAGCTCCATGCAAAATTAGGCTTCACTAGACAGTGTTAATAAGTTAATGGAGATGCTGGTCTAATGGCAGCCGTTGTTCCAGGTTCACAGCTGGAGTCAGAGCAGTAAAGCAGTCGTAAACATTGTTGTCATCAGAGTGCTGCCTGAGTAATGGATGATAAGTATAAAACAGGACTGAGGGTGCGTCTTATGTTGTGTTAGCACATCCAACAAGAGGTACCTCAGCCAACAACTTGAGGGTTATTAGTGGAGCCTCTGTGGTACAGTGGTAGAGTGTGCGTTTCGCACGCTGGTGAGCGCGGGTTCGCCTCCCGCCAGAGTTGTAAAAACTTTGGGAAGCATTCACCAAGCTACTTGCTACTTTGGCGGACACAAGGGGTGCTGTGGTTGAACCAGTGTTGCACACTAGTATGCTTGCACCCAATCGGCTTAAGGCGGGCTGATTACACTTGGTTCACTGACTACACACACGTCCAAAGCCAGTACAACACTACAATCACACTCCAAGCACTTCTCACCCTATGTACAGTCTCTACCAGACAGCCTAAGCCACTGGGTGGAGATACATTGGCTTTATCGTCTCTGGTTCGGTAGGGATAGGCCGGTCCTGCAGTAGACCTCAACGGCTGATGATGATGATCCATGTAGTGTCCTGTGGAAAATTTGTTTTGTCTCACAAAGGAGCTGATTTTGGATGATATATCTGGTGTGGTATCCTTTGCAGTATCAGTTGCTGCAGACACAATAGGTAACAGCTGTTGAAATAAGGAAGGCTGTGGTAATATCAGTCTGAACTGACAGCTTGACTCAGCAGTGATGGTGGTATGTTTAAAGTTACGGTTCAGAAGCATTCACATGTTAGCAGTATTTAATCCTTTGGCAGTGTTAGGTGACTGTAGTCGCCCTACTACTTATTCTTTGTGATGCGTCAGGCAACTACAGTCCATAGCCGAAAAACACATTTCCATCCACACATCTGTTGTTTTTGTATAAATACAGTAAATTTTTATTTTGTTTATATGCCCACAGACATTGTATATGTGTCTAGTGCATACTGTATATACAAGTGAAAAACCTTGTGTGAAGTAAATAATCTCGTCATATTAGCAAAATTAGAAAATAGCACAAATTAATTATTTTTAAATTTTTCCTTAGAAAATTGCAGTGTTCTCAAGCAAATACAGATAGTTTTTATTTCTCTTTATGTGCCAACAAACAGTGTGCATGTGTCTAGTGTAGATAGACAAGTGAAAAACCTTGTTTGACATAATTTTGTCATTATAGCGAAATTACACAGTAGCAAAAATTAATTATTTTTGCATTTTTTCTTAGAGAATTAAAGTTTTTTCATAGAGAAAGGTGCATTGTTGACCATTATCACACACAAGAAATGAGAACGTCACAGTCATTTCCCAGTGGAAAGTAACAGCAAAGTTATAATTAGCACATTAATTTTGGGGGAACTTAGGCCCCGACCAGGAGAATGACTGAGAAATGATAGGTCACAGCCAGAGGGTTAAAGGAATTATAGTCTGTGTTGAAATTTTATCCTTTTTATGTAATTACAATCATTAATCAGTAATAGTGATGAATTTTTGACAGTTATTGTTCAGTTGAATCTTATGACTGAGCATTGGTGCAATAAAGGTAAGTCATCCTATTGATGGTAGACAGTAAGATTTACACCAAGGTAGAGTAAGTGAAGTATGGTGGAAGGTGGAAGTTGAGAGGGGTGGAAGGAATGATATAATGGAGGTGGTAGAGAAAGAACCAGATGTAATGTTAGAGTGTGAGGTGAGTGACAAAATATTGGAGGTGGTAAAGGAAGAACCAGATGTAAAGTCAGAGTGTGAGATGAGTGACAAAATACTGAAGGTGGTAATGGAAGAACCAGATGTACAGTCGGAGTGTGAGGTGAATGGCAAAATATTGGAGGTGGTAAAGGAAGAACCAGATGTACAGTCAGAGTGTGAGGTGAATGACAAAATATTGAAGGTGGTAATGGAAGAACCAGATGTACAGTCGGAGTGTGAGGTGAATGGCAATATATTGGAGGTGGTAAAGGAAGAACCAGATGTACAGTCAGAGTGTGAGGTGAGTGACAAAATACTGGAGGTGGTAAAGGAAGAACCAGATGTACAGTCAGAGTGTGAGGTGAGTGACAAAATATTGGAGGTAGTAAAGGAAGAACCAGATGTACAGTCAGAGTGTGAGGTGAGTGACAAAATATTGGAGGTGGTAAAGGAAGAACCAGATGTACAGTCAGAGTGTGAGGTGAGTGACAAAATATTGGAGGTGGTAAAGGAAGAACCAGATGTACAGTCAGAGTGTGAGGTGAGTGACAAAATATTGGAGGTGGTAAAGGAAGAACCAGATGTACAGTTAGAGTGTGAGGTGAGCGACAAAATGTTCCTCAGTGGCAATGAGATTGTCCTGGACACAGTGTCCTCAGCTGAAGTTAAGCATTTCAGATGTTTAGAGTGTGATAAAGCATTTCCTTTTAAGAATAGTCTTATCCAACATGCAGTTGTTCATTCAGGAGTGAAAAATTTCAAGTGTGATCAATGTGGTAAACGATTTGCATGGAAGCGTGGTCTCACCAGACACCTGTTAAGTCATTCAGGAGTGAAGAATTTCAAGTGTGATAAATGTGATAAACAATTTGCACGGAAGCGTGATCTCACCAGTCACCTGTTAAGTCATTCAGGAGTGAAGAATTTCCAGTGTGATCAATGTGGTAAACTATTTGCAAAGAAGAATGGTCTCACTCAGCACCTGTTAAGTCATTCAGGAGTGAAGAATTTCAAGTGTGATGAATGTGGTAAACAATTTGCACAAAACTTTAGTCTCACCAGACACCTATTAAGTCATTCAGGTGTGAAGAATTTCAAGTGTGATGAATGTGGTAAACAATTTGCGAAGAAGTATGGTCTCACTCGGCACCTGATAAGTCATTCGGGAGTGAAGAATTTCAAGTGTGATGAATGTGGTAAAGAATTTGTGAAGAACATTAGTCTTACCAGACACCTGTTAAGTCATGCAGGAGTGAAGAATTTCAAGTGTGATGAATGTGGTAAAAAATTTGCACAGAACATTAGTCTCACCAGACACCTTTTAATTCATTCAGGAGTAAAGAATTTCAAGTGTGATCAATGTGGTAAACAATTTGCACAGAAGGTTGATCTAACCAAACACCTGGTAAGTCATGCAGGAGTGAAGAATTTCAAGTGTGATGAATGTGGTAAACTATTTGTAAATAAGTATGGTCTCACTCAGCACCTGGTAAGTCATTCAGGAGTAAAGAAGTTCAAGTGTAATGAATGTGGTAAACTCTTTGCACAGAACGTTAGTCTCACCAGACATCTATTAATTCATTCAGGAATGAAGAATTTCAAGTGTGATGAATGTGGTAAACAGTTTGATCGGAAATGCAATCTCGCCAAACACATATTAAATCATTGTAGAGGGAAGAGTTTCTAGTGTGCGTAATGTGGTAAACAGTTGAGTCAATTGATATCATCTAACACTGTTTACTTCATTAAGGAGTGAAGAAATTCAAGTGTGATGAATGGGGTAAACGGTTTTGTTATAAGTTTCCTGCAGTATTAGTTCAGGAGTGAAAAAACTTGAAATGTGATGATTGGAAAACTGTTCAGAATAAATTCTCATTCACTTGGCACCTGAGAGTTCATTCAGGTGTGAAAACAGTTAAATAGTTATGATAAATGTGGCAAAGCTTGTGGAAGAAATCAGGCTTTAAGCAGGCATGGTGCTATTCACTAACAGGCGAAGGAGAAGACATGTTTTATCTCTTAGGCTGGTTTGCCAGAGTAATGGAAAATTTTAAAAAGTGGGTTGTAGGAAAAAACAAAAAAAAAGTGAGTGCTTTGGTTTGTAGTGCCCCTTTAGTTACTGTTGGTACTTGTGGCAGGCCACCCCTCATGCAGTGTGTCATACGATGTACTGAGCCAAGACATCATTAACCATGAGCGATAAAATAATGTGAAACTCTAGATACAGTAAACCTTTGAAATAACGAACCCTCTTTTAATGAAGTCCAGTTTTAATGACCACCTTGAGCTGGCTGAACATTTTCAATGAACTTTGGTATTAAGATGGATGCGCAGGAAGCACCCACCAGCATGGTGTCCTCCCCCCCCAACACACACACACAGTGTGTGTGTGCATGAAACACATGTTCAGTGTATATGCAGCTGTTCTGTAATGTTTGCATTGCTATATTCTGTTATATAATACAGTATTTACTGTAATGTAACAGTTAACCCTCTCGCACACGATAAGTTTCAGTAAGTTTCCCGGCACACGATTTTAGCCGCCTGGCAGCCCGTCCGCGTGCGGCAAAAAACATGTATTCTCACCTTATTTTCACCACCCAAACATCAATATACTGCCATGAAACCTATATCATCTTATTCATCGATATTTCATTTAGCTGATAAGCACAAAAAAAAAAGAAACAGGAAAACACGAATAAAACGACATTAGGCGGCCCTGAATAAACATTTCACAACGTCAATTTCACTTCCTAACATCACCATTCAAATTTTTTCCATCATACAGTAAAATGTTATAGAAGTTTTGATAGAGAATTTCATCAGCTTTCTAATGAGACCTACCCGGTTGTGATATGATTTGTAGTCTTCGAGAAAATAGCCAGAAACTGAAAGCCATTAAAAAAAAAAAAAAATCAGGGAGCTTTTCTGAAGAACTTTTCTCACACACCTTATGTTTTTATTGCATAATATTGTGCAGAATTTTATTAGCTTTCTCATAAGCACCTCAAAGTTCTGATATGCCTCATAGTTTTTGAGTAAATTGCAAAAACGACTGGGTACTCATGGCTGTGCGTCACTTTTGTCATGCGTGCACAGCAAACGCTATATTCCCGCCAATGTAACAATGACTTTTTATCAGAGATATTACATTGTTATGTCCTGTACGTATGTAGAATTTACTTTTCTTTATCATGGTTCTTACAGGAAATCAATACGTCCAATAATTTTCGAGTAGTTGGCCAACAAAGTGAGATTACTCCTCCGAGCGCTTTCAACTCTTACCGCAAGCAAGAAAAACTACACAGTCTGTCCCCCCACCTTTTCCTACAAAATATGCTCCCAGACGCTTGTATTTTGGCAATGAAGATACTTAGAATTTACTGCTCTTTATCATGGTTCTTACAGGAAGTCGATATATCCAATAGTTTTCGAGCAATAGGACGACAAAGCTAGATTACTGTGCTGATCGTTACCTACTTTTACTGCAAGTTAAAAAAAAAAAAAACTGCCTTCCCCCCCTTTGCCTGAAGACTATGCTCTCCAAGCTTTTTTTTTTTTTTTTTTTCTTTTTTTTTATGTACAGACTGTAAAATCTCCAAGGGTTGTTTTTTTAGTGTTATAACCTACTACACATGAACACTACTTTTTTCTAGTTACTGCTAATGAAGCTGTGCTTTCTGTCATATGTGTAATATGTTGGAGAAAATGGTTATTTGTGTGAAAAATATAGGGGTATTGATAATAGGTCAATATACGTTTCAACAAAATTTGGATAACTCACTTCCTCCAGCAGTGACTACCACAATGATTCCACCCCAACCTCCGCAATTATTCCCTTCCTTACTACAGTTCAATGTGACCGTGAGGCAGCATCATTCGCTGGGAGAGAACGATGCAGCGTTATTATTGGCACACACCACATTCCTTCACAAACACTCGCAGCATGTTTGACTTATATTTCACACAATTTCATACGCATTTACGCTATCAGAATCACAATAATTCCATCCCTAAACACCTCTAATAATCCCTTCCCAACTAAAGCTTACATGATGCCTGCCCCATTCCACACTATGGTTTATGGTGTATGTAACACTTCCTAGTTCCATTATTTCACCAAGCCAGCCACAATATCTTTCACACAATATACAGTTTAGGCATTGGCTTCATTATATACATATTTGTACTCACGCCATAGGGCCTGGGGGAGGCTGAGTGGCAAAACTCCGCTACAGTGAACACGCGTCTTCCCCTTTGGCCCAACGACTGATAATGGGCACAATTCCTTTTCATGACATATATCTATGGTCCATCGACAGTATCACATAAAAATATGCTCACATATAATGTATTATCTTACTGAGTCCATAGGGGTTTCGGCTCAGGCTGGGAGGGGGAGAATTATTAGGAGTTAAAGGGACAACACACGCAGCACGACTCTACTGCCTGGCTTCTTGTGAGAGACAGGTTTATCGCTACGTGCTGGGCCCAATGAGGTGGCTCAGTGTTGCCAATGCCTTACCTCAGGAGAGACGTGCGCCCTGCTAGAACGCACCAAAATTTGACGCAATTCAGCTGAAAACTTAATTTTGGGTGAATTTTTTTGTGCTTAGGCATGCGATTCGCGTCTGTGTGCTTTTTCCTACCAAGCCACATGCAATGCGGTTCACATCTGTGTGCCTGAGAGGGTTAATGTACAGTGAATTTACCCACACTTTCCCTGCAAATACCAAACAACAATTGTACAGTAGTGTATAGGCAGTGTACAGTATGGTGCGGGATTGTAGTGGTTATCAGTGACTATCTGTGCCAGTGGTGGAATTCAGTTTATGTTTAATATACATGCAGGTGTTCTGTACTGTTTGCTTTGCTATTTTCTAATATGTAGTATATAATGTAACAGGTAATGTACAATGTGAGTTTCCTTTACCCACATTTTCCTTATAAATACTGAATGACAAATGTATATAGATTTATCCCAGGCCTATTTGCAGTCTGCACTCCTGTATTTGGAGTGCAATTACTCCCAGAAAGGTAAGAATAAACACATCAGTTAGTAAATAGAACATTTATTGAGAAAAAGAACCATGTAGATCTACCTGTATGTTATTGTGTATGAGCATACGGCCAAACAATGCTGTATATTTAATAATCTTTGTTTGGTAAAAGCCACAATGGCTGGGAAATTACTAAACATTATGGTGTTTGGCTTTAACATCAAGGGTCTGGTACCGATTAGTTTGTTATATCAAGAGTGCACTGTATTAGGAGAGGGCTGTTCACCTTGATAATTGTACAGCAGTACAGGGCATTCATGTAGTACACAGTAAACTGAGCAGCAAGGTGCACTATATTCTGCACAACATCTGTACACAAAAATATTGTACATGTGTGTATTGTTGGTCTTTATGGGCAGCAACTTTTTTTTTTGACGTTTTATTATGGGATAATGGTGTCTAAGCACATGGCAAGTGCTCCACCTTGTAGTGAGAGTGTTCTTTAACCCGTGGATTGCGCAGTTACCTTTTTTTTTTTATCTCACCCTGTGGTGCACAAAAAATTAATATTTTTTTTTTTTTTTTTTTTTTTTAGTTTTTGTTTATTATAAACTTAGAAATAAACATCAAGGGCATCATCTGGTGAAAAAAAATATAATAATAATAATAATCTCTCTCCGTCTTTGTGTAGGGCCATGCGTAAGTTTACTGTAGGGGAGTAGTGAAAAAAAAAAATTGTTTTTGCTATAAACTTGAAGATAAACATCCAGGGCATCATCTGGTGAAAAGAAATAAACTCTCCGTCTTTGCGTAGTGCCATGCGTAAGTTTGCATAGGGGTCGAGTAGTTAATGGTGGTGCACGGCCAGCACAGCCTTAGCTGTGGCTCACAACGTGACGTTACTCAGCCTAAGCTGTGGCTCGCAGTCCACGGGTTAAGTGTTTTTAATTTACTCGGGCAGGGCTCGTGGAACACTTTTTACATTGCTTTTGCCTCAAGTTTTCCATTATGTTTGTCTTTGGGGGAGGGGGGGGAGACACTTTAACTGCAGGCTAGGGCACAAGCTATGTGCTTAGATCATTAATGTCAAGCATGTCTTGAAAAATATAAGGCAAAAATCACGTAAGAGATGTCACCCTTAACCTGCCATGCCTCGGCAGATTTTTCACCAGTGACCCCCCCCCCCATCCTGGCAGATTTTCTATTTATTTATTTATTTATATTTGCTAAAACCTCCACTTTTTATGAGAAACATTGAAAATTCAGAAAGTGCTCACATGAGCTTAGAAGTGCCCTGTACAGGTGACCCTTCCCTCACCAGGTATCGTCTTCTGTGGGCCCTGCTCCAGAGAAGTAGTTTTCTGTGGGAGGGGTAACTATTCCAAACCACTTAGAATAGGTAGATATTTATGTATTTGGTACGAATTTATATGTAGTACAAGAGTATATTGGTTTTCACACAATAATATAGACAATGTAAGTGTTGTTTCACTCACCAAACACATCAGCATACCGCACCTTCCTTGGACACGTTACCTCCTCATCACTATTGCTTGTTTCTTCCTCTGGTGCCACGTAATCTTTGTCCTCCACATTGGGAATCACTTTTGCCTTGAATTTTGTCGTCGGAAAGACCGTGGCACAACATGTTTTTACTGGCCAGGTTACTGCAAACAGGTGAGTTGCTGAGAAAATGGCATGGGGGGTCAGGCAGTATCTCTGCTGTCATCTACCACATATGCCTACCAAAAATCACCCGCGAAACTTGAAAAATGAGACTGCCTCGCAATGGCAAAACATAAGGGAACATTGTCGGGACTGAGCGTGACAAAATGCTGCAATGTACCCATATGTTACTGGGACCCGGCGGGTTAATAGCATTAGTACATGATATGTTTGTATTGCACATTTTTCACTGACACTGTATTTTTTCACCCAAATCACTATGCACTAGATGTGCAGTGTAATAGAAACACCTTGCATCCAGCTAAATGCACGATAATAAGAAGGCATATAATAAAGGCGCGTTTTTGTGAGGCCTGAGGCTCAAGCCTGGCTTCGCTCTTTGGCTTAAGCCAAAGTGGCCCCACAAAAACAGTACTCGACCCGTAATGATGAATGTAAACAAACACCCCGGTCAGCTGACGACGCAAAGCAGCATGGCAGATATTGGAGAATCAGATATTTTCGATCTAAGCAGTAGTTCTTCCCTCCAGATGGGAACTTTTCCGTTGTTTGCAGAGACACAAGAGTCTGTGACTGTTGTGTCCACTCTTGTAGAGGAATACGTGAGCCAGGTCACTGCGTTGTCGTCTTTAATGGCAACAGGCACTAGGTACGTAAAGCAGCTGTGTTAACCACTGGAATGATGAAGGGCGTTATATAAGGAGAGCTTTAAATTTACAAACTTGGCGTGCTTGTTGAGACTCTCAGTGACAGTGTATGGGAAAGTAGACAGAACTCTTATTGATATTATGGTGTAGTGGTAGCAAGCTTAATAATAATGCTGGAGACAACACATTTGTGACCATCATGTTTGTAATGTGGTCAAAAAGTTATGTTGTTGATGGTAGGAAACAACTGGAATCATGGACTGGTTAAGTTTTGATATTTGTAAGATCTAACATATATCAAAAGTTTGGTGAGTAAAAGTCTGATAATAGGTTATTGCTTCATTTTACCTACTTATTAGGCTCGGCAGCGCCAGTAAATTTACAGCCATTGTTTTACTATAAAGGAACATCAAACTTCCATAATTGTCTGAAGCAGATTGTATAAGGTGAACATACCCCAACACAAGTATCTCCACATTTTTACCTCCCACTTCCCATCTACACATTGATTAAAAAAAAAATATATATATGGTTGTATTACTGGTTAGATCATGTCAGGAGTGTGAGTTTAAGGCGGTTTTTGGTAAGTGTCTGTTTGTAACTAGGCAGCTGAGAAGAGGCTTCATAGGCCAATAGTTTTCTTGGCAGCGGGTAATGAGTTTGTCAATTATTTTGGTAAGGACGATGATGAGCCTAGGCAGCTGAGTATATGTTGGTTGGATAAAATTTGAATGTAGGATCATCCAGACAAGAGTTTGGCATGCCTTATTCAGTTTGGTAGAAGAGGAGCTAACTTCATCATGCAGATGTTGTGCCTGCTAGATTTATATATTTTTATATCTGTTTTTTTCTTTTGGGTTCAGATGATTGGCCATTTAAGTATTAAGTTGGCCAACAAGCTGTATGAGTGCCTGTGTGGTTCATTCAGGTGTGCATGCAACAGGCAGCACTCCCTGTATGTTACATGAACTGTACCTGCATTATGAACTCTTTATCAGTACATACTTTCAGGGGAAAGGAATTATCAAGATGATATTCATTTGTGATAACAACGTATTGAATGTGTGGGGAATTTCTGCCATAGGGTCACATTGCCTTGTGATTATTGGGTATCTGGTAGTGCTCATTTCAGACAATTTTTAGATTCGCACAACCAAAGATTCTTAGAAACCTAAGTTTACCAAATAAGTTCTGGGCCAATATAGACCATTTTTCATTCTATGCACTTTGCTCGCAAATGAATAATACTTGCATTAGGTTGAGTTGGGTTGGGTTAGGTTAGGTTAGGTGGTTAGGTTACATTAGGTTGGGTTGGGTTAGGGTAAGTAGTAGGCCTACAGTACATATTTTTTTTCATAAAACCTAACTGTTTCCTATGGTTTTGGGTGTGATTCTGTTCATTTTGACCTTTATTTCTAAAAAGAAATAGTGGATTCTAAGGTGATTGCAAAAATATTCATTCCTTTGAAACCATTGATTGGCAATAGATTTGAAGGGCAAAATCAAATGAATCACACCAAAAACCACTGGAAACACTCAGATTTGATGCAAAGATCAGTGGTTGTGTGAAACTAAAAACTGACCCTCATTTCCATTCAGATGTTCCCTTCAGTGAGCTACTTTGCTATTAGGTCAATGTGTCCCCCCACCCCCTCAAAAAACAAATATATATATATATTAATAATATTAGCAAAACCATACTTTATAATTACATTATGTTCCTTTGGGTTGGTGCAGAGAATCACATGGAAAGCAGAAAGGCTTCAGCGATCACCTGGATCGGAAAGATCTTTCTTCAGAAATATGCGAGTCACCAAGGAAACCATTACTCTTCTCCTTGATTTTGTACAGGAGCAGTACAGACCAGTGTTCCGTAGAGGGACTCCACCTGTTCCAGCTAAATGGTGCCTTCAGCTAGGTTTGGTATTTAGGTAACAGAGCCACATACAGAGAAATTGCAGAATTGTTTGGCCTATCAGAGAGTGCTGTTTTTAATTGTGTTCAAATTGTCATAAACATTATTTGCAGTCTTGGTCACAGATACATAAAATGGCCAACTGGTGATGACTTAAAGAGAGTTGAGGAAAAATTCAAAGATGTGGCTGGGTTTCCAGGAATTGTTGGAGCATTAGATGGTTGTCATGTGGAGATAAAAGAGCCTGATAATGTCCAGTCCGATTACCTTGACCGAACAAACAGACACAGTGTAAACCTAATGGCAGTATATGACAGTGAGAAATTCCTTACCTTCATTGATGTAGGTTTCCCTGGCTCTGCTCATGATAGCCGAGTTTTCAAGAATACAAGACTCAATCATTTAATGACTCATTCGCCAGTAACTGTTTTCCCTACAAATTACTATCACATCATTGGGGATTCTGCATTTCAACGGTCCACCAACCTTCTTGTTCCCTTCAGAGATACCAGGAAATTTAAATGATATGCAAAGAAAATTAATCGGAAATTGTCGCAAAGTAGATATGTTTTAGAAAATGCTTTTGCTTTTCTTAATCCCTAAAACGCGGCTGTGTACGGCCGATCCCCCCGCTGTGGCGGGGTTGTAGCGGGGTCTGAGTACCTGTGGGAAAATATTTGCCAAAAATCAGAGATTAATCCTAGAGCATTAAAATTTTTATGGCATATAGTACTTACATTCAGCTTTCTCCTGAGACACATGTTGAGCCTTCGTGGACTACCAAAGGACCTGTGAAGACTTGCAAAGTTGGGTAACAAAGTCTTCACTTTCACACCTCCAGAAACCCAGTTTTCTTTCTGCCACAGCCTCAGTCTGTCACAGTACACTTTATACAACAACGTACAGGTTGTTTGGAATCCGTATTTGTACAATAAGCACTGAAAATAAGGCTATAATGAACGGAGCGCACGGCCGACATGCAGCGCGGCGGCGATCATCCCATCACTGATGACACATTTCCCTTTTCATGGCTAAAAACACGTATACTACATTATTTTCCATTATAGTACTTCGCAAACGTTCGCTTGTCACTATTACGGCCATAAAAATCACTGTCACTGCCAGTATTGTGGATCGGGAATGAGGAAGACCACCGTGGCGCGAGTTTATTCAGCCTTACGGCAGGCACTTTATTCTCGCTCCGGTCGGCCACTCGCACTTCATTTCTATCGCTCACTTTCACTCTAGCTGTCCGTGTTTTGCCTTATTCATCAGTGTCACTGTCCATTGTTATAAAAATAATATTTTCTACACAACAAACTGTCACTGTCAGAACATACAATAGGAACATATGCTTTCAACTTCTTACACTGGAGTGACTGTCACTCGCAATACTTATATTATTACTATGTACAATTATTTACACCAAAAAACACTGTCACTGTCAGTGCTTTTACAAGTACATACACTAATTTACACTCATCAGACTGTCACTGTCAGTACGTAAAAGAAAACTAAACACTAGTATCACTGTCACTCTCAGTATTATTTCCAAGAATCTTACCCTTATTTTCAATATCTAGTCAGGCTATGGTAGTCAAAGAAACACGGGTAAGCACAGAGGGGAATTTTGCACTCTTTGCACTGCAAGGAGGTGCGCCTAAAGGTTCTGTCCTGCCTGGTAGTGTGGCTGCACACATGACACCTCCTCAGTGCTTTTCCCCTCTTGGCAGTGGCAGGCAGTGGCTGCAGGCGGTGTCGCTGAAGGTAGGCCTGACACTGTAGGCGGTCTGGAGGTGTCTGAGGGTGGCGTTTGGGACCTGATGCAAGTACCTGGCCATAACGCTGAAGCAGCTGGTAGACACAAGTCTTAGAAAATCTTCGGAGAGAGTAGTTTGCTGGCTTCCTGTTCTTGATTTTATACAGGATGAAGGCGTTCAGCATACACATATCAATCAAGTGCAAGAACACCTTCCTGTACCAACGACGATTCTTCCTCAGGCAGTCTATCTCTCCGATCATCATGTCAGACGTCCACCAGCTGCATATTGACGTTGTAGTCAATGACAGCATCAGGCTTCATCACAGGCTCGCCAGTCCTTCTGTCGACCTTCCCTGTGGCCAGCATTTCCCCCTTGTGTACTGTGGTGAGCACATTCACGACTCTCTTATCATGCCACCTGATCGCAAGCATCTTGTCAGTTTTCTTCAGGTGCACGTCTCCCCGCTTTGATTTTTCAGCCTCGGGGAAGGCAGGGTAGTGTGCCCTATTGCTCCTGACAGTGCCACAGGATCCGACGCCGTGTTCAGAAAGGTACTTGGCGAGTTTAGGAGCTGTATAGTAATTGTCCGTATACAGGACATGATTCTCGCCAAAGTACTTTTCCAAAAGCACTTTCACCACAGAACCAGAGAATCCAAAGGGGTCAGTCTTGTCCAAATCGACATTGCTGGCGGTGTAAATCACGAAGTCTAAGATGAACCCCGTCTTGCAGTCGCACAGCACGAAAAACTTGATTCCAAAGCGGTGCCGTTTGCTTGGAATATACTGCACAAACCGAAGACGGCCCCTGAACAAAACCAAGGACTCGTCAATCACCACTTTCTTGAAAGGGCGCAGGAACCTCGTAAACTTATCCTTGATCAAGTTCAGGATTCCCCTCACTTTCCATAATGGGTCAGTTTGGGAAGGCTCATCATTGTTCGCGAAGTGAAGGTAAGTCATGAGCTGCCTAAAACGATCGCGGCTCATGTATTTATTGAAGATTGGTGTTGGGCAAAGATCGTCTGAACTCCAGTATTCCTCCAGCTTATGTTTCCAATTGTGGGGCATCAATAACATCAACCCAATAAATACAAAGAGTTCCCTGATCGTTAGAGGCACCCATGCTGCCATCCGCGACGTGGATGGCGTTGCCGCCTCACCTTCTCCTTCACGAACTGCAGCAGATTGCCCCTCGTACCTGTTCGTCTCAGTACAAATCTGCTCCATTACCTCGTTGTCAAGGAAGGCCAACAGGTAGTCCAAGCATTCACCATCCTCTTGGACAGGGAAGTCAGCCTGAACTCCACACCCACTGACATCAAAGGGCAGATCTTCCGGCACAAAATCTGAGCCCTCTGACCACACGAAGGCATCAAGAGTGCCCTGCCTAGGCTGGGAGGTGCTGGGGGCGGCGGGGGGTGAGGCAGGTCGTGTGGGAGTGGGTGAGGCAGGCGGTGAGACAGTGCGTGAGGCAGAGGCTGTCCTAGGTCGTGTTGGTGTAGTGGTGGTGGTGGTGGTGGGGAGATTATCAGAGGGTTCAAGGTCACTCGTGGTGGCGTGACTGGCGAGTTGCCTAGTGCGAGTTTCCTTATGAGCTAGCCTTACACTAGGGGACAAAGTTCTAGCCCTACTACCACGAACACTGGGCCTACGGAAACCTCTACTACGTAAAGTCGAAGGTCTACTTCCCTTCCGAGGTGGTGAAGGCGACTCTGAAGACTCAGGAGACAGGGCAGCTGAAGAGGAGGACGAGAGAATGGGGCTGGGAGTGCGTGGCGGGCTGGCGGTGGCGTGACGTGGCGTAGGGGACAATGGCTGTGAACTGGGGTCACCACTCCTTTTTCTCTTGGCCCCCTTTCCATATTCTAAGCCCCTTTTCACAGGGGCCTTGCCTGTTGAGGTGCTTGGCACAGAAACAGTCACTTCTGGCACAGACTCAGCACTCAATTGCGTGTCAGACTCTGCCAGGCTTGACCAAACACCGACGTCACTCCCATAATCCATGGACGCTTTCAATAATTCACTGGCTATTGCGGAGTCACTCAGTCCCTTAGCAGTTCCTGGTAAGGTTTTGAACGGGGTTGAGGTCACAAAACCCTTTTTCGGAGGGCTGGAAGGCACAGACTCGGAAGAGCTTGAATTTGACATGGTGTCACCTTGGAAGATTCGCATGGACTGACGCTAAACAGGGGCAAACCGCGCGAATAAATCACAGTGTGACAACGGAAACAAGCGTTTCCCAATAGCAGAAAGTGCTTGCGAGATGACGGCGCAGATTGACACGTATGACCCGTCCGCGCGCTGCCATATCGCACGACGAGGGAGGACCGCGCATCGGTGCGTGGGTGGGTAAAAAAAATGAAACTTGGCAACAACCGAGGTCAGTAGTACAAAGGTCAAGTGTGCTAAACGTAGCTCAAGGGTGGCGGTACTGATAGACAATACCAGCTGGAGCCTGCTTGCCCGCGGTTATTCAAAATTAACTCAAATCGCAAACGCGACAATCCGCCGTTCTGTCCTTTGGGCCGACCGTCGCAAAAGCAACGATCCGCGTTTAAGGGGTTAAAGGTCGGTTCAGGCATATGAAGTATATTGATGCAGATGTCAAAAGAATTCCCCAGATAATAAAGGCTTGCTGCATACTTCATAACATAACTCTACAGAACCCTATAGAAGAAACCCTTCTTCTAAATGAAGGCTCTGTTGAGGTTGAACGTGATGATGAACATGATATTCTTGATCAAATTCATCTACCCGATGTTAGTGGCATTGAAAAAAGTCGTTTCATTGCAAGTATTTTGTAGAGTGTACCATACATCCTTTTTTTTTAAGGAATATCTTGAGTTACATGTTAAGATGGAGTGAAACATTATGGTACTGTCATGGATGTGATTGCATGTCTTGGGAGATGTTGTCCGAGGTTGTATGACTGGAAATTGTGTAGAATGAAAGACAGAATAGGATGGTGTGAATGAGGTGGAAGATGATATGTGAGGGAAGACCAAGAATGTGATGGGTGGAAGGATTGTGGAGAAACAGTAAATGAGAGTGAGTGCGGTGCGTACTGGAGGAATGGTAGTTATATGGAAGAGGACGATGCAACATGGAAGCATAGGTTTAAAAAAAAAAAAAAAATGTGATATTTTAAGTGAAGTTTAAATGTCAAGTTACATTCAAAGTTATGCTTGTATTCAGATCCAAGTTAAATGTTTCTATCTATCTATCTATCTATAGCCCGACGCCCTAATCCCGCAAAGGGTGGCCGCAGACAAAACGCCTCCAAGTCGCTCTGTCACCCACCATTTGACTACCCTCCCCCCAACTCACCCCCCCCCTCCCTCATATACCTCTCAACTCCATCCCTCCACCTCATCCTTGGTCTACCTCTCCCTCTTCCTCCCTCCACCTCACCTACATACACCCTCTTAGTCAGTCTTTCATTCTCCATTCTCTTCACATGTCCAAACCACCTCAGTGTATTTCTCCTAATCTTCTCAACCACATCCACATCCACCCCACAGTGTTCCTTCACTTCTTCATTCGTCAACCTGTCCCTCCACGTCACTCCACATGCTCCTCTCAAGTAACTCATTTCCACTGCTCTCAATCTTGACTTGTTCCCCTCTTGCAAGGTCCATGCCTCGCTTCCATACGTCAGGGTAGGGATCACAATACCATCATTCAGCGACTTCTTAACTTCCATACTCACCTCCCTATTTCTCATCACTGCTTTCAGTGTACCAACAACCTTCCTTCCCTGCTGTACCCTTTCACGCACTTCATCCCCCAAAGTTCCATCCTTACTCATCACACTACCCAAGTACTTGAATGCACTCACATTCTCCATATCCTCACCATCCAACCTCACTGCACACTCTGTGACTTCATTCCTCTCAAACACCATAACTTTACTTTTGTTTACATTAACTTTCAGATTCCTCCCCCTACACACTGTCCCAAATTCATTCACCAAACCTTGCAACTCCCATTCATCTTCACTCGACAGTACTGTATCATCAGCAAACAGCAACACTGGAAGCATCTAAATCTCACCCTCATTCATTAGAGCCACCCCCACATCCACTGCCCTACCCTGCACCTCCTTTACAACCCCATCCATGTATATATTAAACAGCCATGGAGACATCACACAACCCTGTTTCAGTCCCACATTAAGATCAAAGAACTCACTCAGCTCACCATCCACTCGCACCGTAACCCTAGCTCCCTCGTACAGACTCTTCACAGCACTCAACAATTTCCCCTCCACTCCATATATTCTTAATACCTTCCACATACCTTGCCTATCAATTCTGTCATAAGCTTTCTCAAAGTCCATAAAGTTTGCTTATTGTAATTATTACAGATTTTCATGTTTTTTTTTTTTTTTTTTTTTTTTTTTTTTAGCATAGGAAGCTTTATTGTATATAGTTATAAATATAAGTAATACCTTTATGCATTACAAGAGGATTCCATTAAACTCAATGAAACTTTAAAAATAGCTTTTACTGTCCCCAATCACTACACACAATATGGAAAACATATGGTGCAGTGTGGAGAGCTGCCATTAGGTGACCAAGGCCGACACATGCAAGCATGTTGGAGCCTTTAAAGAACGAAAACGAAAACGATGGTTAGCTTGTTAGATTTAACTATACCTTACCTTAAACTACACCAGTAATAAGAAACTGACCGTGATAGCAAGGCTAATAAACATTCATCTTATATAGAAAAAGCAAAAAAATTATACATTTCTGCATCCGAGAACAACAGCAGCTCTATAGAAAGTAATGCCACTACTGACACCACAAATGGAGAAAAATTTTTGTTCAGGATAACTGAAAATTAATAATGTAAACTGTTTGATCTTTGGCCTTTATTTCTCTCTCTCCCTCTCTGACTTTCTAGTTTGGTTTTATACATGCAAGCGTCGTGTTGGGTGAACTGAAATTGATTTTTTCCGTGGAGTGATTTCAAACAATCACCATTACAATGTTCAGTGCTTCATCATTCTTTTTCTGTTATACCAATAAGGTTCCTCAGAGATTCCACAACAAATTTAACAGAATTCACCTGTAGACTGTGTCAGTTTTCCCAAGTGTTATTTGGGCGAGTCAGAGTAATGTTTTCTTCATTGTACAAAAGATACTGATAGAAATTGTTGTAACCTTTCACATCAACTGGGGTTTCATTTGACCATACTCACCTTTAACAGAAACTGCCTGCCTCTTATAATTTTGAGTAGAGAATGAAATATGTCATTACCCCTCTCACTTCACCCCACTCAGCATTCTATGAAGTGTATGCACTATATATATATATATATATATATATATATATATATATATATATACATATATATATATTGTTACATAGCCTATGATTTCATCATCCTTTGTGTAATTCTAACGTACAGTATGCTGCCTGTTTGATCACGAGCGTGTTCTGCCTTAGTCCCCCCCTTCTACCGTTATAGTAGAGTAAGTCGTCCTTTCTGTTGTTCAGAGCGGGATTGTCAACTCTTTGTCCCCTAGGCTTCATTTGCGCGTCCTTCTTACAAGTTGTATCAAGCTCTGCTGGCCCCTATATAATGAGCTCAGTCTCTGCATCATCGCCACTTAGATCTGCTCCTCATTTTGTTCACATCTCTGTCCTCCCCTGTACAGTTATTGTTGTGAGTGCTCAGGAAGTCTCCAACCATCTAGCAGCTGTGTAATTTGAGTATAACTGTTGTTGCATTTTATCTTGTGCTGTGTAGCATAGGGTTAATTCTTAGGCCTAGTGAGGTTTTTGTGTTTTATGTAAAGGTTCTTTTTGTCAGTCATTTTTAATATTATTTTGTATCTGTAATAATTTATCTTGCATTAACTGAGCATTACCCAGTGTATTTTCATTTTATCAGGGCAGACTTAGGTAAATTTACTCTTGCTAATTTCATGTTAATAGAGGCTATTGCAGTTAACCATATATTTAACCTGTTTTTGCCATTACATTATCCTTATGAGTCCTGAATGTTTTGTTGTTAGTTTGAGCATTAAACTTTAACTTGTAATTTTACCTAACTCTTTTGTTTTGAACCTGGAACTTTACGGGACAGTAGTGATTTTTAGTATTCTCACTTAAATTGTACGTTATCTTTCTCTGTTCCGTAACATAAATTTGGCGACCTCTTATCAGGATATTCAGGATATTATCATAAGGATATTGCTCGATATTTTGTGACTGTGATTTATTCATGATGTCTTCTATTACTACGCTGGATGAAGCCAAAGATTTTTTGTCAAATGTGCAAACAGTGTTGGACGTAGAAAACAGAACAAAGAATGAACTTAAGCTTGTTGCTCAACAATTGGGAATTGCTGTTCGCTCTCATCATTCTAGAGATCAAATTATTGACATGATTAATGAAAGCTTATTTAATGTAACTCCTCCAAATGAGCAAACGCAGATTGAATTAGCTAAGTTACAGCTAGCCCTGCAGGAGTCTCGTGCTAAGGACCGGGTGGGTCACAGCGGCTTTGCATCGACTACAGACGTGTTAATCAGATAACCAAAACAGACACTTACCCTCTCCCTCGTGTGGAAGATTGCATAGACAAGATCGGAAAGGCTAGGTACATAAGTAAGTTTGATTTGTTAAAGGGATACTGGCAAGTACCTATGACTGAACGTGGTAGGGAGATCTCATGTTTTGTAACACTAGGAAAGACTTTTGCATGTTCGGTAATGCCATATGGTATGAAGAATGCACCAGCCACATTTCAGAAGCTCATGAATGTTGTAACAGAGGGTTTGGCAGGGTGTGTTGTTTATATTGATGATGTATTAATCTTCAGTGACAACTGGAAAGATCACCTATGCCATGTCAGTAAATTTCTTGAGTGTTTAGTTCAGGCTAATCTTGTAGCTAATTTATCAAAGTGTGAGTTTGGTCAAACTAAAGTTCAGTACCTTGGGTACGTAATTGGTGATGGACATGTTGCACCGCCAGGAGCTAAGGTTCAGGTTATAAGTGATCTTCCCAGACCTAAAAGTAGGAAAGAGCTACAAAGATTTTTGGGAATGGTGGGTTATTACAGGAGATTTGTTCTTAACTTTTCAATTCTTGTATCACCACTTACAGACCTACTGAAAAAGGGAGTTAAATTTGTCTGGACCGATAACTGTGAATCCTCTTTCAACAAACTTAAAGCTATCCTATTAAGTCAGCCAGTGCTCGCTACTCCAAATTTTGCTAAGCCTTTTAAGATGGCTGTTGATGCAAGTGATACAGGAGCTGGGGCTGTTTTGCTGCAAGAGGATGATCAGGGTATTGAACACCCTGTATCTTATTACAGTAAGAAGTTCACTCCACCTCAAAAGAACTACTCCACTATTGAGAAAGAGCTTTTGGCCTTGATTTTGGGTTTACAGCATTTTTCATTTTATTTGTGTTCTGGTTTTGACCCCATAGTCATTTATACCGATCATAACCCACTGAAATTCCTTAGTAAGTTTAAAGATAAAAATCAGAGATTGACAAGATGGAGTCTACTTCTTCAGGAGTATTCATTAGACATACAACATGTCAAGGGGAAAGAAAATGTTATTGCAGATTGCTTATCTAGACTTTAGACAGATTGTTTTAGAGTAATAAGAAATTTCCTTTGTAAATTTCTTTTTCTTTGTGGGGAGGTGTTACATAGCCTATGATTTCATCATCCTTTGTGTAATTCTAACGTACAGTGTGCTGCCTGTTTGATCATGAGCGTGTTCTGCCTCAGTCCCCCCCTTCTACGTTATAGTAGAGTAAGTCGTCCTTTCTGTTGTTCAGAGCGGGATTGTCAACTCTTTGTCCCCTAGGCTTCATTTGCGCGTCCTTCTTACAAGTTGTATCAAGCTCTGCTGGCCCCTATATAATGAGCTCAGTCTCTGCATCATCGCCACTTAGATCTGCTCCTCATTTTGTTCACATCTCTGTCCTCCCCTGTACAGTTATTGTTGTGAGTGCTCAGGAAGTCTCCAACCATCTAGCAGCTGTGTAATTTGAGTATAACTGTTGTTGCATTTTTTCTTGTGCTGTGTAACATAGGGTTAATTCTTAGGCCTAGTGAGGTTTTTGTGTTTTATGTAAAGGTTCTTTTTGTCAGTCATTTTTAATATTATTTTGTATCTGTAATAATTTATCTTGCATTAACTGAGCATTACCCTGTGTATTTTCATTTTATCAGGGCTGACTTAGGTAAATTTACTCTTGCTAATTTCATGTTAATAGAGGCTATTGCAGTTAACCATATATTTAACCTGTTTTTGCCATTACATTATCCTTATGAGTCCTGAATGTTTTGTTGTTAGTTTGAGCATTAAACTTTAACTTGTAATTTTACCTAACTCTTTTGTTTTGAACCTGGAACTTTACGGGACAGTAGTGATTTTTAGTATTCTCACTTAAATTGTACGTTATCTTTCTCTGTTCCGTAACATAAATTTGGCGACCTCTTATCAGGATATTCAGGATATTATCATAAGGATATTGCTCGATATTTTGTGACTGTGATTTATTCATGATGTCTTCTATTACTACGCTTGATGAAGCCAAAGATTTTTTGTCAAATGTGCAAACAGTGTTGGACGTAGAAAACAGAACAAAGAATGAACTTAAGCTTGTTGCTCAACAATTGGGAATTGCTGTTCGCTCTCATCATTCTAGAGATCAAATTATTGACATGATTAATGAAAGCTTATTTAATGAAACTCCTCCAAATGAGCAAACGCAGATTGAATTAGCTAAGTTACAGCTAGCCCTGCAGGAGTCTCGTGCTAAGGACCGGGTGGGTCACAGCGGCTTTGCATCGACTACAGACGTGTTAATCAGATAACCAAAACAGACACTTACCCTCTCCCTCGTGTGGAAGATTGCATAGACAAGATCGGAAAGGCTAGGTACATAAGTAAGTTTGATTTGTTAAAGGGATACTGGCAAGTACCTATGACTGAACGTGCTAGGGAGATCTCATGTTTTGTAACACTAGGAAAGACTTTTGCATGTTCGGTAATGCCATATGGTATGAAGAATGCACCAGCCACATTTCAGAAGCTCATGAATGTTGTAACAGAGGGTTTGGCAGGGTGTGTTGTTTATATTGATGATGTATTAATCTTCAGTGACAACTGGAAAGATCACCTATGCCATGTCAGTAAATTTCTTGAGTGTTTAGTTCAGGCTAATCTTGTAGCTAATTTATCAAAGTGTGAGTTTGGTCAAACTAAAGTTCAGTACCTTGGGTACGTAATTGGTGATGGACATGTTGCACCGCCAGGAGCTAAGGTTCAGGTTATAAGTGATCTTCCCAGACCTAAAAGTAGGAAAGAGCTACAAAGATTTTTGGGAATGGTGGGTTATTACAGGAGATTTGTTCTTAACTTTTCAATTCTTGTATCACCACTTACAGACCTACTGAAAAAGGGAGTTAAATTTGTCTGGACCGATAACTGTGAATCCTCTTTCAACAAACTTAAAGCTATCCTATTAAGTCAGCCAGTGCTCGCTACTCCAAATTTTGCTAAGCCTTTTAAGATGGCTGTTGATGCAAGTGATACAGGAGCTGGGGCTGTTTTGCTGCAAGAGGATGATCAGGGTATTGAACACCCTGTATCTTATTACAGTAAGAAGTTCACTCCACCTCAAAAGAACTACTCCACTATTGAGAAAGAGCTTTTGGCCTTGATTTTGGGTTTACAGCATTTTTCATTTTATTTGTGTTCTGGTTTTGACCCCATAGTCATTTATACCGATCATAACCCACTGAAATTCCTTAGTAAGTTTAAAGATAAAAATCAGAGATTGACAAGATGGAGTCTACTTCTTCAGGAGTATTCATTAGACATACAACATGTCAAGGGGAAAGAAAATGTTATTGCAGATTGCTTATCTAGACTTTAGACAGATTGTTTTAGAGTAATAAGAAATTTCCTTTGTAAATTTCTTTTTCTTTGTGGGGAGGTGTTACATAGCCTATGATTTCATCATCCTTTGTGTAATTCTAACGTACAGTGTGCTGCCTGTTTGATCATGAGCGTGTTCTGCCTCAGTCCCCCCTTTCTACGTTATAGTAGAGTAAGTCGTCCTTTCTGTTGTTCAGAGCGGGATTGTCAACTCTTTGTCCCCTAGGCTTCATTTTACGCGTCCTTCTTACAAGTTGTATCAAGCTCTGCTGGCCCCTATATAATGAGCTCAGTCTCTGCATCATCGCCACTTAGATCTGCTCCTCATTTTGTTCACATCTCTGTCCTCCCCTGTACAGTTATTGTTGTGAGTGCTCAGGAAGTCTCCAACCATCTAGCAGCTGTGTAATTTGAGTATAACTGTTGTTGCATTTTTTCTTGTGCTGTGTAACATAGGGTTAATTCTTAGGCCTATTGAGGTTTTTGTGTTTTATGTAAAGGTTCTTTTTGTCAGTCATTTTTAATATTATTTTGTATCTGTAATAATTTATCTTGCATTAACTGAGCATTACCCTGTGTATTTTCATTTTATCAGGGCTGACTTAGGTAAATTTACTCTTGCTAATTTCATGTTAATAGAGGCTATTGCAGTTAACCATATATTTAACCTGTTTTTGCCATTACATTATCCTTATGAGTCCTGAATGTTTTGTTGTTAGTTTGAGCATTAAACTTTAACTTGTAATTTTACCTAACTCTTTTGTTTTGAACGTGGAACTTTACGGGACAGTAGTGATTTTTAGTATTCTCACTTAAATTGTACGTTATCTTTCTCTGTTCCGTAACAATATATATATATATATATATATATATATATATATATATATATATATTGTTCATAGAATACTGAGTTGGGTGAAGTTAGAGGGGTAATGACATATTTCATTCTCCACTCAAAATCATAAAAAGTAGGCAGTTTATATTCAAGATGAGTATGGTCAAATGAAACCCCAGCTGACGTGGAAGGTTACAAGAACTTCTATAAGTTTCTTTTGTACAGTGAAGAAAACAGGACTCTCCCTGAGAACACTTGAGTTAAATGAGACAGTCAATGGGTGAATTTTGTGAAATTTGTTGTGGATGCTCGGAGGAACCTTAGGGGCATAACAGAAAAAGAATGAGGAAGCACTGAACATTGTAATCGTGACTGTCTCAATTCACCCCATGGAAAAATCGTAATAAATTCACCCGACACGACGCTTGCTTGTAAAAAAAAAACAAGCTACCATTCCAGCATTATACACATATAACAAAATCATAATAAATTGGAAATACAAGATAAAAGACTCATGATTAACCAATGAAGGGCAGGGCAGTGATCGGTAGGACTAAAACTATTTTAGCTACTATCTCCTCTCCCTCTCCCACCTCAGCCTTTCCTCAAGGAGCTCTGTTTTCCTTTTCTCTATCTCAAGAATTTGTGTTTGATTTTCTATCATTTGTTCCATATATATCCTTTGATTTTCATAAAACTGTTTTTGATTATCATTAAATGTTTTCATAAAATCTTCTAGACGTCTCCCCATCCCTCTGACCTCTTCAACCACCTCTCGATGAAGACCTTCAATTCGCTGCGAATGGGACGAAGGATTTCTTCCTTTTGGTTGGTCGACTCACATCTGGTCTACTGAAAGATGTTGATGGTTGTGGGTCATCTGGGTCGATAACTGGAATATCACTTTCTGGCGGAGGGTCGACTGTTGCACCAGAGGGGCCAGCGCTGGGTGTATCTTGGGTTGACAAACTGGAGTCAGATAACTCATCTAACCCACATTGTTTAGTCTGAAGTCTTGCGATTGGCCTTTCACCCAGGAAGGAACAAAGAAGGTCGTATCCTTGAGACTTATGAAGTTTAGCCACCCTGTTGTTATCATTTTCTGGATGTACCTCAAAAACGCATATCTTAAATTTTTCCATTTAATTTTCCAGTGCTGCAAAGAAGCCCCAGGAATCTGTTGTATAGAAAATTAAAGATTATTTTTTATTCTTACAAACGTTATATTTCAATGCAGCACAAACACCCCATTATATCCCTGTTGCAGCATCTTTCAAGCTTACCATAACACCCATGCATTTTAAAAGCTTTCTGATCATAATGTTTAGCATTCCACAAAACAATTATCATTAATCGTGCATAGTGAAGCTTTGAATCCCATGCAGTACCACAGCAAATTACTTTATTTTTTACCTGGTTACTTTGCAACTGTTTTCTTATACATTCAGGAAACCAGCTTCTGAATTATTGTATTTTCCAATGAAAAGGAATATTACACATACGTACTTCCTATTACATATATATACACATTCAAGAACTCTCAAACCACAGATTCAATGGTCAATCAGACATCAAGATCAGCAGCGCAATGCCATGTAATTATATGCAAATGGTGTGTCGTTTCTGACACGTGGTGTACAACATCGATTTTGATTATGGGCTTTTACAAAAAAGAAAATGGCAACACACATAATGTATAAGAACACTAGGACAATTCATACTGCTATGTACATTATCATGCATGGCAGTAGTTACCTGTACTGTGAGAGAATCCTTGATCTGTTGGGGCAAGGAAATTAAGGAAACTGTAAATACGATATCAATATTATGTATGGTCATACTGTTGAACAGTATGAAAGTAAATACATGTACATCTATTTCTGCACAAATTTTGTAATCAAACTATAGTCCAATAAATGAAAATGTAACAACGCATTACAAATACAATAATTCTTAATGAGTGTTGTATGACACGAAGCAAAGGTTTGATTCTTATCAAAAGCTCATTCAGTTTCCTTGAACTGTATGATGAAGATTTAAAAGTAATACTTACATCAGGTGAATAATGGCAAATATGTCACGCCATACATGATCACGCTTCTCTTGTCGTCCATCAAGTCGTCGGTATGCTTCACGGACAGCTCGTATGAGAACGTCCACGGTCTCTGCTGTCCAAATAGTTTGACGCTGGCTGCCAGCTTCTACTGCCTGCCCCTGTGACTCTTCCAATCCTGTAGGTGATGTGCAAAAATGGTAAGGAAGAAATACATAACCTAATCAATTCAATGCAGATAGTGACAGAATGTAGTTTTGGTGTAGGTTCTTTCATCGTAGACTGTTGGACAATTTTCATTTACTGTACTTTTCTTATAAGCACTTGCAGGCATGGGTTTGTTTTTGTAAGAAGGATCCTTCTTTATGCAGCTCCACTACATACCATAAACATACTTTGGTAGTCACTCATATGTAAAGATGGGTCATGACACGAAGGCCTCAGCACAAAATGATCGGGACTTGGGCATTCGGGTCTTACAGTGATTATTATATGTATATATATATATATATATATATATATACATATATATATTTTTTAGGGGGGGGGGAATTTTTGTGTTAGGTGCATGTTTACCCAATTTCCAGTATGTTTGGACATTATTATTATTTGATAAGCTGATCTCAAATGTCAAATTATTGTAATTTCAGGTTGTATTTAAATAAAAATTTGGTTAGGTAAGGTTAGGTAGAAGAAATGAAAAGATTCTAATTAATATTATATTAACAGAAGCTTGGCATGGTTAAAAAAAATTCCTTTTTTGAGTTTTTTTTTTTGAGTTTGGGGGGCATTTTTGGGTTCCAAAGGCCTCAGCCCAAAATGTTCGGAACTTGGGCATTCGGGTCTTACAGTGATCAACTTATGTATGTATACACATATATATTATATATATATATATATATATATATATATATATATATATATATATATATATACCCCCTGGGGGTAGGGGGGTTTCAAGAATACTCCCCCAGTATCCCTGCTTGTCGTACGAGGCGACTAAAAGGGTTGGTGGTGGGTTAGTGCCCCACCCCGTAAAAAGAACTAACTAAAAAAGCGAATAAAGCGCCTCGGACCCGGACGGACCATACGTTGACGACTAAGGAACGGACAAAGGACATTCTTAGGGTGGGAACTTGGAATGTGAGAGGAGTGAATGATGAAGTGAAAGAGAGAGAGATTGTTCAGGTGCTTGAGGATGCAAAAGTGGATATATGTGGATTGACTGAAACTAAATGGTATCGTGAAAGGGTGAGAGAATGGGAATATGGTGTAGGTATATGTGCGGGAGTCAGTGAGAATGAGAGGGCAAGAGAGGGAGTATGTCTGATGATAAGCAAGAAGTGGAAGGAGAATATAAGAGAGTATGGAACAGTGGGTGCAAGGATTGTATGGGTGAGGATGAAAGTAGGTATACAAGCATGGGCGATTGTGTGTGTGTATGCTCCAACAGAGGATCGAGTGGCAAGAGTGAAAGATGAGTTTTGGGCGAGAGTTGAAGCATGTATGGACAAGTTTGAGAGGAGCGAGAGAGTGCTGTTGATTGGAGATATGAATGGCAAAGTTGGGAATGTACGAGTGGATGGAGTGGTTGGTCAGTGGGGTGTGCCAGCTGATCGTAGATGGGAATGGTAGTGCTTTGGTGGACATCTGTGCTGGTAAGGGGTTGGCAATAGCCAACACCTACTTTCGTCATAAGATGATCCACTGGTATACATGGAGAGTATTGAGGAGGATGGATGGTGAACTTGTTGAACGAAAGGCAATGATAGACTACGTGTGTGTGGATGAGCGAATGAGAAGACAAGTGTTGGATGCAAGGGTGTGGAGAGGGTGGGGGAATGGAGTCTCGGACCATCACTTAGTGATGGCCAAGGTAAAGATGCAAAGAAAGTGGTTGAGGAGGCGAAGGGGAAGACAGGAGGAAGCAGCTCCTGTGAGAAGAGTGGAGAAATTGCAAGATAGTGAGAAAATGACAGAGTATAAGAGCATAGTGGAAGAAAGATTGGGAAGGTATGAGCTGGAGCAGATGGAAGGGGTGGAAGACGTATGTAAGATATTTACGGAAGAGATAGGCGCAGCGTGTGAGGCGGTTTGTGGAGTGAGGAGGAGATGCAAGGGTGTGCAAGGGACAGCATGGTGGAA
This sequence comes from Coenobita brevimanus, assembly GCF_032717465.1. Classification (NCBI taxonomy): domain Eukaryota; kingdom Metazoa; phylum Arthropoda; class Malacostraca; order Decapoda; family Coenobitidae; genus Coenobita; species Coenobita brevimanus. Next base: position 17,520,993 of record NC_137062.1, on the reverse strand, counting down.
TGATGAGGTGAAACGAGCTGTGGAACAAAAGAAGAAGGCATATGGTGAATGGTTGGCGAGTAGAGGTAGGGGAGAAGATGAGAGAGAGAAGAGAGAGGTATATGTGAGCAGGAGAAGGGAGGTTAAGAGACTGGTGAAGGAGAGTAAGAAGAAAGTGGATGAAGAGTTTGGGAGGAATCTGAGTGTGAAATGGAGGGAGAGTAAGAAATTGTTTTGGAAGGAGGTAAAGAAAGTAAGGCACTGTGAAAGGGGAAATAATAGGGGAATGAAAGATAGGAATAATAGATTGTTGGTGGAGAAGAGAGAGAAATTGAGGAGATGGAAGGAGCACTTTGAGGATTTGTTGAATGTAGAGAGTGAGAGCAGTGTGAGTATAAGTGGTTGGGGAATGGCTGGGAGAAGAAGAGATGAGAAGAGGGAGGAAGAGATCAGTAGGGCGAAAGTAGTGGAAGCGATGAAGAAGATTAAGTTGGGAAAGGCCCCAGGAATTGATGGAGTGTGTGGTGAAATGTTGAGGTATGGGGGTGAGATTGTTGTGGAGTGGATATGGAAGTTGTGTACATTGGCTTGGGAAGAGGGAAGGGTTCCAGAGGACTGGAAATCGGGTATAATTGTTCCTCTGTGCAAAGGAAAAGGGGAGAGAGAAGTATGTGGTAACCATAGGGGTATTTGCCTACTTAGTGTGACTGGTAAAATATATGGTAGAATACTCATTGATAGGGTTAGGCATATGATAGAGGAGCTAGTTGGAGAAGAACAAGGGGGATTTAGGAAGGGAAAAGGGTGTGTAGATCAGATATTTGTTCTAAGATGTTTAGTAGAGAAGTATCTAGAAAAGGGAAGGAAAGTGTATGCTGCCTTCATGGACTTGGAGAAAGCTTATGACAGAATAGATAGGCAAGGTATGTGGAAGGTATTAAGAATATATGGAGTGGAGGGGAAATTGTTGAGTGCTGTGAAGAGTATGTATGAGGGAGCTAGGGCTACGGTGCGAGTGGATGATGAGCTGAGTGAGTTCTTTGATCTCAATGTGGGACTGAAACAGAGGTGTGTGATGTCTCCATGGCTGTTTAATATATATATGGATGGGGTTGTAAAGGAGGTGCAAGGTAGGGCAGTGGATGTGGGGGTGGCCCTAATGAATGAGGGTGAGATTTGGAAGCTTCCGGTGTTGCTGTTTGCTGATGATACAGTATTGTTGGGTGAAGATGAATGGGAGTTGCAAGGTTTGGTGAATGAATTTGGGACAGTGTGTAGGAGGAGGAAGCTGAAAGTTAATGTAAACAAAAGTAAAGTTATGGTGTTTGAGAGGAATGAAGTCACAGAATGTGCAGTGAGGTTGGATGGTGAGGATATGGAGAATGTGAGTGCATTCAAGTACTTGGGTAGTGTGATGAGTAAGGATGGAACTTTGGGGGATGAAGTACATGAAAGGGTACAGCAGGGAAGGAAGGTTGTTGATACACTGAAAGCAGTGATGAGAAATAGGGAGGTGAGTATGGAAGTTAAGAAGTCACTGCATGATGGTATTGTGATCCCTACCCTGACGTATGGAAGCGAGGCGTGGACCTTGCAAGAGGGGAACAAGTCAAGAGCGAGAGCAGTGGAAATGAGTTACTTGAGAGGAGCATGTGGAGTGACGTGGAGGGACAGGTTGACGAATGAAGAAGTGAAGGAACGTTGTGGGGTAGATGTGGATGTGGTTGAGAAGATTAGGAGAAATACACTGAGGTGGTTTGGACATGTGGAGAGAATGGAGAATGAAAGACTGACTAAGAGGGTGTATGTAGGTGAGGTGGAGGGAGGGAGAGGGAGGGGTAGACCGAGGATGAGGTGGAGGGATGGAGTTGAGAGATATATGAGGGAGGGGGGGTGAGCTGGGGGGAGGGTAGTCAAATGGTGGGTGACAGAGTGACTTGGAGGCGTTTTGTCTGTGGCCACCCTTTGCGGGATTAGGGCGTCGGGCTATAGATAGATAGATATATATATATATATATATATATCCTAATTCTGGTGGCCAGCATTAGGATACAAGTAAGATGGAGGAATAGAAGAAGGGAAAGACGAGAGGAAGGAGTAATGTAGTTGCAAGGAGAGTGGAAAGGTTACAAGAGGATGAGAAAAAGGCAGAGTATAAGAGAGAAGTGGAGGAATGATTGGGCAAATGTGAATTGGAGCAGATTGGGGATGTGGAAGGTGTGTGCGGGATATTTACAGAAGAAATATGTGCAGCATGTGATGTGGTGTGTGGGAGGAAGAGAAGACGGAGGGGGGTGCAAGGAACAGCGTGGTGGACTGAAGAGGTGAGACAGGCTGTGGCACAAAAGAAGAAAGCATACAATGAATGGATGAGAAATAGGGGCGTGGAAGAAGTTGAGAGGTGGAAGAGAGAGTTATATGTAGAAAGGGAGAGGTGAAAAGATTAGTAAGAGAGAGTAAGAAGAGAGTGGATGAGGAATTTCGAAGGAATTTGAGTGTAAAGTGGAGGGACTGTAAGAAGATGTTCTGGAAAAAGGTGAAGAGAGTAAGACAGGGTGGAAGTGAGGTTAGCAGGGGAAAGATAAAAATGGTAGATTACTAGTGGAGAAGGGAGAAAAAGTGAGCAGATGGAGAGAACACTTTAAGGAATTGTTGAACATACAGGATGGAAGTAATGCGAGTATAAGTGGCTGGGGAATGGCTGGGAGAAGGAGGGAGGTGAGAAGACAGGAAGAAATCAGTAGGATAGAAGTTGTGGAAGCAATGAAGAAAGTTAAAATGGGGAAAGCCCCAGGAATTGATGGAGTGTGTGGTGAATTGCTGAAGCATGGGGGATAGTAGTAGAATGGATGTGGAAGATGTGCAGATTGGCCTGGGAGGAAGGTAGAGTCCCGGAGGATTGGAAGTCAGGTATAATTATTCCCTTGTACAAAGGAAAAGGGGAAAAAGAAGTGTGTGGTAATCATAGGGGCATTTGTCTTCTTTGTATAATAGGAAAAGTGTATGGTAGGATACTTATTGACAGAGTTTGAGAAAGAACAGAGGAATTAGTTGGAGAAGAACAGGGAGGTTTTAGGAAGGGAAGAAGTTGTGTAGATTAGATATTCATTCTCAGATCTTTAGTGAAAAGTTTCTGGAGAAGGGAAAGAAGTTGCATACGGCTTTCATGGATTTGGAGAAAGCATATGATAGGGTGGATAGACAAGGATTGTGGAGAGTATTAAGAATATATGGAGTAGATGGAAAGTTGTTGAATGCTGTGAAGAGTATGTACGATGGTGCTAAGGCTGCAGTGCGTGTGGATGGTGAACTAAGTGAATTTTTCTCTTTGGAGGTTGGGTTGAAACAGGGATGTGTCATGTCTCCATGGTTGTTCAATCTGTTCATGGATGGGGTAATAAAAGAGGTACAAGGAAGGGTAGTGGATGTTGGAGTGGCCCTAGTGAGAGAGGACAGTGTTTGGATACTCCCTGTACTGTTGTTTGCAGATGATACTGTGTTGTTGAGTGAAGACGAAGGGGAGCTGCAAGGCTTGGTGGATGAGTTTGGGAGACTGTGCAAGAAACAGAAGCTAAAGGTGAATGTAGGGAAGAGTAAAGTGATGGTCTTTGAGAGAGGTGAAGTCAGTGAATGTACAGCGAGGTTGGATGGTGAGGAATTGGAAAATGAGAGTACGTTTAAGTACTTGGGTAGTGTGATGAGTAAGAATGGAGGCTTGGAGGGTGAAATGCTTGAAAGGGTACAGCAGGAAAGAAAGGTTGCTGGTTCTTTGAAAGCAGTGATAAGAAACAGGGAAGTGAGCATGGAAGTGAAAAAGTTACTACATGACAGTATTGTGATACCAACTCTAACATATGGAAGTGAAGCTTGGACATTGTTGGAAGGACACAAATCAAGAGTGAGAGCAGTGGAAATGAGTTATTTAAGAGGAGCCTGTGGGGTCACATGGAGAGACAGGCTGACGAATGAGGATATAAAGGAGCGTTGTGGTGTGAATGTGGATGTGATAGGGAGTGGTATGAGGAACAAACTGAGGTGGTTTGGCCATGTGGAGAGGATGGAGGGTGAAAGACTGACAAAGAGAGTGTATGTGAGTGAGGTGGAGGGAGGAAGAGGGAGGGGGAGGCCGAGGATGAGATGGAGGGATGGGGTGGAGAGGAATATGAGAGAGGGGGGTGTGAGTTGGGAGCAAGGCAGTGAAATGGCAGGGGACAGGACGACGTGGAGGCGGTTTGTTTGTGGCCACCCCAAACGGGATTGAGGCGTCTGGCAATAGATAGATAGATACATATATATATATATATATATATATATATATATATATATATATATATATATATATATATATATATATATATATATATATATATATATATATATATATATATATATATATATATATATATATATATATATATATATATATATATATATATATATATATATATATATATATATATATATATATATATATATATATATATATATATATATATATATATATATATATATATATATATATATATATATATATATATATATATATATATATATATCTATCTATCTATCTATATATATATATATATATATATATATATATATATATATATAATATCTATATCTATATATATCTGTATCTATATATATATCTATATCTATATCTATATATATATATATATATATATATATATATATATATATATATTAGGGTGTTTCATAAAACCAGACCATATCAGATATTTGTTCCTCATACATGCCTGAGTTTCGTCTTACCAAAATATCTACCCCTGTCCAAAATCTACCCTCATCCAACTGAAATAAAGGGTCCCGAGAAATTAAGGTTTTCCTGAAATTTTTTTTTTTTTTGTAAATCATTGCTCTACCTTTATTATCTATAACAAAAAGAATAATTGGCTAGAGGAACACACATAAAGGTACAAAAGTGATAAAAAAAAGCACAGTCCACATATAGTTACTTTGTTAATTCTGCCTTACTTGCTTCTTTAGGAAATTCTTTCCTGTGCTTAAAGACTTCTTTCAATAAGAACTGTTTGTCTTCTTCCTTTGTTGTTAATGTGGAATTGAACTTTTTGATAAGAGCTATCCCCCGTTCAGCCGAATCATTATAACCACAGCCAGGTCATGGACCCTGGCTGTGACCTTCAAGGTACTTGCTGAGTCCCACTTTCCCAAGACGCAAGAGGATTTTGAGTAAAGGCATCATCAATGTCGAGAGTGTTGAACAGATCCATCGTCCTCGATGTTACAAAATCGGATAACGTTTTTCCCTTAAATGAGCCAAAGGATGCTTTTTCCCTCAATACGCTTGGCTACTTTCTTCAGTCACGAAACTTTGATAGGTTATCTTGCATCCTTCTTTTCTCCTCTTGGTTAAGTTCTTTATCCAAAGAATGCCAGAGCCCAACCAATGCACCTCTGAGAGGTACCACAAGCCATAGTCGTTTCATGGCTGTTTGCGCTTCCTTGGCAACATTGAAATTGAGTCACTGCTTCTTCTTGTAATGTTTGCCATGTCTTGCAAAAACTCCCAGATCAACTTACTTGGAGCCTGCTCTGGCTCTTGAGGTGCACGACACCAAGCCTTTGCATAGGCCAGAGCAACAAAAATGCAGATTTCTGCTTGACTCCTTTAAGTTTCCCACTCTGTCATCTGTGAACTGGTCACTTGTAAAAGAGGTGCCATAGCTTTAATGCGATTGATAGCTTTCGCCATCCACCGTGCATTGTGATATGCTCCTGGCTTCACGCAGAGGCACATTGGCAGTAGTCTCTTCCCCCAAGAAAGAGAAGAACCAGCTGAAGAAGTTCTTTATAGTCATCCTGCTGCTGATAGACAGGAAGAGATTTCTCCTCACAATGAGAATAGTTCTGTCCCTGAGACCCTGAAGAGGTTCGGCAATGGTGCAAGCTGGTTGTCAGGGATCTATCGATTGCATGCCACTGATTCTTGAGTCTTTTAAAGATTTCAATATTAGGCCCAGTGGTGGGGCCCATTGAGAGGTGGAAGGCTTTTGGCTAGAACAATTTCATAAATATGATACACCTGCATGCTAGGTATAGAAGTTGTTTCTCAAGAGTGTCCTCCAATCTTGGTGCAGGCACCTACATGAATGCCAGTGTTCGATGCTGTGGTGTCAAATGATAACCCCTTGATTCTATCTGACTAGGTGGTGTTCCCGTACGGATTCAATGCATACACGTACTATCTCCGCTCCTGTACCAGCTGGAATTTTGGAATCCCAAGCAGCTTCCTCTTGACCCCTTCCCAGAAACTAGAATGGCAATTCGAGTCTACTCAGATATGTTACCTGTGATTGTAGTGCAGCATACATTTCCCATCCCAGTGTAACACTAATGGTTCACCAGGACAAAACTCTTCCCCTTGATACGCCATACTGTTACTTGCCCCCGAATGCGACTGGCGAGCCACGGTACATTGTGGAGCCAGAGCAGAGATGGAAATTTCATTCAAATTTTGCCCTAGGGATTGAGGCGACTACACTGTAGGACATTTGCTGCATCACGGATACCCTAATGTTCATCCGGTCATAAGCAAACAGCCATCATCTTGATTTATGAAGTTCTTTGACCGCTTCTTTTTTAGGACACTAAAGTAGAGGTAGATGCATCAGGAAGGATCACACTGCTCATCTGAGGATGAGGAACTGTCTTCTAAAAATTGCAGTCTCTGTTAATACCTTGGACTGATGAATCTCCCGGTCTTGTCTCTTAGCCTGCTCTTCCTCTCGATGCCTTTTCCTATACTCTCTATTTTGGCCATCTTCATGACTCCACTGATCCCATACTGCTCTGTGCGGGGTCATCCTGCTGACCTAATGTAGAAACTCTTGTCTTCCTCGTTTTTCATCTATACAAAGGGCTTTGGAATGACCAATATCAAAGGATTTCATTTTCTAATTTCTTCCATGAACATTTCTTCAGCAACACAACAGCTCTCCTCTGACCGTTTCTTATTTTTGACTAGCTTTGTCATAACAGCTTTGAGAGAGAGATTCTATTTTCCGAATGGCGTTGCTCTCTCCTGATGGTAGGAATCCTAGCTTTCTCCCAAAGGGCATTATAGCATCCAAACAGAGATTCACAGATTTTCTACGTCCCTAGCTGTTCCTGCTTTTGATAAAGAAGTACTTCTGCATGACACTCAGCTTGGTTGGCAGACGG